>NC_059117.1:62716296-63350185 GCF_020740685.1 Jaculus jaculus | reverse complement strand
CTCAACAGTTTGTTCCTGATCTGTGGGTGTCCTCTTCCTCTCTGAGAAAAAGCTCATGGAGATCCCAAAGGGATTCCAAGTGGAAGGCTTTGAGCATGTGTCTATTTCTCCTCTTCCTCCTCCTCCTCCTCCTCTTCCTCATCCTCCTCTTTCTCCTAATTCATCTCTACCCTGAATCCTCAGTGGCTGGGCCAGAGATCACCCCCCACCGCCAAGTGCATAGGCAAGATTTGGCTGAGTTTTTCAGGAGGTAGTTTATGACCAATACATATTTATTAAGTTCCTACCATGCTGTTCTGTGTATTGGAATTGCATGGGGAAAAAAATCAAGCATACACTCTTCCTCCTGTACTGAAATTTGCATTCTAATGAAGGAAGCCAGACAAGAAATAAACGCATATGTCAAGAAAACAAAGCTGGTGAATGCGACAGGAAAGCAAGAGAAGGTGCTATTCCACGGGGAGTGGCCCAGACGCTCTCTCTGGGGTGACCTCTGAACAGTGTGCACAGCTGAGAGGACAGAAAGTGGGACCCGCAGGTGCCCTGCAGTGAAAACACATTCCCCGTGTCTAAAACACTTCATGCAGGTCAGTGGGACTGGAGCGGAGGGAAGCACTGGGGCGGCGTGAGGTGAGGCTCAAGGGGCCTCAGATCATATAGCACCTCGCAGCCTGGCTTCAAGACTAAGCAAGACAGGAATTTAGCAGACCAGTAATGAAATCTCATGTTTTTTTGTTTTTTTTTTTTTTGAAGGGTTATTTGAGCTACTATGTTGAGAGGAAAATTCTAAGAAGGCAGGAACATAAATTCACACAATGGCCCCAGTGAGCAAAGATGAGGCTGCCCAGCGTGGTGGCGCACGCCTTTAATCCCAGCTCTTGGGAGGCAGGGGTAGGAGGATCGCCCTGAGTTCAAGGCCACCCTGAGACTACAGAGTGAGTTCCAAGTCAACCTGGGCTAGAGTGAGACCCTACCTAGGAAAAAAGAAAAAGAAAAGATGAGGCTGAACTTGGACTCTTAGCAGCAGGGGCAGTGAGAAGTGACCAGATGGATGCTCCCGAGAAGAAAATGGATTTACGGACAAGCTGTAACATGGAGCCAAACAGAAAAGGTGATGATGCTTTCAAAGCATATGGCCAGAGGAACAACAGAGACAAACTTACCACCCGCTGTGCTGGGGGAGACTAGAAAGTGAGATCTAAACCAGGAGTTCGGGGCTGGAGAGATAGCTTAGTGGTTAAGGCACTTGCCTGCAAAGCCTAATGACCAAAGTTGGATTCCCTAGGACCCATGTAAGCCAGAGGCGCATGGTGGTGCATGCATCTGGAGTTCATTTGCAGTGGCTACAGGCCCTGGTGTGTCCATTCTTTCTCTCTCTCTCTCTCTCTCATACATAAATATATAATAATAAAATATTTAATAAGGAGTAAAATAAAATATTAAATAAGGAGTTTAGGGCTGAAGAGATGGCTCAATGGTTAAAGTGCTTGCTTACAAAGCCCACCTTCCTAGGCTCAGTTCCCAGTACCCACATAAAGCCAAATGCACTAGGTGGCACATGCATTTGGAGCTTGTATGCAATGTCAAGAAGCCCTGGCATGCTCACACTCTATGTGCCTCCCTGACATCCTCTCTTTCTCCCTCCTCACAAAGAAATAAATGAAAACATTTTTTTAAAAAAATAAGGAATGGGCTGGAGAGATGGCTTAGTGGTTAAGCACTTGCCTGTCAAGCCTAAGGACCCCAGTTCGAGGCTCGGTTCCCCAGGTCCCACGTTAGCCAGATGCACAAGGGGGCGCATGTGTCTGGAGTTCATTTGCAGAGGCTGGAAGCCCTGGTGCGCCCATTCTCTCTCTCTCCCTCTATCTGTCTTTCTCTCTGTGTCTGTCGCTCTCAAATAAATAAATAAATAAATAAATAAATAAATAAATAATTTTAAAAAAAATAAGGAATGGAGCCGGGCATGGTGGCACATGCCTTTAATCCCAGCACTCAGGAGGCAGAGGTAGGAGGATCACCATGAGTTTGAGGCCACCCTGAGACGACATAGTGAATTCCAGGTTAGCCTGGGCTAGAGTGAGACCCTACTTCAAAAAAACAAAAAAACAAAAAAAAAAGGAATGGCCAGGTATACTGATACATGCCTTTAATCCCAGCACTCAGAAGGTAGAGGTGGGAGGATTGCAGAGAGTTCAAGGCCACCCTGAGACTACATATTGAATTCCAAGTCACCTTGGGCTAGAACGAGACCCTACCTCAAAAAACCAAAAACAAAAAAAATTAATTAATTAATTAATTTAAAAATAAGGAATTCTAATGTGACACATATTACACTTGAGGTGTCTGCTGGCAGTTCTTTGGAGGAGGTCAGTAAGATGAAAAGTACGTTTACAGAACCTGGGACAGCAAGTCTGGGAGGGAGGCGCTGGGCCACAACAGAAGAGGGCAAGGAGCTGTGTGGAGCGCCATGAGAACCCAGCCAAGTAGACAGTGACCACTGAAAGCCACAGCAATGCAGCTTCAGCAGACAGAAGCCTGAGTGAAGGGGAGAGGCAAAGAAGAAGGGAGGACAGTGGGCATGTGTCTGAGACGTTGGATCTCTAAGGGAAGTGGGAAAGGAGCTGAAGGAGGGGTGTGCATGGGAAAGAAGGGGAACTGGTCACTCTGTCGCTAAGCTAATTTGCTGGGATCTGAAGAGAGAAGAAAATGCTCCTCTCATTCTCTCCCTGTTTCAGCAGGAGTCCTGTTACCCCAAAGAATCACCCAGCACCTTTTGTAAATGAGACTTTTCCCAGCACTTGTCAAATAACCTCACTATGAGTATAGACTCTAAGCCAGAAACAAACTGGCCCTTTCATTGAGTGTGGTCATCTCTGTATCTTGTAAATACAAATAGGAGGGTCCATTAAGGATCCATTCATCATTCGGCAGTGCACTGGTTGATTTCCATGAATTTGTATATGTTCTATACTCTCTATTGCTATTCATTAGCAGTTTTTATTTATTTATTATTTGCAAGCACAGTGAGATAGAGAGAAGAGAGACAGAGAGAGAGAGAATAGGCACACCAGGTTCTCCAGCCACTGCGATGCATGTGCCACTATGTGCATCTGGTTTTGCTTGCCTTCAAAGTCTAATGACCCAGGTTCCCCAAGACTGTATTAATAGTTTTTTTTTTAATATACTTTAGCAGTTTATTTTATTATTATTGAGACAAGGTCAATAAATTTTTTTAAATGTTTTAAAAATCCAGATGCTTCTTTGATTTTGTTTTTGTTTTTGCTGGAATGACCATTAATTGGGTAGAGTGAAGTATTGAAATCACCCACTACTATTTTGCTGGGCTTAATTTGTGGCTTCACATCTAGTAGCATTTACTTAATGAAATTGGTTGCTCCCATGTTTGGTGCATATATAATGTTGAGCATTGTAATGTCCTCTTATTGAATTGTTCTCTAAGTATAAAGGGACCTTGTTTATCTCTCCTAATGTTGGTTTTAAGCCTATCTTGTCACATATTAGAACAGTGACACTTACTTGTTTCCCAGCTCCATTTGCTTGAAATACCATCATCCATCCTTTCATCATAAGGTAGAATCTCTCTTTTATGGAGAATTCTCCTTGGAGGCAACAAAAAGAGGATCCCTGCCTTTAATTCAGTGTATGAGCCTGGGTCATTTGATTTGGGAATTGATACTATTAACATTCAGAGTTATTATTGAAAGGTGTTCATTAATTCCTGTCACTTTTGTTGATTATGCAGTACATGTGTAGAGTTTTTCTACTCCCTTGTGCATTAATTATTATTATTATTTATTAGTTAAGAATAACTGGGCTGGAGAGATGGCTTAGCGGTTAAGATGCTTGCTTACAAAGTCTAAAGACAAAGGGTTTGATTCCCCATTGCCTATGTAAGGCAGATGCACAAGGTGGCGCATGTGTCTGGAGTTCACTTGCAGCGGCTGGAGGCCCATGAGTACTCATTCCCTCCCTCTCTCTCTCTCCTCTCCTTCTCTCTTCCTCGTCCTCTCTCTTCCTTCCTCTTAAATAAATAAATACATTTTTAAAGAATAATTTATTCTTTCCTGTGGCCTCATGCATGTGCTTTTCCTTCCCTTCAGTCCAAAGGATTCTTTCAGACAGCTAAGTTCTGATGAGTTCTAAGTGGCCTGTTTTTTATCATAGAAATTTCTTATTTTCCTTCAGTTACAACTGACAACTTTGCTGTGTACAGGAGTCTAGGTTCACAGAAGTCTTTCTTCATTCCAAGTGCTGCTGGCTTTTGAAGTTTCTGTTGAGAACTTGGTTGCACCTGATTTATCAGTGACTTATTTCTTCTCTCTTGCTGCTTTCAATACACTTTCTTTGGTTTGTACATTTTGTCATTTAATTACATAATTGGGGAACGAATCTTTTCTGGTCTTGATTGATTGGTGTTCTACATACCTCCTCTAGTGGCAGTTTTCTCCTGCTTGTTTGTGGAGATCTCACTTGGTTAATCTGTTCATTTAAAGATATTGTGTTTTCTTAAGATAAATTCTTTGTTTTTTTTATTGTTTTTTTTGTTTTGTTTTGTTTTGTTTTGTTTTGTTTTTCGAGGTAGGGTCTCACTCTAGCCCAGGCTGACCTGGAATTCACTATGGAGTCTCAGGGTGGCCTTGAACTCACAGCAATCCTGCTACCTCTGCCTCCCGAGTGCTGGGATTAAAGGCGTGCGCCACCACGCCCGGCAAATTCTTTGTTTTTTATATTGATTTGTTTATTTTATTTATTTGAGAGAGAGGCAGATAGAAAGAGAGAGAGAATGGGCATGCCAGGGCCTGTATCCACTATAAACAAACTCTAGATGCATGTGCCAACTTTTGCAGCTGGCTAACGTGGGTCATGGGAAATCAAACCTGGGTCCTTTGGCTTTGCAGGCAAGTGTTTTAACTGCTAAGCCATCTCTCCAGCCGAGATTTTTTTCTTGTAGAAAAAAAGTGGACTGTGTATTATCTTGCCTCTTTTGTTTCCTCGGGGTTTCACCTAATGTGGCTCCTAATCTTCTCTTACCCAGAAGTCTTTAATGGATACTAAACATTGCCAACTTAATCATAAATGTATTGAAAGTCTGCTTTTATGGCATGACTGGGAAATCGTTCTTTGTGGAAATGCAATAGAAAATAATACATTTATAGCAATATTTTTGGATGAGTGTCAATTGTTAAAGAGGCAAATGCTTGCTTCTGAAACTCAGAAAAGAAAATGTCTGATGGGTTGTTGTAGATATAAGATGTAGAGAAACAGTGGCAATCCTATTTCGTGGGAAGCTTTGTTTTAATTTAGACTTGAGACACTTGGCAGTCTCTCTCCTTTTGTCACAGATTGCTGTACTCCAACATCACCTTGTGTCAGCCATGACACAGGTTTGGCCAGCTAACATGAATTCTGAGTGACATTATTTTGTATTCAGAAAACTCATTATGGAGTGAAAACATTTGTGAGACAAGCTCTCTATTACTGTGACCTACTTTGACTTCACTATGTTAATGACTTCATTTTTCTAGCAGAAAGTAAGGTGATTTTTTTCCCCCTAGGTTCGGATTTGCTATACCAATGAATAATTTGAGGCTTAGATGAATCTTAGGTCCATTAACTTCTGGAAAAAGATGAGTAGAGTGTAATTATTACTAAGTAATTGTTCTGCTTCCCTCTAACAGGATATGATTTGTTTTAAAAAACTGTAACTGTTTTTCCTGCACAGTGCTTCTTAAAAAAGGAAAGTTTCACTCCCAGTTCAGATGCGTGGCTCTAGGCTTGAGTTACTTGGCCATAAGTTCAGGGGTTTTGTGTATAAAGAATTGCTTTGACTAAGATGTTTCTCTGAATACTACATGCTTTAGAAACTAAAGAGAGAAACTTCTGAAAGTCTTCAGGGCTGGAGAGATGGCTCAGCAGTTTTAAAGGCTCTTGCTTGCAAAGCCTGAGGGTACCAGTCCAATTCCACAGTTTCCATGTGAAGCTAGAAGCACAAAGTGGCTCATGCATCTGGAGTTCATTTGGAGGGACACCCCATATTCACTCTCTCAGTGTCTGCCTCTTTCTTTCTGTCCCTCAAGTAAATGAAACTCTCTCTCAAGTAAATAAATACATTTTAAGTCTTCATTATTTTTAATAACCAAAGGGGGATTTTTTTTTCAAAGCTCACCTGTTTATATAGCCAAGTAGAATATCTCTGGAATTTTACTATTCATCCTGGGTTCCATGCAGTCCTACTGCATAATTAAGATGTTTAGATATTTACTAGGCAAAAACATTGTCAAAAATATGCTGAGAGAGAAGGAGGCAGAGGAAGAAAATAAGTTAGAACATTCTTAAAATATTGTACTAAAATGTCTGCAGAGTTTACCTCTGCTCCTCAAGATCCTCAAACACTAGTAGACATTTAAACTTGTCCTCCAAAAAAAAAAAAACAAAAAAAAAACACTGCTCACCTCAAAGGGAATAAGAAGTAGGTGATCCCATAGCTGAATATGAGTGGCCATGGTCCAGAAACATGGATTTAATTTACTCCAAATACCATGTTCCAGCATAGAAATGTTTTTGTGAACTTTTCATAATTACAGAAGAAAGAAAGTCACAAATAAAAGCACTTTTCAATCATATTGGTGGAACATGGTGTAATAGACAGATCTACAATACTGGGGCAAACATCCAACAAACACAGTGTATGGGAAGAAGGTATTTATTTCAAGCTTACAAATCAAGGGAAAGTTCTGTCAATGACAGAAGAAACTGGCTCCCTTTCACAGATCCAAACAGAGAGGAAAAACCACCAGCAGCCAGCAAACACAAAAAAGCAATAGCCAAGGACCCCACCAGAGTTCAGAGTGCTCTCTACACCTTTGAGCTGGAATCAGATCCACCCCTAAACACACCTTTGGGCTGGACCCTAGGGTCCACTCCCTGTGACACCTCCTCTAACCAGGTGGCTAGAGATTCAAGTCACAGATTTAATTTTAATCCCTGAGTCAATGGGGACACATAATCAAACTCCCATACATGGGCAAAGTGAAGTCTCTGCTACAGACCTCAGATACCATCAGATGGCATTCTGAGCCACTGGGTTGGCAGAAGCCATGGGGTGCATTTTACATTTCAGAAGGATTTTAAAATGGCCTCATATCCAACCAGAGAGCAGTTGGTGACCTCCATGGTCTGTATGCCATTATTGCATCTTATACATCGTGTCTGGCTGGTTGATTTTGTAGCTTTCAGGATCTCCTGCTTGTTCATGGTGCTGGTGACCATTATTCCCCAAGAGCTTACATAGCAGTTTCTGGGACTATGAAGGCTAGCCAGTTGAATGCCTTTTCCTATGTTTATTGGCTGTTTGTATTTCACATTTGAAAATTCTTGGCTCAGTTCTGTGGCACTCAGGTTCTCATTACTTGCAGAAATCACCCCACCAAGAGCAGCTTATAGGAAAAAAAAAAAGAAAGGTTTATCTTGGCTTACAGGCTTGAGGGGAAGCTCTATGATGGCAGGGGAAAACAATGGAATGATCAGAGGGTGGACATCACCTCCTGGCCAACATCAGATGGACAACACTGACAGGAGAATGTGCCAAACACTGGCAAAGAGACACTGGCTATAAAACCCATAAGTCCACTCCCCTCCCCAGCAATACACTGCCTCCAGGAAGCATTAATTCCCAAATCTCCATTGGCTGGGAACCTAACATTCAGAATACCTAAGTTTATGGGGAACACCTGAATTAAACCACAAGAAGCTCCCTGTCCCATTTTTTGAGTGGATTGAATTTTTTTATTGCTCTTTGCTTTTAGTTCTTTGTATATTCTAGATATCAAGCCTCCTTAGATGTGTAGCTGGTGAAGATTTCTTTCCATTCTCTAGGTCATCTGTTGACTCTGTGGATGGTTTGCTTATCTGTACAATAGCTTTTTTTAAGTTCACGAAATCCCAATGCTTGAGTGTTTGTCTAGTTCCCTGGACTGCTGGAGTATTGTTAAGAAAGTCTTTCCCTATGCCTATAACTTGGGGTGTTCTCCTTACTTTTTCTTCTAGTCATTGTAGAGTTTCAGGTGTTATATAGAGGCCCATGGTCAATTTGGAGTTTATTTTTTGGGTGGATGAGTGAAGAGTACCTTGATTCATTTTCCTACTTATTCAGCTTCTCCAGCACATGTGTTGAAAATGCAGTCTTTTATCCAGTATGCATTTCTGTCTTCTTTGTCAAGGATCATACGGCTGTAGTTACTATGACTTATACTTGGGACCTCTATTCTATTTCATTATCTATGTGCCTGCTCTGGGACCAGTACCATGCTGGCTTGATTGCTATGGGTTTGTAGCATTTTGTTTGCTCGTTTGTTTATTTGAGGTAGGGTGTCACGCTAGCTTAGGCTGACCAGAATTCACTCTGTATTCACAGGATGGACTAGAACTCATGGCAATCCTCCTACCTCTGCCTCCCAAGTGCTGGGATTAAAGGTCTGCGCCACCACACCCGGTTGTAGCATATTTTTTGAAGTCAGATATGGTAATACCAACAGTAGTACTCTTCTTGCTGAGGACATTTTTGGCTCTCTGGGGCCTTTTGTACTTCCTTACGAATTTTGAGCATTTTTTTTTCCATTTTTGTGAAGAATGTTGCTGAAATTTTTATTGTAATTCCATTGACTCTGTATACTGCTTTTGTTTGGATGGCCATTTGTATGATATCACATCTTCAAATCTATGAGCATGGGAGGTCTTTCCATCTTCACGTGTCTTCCTCAATTTCATTCTTAAATGTTTTAATGTTTTCATCGTAGAGTTCCTTCACTTCCTGGGTTAGGAATATTCCAATATAGTTAATATTTTTGTGGCTTTTGCAAATGGGTCTACTTCCTTGATTTCTTTCTTCATATGTTGCCAAAGAAAAGACGGTCCTCACCCTGAAATCTGGCTGGCAATCAAGGAACTTCAGCTCACTGGTGAAATCTAAACAGAAGGGTTACAAACAGCAAATAGACTGTGCTTGACTAGAATGTTTCCAACCTTACATTCCTATCACATCCCGAAGTCTAAACAATATTTCTCCTAGATCACTTCCTAATTCATGAATAAAAGAAAATGATTTGGGATAAGAAAATAAGTAAGCCAGATCATTTATCTTTTTAATTTTTCAATTTATTTATTTACTATATAGCGAGATATATGTAGAGAGAGAGAGTGAGTGCATCAGGGCCTTTCGCCACTGCAAACAAACTCCAGACACATGCTACCTCATGCATCTGGCTTACCTGTGTTCTGGGGAATTGAGTCTGGGTCCTTATGCTTTGCAGGCAAGTACCTTAACAGCTAAACCATCTCTCCAGCCCCAGATCATTTATTGTTTAACTTAAATTTTAAACTTGTTTAAGCTTTGAACTTGGTTGTAAATTATATCCTTTGGGTAAGGTAACTACAAATGCCACAAATAAATATTACACACACACATTATATTTCTTTTGATATATTTTATATATAGTATATATACATATATATGTATACATACATATATAACCATATATATATATATGTATATATATATATATATATATACACACACACACACACACACACATACATACACACACACACATATATAATCACAGCCTGTACTATGACACTTAGTCACTACTTTCTCTCTTGAGAAACCTAAATCCACAGTGGTACAAGATCTTCACATGGTATTTATTGTTCTTAAAGGTAGCTGTTTCTAAATGTCTATGACCACACTTAATCAGAAGTACTATCCTCTTTCTCCACTTAAAAAACTCAGTAGCTTTATTTCTTTCTGACTCATCCTGCAAAGTCAAGGATCAAGCTTTCCCTAAGCAGAAGTCTTAAGTGGAGAGCTTAAGTGGTGAGAATGGTGGGCTGGTCTTTCCACCTCTGCTTATGCAAACCCATAGGAGGAGAGCTGGGAGAAAAGGGCTGCCTACCTGTACTCTCAGGAACCTGCTGGCACCACTGGCAAAACATCAAGGCACAAGCAAGGAGTGACAGAAAACCCAGGCCTCTGAAAGGGTGAAAGAAAATACTCAGCCCCATTATAGCCACTTAATAGGGCACAAGTCTGCCCTGCAAACGGGCCTAGAAACCGTACTTCCCAGACACATCGCCTCCCTTCCCACTGGCCCTGTCTCTTTCGTCCTGCACAATAATTCTGTTCCTGGGACTTCTCTGACTCTCTCTGTTCCCTCATTCAGAATTGAATGCATTTTCCCCAATAGATTTTGAAATGCTGACCCTGAAGGAGTTGGAGGCAAGGAACAATTTGCATTTCAGTGAAAATATTGCCTGATCTATGTATAGCATCTCTCTTCAAATGATGAGATTCTAGTATTGTCTTTCTTTAAGCCATTTCATATCTCTTTGCTGGTTAGTAGATATGCAAATTCAGTGGCATTTCTATTGACTTTTCTGTACAAAAGCCAATTTTACCTTCATTTCTGTCAATTCAGTTCATATAAATTCATGCTTTGTGAGTCTTCTTTTAAGCTGGATATAAAATCTGTCTGGTTCTATCATGTAGGGGAGTTAATTATTTTGGGGTATAGCAGTAGGAATAGATATGAGCATGAATTAATTTTAATATACACTAAAGGGTCACGATTTTTGTGAAAATTGTCTTTTAATAGGAATCTGTCATTGTCCTATCAAGAAGAACTTTGAATCTTTGAACAAATTTTTCTAGCCTTGCCTTAGCAAAATTTAAATTTAGCATATCAATAGCATTTCAAAATATAAAACAGGGCTGGAGAGATGGCTTAGCGGTTAAGCACTTGCCTATGAAGCCTAACGATCCAAGTTCGAGGCTTGATTCCCCAGGACCCACATTAGCCAGATGCACAAGGGGGCACACGTGTCTGGAGTTCATTTGCAGTGGCTGGAAGCCCTGGCGCTCCCATTCTCTCTCTCTCTCTCTCTCTCTCTCTCTCTCTCTCTCTCTCTCTCTCTGTCACTCTCAAATAAATAAATAAATAAATCTAAATATATATATATATATATATATGTGTGTGTGTGTAATATATATGTATGTATGTATGTATGTATGTATGTATGTGTAACAGGGGGCTGGAAAGAAGGCTTAGCAGTTAAGGCACTTGCCTACAAAACCTAAGGACCCAGGTTCAACTCCCCAGTTCTCACATAAACCAGCTGCACAAGGTGGCACATGTATCTGGAGTTCATTGGCAGTGACTAGAGGCCCTGAGGTTCCCATTCTCTCTTTTTTTCTCTCTCAAATAAACATATTAAATTTTAAAAATACATTCTTAAAAAGATAAAACATATAAATATTATATAAGGTTTGAAGGGAACAAGCAGGTTGATGTCATGTTAAGAAAATGCACTAGGGCTGGAGAGATGGCTTAGCGGTTAAGCGCTTGCCTGTGAAGCCTAAGGACCCTAGTTCAAGGTTTGATTCTCCAGGACCCACGTTAGCCAGATGCACAAGGGGGTGCACGCGTCTGGAGTTCATTTTCAGTGGCTGGAGGCCCTGGCGCGCGCGCGCGCGCTCTCTCTCTCTCTCTCTCTCTCTCTCTCTCTCTCTCCCCCTCTTTCTGTCTCTGTCACTCTCAAATAAATAAATAAATAAATGAACAAAAAAAATTTTTTTTTAATTTTTATTTATTTATTTGAGAGCGATAGACACAGAGAGAAAGACAGAGAGAGGGAGAGAGAGAGAATGGGCGCGCCAGGGCTTCCAGCCTCTGCAAATGAACTCCAGACGCGTGCACCCCCTTGTGCATCTGGCTAACGTGGGACCTGGGGAACCGAGCCTTGAACCGGGGTCCTTAGGCTTCACAGGCAAGCGCTTAACCGCTAAGCCATCTCTCCAGCCCCAAAAAAATTTTTTTAAAGAAAAGAAAATGCACTGATCAGCTTGTGAAATGTTTAATGCTCACTGCTTAATTACAATTTATAACCTTGTCCTTTTCATTGCCGTCTTGATGACTGGCACTCACTCACTCAGAGACGCTGACTGTGACAGCATAGTGTTCATTTCTCAGAGGAATCACAATCACTATGTTACTTCTCACCTCCACTACATGTCTGCTGGAGACAGCGGCAAGCCAGCTTCACTGGGTGCGAACCCACTGAGTACTGGATGAAAAGGTCCAAGTATTCCTAACCTGTTTGTCAGAGTGTACCCTTTTGTGAGCAATCAACCAAAGAAAACAATAAGCAAAACAGCCCAAGATTCTAGAAGTTGTCATTTGTAGTTGTCTCCTAGTTGTAGTCTTACAGAATTACTCCATTTCAATTGGTCAGTTGGTTATTTTTCTATAATTGAGCCTCGAATTGTTAAAATGCTAACCTGAGCTAGACCTGCTTGTCACCCACTTTTCCTCCCTTAGCAGCCACTCAAACAAACCCTTCTAGGCATCAGTCTTGCATACCACCTCAGGCTGCACATCCTAGACTTGCCTATGAATGTCTCACTCCCACAGTGAGCTCCCATGATGAGCCCTGCTGAACTACAGCCCCTTCACTTCCTGATCCTCATGTTTCTGCCCGTGGAAAGAAAGCCAGGCACTTCCAGATTCTTGGTGTCATAGTGAAACAACTGAAAAGTCCACACCAGCAGTAAGGCAGCAAGAAGCTTGATGTGAGAACAAAGCGAAGGTTTAAGTCAGGAGCTCCTTGAGTTCAAGTACTAGGGCTTCCTTTCATGTGGCCCAAGAGAAGGAGGAGCTGATTGCTAGGGGTAGAGTATGAATCCTCTTTCCACTTCCATTGATAGTCTTAATATTTTTTAACTTAAAAAATGTATTTTATTTCTTTATGAGATGGGGCCAGAGAGAGAGAATGGGTATACTAGGGCTTCTAGCGACTGCAAACAAATTCAGAAGCATCTGGCTCCTGCAGGAGCTGTGGGATCAAACCTGGGTCCTTAGGCTTTGCATGTAAGAGCCTTAACCACTAAGCAATCTTTCCAGTCCTGACAGGCTTAGTTTCATAAGCTTTGTTCACTGTGGCTGTTCCTTCCCATGATGCATCTGATTTTAACCAATCACACATGGGCCTACACAGGATAGAAAATAAGAGATTTTCCCTATAAGTTCACTTTGAAGACTCAGTTTGCCTTACTTCCCATGCAGCCAAAACCTGGTCAGGTTGGATAAGCCCATCTCCCTTAGTTTCAGGATGTGGTGGTTCACAAAGTAGCAGCTACCAGGGGGTTGCTAGGGAGCAGCCACTATTGCATTGTTTGAAGTGAGGTATATGTGCAGCTCCATGCAAGTAGGGTGTCCCAGGTTGCTGAGTGTATTGTTAGGAAAGGGGTAGGCATGTAGTAGTGAAGGAGAAATAACAGAAAGCTAGGTTCTTTTAAACTGTTTCAGTTGGAAATGGGAGTCCAAAAGAGAGAATCAGGAGATGCCATCCACATGCCAACCTGCCTTGGCATGAATGAAACTCAGGAATGGAACATGTGTCGGATGGAGACTCAACTAAAACAGCTGAGGGCCCCCCTGCTGCCCACAGTCTAGGACAGTACTTAGATGGGTGGACTTCACTACCCAGGTGGGCTTGGTCCCGGAGCATCTCCTTTTAAATCTACAAATCAATCTGGTCTTCCCCTTTACATACATGAATCTACCATGTGGGTGCGTTCTCTAAACTCTGGTCCAGTTACCTGTGTAATTTCTCTAAATTTGGGGTCACCAAGGATAAATTAAGGATTATGGTATAGCAACCCAGAATTGATGGGTATAGCAACAGGGGGTTGTGAAGCAAGGAATTTGAAGAATCCTACAGTGCCAGCGTCTATTAACACTTCCCATTGAAGAGTTCTGGGATTTTTTGAGGACAGTCCTGTAATAAGTAATCCAGTTTTTCATGCAACATCAGGGAAAGGAGTCTTTCTCGTGGATAATGGCACAGCAGAGCCATGGTAATACAGACTTAGTAGCTGCTTCCAGTTCTGCATTCAGGCTACGGGTCAGGCAAGAGAGAAAGACAGGAAAAATCAAGAGGGTGTGGGAAAGAAAAAGAAGCCTTTATCTTAGAGACTGAAGTCTCTCCAACTGAGAGTCAAGAATTCCAGAACAATTAACATTTTATGTGAAGACTGTCTGCAGAGACAATATTCCTTTTGTATAGAGATGTTCCCCGTAAGAACGTTAAAATAGTAGTGAATCATCCTTAAGGTCTTAGCATATATGTCCTTCTAGTAGTGATATGGATTAGGAGTAAGGTAGCTTTCTCCTGACAGGTAGGTAACTAGAGACTGGGCCCCAGAAACCTGAATGCCACCTTGCCTGTCTGCTAAGACTAGAACTTGCATCTAATCCAGTCTTGTCAATATGGCTGCAAGCCACACCCTACAAATCCTTCCTCAGCAAGGGCAACAACAGTTTCCTGTTTCTTCCTCAGTTCTGGGGGGGTGGGGGAGGTAGCCCTTCCCAATGTTCCTCTGGGGCCCTACAGACAATTAGGCCCCTCCCTGCACTCCTGAGTCTGGTGATGGGCTCTTTCTAATTGGATGTCTGAGTTATATAACTGGACCTGAGACACTTGTGTGAGACCCTTCTTCCCTCCCCTTCCCAGACATTCCTCCCTAGAGAGACTTTTCTGGAGAACTGCTTTTAGACTTGAGCGCTTTCCTGCTTTGCTTGTCTTCTTATCTAACTCTCCCTAAAGTAAATCTCATAATCCACCCTTGTCTGAGTCTACGTGTTCAATTCTTTGCTAAAGTGAACAAGAGCTGGAGACTTAAAAGCTGCTGGTGTGGGAGTTCTAATCCCACAGAGCTCTTTCCTGTATCAGTATGACCTTTCTACTTCTCTAGCTGTAAGCCTATACTTTTCTACAAATGTTCCCCCCCCAAAAAAAAAACCATATGCAATAAAAGACATGTCTTGTCTTGTGCACCCCTTGTGCACGTGTGCAATCGTATCAAAAGCACATCCAGAGGCACCTTGTAATCTCATTTATTGCAAAAGAGGGAAAAAAAGAGAAAAGAATCTTAGCCACCTGTTGAGATATAACTTGAGAGCCACCAAGATATAACTACTGAGCATGACTTTCCCTTGACAGGCCCACACCCTTACTTGGACATATGTTACGCTTTCTCAGGATGTTTCTCTTTCTAATAACTCCCATGTTTAAATCTATGTTCAATTTTCTTCTTCAAAAATCTCCAGGTGGGGCTGGAGAGATGGCTAAGTGGTTTAAGTCTGTTGCCTGAAAAGCCTAAACAACCTGGGTTCTATTCCACAGTCCCTATATAAAGCCAGATGCAACAAGTGGTGAATGCATCTGGAATTCATTTGCAGCAGCTAGAGGCCCTGGCGAGCCCATTCTCCCTCTGTCTCTATGTCTGTCTCTGGCTTTCTCTATCTCACTCTCAGCTTACAAATAAATAAATAAAATATTTTTCACAAATTCCAATTCTTTACATCCTCATCCTTGGCAAAGCCAAGAACCTCAATTAAAGTTCCTCTCCCTCTCTCTCTCTCTCTCTCTCTCTCTCCCCTCGCCCACCCCCTCGCCTCTGACAGTTCTCACTTCATTTTAAGAATTTCAGAGACAAACCAACTCTCCAGCTCTCAACCTGAGGAAGACGGTACTGAGAGAAGGAAAGAAGTCAAGAGCATCTTGAACTCGGACTGGACATGGGATGAGTCAAGTGTGACAGAAAATACCACCCCCACCCTTTGCAAAGAGTTCCTTTCTAAACATCTGGAGCAAATAGCTACTCTCAACATGAGAAACATAGGTGTTGTGAAGAAAGAGGGGCTGGAGAGATTGCTCAGTTGTTAAGGTACTTGTTTGCAAAGCCTAAGGACCCAAGTTCAATTCCCCAGTACCCACATAAAGCCAGATGCATATATAAGGTAGGGCATGCATCTGGAGTTCCTTTCCAGTAGCCAGAGGCCCTGGTGTGTTCATTCTCTCCCTTTCTCTCCTCTCTCTCTCTCTCTCTCTCTCTCTCTCTCTCTCTCTCTCTCTCTCATAAAATATTTTTTTTAAAAGGAAGGAGGCCATTTTCTCAGTAGAATTTCATCTGTGCAGCTCTATCAGCTGCTGGCCATGGACTTGGCATCTGTATCTGGAGGTGACTGACAGCCCCACCAGTACCTTCTGATGATGAATTGGACCGGATTTGCTCATGGTAAAGGTTCTTAGCTGAGCTATGGAGCTAATGGGAGAGCTAGCACGCCTCTTGGATGGTGTACTACCGTGCTGACTGGTTCTGCAAATGAGACGCTCCTGGGCTTCTAAAATCATGACCTATAATTATACCTGGGGGATCAATTAACAAGCAACTGAGGCCTACCGTCAGCATTTGGTAGTGAATTTCTCTTGAATATCAAATATAAAGAGCATAAATAATTTAATATAGAATGATGGTGTATGTAGTAAAGAAAATGATCTATAATCTTAGTTGACTTAAAACATTTTACATATCAAAAAAGTGAATAACACTGACATTGAAATCACTATGAAAGGGAATATTGCACATTATAGACAATATGACGAATTTGAGTCAAATTGATGCAGGTCATCTTTAAATACCACTTAATCATATGAATTGTTGTTAAGTAATCAATAGAAGTCAAGATCCGTCCAAGACTCAGCTGTACGGTGGGCCTGACTGCACCTCCTGTTTCGCAGGATGCAGCCTCGGGTGTGGCTGCCCGTGTGGCTGTCAGCCATCACCGCAGGTCTCTGCTGCAGGCACCCACCCTGCCCCGGGGTTTCATCACTCTTGGTTGCTGGATTAAACCTCATCGGCTGTGTGGGCCTTCCTGCGCTCCTCAAGTCAGTTTCATTATGAGTAAATCTGGGAAGGGAAGGGGAGGGGAGGGGAGGGGAGGGGAGGGGAAGGGAGGGGAGGGCAGGGCAGGGCAGGGCAGGGCAGGGCAGGGCAGGGCAGGGCAGAGCCCATGTGGAGCCAGAGCAGAAGCCGTTTCTCCAATGCCAACATACCTTCAGTGAACAGGGAGGCAGGGACAAGAGAATCCCACAGAAACTCACAAGCCAGCTAGCCTGGCAAAGGGAGCAGTGAGCAAGAAGCCCCTTCTTCACAGTGGAAGGTAGGGACCAACGCCTGAAATTGTTCTCTGACCACCACACGTGCTCTGCGGCAGGCACATACCCACACTCGTACACTAACATGCACATACATCCTACACACACCAAAAAAAAAAAAAAAAAAAAAAGGAATAAATGGTAGTGTTCTAATAAAGGGATGGAGAACTCCACCAAGTTACGCTGGGTCAAAATATCCAGAATGCTAAGAACAACTTGTAACTTTTCCGAGAAGACATGAATAAACATCTCTTCACCCCGGACGGGATCCCAATGATTCCACTCAAGTGTAACTTAGGGAGCCAGTGAGTAATCTACACTAGTGCTGTTGAAATGCCCACTAGACTTACAAAAGCTGCATCCCTGGAGCTCTGTGCTCAACTTGCAGGCAGCTTCACCGAATACAGTCTTCTGTTACCTTGCAAGAGGGCCCTTGTGAATCATTCTGCATTTCACTTACTTCCTGTGCCTTGTAAGTTTTATTTCCTGAATTTTATGAGCCTCTCCCCTTCCTCCAAGAGGGAAAGTTTAAATCTGAAGGACATAGCTACACAAAAATATCAAGATCTTGGGATTTAATTCAACATCTTAAATTTGGGTGGGAATGAACACTAATTGGAGCAGTCTAATCAAAACAGAATGGATCCAGCCAATCAATATTTGGCTTCAAAGGCTCTATCACATTTCAAATATATTAACCTAAAAATTGTTGAACTATCAGTTCTTCATATCTAAGAACTATTCATTTTCAGGCTGAAAGTACCCACAGTCTTGAGTTTATGCCTACTTCACTGTTTAAAAGACATTAGCTATTGTCAATTAAGCCATAATGAAAGTATTATAATGCAAGCCAGAATAATTCACAGACTGTTCCATGACTTGCAACCAGAGCTTTTGTTCTAGAGAACAAAATCTATTAAAACATTCTTTATGCATAAATTAAAACAGAATAATTTGCATAAAACAGATAATTAACTCCTACCACTATGACGCTTTAAAATTTACAAAGTATTTTAGCATAGCTATCCACATTTAATCCTTACTAATACACTGCAATGTAGGTTATAGGATGACTACACAAGTTTCCAATTATACAATATAAAACAAAAAACTTAAAAATACTATTAGTGGGTATAATAGTGAATGAGCACTACCTTAAATTTAAAAGGAAGCCACAAGTTTGTTTCTTGAAAACAAAAGCTAATGACAACTTCCTTGAGAAAATAACCATAATGTTGAAGCGATTTTCGTGCATAAATGGCTCGGCAACATTGCGCGCTGTAAGCCAGCTCTGCTCAAGCACAAGGATAGCAATGCTTAAGCAGGAGCATGGAGAGATGGCCCAGTGGTTAGGAAAACTTCCCGTGCAAGCCTGAGGGCCTGAGGAGGCCTAAGGGACCCTCTAGGTCTATTCCAGGACCCACATGATCAACCAGACGTGGCCATCTGTGATTCCAGTCCTATAGAGGAGAAGAGGCCTGACAAGCACTGGAGTTCTCACACACACACACACACACGCACACACACACACACACACACACACACACACACACACACACACCTGACAAGCTCCAGGATTAGTAAGAGTCTGGATCAAATAAGAATGCATGGAAGGGCTGGAGAGATGGATTAGTGGTTAAAGCACTTGCCTGATTCCCAAGCAGGGCTGGAGGCCCTGGTGCACCCATATTCTCTCCTTTCTCTCTCTCTCTCTTTCTCTCTCTCTCTAATAAAATAAAAGTAAAATATTAAGAATGTGTGGAAGAGTGATGGAGCAGGACACCTGACACTCTGTGAGTACACCCCATCACACGCACGCGTGTGGGACACTGAATTCACACGTATGCATGCACAACCAAGCCCTCTCTTGGGACACTGGATTCACACGTACCCGTGCACAAACGAGCCTTCCCAACACACCTGCCCCAAAGAAAAGATGAAGCATGGCCCTAACACCAGGCAATGCTCTCAGCACCACAGAAAGACCAAACAAGCAAGGCTCGAGACCTGCTACTTAAAATGAACATGAGAGAGTTTAATAACCATTTTAGTATATTTTTTTAAATTAATTCATTTCTTCTGGGTTGATATTTTGCAGACCTTTGTGCTTTAGGCACATAACAATAATAAATAAAATAATTTAGAGCAACATTAAGACGCCAAGTTAGGACACAGATGCAGTCACTTCAAGAGACCCTGCACCTGAGCTGAGCAACCTGTCTTCCCGGGGCGCCCATCTCCCACCGCTGCTAAGCGCGTGAATGGTTAGAACAGCTGAACTTCAGGACCTGCCCCCTTAGAGATTCTGAGGGACTTTCTTTATCTCCCACTCTCTCCTCCATTGCCTCAGTACTTCTCTCTTGTGTATCCAGACAGTCTTTCCCCACACTCCCCCCCGCCCAAAAAAAAACATCTCCTCTAAAGCAAAAACCTACCTGTTTTCCTTGGAACCGAAGCCTTGACTTTGGAACTCCGTCACGCTCGTCCATGGAGGACTGACTCCCTTCTAATAAGCCCTCTCAGCATCCCGCTCTGCTGAACTGACCTTTAGTACATCTTCTAGCACTTTTGCAATGACTGCATTCAAAATTGAGATACCTGTAGCATACTTTAAAAAAAAAAAAAAAGCTGAGGGCTGAAGAAATGGCTCAGCATTTAAGAGCTCTTCCAGCGCAAGCATGTGCTGCTGAGGGGGCCTGAGACCAGCTGGAGACTGGCCTGTGTTCAGTTCTTCAACACTCATGTAAACAGTTGGGTGAGTATGGCTGCACACATCTGTAACCCCAATCCTATGGGGAGCAGAGACCACAGAATTGCTGGGGCTCATGAAAATGGCAAGCTCTGGAATCAAGAGACTCTCTCATAGATGGATAAGAGGTAGAGGAAGCGCACTCAATGTTCTTCTTTGGTCTCTGCACATGCATGGGCATGAGTGTCTACACACACACACACACACACACACACACACGTGCATGTGCCATGCACACATCACAACACACATGCACAATGCAAGAAAACCTGATTTGGGGCTGGAGAGCTCACTGGTTGCTTGCAAACACTTGCTTGCAAAGTCTGACAGCCTGGGTTTAATTCCCTACTTCCCACATAAAGCCAGTGCACAAAGTGGCACATAAATCTGGAGTTCATTTGCAGAGGCAGGAGGCTCTGGTGTGCCCATATTCATAACCCCTCTCTCTCTCTCTCTCTCTCTCACACACACACACACACACACACACATTCTGTCCCCTTCTCTCTCTCAAATAAATAAATATTTTTAAAACCTAACAATGATTTTAATCATTATCAAATGTATAAGCACATTGTTTGTAATGCTCAAGGAATAGAGACCATCTATTATATAAAATAACTATCTAATATAAGAATTTAGGAACCTGTAGTAATTACAGGGTGTATACTCTGCAGGAATTGAAAATGTACCAAGGAAAAGACTGGCAAAAGCTCAGAAGCAGACTACATATGGAACTTGATGGAGTGGACAGATGTCCCTGTAAGTTAGGAAGAAAACTTCAGACTGATTAACAAATGGTCTTTGAAAATAACCATAGAAATAACTAGCAATTCATATGAGAGAAGAAAAGATAATGCATCTGAAGCATACTTCTGGTAGGAGTACTATTAAAATAAATAAAAATAATTTCAAAGCCATAGAAGCTAAGGCAGAAGAATGTTTTATCTTACTGGACAAAGTACACATCATTATAGGTAAAGTTTGGCAACTAGGTTAAAACAGAGTCATAAACAGCAACATGAAAACATTAAAACATGGACCTGGGCTAGAGATGGTAACATGGCCAGTGAGATCAAGACCCAGAGTATCCAAGGCAGCCCCCCAGTCAGCAGGAAGGACAAGCCACTGGGTAGCAGAGGACACATGCAAATGACTTACAGAGGAGACAGCTCCACCCCCCAATCAGCAGGAAGGACAAGCCACTGGGTAGAAAGACACAGCATCATCGTGCAGACGACTTACAGAGAAGCAGACATTGGGAAGGATGCTTGGTCTCTACAGGCGAGCAGACATCACAAATCAACGCTTCCACAAGAGGCGATTTCACACCTGTCAATCCGCCAGAAACTAACAAGTCGGAAAACGCCAGGTGTTAGAGAGCAAGAGGAAGACAGAAGTCTCCTGCTCACTGCCAGGGGGAAGGGATCTCGAAAGCAACTTAACAGTAATTTGACATACTCGGAGGGACAGAGTGGCAGGTGTGTGTGTGCACACGCTCATGCACACAGGCCTGCATGGACCGTCTAACCCAGACCACGCTTGATTTGAATGAATAAGCAAGAGTTAAAAGTGTCATTGCTAGGGCTGTGGCTCAGTGGTAGAGTGCCTGCCTGGCATATAAAAATCCCTGTGTTCAGTCCCCATCACACACACACACACACACACACACACACACACACACACACACACAAAATGGAGTTAAAAGCATGATAATATGCAAAGCTAGAAAACAAACCTGGAAGGAAAAATTTAATTGCAGAATAACCCACTCATTTCAACTTCACATGTTTGAAAACAAACTCATTGGTAGTGATTCTTGTAGACACATTCTTTCTATCCCATTTTTTTGGTTGGTTGGTTGGTTTTTTGTTTGTTTGTTTGTTTTTGTTTTTTCCAGGTAAGATCTCACTCTAGCCCAGGCTGACCTGGAATTCATTATATAGTCTCAAGCTGGTCTCGAACTCACAGTGATCTTCCTACCTCAGCCTTCCAAATGCTGGGATTAAGGGTGTGTGCCTCCATACTTAGCAATGGTGATTTCTGGAGACACATACATGTGTAATGAGGTTCACAAATGATAATATCATTTTTAAGATAATTGGCACGTCAGGGAAGGAAAGAGAAAGTGATGGGAATGAGGAGGGGTGTATTATGCTGTATTTCTCTTTCCTTTTACTTTTCCCTGAGACAAAGTCTCTCTGTTTAGCCCAGCTATCCTAGAACTCACTATGAATCCCAGGCTGGTGCTGATCTTGTAATCCTCCCAACTCAGCCCCCTGAGATCTGCAATTAGACTTTCATGCCACCACACCAGCCTGTTGTGTTTCTTTTTTTTTTTTAATTTTGTTATTTTTATTCATTTATTTGAGAGCGACAGACAAAGAGGCAGACAGAGAGAGAGAGAGAGAGAGAGAGAGAGAATGGGCGCGCCAGGGCCTCCTGCCACTGCAAACGAACTCCAGACTCGTGTGCCCCCTTGTGCATCTGGCTAACATGGGTCCTGGGGAGTCGAGCCTTGAACCGGGGTCCTTAGGCTTCACAGGCAAGTGCTTAACCGCTAAGCCATCTCTCCAGCCCCTGTTGTGTTTCTTGAAAGGAAAGAAGTGAGCTGGGGAGATGGCTCAGCAGCTAAAAGCATTTGGTCTGTAACTCTGCAGACCAGAGTTTGAGTCCCCAGCACTCATGTAAAGCCAAATGCAAAGAGGCACATGAGTGTGTAACTGCAGGGTACCCACAGCAAAGGGAGGCAGAGCCAGGAGAATCCCAAAGCTCATGGGCCATCTCAACTGGCCCTCTCAGCAGCAGCAAAATCAACCATGTCTCAAACAAGGCAAAGGAGAAAACCAACACCTGAGGTTGTCCTTTGACCTCCATACACATGTCATGGCATGCATGTGCCTACACACACACACACACACACACACACACACACACGACAATGTGGATATTGAGCTACTAGTTGCATGTAGTCAGGCACACTTTTGACCCCAGCACCAAGAGACAGAGGCAAGAAATCTGCCTATCCAAGGCCACCTGGGCTATGCAATGAAACGCGGTCTCACTACTCCCCTTTCCAAAACAACTGACTTGTTGATATAAGCCTCTTTGTTATACATGAAATGTTTTCTCATAAATTTTTTTTTCTCAATATTTTTATCCAAAACTTCAAAAGTAAGCTAGTTTACTCAGATTCAGTTGACAGAAAGAAAACAGAAAATCCACACATGGTAGCAATAAAACTGTCAGAATTTCTGGACA
Organism: Jaculus jaculus; assembly: GCF_020740685.1. Taxonomy (NCBI): domain Eukaryota; kingdom Metazoa; phylum Chordata; class Mammalia; order Rodentia; family Dipodidae; genus Jaculus; species Jaculus jaculus. The sequence continues at coordinate 63,327,105 of NC_059117.1, read as the reverse complement.
ATTAAAATCAGTAACATTTTATAATAAATGAATAGACGGTTGTATGAAAAAGTACACGGCCAATTTTCTGAGCATCGAACTGAAAAATGCTGAGGCAAACGACAGGATACCACTTTTTCAGAAGGCCACGTGGTAAATCCGTGTGGCCGCCTAGAAGAAGTGACAAGTCACTTCCTAATTTCAAGGTTTCACTTTATGCTGCTGCAGCGGAAGTCACTTGGTGCTTGTTGGAGGCAGCCTGCGGGCCTGTGACGGCACAGAAGGATGGCCTGCGGAGCCAGGACTCTCGCCAGGACCTGGGTAGATCTGCTGGTCCCAAAACTCAGGGGCTCTTTTGTCTTTATATCCAGCACCACTTGTCCTAACTCAGTTCCATCCAAGGAGTAGGGTCCCCTGGAAGAGTCATCATGGGATGAGGGGTATAAATTTCCTTGTGCTGCCCTAAACCATCTAGCTTTCTAATGCCCTCCATGCTTGGTCCCTAACTTACAATTATCCCACGTGCTCACAGCCACAATGACAGGATGTGGAGGAGCGTCACAGCAGTTTCATAGCTGGCTACTTTCCTCCTCCACACTCCTAACCACAAAGGCTCCCTTGAAGATGTGTCGGATTCTCTACCCCAATCCTGACGCTTGCATAGAGCCTCCTCCTGGACATGGCATTCTTCCCTGAGTTCCAGGCCTTATCTTGTCACCTCGGCCTGGTCCTGTTTCATATACATTGTCAGCAGCAAACTTGCATCTCTTGCCTCCTACGCTTTGGAAATACCTCCAGCAGCCCTTGCTTCGTAGCAAATCCCCAAGCTATAGCTTCTCGTGGTGTCCGAGGAGCACTAAGGACTTCCACGCTGAGCCCCAGCCAAGCCCATCCCTCCAGCCTCCACTCAACGACTAGGCTTCTACTTCAGATTCCTAATGACTCTTAAAATTTGCTCAATTTCCCCATCTGTGGATAAAGCCCTGCCAAGCAAAATGAACAATAACTATAAATAGTTCTTGTCATGGTTGGCTTGGAAAATCAGGTGGGAAGGTGAATGCAGGCTTGTAGAGGCCTTTTCACATGGGGAAAGGCTGAGGGAGAGTGGCCTGAGGGAAAATACTCCAGCCACCTTGTCCAAACCCACCACAAAGCACTGGGAAACTCGATGCATGCAGGTGCATTGCTCTCAAAGCCTCCATCTCTTTCCTCCCAAGTTTCTGGAAACATTCTGCCTGGATCTCAACACAGCAGTCTGGAAGGGAAGTTTCCAGATTCTCTGGTGCCATTGTTAGAAATGAGTCTGGGGTCCAAGAATGATCACACACACACACACAGTCGGAAGTATATTGGCAAGGCCATATTTACTTCTGCAGAAGGGGGCACCACTTCTGAAGAGTTCAGGCAAACAAGCGAGCCCAGCGGGGAGTCTGCTGGGTCGCCTAACGCAAAGATCCCTTGCTGCACTCCGATTAGTCACTGTTCAGCCTCACATCCTCGCATAATTGGCTAAAATATTCCCAGGGGAGACCTGAAGGAAGCTTTATGGACTTTTTACTAAATGCAGAAATAGAAGTTTGGGTTTCAAGGATCATTGACACTTCTGGCCTCAAGGAGGGTTGGCTGAGGAAGGGGGCTTCTCACAGAATGGCATCCTTCCAGAGTTGAGTTTCTTTATCTCCATGACCGTTTTGTTTATTAGTTTTGGGAGGGGTCTGGGGGGGGTTGTTGATAGAGAGACAGAAAGAGTCAGAGAGAGAATGGGTGTGCCAGGGGCTTTCAGCCACTGTGAACGAACTCCAGATGCATGCACCCCTGTGTGCACATGTGCAATATTGCACGCTTGCATTACTGCGCATCTGGCTATGTGGGACCTGGAGGCCCGAACATGAGTTCTAAGACTTCACAGGCAAGAGCCTTAACTGTTAAGCCATCTCTACAGCCCCTTGTTTGTTTTATCAAAGTAGGGTCTCACAGAATTCACTATGTAGTCTCAGGGTGGCCTTGAACTCACAGTGATCCTCTTACCTCTGTCTCACAAGTGCTGAGGTTAAAGGCATGTGCCACCACACCTGGATCATTTTTAACCATTTGACAGAAAAGACAACATATTTCTTACACCATGAACAGTGATCTGCAAAATACCATGCTTGGCCACTATGATATATGCTCATCCTTTGATGGAGAACCAGTCAAGGGAGCTGTCCTTGCTGGACCTCCATATACCTAGCTGGGACTTGACCCTACTACTTCAAACCAGATATGCTTTCAGGAGCAAGCGGGCACCTCTGATCTGACCCAGATTTTCTGCTTCCTAGAGTTTGTGAGCAACAAAGATTTCTAGGACTGAGACAAACAGACCATGGCTTCCTGAAAGGCTTCAAGCATGGGCTCCCTGCTATGGCCTTTGAAGTTGGAACTGTGACCTTCTTTCTTCAGGAACAACACTCTTTTCATACCTACTTTCTATAGACCTAACCCTCTTTCCCCACCATGTTCTCTAGGGCTCCAGCTCACAGCAGCCTGAAGGGGCAAGCAACACATGTTCCAACACAAGGCAAGATTCCCAGGAAGCCATCTGCCACTGTCGTTTGTCTCCAGCTACAAGTCCTAACATCATTGTACTAAACTGCTTCCCAAGCTCTGGGATCCCTGCCATAGATGTATTGTGGACAGTTTTCTAACTTTGGGTTTATTGACAATAGAATTACCATGGCACAAAAGGTTTCAGTAGCTGCTACTGCCTACAAAATAAAAGAAACTCCTCCCCTATGCATTCAGTGACAACTGCAAAACTTACCTCTCTAGTCCTATAGCCCAGAATTCCCTAACTTTATCCTATACCCTTCAATGATGCATTTGGCATCCTTCCCCTAAAACAATCCCTCCTGTGTACCAGCCTTAGTACCTACATTCAAATAATTCTCTCCACTTAGAATACCCTGTTTAAAATTGGGAATGTAGTGCAACAGTGGAATGGTACCAAATATGGGAAAGACCCTGAGTTTGGCCACCTAGCATTACAGAAGGATAAAAAGAAAGAAGAAAAGAAGAAAAGGGGTGGGAGGAAGGAAGGAAGGAAGAAATAAAAGAAGAGAGGGAGGGAGGGAGGAAAGGAGAAGGACAAAGTGAATGGTCTTCTTTATCCCTTAGTACCTCTGTGAAAATTATAGCCTATTTGTCATAGCACATCTCCAATGGCACAAAAAATATTCATTGCCAGGCATGGTGGTGCATGCTTTTAATCCTAGAACTCAGGAGGCAGAGGTAGGAGGATCACCATGAGTTCAAGACCACCCTAAGACTACATTCTGAATTCCAAGTAAGCCTGAACTAGCATGAGTAAGACCCTGCCTCACAAAACCAAAAAAAAAAAAAAGTACTTTTTGCAATAGCAGCACCATACCATGCTTGTAACCACATGTTGGTGTGCAGGTTATATCTTATATTAAACTGAAAGCCATCAGTATCTACTGCAATGTCTCTCACCAACATAATCACACAAATCTACAATGGCCTAAGGGGGAAAAAAAAAAAAAAAATATATATATATATATATATATATATATATATATATATATATATATATATATAAACTAGATGACTTTCAGATTTAATTTAGGAGTCCAAATAAGTCAATAAAATTTTTACATCATAAATTGGGATGTTTCTAATTTTATTCAGTTTGAAAAGGCATACTACTCAAATAAAATAATGGCTTAGAAAAAGAGTTGGATGACAAGTATAAAAATTTAATTCAAAAAGCCACCAAGCAGAAATTTTCTGATGAAAATATCTAGTGCTGGGCTGGAGAGATGGCTTAGTGGTTAAGCACTTGCCTGTGAAGCCTAAGGACCATGGTTTGAGGCTTGATTCCCCAGGACCCTAGTAAGCCAGATGTACAAGGTGGGGCCTCTGGAGTTCATTTGTAGCAGATGAGGGCCCTGGTGCACCCATTCTCTCCCTCTCTCTCTCTCTCTCTCTCTCTCTCTCTCTCCCTCTCTCTCTCTCTCTCTCACGTGCTATCAATTAAATAAATAAAAATAAACAAAATTTTTTTAAAAAAAGAAAATATCTAGTGTCCAGTTACCAATGCATTTTCAGTACCATTTCATCCCAAGTTCAGAGGTTCATGCGAAATTAGTAACACTTTGGAGATCCTGATCACTTATCCAGTTGTTTTACTTGTCATTCATTATTTTCAGTTCATTAAAACACTTACTCGATGGGGGCTGGAGAAATGGCTTAGAGTTAAGGTGCTTGCCTGCAAAGCCAAAGGATCCAGGTACAATTCCCCAGTATCCATGTAAAGCCAGATGCACAAGGTAGTGCATGTGTCTAGAATTTGTTTGCAGTGGCTAGAGGCCCGGATGCACCCATTCTCTCTCTATCTGCCTTTTTTTTTTTTCAATCTCTCTCTCCCTCTCTCTCTCAAATAAATAAAATATTTTAAAAAAAAAAAAAGAAAAGGAAAAGAACACTCAAACCCTTGGAGTTCCTCTACTCACTTCCTAAAACTATTTCCTTCAATATGTTCAGTGAGTAATGGAAGATTTGAGTGACTCCTGGAGCACTGAATGACGGAGACAGGAGCAAATAGACCACCAAAGTCAGTGCAGAAACACCAAGGCTATAAGAGAGAAGAACTGGACATCTAAAAATTGTGGAGGCACCACAGACTGAAGGCTCTGAGAAGTCTCCACAATCTGACACAAGGTGGGCTGTGACAGGAGCCTCTGACTTTCACTGAAGAGGGAAGTTCACATTGTAAGCACATGCACTTCCACCCTGATGGGAGGTAGGAGGACTAGGTTTGAAAGTTTTTAAGGGCTGGAGAGATAACTTAGTGGTTAAGGCACTTGCCTGTGAAGCCTAAAGACTCAGGTTCAATTCCCCAGTACCCACATAAGCCATATGCACAAGGTAGTGCGGGCATCTGGAATTCATTTGCAGTGACTGGAGGTCCTAGTGCTCTCTCTCTCACTCGCTCTCTCTCTCTCTACCTCTTTCTCTCACTCTATCTCTCTCTAAAATAAATGAATAAATTAAAAATATCTTTTAAAAAAGTTTTAAGGCTGAAGAGCGCTGGATAGACGCAGGCCCAATTCAACAAGACTGGACATGAAAGTATTAGAGGCAGAGGCTCAGACACCAAAGCCAGCAGTGCTCAGTGTCGCCCACAGGCAGGGAAGGCCAACTCTGGAGGCACAGGTGGAAAGACGCCTGCGTCAGAACCAGGTTGCAGCAGAGGAGAGGAGAACAGGAGGATGGCAGTGGCCAGCGTGACGTGGAAAACAGAATTCTAAATGTGATAGATACTAAGTGAGACACCAGAACAAGAATGTCTGATTTTTTTAAATAATGGATTTGTTTCTAAAACTCTGATGTATTCTGACTTCTCATATATATGTTACTAATTGTGAATTTTCTGAGTTAACAGGTAAATACGGAAAGTAATAAAATTAGCTGGAACCCAGGAAGGTTCTGAACGCAGGTGAATTATGCTGGCAGAACTCCCATGTGCCGTGATCCTCTGAATGTGGTCTTGAGAGTTTAAACATAATCTCCTCCATATCTCCCATGTGCCGTGATCCTCTCAATGTGGTCTTGAGAGTTCAAAGGCAATCACTCAGGAGATGGAAGCGGGAGAGTAGGAAATTCAAGGACATCCTCAGCTGCATAGTGAGCTCAAGGCCAGCTTGGGATACATGAGACCCTATCTCAAGAAAAACAATAGGAAGTCTACCCAATCACCTCCCTTATAAGTTTGGACCAGAAAAGAGGAAAAGTAAACATTTGTAGATTGTCCTGTGTATTACATATATCATCTAATTTAATCCCTGCAGTAACTCCATGGATATTATTATACTTATAGAAGTGGAAACTGATAAAGACAGGTACAAAAATAAATCCTCTTTTGCAACCCCAGAGCTCATTGTTAAATATGAGTTTTGATACAGATAAGGAGGAATATGGTAAAGAAAAAAAATGGAGGCTGAGGCTAGGAGAGGTCAATTTGGGTTTGCTTCTCTTGTAGTCAGCTCCACTCTGCTGGGATGAACATCCAAACCAGACACATCTTATGGGAAGAAAGGATTTATTTAAAGCTTACAAATCCAGGGGAACTTCCATTGTTGGCAGAGGAAGCTGGCCTCCTTTCACAGATCCACGCAGAGAGAGAAAGGCCACACCACAACCAAGAGCAAAACCAGTAGCCAAACTGCAAGGAACCCAGGCAGAACTCACTCTGCATACCTTAGGCTGGAAATCAGATCCACGTCCAGGGACATGCCTGCCTGCAGGAGTCTGTCTGCTAGGGGCTGCTAGGGGCAAAAGCTGCAAACTCAATTTTAATAGCACCTGAGTCTATTGGGGGACATAGCTTCAAACTACTACCCTATAACTTTTTAACAATGTTTATTCCTTGTTCTCAAAACTACAATTTGACCTGTCAGTGCTGTTCTTTTATTCATAAACCATCCCCCCTCAGCATGTACTGAGAGGGGGAATAGCCCTAAAACAACAGCTCAGCTATAAAGGGCTACTTGAAGGGTGTCTATCAAAGCACACATGCCATCCGTCTAGCTCTTAACCTCACACAGATCCCAGGCAGATTTGCTTCACAGCTGACATGCAACACAAAATATAAATCACTAGCAACAAGACTTACAACTTTTGCCCATGAAAATCCTTTGTGGTGGCTTTCCCACTAACATAGAGACCTTAACTAACACTAGACAGATGGCTCTACTTCCCTTTGAGCAGTGTGCCATTTTCCTGGCTTTTGACTGGCAGCCGGGATTCAACAACAGAAAGCACTTCCTTCTCTACCATGGCAACCTTATGGGAACACTGAGAGGTAAACAGCAACCAACCTATAGCATCTCAGCTGATGGAGGCATGTAAGCCTGGGCAGGTGCCTCCTAAGACAACAGAAGGCAAAGTGCTATAACCTCTGTGGCCGTTTGGATCAGATGTCCTCCATAGACTCATGTGCTTTTGAAATCTTGATCCCCAGCTAATGGCAGCTTGAGAGATGGAGGCTTGCTGAAGAAGGTGTGTTGTTGGGGGTGGGATTAGGAGTGTTATATCCAGCTCCCCCTTGCCAAAATTCAGCTCACTCTCCTGCTGCTGTTTTCCAACTGTGGTGGCAGAGGTGACCTCCAGCCTCTGCTCATACCATGCTTTCCCTTCCCATCATGAAGCTTCCCCTCAAATCTGTACACCAAAGTAAACCCTTTTCTCCCATCATCTTTTGGTCAGATGTTATGTCCCAGCATCATGAAGGTAATTAGAACAACCTGAGAGTTAGACAGACCAAGCCAAGTCTGAGGGATGACAATAGATAAGTCAACCTTAGCAATCGTACCTGGGAGACATATTTTACTGAAGTATTCCAGCATGGGTTGCCAGGAGGGGAAGAAACAAATTAAAAAGAAACAAATTAAAACAAAGATGAAAAGAGAACTCTAGGGCTGGAGAGATTGCTTAGTGGTTAAGGCGTTTGCCTGCAAAGCCAAAGGATCCCAGGTCAATTCTCCAGGTCCCACATAAACCAGGTGCACATGGTGACACATGCATCTAGAGTTCATCTGCAGTGGCTGGAGGCCCTGGTACACCCATTCACACTCTCTCTCACTCTCTCTCTCTCTCTCCTTCTCTGTCTCTAGTAAATAAATAAAAATAAAATCTTTTTTTTTAAAAAAAGAGAACTCTAGAAAGTAAATACAATTTCTAACTTCAAGCACCCACTTCTTGTCTAAATGAAAGTGTAAAGAAATTAAAATGGTCTATGATATTAATGAATCAACTAAAATTTTACATCAACCAGAGATTTAAAACAAACAAGATGGCAGATTATTTGATATTGAAAATCATATAAATATTAAAGAAAATTACAGCATTTGAGAAATTGGGGAAAATAATTCTAAAAATAAGGCTTGCTGAAGGAAAATTTTGCAAATTGTTACAAACTAGAGGAGTTCCAGATCTGGGTGGGGGGACTTGGCTCTATCTCTCATTCTGGATGGTCAGGGAGGTATTGGACCCATACACTAAGGATTGCTTGGATTCCAGTGCCTTGGCCCAAACACAGTTCAGGGCAGGCAAGAGGCCCAGATCTAGGATCCCTGCAGAAACTAGAAGCCAACAACAGGCCTCCACCCATGAGATAGAAACTAGAGACTCTAGCCAACTGGGGGTAAAATGTCAAGGAAACATGCTCTCTAGGTAGGAAAAGGAAAGTTTTCCAAAAGGCCAAAGCCACACAGTCAGGTATTTAGGAGAAATCCCACTCCTTGGTACCACTTTACTGTTGCAGTCAGGTTCACACTGCTGGTAGATATCACCCAACCAAGAGTACCTTGTGGGGAAAAAAGAGGTTTATTTTGGCTTACAGGCTTGAGGGGGAAGCTCCATTATGTCAGGGAAAATGATGGCATGAGCAGAGGGTGGACATCACCCCCTGGCCAACATAAGGTGGACAATAGCAACAGGAGAGTGTGCCAAACACTGGCTTGGGGACACTGGCTATAACACCCATAAGCCCACCCCCAACAATACACTGCCTCCCAAAGGCATTAATTCCCAAATCTCCATCAGCTGGGAATCTAGCCTTCAGAAGTTTATGGAGGACACCTGAATCAAACCACCACAGGTATTATAACCAGAGCCCCCTGCCAGTGTTTGGCACTCTCCTGTTCCTATTGTCCACTTGATTTTGGCCAAGAGGTGATGTCCATCCTCTACTCATGCCACCATTTTTCCCTGCCATCATGGAGCTTCCCCTTGAGTCTGTAAGCCACAATAACCCTTTTATTGACCACAAGCTGCTCTTGGTTTAGTGAGTTCTGTCAGCAATGCGAACCTGACTGCAACAGTTTGAGAATCCCCATGAGGCAAGAAGGCAGAGCTCTTGCCAAGATAGTAAGAGGGGATTTGAGAAGCCCACCCCAAGGCTCAGATCTGGGGTTTTTATGGGGACTGGCTACGTGAGGAAGACCAGGTTGGCAGGTTACTATGGGCAAAGACCAGATTTTACAGCTTTGCCAGTAATCTTAGGTAAGGATCAGAGTTCCGGTCCTTTAGCAAGGGTGTAAGCATAATCTAGAAATCTCTCCTGGAGGATCTAACATCCAGGTTTCTGTAAGCTCAGTGACATTTCCTGCCTTTAATCTAGGAAAAAAATAAACATTCATATTGGAGGTTCTGTTATCCTGTCTGCCTCACCAATTTCTGTCTCCAATTAATACAACCACTTGAATGAACTGTGATGTTCATACTGGTTGTCACGTTGATGGGACTTAGACTCACCTGTGAAGGATTATCTTGATCAGGTAAATCAAGGTGTGAAGCACTGTCTTAACTGTGGGTGGCCCCATTCCACAGACTGGGGTTCGGGCCTGTATACGAAGGAGAGAGCTGGCTGAGCTGCAGCATCCGTCACTCTGCTTCCTCACTGTGAACTGAGTGTGACCAACTGCCTCAAGCTTCTGCTACCATGCCTTCCCTGACAAAATGGACTACAACCTGGAACTGTGGAATACACACACACACATACACACATTTACAAACACATATGTAAACACACATGCATACACACATACAATTCTGAAATAAACCTTTCCTCATTTAAACTAATTTTTTAAAAATTTTTATCTATTTATTTGTAAGCAGAGAGAGAGAGAAGAGAGACAGACAGAGAGAGAATGGGCATGCCAGGGCCTCCAGCCACTGCAAACGAACTCCAGACACATGTGCCCCTCATGCATCTGGCTTATGTGGGTCCTGGGGAATCGGGCCTGGGTCCTTTGGCTTCGCAGGCAAATGCCTTAACCACTAAGCCATTTCCCTAGTCCTAAACTAAATTTTGTCATGAGGCTGTTACTAATACATAAAATATCCACATCTAAAATTATTGAAGAAATTAAGATGAAAATGATAGTGGACATCTGCATATCCTTGATTTTTTGAACTAAGTATTCAGACATTCCTGGCTGTCATATAAACCTGGGGACTTTTGGAAGTGGTGGGAATATCTATAATGTACTACTATAGGGATACAAAATGGTGTGTTGATCAAAACTCATCAAACTGTATGCCTAAAAGTGTAAATTCCATGGTTCCTAAATTATTTCTCAGTGTGTAACACTGAAGATAAAGAAAAATGCAATCTTTTCTCTTTCAAGATATTTGCAGAGAGGAATAAGAATATTCCACTCACAGCAAAAGAACTTGTTTGGGTTCGCCAACAAATAAACTCACCCAAAGAAAACAAAATCATAGAAAATAAGTGAGCTCAAAACATATTAATTATTCAATATTTAAATCACTTCTGTCTGGCCTGCACCTGCCCAGCTGATGAGGGAAGTGTCCTCGGTTGGGAAGCAGCCAGCCAATGAGAGTCGGTGACGCTCACGTCCATTTGTGAGAAACATTAAACAGCAATGTTCTTACTCACTCACGGCACTGGAAAATGAGACCTTACTCCTTAGCAAGTAGGCACATCACTTGAAAGTGAGATCCAATTTTGTTGGATCAGAATAGAGGAAAGATAATTCAAATTCAGACTTTCCCAATAATGAGTAATTTGATGTTGGGCCAGAAGTCTCACTTCTCTGTTCTCTTAAGTTTCTCAGCACACGTTGGTCATCCCCATGTTCAGTAGTGCAGGGCAGGAGGATCATGAGTTCAATTTCAGTCTGGGCTACATGAGAAGACCCTTTCTCAAGAAAAAATAAATAAATTTAAAAGTCTGCTATAGTAGATTGAAGTCATGCAATCTCCTAGCAACATACAAAAATAATGAATGACTTCTTTAAAAAGAAAACTTATTTGGGGAGTTTTATTGTAGAAATTTATTAACAGTGCAAAAAGAATGAAAATGTTAATTCATGTGAATTTTTAAAAGACTTAGCAAATAACTTTATCCATTATTCTCCCTTCCTAACATTCTATTTAACACCCAGCTGCAAAGCCCCACTTTGACAGGATCTTTCATGTTCAAAACCACTCCAGCTAGCCCGCCCTCCAGTTTGTGAGGCTCATGCTCCACCAACTGAGCTAACCAGGCACATGCTCACTTTCCAATTTTAAAGATCTGGGAGACAAACCAGAATAAATCTAACTTGAGACAAGAATTCATCTGTTGGGCTGGAGACATGGCTTAGTAACTAAGACCTCAAAGTTGTCCTGTGACTGCCAGATGTGTACCATGGCACATGTTTCCATACACATACATATGCACATACAACACACACACACACACGCACACGCACATTTTAAAGTCTACATGTACAAGCAGTTTAGGAAACATGAACAATGATCTTCATAAGAGAAGCAAATGCAATCAAGATTCAAGATCATTGCCTTCCTTTTTAATTATTTTATTATTTATTTGCAAGCAGAGAGATAGGAGAGAGAGAGAGAGAGCTAGAGAGAGAGAAAGAGAATGGGCACACAGGGCCTCTAGCTGCTGCAAATTCCAGATGCATGCACCACTCTGTGCATCTGGCTTTACAGGGGTACTGGAGAATTGAACCCAAGTCCTTAGGCTTTGCAGGCAAATGCCTTAACTGCTGAGCCATCTATCTAGCCCCCATTGCCTTCCTTTGTGTTCTTTTGTTTTGCTTTGTTTTTTTGAGGTAGGGTCTCACTCTGGCTCAAGCTGACATGGAACTCCCTAGGTAGTCTCAGGGTCACTTTGAACTCGAGACAATCCCCCTCCCTCTGCCTCCAGAGGGCTGGGATTAAAGGTGTGTGCCACCACACCCAGCTGCTTTTGTTTTGTTTTATGTTCTTTTAAAAAATAAGTCTTTATGTATTTATATGCAAGCAGAGGGAGGGAGAAGAGGCAGACAGACAGAATGGGTGCACAGGGGCTTCCAGCTACTGCAAATGAACTCCAGATGATGTGCGACTTTGTGCATCTGGCTTCATGTGGATATGGGGGAAATTGAACCTTGGTCATTAGGCTTTACAGGCAAGTGCCTTAACTGCTAAACTATCTATCCAGCCCACCTGTTGGCCCTTGTTGAATAATGGGCAGAGAAATGTCTTACAGGTAGGGTGTCATCAATATTAACATTTACGGGAAGCATGCCCAAATCAAACATATTCTTTTTATCTGAAATTAGTTGTATTTGGTTTTAGAAAATTATTGTCAAAGGGGAGAATTGTTTGTGGGGAATGAAAGAAACATAAATCCTATTTGAAGGCATTTACTGGACAGCTAATAGAATGCAGATAGAAGCCAGCCAGATATTATATATTTGAGCTAAAAGAAAAAGATAAGCTTCTCTTAGGATCCTCTCTCTGCATATGTCTCTCTCTCTCTCTCTCTCTCTCTCTCTCTCTCTCTCTCTCTCTCTCTCTCTCCCTCCCTCCCTTCCTCCCTCTCCCTCTCTCCTTCCTGCCTCTGAGAAATTCTATCTTTCTTCTCAAACCCCAAAATATACATGTTAGTTACTCACAACCCTGAGTTTACTTCTCTTCCATTTGAAAGGCTAAAGAAAATAAACATTCCTTCCTTTTGATTCTGTAATTCCAGAAGACTCTAATTAACCTGCTCTGGTCAAATTGGCAAAGGCCCAGAGGGTAGCGATCATACAGCATAGACCTGGTTGTGGACTCATCGCTGTAGGTCAAGAGAGCAGGGAAAGAGTCCACTGTGAGTCTAGAAGATGCCCAGACAGATTGAGTTTAGAGAAAAATAACAGTTGCCTTGGGTAAAAGAAGTATCTATCTCTATGGATGCTGCATGTCCATAATGCTTTAATAAATTATGTGAAGGAAGAATGCTCAGAGAAGCTCACACAGACAAAGACTTCTGGAACATAAATGAGCCAACAAATGGCCTGCTGTGAGTGTTAGGGAAACGTACTACTACAGTGCTAAGAAATCAGAGAACCACTCTTGAGTATAATGAGGTCATGCAGTAGACTAGACAAGATTAATGGATACTGTCCGTTTATCAAATCACTTTTAGTTCTCAAGAATCAGTCACTCATTACTAATGAGGGAGAAAGAGAATGAGGAAAAACATACACAATAATTATCTCATAAGTTATTATCAATCCAGTTTTTCAGACAAGGAAACTATAGCTGATAACGACATAAATTGCCCAATATCACCCATGCTTAAGTAGAACAGCTAGAACACCAGTTGAAGTTTAACTCTGTGACCTCAGAGCATAGGCTCTCTCTCCCACATCACAATCCCACATTTGTGAGACTAGGTATGAAATTCTTTACATGTGCAGGTGCATGTGCGGGTCTGTATATGTGGGGGCCACAGGTTGATGCTGCTATCATTCTTGATCACCTCCCCTAGTTTACTGAGAAGGGGTCTCACATGTGTTCTGGGGCTTGACAGTTCCACTACACCAGGTAGCCAGCCCACCTCTGCCTGCCGAGAGCTGAATTACATAGCTACCTGGCATTTACGTGTGTGCTGAGGACCTGAATCCCAGTCCTCATGTTTTTCAGCAAGTGCTGTATCAACAGAGCAATCTCCCGAGGTCTTGGCATGCAATACTTAACGTTTCTGTCACCAGCATCAGAGCGCTGGGGTAATTAAAGTGAAGGAATGAAAACCACTGAATGCTAAATGCTTTGAATATGGCAGCAAAGGCTAAGACAAAACAACTCATTTGGACAAGAAGACATACATGAAGTCTCTCTAAGCAACAAGCTTCACACACCAGAACAGCTGCCCTGGGGTTGGGAGTGAGCTCAGTGGTTGAGTTCCTGCTTAGTTTGAACAAGGTTCTTTCAGCTAGTTTTATTACTGCTGTGATGAAATGCCTGACCTGAGCAACTTACAGGAGGGGACGTTTCTTTTAGCTCATAGTTTCAGAGGGCTCAGACCACGGCCACTTAGTCTAGTATACTTGGGCAGAACACAGCAGTGACAGGAGGGAAGGCAGAGAACACGTCTTCTGCTCACGGTGGAAAAGAAGCAAAGACCAGCACTACTGAGGAGTTTGTGTCGGGTGTGAATCCTCTTCGTCCCACACCTTTGCCACATGTACCTCCAACATCACTGTTGCAGCTAGGGATAGACAGATTAGTGAAGAACACAGATCCTCTCACCATTCTCCCTCCACCCACACCACCTGCACACTGCCTGCCACTGTGACAAGGTGGAACGTGCAGGTTCTCTTCTGCTCGCCCCAGGAGGAGGCACACACTTGACTTTTTTTTTTTAATTTTTATTTATTTATTTGAGAGCGACAGACACAGAAGATAGAGGGAGAGAGAGAGAATGGGCGCGCCAGGGCCTCCAGCCTCTGCAAACGAACTCCAGACGCGTGCACCCCCTTTTGCATCTGGCTAACGTGGGACCTGGGGAACCGAGCCTCGAACTGGGGTCCTTAGGCTTCACAGGCAAGCGCTTAACCGCTAAGCCATCTCTCCAGCCCACACTTGACATTTTGATCCAGAATTCAGTTATAGCCTTCCACATCAGGGGAATCCTAACAGCTCTACCAGCTGGAGCAGCTGGCCACTGGGGCGAGCACCTGCCCTCGAGCTTCAACGTACAGATTCCCTTTATGTCACTCTCCCCCTAGTAGCAAGGGTCACGGATGAGCTCCTATTTGGATGGAGTCCCAGGCGAATATTCCATCTCAGCAGAAATGGAGTTGAGAGCACGTCACCTGCCCTGTCCACAAGGCAGTACAAAACAGTTCCTCCAAAACAGCACCTCAAGCACCACAAAGCCGAGCAAGGGGCAGGAAACACAAGAAACTTCATGTTTTATCCACTCCACACAGCTGTGCCAGACAGACATGAACAACGCACTGTGTCCAAATGGGAAACTCTCAATGTAACATGATAAACCAAACCAATATGTCTCACAAAGAAATGCCAAACCCATAGCATAGGACACTCATGACAGCTGCCTATAGGAAACTCCAAAGATCTCAAAAGAATAATTATAAACATATACAAAAAACCCAAGGAAAACAAAACATAAATACATGAATGAAATCCTGAGTGAGTTCAAAGAGGACATAAGCAAACTGCTAGATGAAATGAAGAAATCCAACCATGATATGAAAATGAAACTCAACAAATAGATAAAAATTCTGGGCTGGGGCTAGAGAGATGTCTTAGTGATTAAGACACTTGCGTGTGAAGCCTAAGGACCCAGTTTGTTTGCAGGGGCTAAAGGCCCTGGGATGCCCATTCTCACTCTCTCTCCCACTCTCTCTTTCTCTCTCTCTTCTTCCCTCCCTCCCTCTCCCTCTCTCTCTCTAATAAACAAATAAATTACAAAAAATTTAAAGCCTGGGATTATAACTTCAGCTGCCTGATTTTTGGCAAAAAGACTAAAAACATACACTAGAAAAAAGTTAGCATTTTCGCCGGGCATGGTGGCGCACGCCTTTAATCCCAGCACTTGGGAGGCAGAGGTAGGAGGATCTCCGAGAGTTCAAGGCCACCCTGAGACTACATAGTGAATTCCAGGTCAGCCTGAGCCAGAGTGAGACCCTACCTCGAAAAACCAAAAAAAAAAAAGTTAGCATTTTCAACAAATGGTTCTGAGAAAACTGAATTATCTGCAAGTAGAAGAATAAATCCAGCACCTTATCTCTCACACTACATGAAAATAAACTCCAAACGGATCAAGGACATTAATGTAAGACATGAAACCCTGAACCAACTAGAGGAAAAAGTAGAGAGAACACTCCAAGATAGAGGCATAAAGGACTTTCATACATACATAAAGAAAGAGAGAAAAAATGGGCATACCAGGGCCTCTAGCCTCTGCAAATGAACTCCAGATGCATGTGCCACCTTGTGCATCTGGCTTTATGTGGGTACTGAGGAATCAAACCTGGGTCCTTTGGCCTTGGAGGTAAGTGCCTTAACCACTAAGCCATCTCTCCAGCCCAAGAAGAACTTACTGAATAGGACCCTGGTTGCCCAGGAAATAAGGCAGAACATCAAAGGAAACTGTTAACCAGGTCATAAGACAACCACCTCACAGAGGGTTAATATCTGGAATATATACAGAACTCATAGCCTAAGCAATATAAAACCAAACAACCCATTCAAAAAATTGGCTGTGTGGCTGGGCGTGGTGGCACACACCTTTAATCCCAGCACTTGGGAGGCACAGGTAGGAGGATCACCATGAGTTTGAGGCCACCCTGAGATAACATAATGAATTCCAGAAGAGCCTGGGCTAGAGTGAGACCCTACCTCAAAAAAAAAAAAAAATGGCTGTGGAAATGACCATAGTTCTCAAAAGAAGAAATAAAAATGGCCAGGAAATGATGTCCAGGGTTGGTGAAAAGGTGCCCTGATTCACTATTGGTGGGAGAAATATTGGTACAGCCACTATTCCTCATAACATTGAGAGCAGCTCTACCATATGACCCAGCTACACCACTTTGGGCATAAACCCTCAGGAACCCAACACTTTACCACAGAGATTCCTAGTCAGCCATGTTTATTGCTGCCCTATTCATAATAGCCAGGAAATGAAATCAAACCGGATGTCCCTAGTGTGAAGGTGGATTATGAAGCTGTGGTACCTTCACACACTGAAAGTTTGCTCAGCTGCAAAGAAAAACAAAATAATACAATTTGAAGGAAAATGGGTGGATCTGGTAAACACTATGCTAAGGGAGGTAACTCAGGTACAGAAAGACAAATGCCACATGTCCTCTCTCATATGTAGGTGGTTACACTACTCTCTGATTGGATTTGAGGCCTGCTCTACAGGAGGGTGCTGGAAGCTAACAGTCCCACACTCTGTCACTAAATTGTGGTCTTTGGATTCTTGTCTTGTGAGTTTCAGTGAATGAAGCCCACAGATGAGAGAATAAGGTTTAGATTTTACTGCAGGGTGAGTTTAGAAGGAGAGATTACAGATGGCTTAAGAGAAGGGAAGAATACAAGGCTCTTGGCTAACTGGGCAGGATCAGGGTTCCCAAAAACAAGATAGACTCCCATAGAGACCCAGGCTGGGGACTTTTAAGTGGGCCCACTGGTTGAGGAAGCCTGAAGAAGTAGTCCTGACTCCAGACAGGTTTTCTGGGAAAGGACAAAGTTCCCAGGAACTGTAATCCTCCAGGAAGAGAGTGACCTTCTCATAAGGAGGTGATGTGACTATCTCTCTAAGAAAGGGTAACTCCTTAAGGAAAAGCCAGAGCCTTCTGACATCTCTGACTTCTAGCAAGGTGGAATAGCCCAGATTCTCCCCCTAATGGCTCAAAACATTCCTCGTTTTTACTTTCAGGGAGGGAGCCTATTACCCCTAAACTGCCTCATCACCACTAGCCTACATCCCAACCCCCAATGTTATGTAATTATACAATTTCTATGACAGAATTATTGAACATGTTTTTTAAAAGTTCAAACATCTGTCTACTGCTTGACTCAAAGTTAGAGCCATGAACTATAAACAATAATTTTTTAGACTCAAATACCTACAAAACAGAAATCTGACTTGAGCCATGCTTGTGTTAAAAGTCTTTGCAACCATTAGAATGTGTGCTACAAATAAACACACACACATTTACTAGCTGCATGCCAAAATAGCAGCAGCAATTATCTTTGAGACACGGGGGTGACAGATGTCTTTCTTTGTACATGTACGCTGTTCTCAATTTGTCTGTTTCCATGGGAAGTTAAGCTACATGATTTCATGATCAGAGAAGAGTTGCTTTTAAATTAGACTGCAGACATCGAGGAAGAAGGCATTCTACCCGTCTTGTCCATGTGGAGGCTTATGCCTGTCAGAGAAGATCACAATGGCTGCAGAACATTCCAGATGCATGGAAGTAAATGCTAATATCTTCACAAATATGCAGAGCAAGCTTAGGCAGTCCTTTCCAGAGAAAATATAATGCATTCCTAATAAGAAAGAGAGTAGTGGATGACGAGTTCCTCACAGAATAATTAAGACAGTATTCAGAAACTTCAAAAGCAATAACACAGACAATAAAAACAACATAAAACAGATAATAAAAAGGATAAAATACAAATCAAAACAAAGTCATCTTATTAAAAACAAGGGATTATTGCTGAAACTTATCAAAATATTTTTTTTCTTTAGTAATAATTTTGGTTTGTGAATGCCAATTTCAAAATGTCTTGATTTTCCCCACTGAATGATATTTTTTTTAATATATTTGGGTACCTCTGCAAGTGTTTATATAAGCTGCCTACTAAGAGAGATATGCATGGTTAGAGGAAACATATTGCAATATTCAAAAGAAAACAAGATAGATAAATGATATGCTTATAATTAATAAAATACATTTTTCATATAAACCATGTAAATTGGAATTCCAACTTTTGTCTCTATCCCAAACATTTCTCCTAACTCATACCAAAGTGGTCAAAAATGCCACTTCCGAGTCATATTGTAGGGTCCTGAAGGTCTTTACCTTATCAAGACATTATTTTTTTTAATATTTTTTTAATTTTTTATTTATTTATTTGAGAGCGACAGACACAGAGAGAAAGACAGATAGAGGGAGAGAGAGAGAATGGGCGCGCCAGGGCTTCCAGCCTCTGCAAACGAACTCCAGACGCGTGCGCCCCCTTGTGCATCTGGCTAACGTGGGACCTGGGGAACCGAGCCTCGAACCGGGGTCCTTAGGCTTCACAGGCAAGCGCTTAACCGCTAAGCCATCTCTCCAGCCCAAGACATTATTTTTAAAAGGATTCAGGGCTGGAGAGATGGCTTAGGAGTTAAGGCACTTGTCTGCAAAGCTTAACGACCTGGGTTTGATTCCTCAGTATCCATGTAAAGCCAGATACACAAAGTGGCTCATGCATCTGGAAGCCATGTTTCTCTCTCCCTCTCTCTCTCAATCTCTCTCTCTCTGTCTCTCTCTCTCTCTTTCTGTCTATCTCTCCCCCTCTCTCTTCTCCCTACCTCTCTCAGCTTGCAAATAAGTAAATAAAAATATTTTTTTTAAGAGAAAAAAAAGTAAAAAGGACTTGTTATTGCAAAGCAATTACTCCCTGGACCACATTCAGCCTGGTTAGCGATGACTTTCAGTCACCCAAGAGTGAACCAGGATGCCGTACCTTAGAGGAGACCACGTACCAGGGACGTTTAAAGAGGGGACATGGAAAATAAAAGGGTCACGAAAGCAAGCGCCATTTGCAGATAATGAGCGTAAGCAAGTTCAATGGCATCTCGAGGAAGTATCCACTCCTTTTCTTCAAGCAGCAAGTGACAGGTCAGTGGCTTCTTCTATGAGCCACACAGGGGGGCCTTGGCTGTGATCTCTGTGCAAGAGAGAGAGAGAGAGGGAGGGAGAGAATGGGTGCACTAGGGTCTCCTGCCACTGCCAAGGAACTCCAGATGCATGGGCCACTTTGTGCATCTGTTTTATGCGGTGGGATCGGGGAATCAAACCTGGGTCATTAGGCTTTGCTGAGGTAGTGAACAGCTTGGATTTGAATTCACTGGTAGAGCCTCCTTCTCCAGCCGAGGCCGCGCTAAGTACTTCACGCTACCGCTTATCCAGGCTGCCCAGGCGCACTGCTCTTCACGCACTTACGGCTGTACATACGAAGACACGCTGTGACGGGCCCCTGTTACCGAGTCTGCCCTTCATGGGCAATATCCATGCTGTTCCAGCCATTGTTTTCTGTTAGGCACTGGACGTTTGCACCACCCAAGGCTCATGTGTCGAAGCTCTGATCCTCGATGTGATGATATTGAGAAGTGTGGATTATCAGGAGATAATTAGTTTAGATGTAGTCCTGAAAGTGGTGGGGTCCGGGCATAAAATGTCCTCTATAGCTTCAGGTGTTGGTGGTTAACCTCCCTACTTAGTCCCCAGCTACACCGGGGCAGGCCCCGAGGCTGACCAGTTTGCGCTGTGCGGGGTGCTCAGAGCTAAGCCATCCTGGCTGTTCTCTCTGTGGTGCCCAGCCGGCTGACATGATCTTCTCAGCCAAAATCAAACTTTTCCTCACCACGGCACCCTGAAATAAACCCTTGACTTCCATCAGCTACTTCTGGTCAGGTGTTTTATCCCAACAACAAGAGCATAACTGCTACAAAGAAGAAGCCCCACCACATAATTAGTGCCCTTTTAAGAAGAGGAAGAGGCTGGGGAGATTGCTCAGTGGTTAGACACTTGTGTGCCAAGTCTAATGACCTAGGTTTGATTCCCCAGTATCCCTACATAAAACCAGATGCACAAAGTGATGCGTGAATCTAGAGGTCATTTGCAGTGGCGAGAAGCCCTAGTGCAACTATTCTCTCCCTCTCTCTCTCCCTCTCTCTCTCTCTCTCTCTCTCTCTCTCTCTCTCTCTGTGTGTGTGTGTGTGTGTGTGTGTGTGTGTGTGTGTCCGTCTACCTCTTTGTCTCGGTCTCTGTCTCTCAAATAAATAAATAAAAACTTTTTTAAAGCCATGTATGGGTGCTCATTCTCTCATTTTCACTCTCTCTAATACATAGACACACACACAAAATTATTTTTTTTTAATTTTTTATTTATTTATTTGAGAGCGACAGACACAGAGAGAAAGACAGATAGAGGGAGAGAGAGAGAATGGGTGCACCAGGGCTTCCAGCCTCTGCAAACGAACTCCAGACGCGTGCGCCCCCTTGTGCATCTGGCTAACGTGGGACCTGGGGAACCGAGCCTCGAACCAGGGTCCTTAGGCTTCACAGGCAAGCGCTTAACCGCTAAGCCATCTCTCCAGCCCAAAATTATTTTTAAAAACAAAGATTCTTCCCTTTCCTTTTGAGGAGACAGCAGGAAGCCACCATCACCTACCAGCAGGATCACAATCCTCAAAGAACCAAGTCTGCTAGTTCCTTGAGCTTGGACTTCTTACCCTGGTGTAGGCCACTTGGTCTATGATATTTAGGTCTACAACATTTCACTATTATAGCTCAAACTAAGATACTGTTTCCTTGAACCCAGCTTTCTATTATCCTTGTACTTGCCCTCTTTCATCTTTTCTTTTCTTTTTCAAATATTTTTATTTATTTATTTGAGAGAAAGAATGAGAGGAAAAGGGAAATAGAGAGAAGGAGAAAATGGGCACACTGGGGCCTGTAGCCACTGAAAATGAACTCCAGGCTCATATGCCCCCTTTTGCATCTGGATTACGTGGGCCCTGGAGAATCAAACCAGGGTCCTTAGGCTTCGCAGACAAACACCTTAACCACTAAGCCATTTCCCCAGCCCTCACCTTTTCTTTATTTCTTGGATTTTGTCCAGAGTTTTTGCATCATTGTGGCAAAAGTAAACTGTTCTGCTATGGCAGACGTGGTGATGTGCTACCCAGGGGATTCTTTGATAAAAGACTTGTCCACCTGGGGGGGCCAGCCATCCCCAGACAGTGTCTGGCTGTCAACAACTGAGCTGTCAGTGCTTCCTCAGAGTCTCAGGCTTTCCAGATCTGCTGGGTCAGTGGGTGTCTGAGCAGAGTTCTGGGGTGCTGAGGTGTGGGTGGAGGTGAGGAGCAAAAATACAAACCACAGTCACCCTGATGTGAGATAATTCTAACAGGCAGATGTTGCACTGTAGATACTACTGAGGATTTACTGGGCCTGAATCACTTGCCAACCTCTGATCAACCTATGGTCTGGTTAATATCCCTTATAACCCTTTTTTCCTTTCATAGGTATTGAACCCTAATAACTATACTCCAATACAAAGCGTACTTCTTTGTCTACCACAAGAGGACCCAACCCGAAGGTATTGGCCAGGGAGGTCCCTGATACCCTAAAACATTACAGGCCATTGCCAAGGCTCTTTGTTTCCCACCAGAAATAGATGGTGGGACCCTATTGCTGAAGATTCCACATGCTTGGGCTACACTGAGAAAATCAATGTGGAGCTGAACTGAAAATTTCCTTCCTGTAGAACAGCTGGCTGAAAGCTGGAAAAGGCTATGCTGAATGCAGCTCTATGAGAGAGAAAAGTCATTAGTGTGGATAAACAATAGTGGGCACTGCAACCTTAAGTTTGGACAGCCAGGCCATATGAGCCAAGAGGTGCAATAGTGGCATGTCTGTTATGGGGGAAAACAACTGCTCTCTAATTGGACTAGAGGCCCGCTCCATGGGAAGGAATACATACCTGATACTAAAAACCTATGACAGAGGAGGTCATGAGTCCTAGGGGTGTCACACCTGCTGGTGTCTGGCTACATGCATCTGTTTTGCTCACCAAATTGCCCAGAAAGCACTCTTCTTAATGTTTATACCCATATATTAATGCTACTACACTCACTTTTGGTTAGAGAAGCTTCTCTTTTCAGATGGTGGTGACCTCTGGGTTCACTCAAAGGCACCATAGTGCTGAGAAGAAGTAACAGAGTGCTTAGCACTGAAACATCTCTATCACACAGTTCAAGGCTCAGGGTCCATTGAAGAAGAGGTGGCAGAAAAAAATGTAAGAGCCAAAGGAAGGGTAGGACTCCTTACAATGCACTCCTTCAGACACAAAATGGCCTGGCTATCAATGACCATGCAGTGCCTGGCACTACCAACACAAAACTATCATAATAGGAGGAAAAGATGATGATATCACAATAAAAGAGAGACTAATTGAGAGGGCAAGTGGATATGATGGAGAGTGGAGTTGCAAAGGGGAAAGTCAGGGGAGAATTATCATGGTTTATTGTCTATAATTATGGAAGTTGTCAATAAAAAAAGAGCCCTAGGGCTGGAGAGATGGCTTAGTGGTTAAGCGCTTGCCTGTGAAGCCTAAGGACCCCGGTTCGAGGCTCGGTACCCCAGGTCCCACGTTAGCCAGATGCACAAGGGGGCGCACGTGTCTGGAGTTTGTTTGTAGTGGCTGGAAGCCCTGGCATGCCCGTTCTCTCTCTCTCTCCCTCTGTCTTTCTCTTTGTCTGTCGCTCTCAAATAAATAAATAAAAAATGAACGAAAAAGAATTTTAAAAATAAAAATAAAAAAAAAGAGCCCTCAACCCACAAGACAAAATTAAATGGCTCAGAAGCTCTGACAATGGGGAGTCACTAAGTAATTAAGAACACAGAGCTTTCCCTTATACAACCTTAGATTGTTTTCATAGACACCAGTTATTTACATACTCAATAATATTTGCGTGTCTCCAATAAGTTGGTACCTGCTTCATGGAAAATAATATAAAAGAAGAGTCTGGGGGTACAGAGGTCTCTCAATGGTTAAGGCACTTGCCTGAAAAACCTAACAACCCAGGTTTGATTCCCCAGTACCCACGTAAAAGATGCACAAAGTAGTGCCTGCATCTGAACTTCTTTTGCAGAGGCAAGAGGCCCTGCCCCCCTCTCTCTTTCTTCTTGCAAATAATTATAAAAAATATTTTTAAAAAGAAAAAGAGATTGGGCGTGGTGGTGCATGCCTTTAATCCCAACACTCGGGAGGCAGAGGTAAGAGGATCGCCGTGAGTTCAAGGCCACCCTGAGACTACAGAGTGAATTCCAGGTCAGCCTGGGCTAGAGTGAAACCCTACCTTGGAAAAAAAAAAAAGAAAGAAAGAAAAAGAAGAGTATAGAATGTGGACACAGGGAATGAAGCTGCTATCTTGCAGCCATGAAAATGAACCAAGACTTTAAGGGAAGCCAGAGCAGCAGGGAGCTACCTTTTTGCTGGTTGGCTTAACCTGGGCTTTCTCTTTACCTGAGAAACAACTGCTTTAGATTGTGACTTTGGCTGGAACATAAACCTAGCTCCTAGGCTACCTCCACTTTGTATTCACTGTGCCCTGTGGAAGCTCTATGCCTCAACAATAGCTTGTTGATTTATTGATTGAATGGAAGTCAGTGTTGACCATTATCTAAACCCTATTTTCCCTGACCAAGTCCACAAAGTCAGCCTCTGACTGCCCAGCCCTTGTCCCAGTCTCCTCGCCGTCTGTCCTCGTCTTCCTTTCTCATCTCCAAAGCAAACCAATCTTCTTACCTTTAGGACAGTGCCACACAGAAATGAAAGGATCCTGGCGTGGTGGCGCACACCTTTAATCCCAGCACTCTGGAGGCAGGGGTAGGAGGATCGCCATGAGTTCAAGGCCACATAGCAAATTCTAGATCAGCCTGGGCTAGAGCAAGACCATACCTCAAAAAAAGAGAAAAAAAAAAAAAAAGGAATTTCTGCAGTTATCTATCTCATATTCAAAGGAGAAGAAAGTTAATCCATGACATGTGGGGGTTGTGTCACATGCAACAGAGCATTTGAGATCTGCGGCTTCAGAGGAATTGAGAGAGAAGTGTCCATCTGTAATTGTCCATCCATCCATTGGTAAGCTTCCAATTACTATTTGCTCCCAAAGGTAAAGAAAATTTTAAATGATTTTTATCAAATTTCAGATGTTGCATATTCATTAATTTCCTATGTCATGGTGGTCTAGACACAGAAGGTGTTTGAGATACTGGTTTTGTGGAGGGACGTTTTTTAGTATTTTTAATTTATATGTGTGTATGTGTCCATGTGTGGAAGAGAGAATAGAATGGGTGCATAGGGACCTCTTGCTACTAAAATCAAATGCCAGTTTCATGTGCTGCTTTTGGTGTCTGGCTTTACATGGGTGCCAGGCTTTTCAAGCACACATCATTAACCACTGAGCCACCTCCTCAGTCCCATGAGGGAAGTTTTTACTCAATCTACTCGACTAGAGTAAAATAAGACTCCAAAGGTTTGTCTAATCACCAAATAAAGCCATACACCGAGGCACAGGGACACTTTCTACAAGAGTACACATTATCATTGGTTTTAGCACGTGATTTGTCTTATCTCCTGACCAGTGCTTTCTTCCCAGAAGTCTTTTCCGTTTGTTGACGTGTGCATGTATTAAACATGCATTCACATCCCCCCATGTCAAAGCTAGGGAAGACTAAGGCCTGGTCTTCAACCTTAGCAAACAGAACTCGCAGGCGGACACACAATGAAGCCTTTCCAAAAAATAATACAGGGGAGATCTCAGTGATTAAGGACATTGGCTTACAAAGCCTGATGCACTGGGTTGGTCCCTCCAGGGCCCATGTACCGTCACAACAACCAACTCTGTTGCTCTGGCACAAAATCAACATTGACAAAATGTAAGCAGACACATGTTACTGTGTTTCAATGAAATCTTATGTGTGCGTACTGAAAGACAAATGCTACATATTTCAACGCATTATGAAATAATACTTTCAATGTTTTTTTTTTTTTTTCCTTTGGGATACTTAAGAACATAGAAAAGAGTTCCTAGTTTACAAGCTAAGAAAAAGTGGGCAGCAGACAGGTTATGGTCATGGGCCACCGCTGGTGAATCTCTGGCCCACAATTGTGAGCAGGTACGAGAAGGAGCCAGACTTACCTAGCCCAATCTACAAGCTATTATTCAATGTGAACATAGCAGCTCCTCTCCTGACCACCCTGGCCCGATTTTAATAGTAATTGGCATTGTCTCACCTAATCAAGATCTCCACAATGACCCTGGGGGGAACAAAGCCAGGTGTATATGATGCATCCCAATTTTCTTCATTATTTTTATTCAAGTTACAATGGCATTAACAGGAGAAAATCTTTCAATATCACCTCTAAAATAAATCTCTATGGGCTGGAGAGAAGGCAGGGCGGTTAAGCTGCTTGTCTGTAAAGCCTAAGGACTCAGGTGCAATTCCCCAGGACCCATGTAAACCAGATGCACAAGGTAGCATATGCATCTAGAGTTCATTTGCAGTGGCTGGAGGCCCTGGTGCATCCATTCTCTCTCTCTTTCTCTCTCTCTCTCTCTCCTCTCAAATAAATAAAATATTTAAAAAATTTTTAAAAACAAATCTCTTAGGACTGGAGAGATGGCTCTTCAGCTAAAGTCACTTGCTTGCAAAGCCTGACAGCCTGGGTTTAATTCCCTAGTACCCACGTAAAGCCAGATGCGCAAAGAGGCGCATACGTCTGGAGTTTGTTTGCTGCAGTAACAGGCCCTGGTGCTCACTCTCCCCACCGACCTCCCGTTTCTATCTCTCCCCAGATAAATTGTGGTGAGTTTTATGCACCAATAAAAGCAAAAGAAATTGTGCGCCTAGTTAGATGGGTAAAGGGGAAATCAAACCTAGACCAGTAGGCTTTACAAGAAAGAGCCTTTAACCACTGAGCCATCTTCCCAGCCCTAAGCCATAGCTTTTGCTATTTATCCATGATGGCACTCAAGGATCTCCTGGGGCTTTTAACATATAAATACCCCTTCCTTGCTCATCCTTACCTTCTGTTTGCAGAGTGACTTGTCGTCTTACATCAGTCAGGGTTCCCTCTAGATCTAAGGACCCTGTTGGTACAGTTT
The DNA here is from genome assembly GCF_020740685.1 of Jaculus jaculus. Lineage (NCBI taxonomy): Eukaryota > Metazoa > Chordata > Mammalia > Rodentia > Dipodidae > Jaculus > Jaculus jaculus. Next base: position 63,300,860 of record NC_059117.1, on the reverse strand, counting down.
AATCTACTCTGCAAATCCAGAAGTGAAAACCATTCGCTCTGCTTCACAGATGAGTCAGGTTGCTGGTGAGCACCGTCTGTGTGACATAAGATCGGTGCCTTCCTGCTGTCACGGGCTGAGTCAGCAAGCCTGCCGCAGCACGCCCTTCCCCCTGTTTATCTTGTCATTTAAAGCAGACGTCTGACCGTTCTGTGTCTGAATTCATTTCTATTCATTGTCTTCCATCCACACTCTGATACTTCAAGGTTAATGAAATCAGTCCTCTTCAAATTAGAGTGCTGATTTCACATATGCAAACATGTTGCTTCCTCTTTATTTCTTCATGGAGAAAAGTAGTATCTTTAAGGAAGGTCAAAAATCATACAAAATTTAACTGAGACCTAAGGTGAGTTTTAATAGGAGAAGGCTATATTCCATGACCTCATTCTGCATGAAGTGGAGGGAGTGTCTGCAAGCTTCCCTGGCAGTTTTCCTGGTGCTTAGTCACACCTCCCAAGACGGACTCCATCCTCTCACCAAACAGTTGTTTCTAGGAGCTGCTTGCTCGGACAGCCATTTTCATTTATGCAATTGGAAGCAAATCTGACTCTAGGAAAAAAAAAAAATGGGTCTGTGATTGTACATGGGCAGTATGGTGGTTTGAAAACCAAGTGTTCTCCCATAAAATCATGTGCTCTGAATGTTTCAAACCCTGTGGGTGACAGTTTCAGAAGTAAAACCTTGCTGGAAGAGGCATGTTGCTGCGGGTGGGCTTTGGGGTGTTAAGAGCCAGCTCCCCCTTGCCAGAACTCAGCCCACTGGGCCCCTGCAGTTGTCCCCCTGCTGTGGCAGAGGTGACGTCCAGCCTCGGCTCATGCCATGCTTTCCCCACCATTGTGCAGCTTCCCCTGAAGACAAAGCCAAAATAGATAACTTTTCTCCTATCAGCTGCTTTTGGTCAGGTGTCCTGTCCCAGCAATGAGAAGGTAACTGCCACAGGTGGCATCTGTGAGTCTAGGACAAACTTCCTAGCAGGCAGACAGTAAAGCTTGTAGACAGCAGAGGCACATGGTCTCTGCTGCACAGCTCAGCACTAGTTCTACAATATAAACCCAGCCTGCTGCGGTCGGGTTCGCGTTGCTGGCAGAAATCACTTGAGCAAGAGCAGCTGTGGGGAAAAAAAAAAAAGGTTTATTTTGGCTTACAGGCTCGAGGGGAAACTCCATGATGGCAGGGAAAACGATGGCATGAGCAGAGCATGGACATCACCCCCTGGCCAACATAAGGCAGTCAATAGCAACAGGATAGTGTGCCACAAACACTGGCAAGGAGAACTGGCTATGATGCACATAAGCCCGCCATCAACAATACAATGCCTCCAGGAGACATTAATTCTCAAATCTCCATCAGCTGGGAACCTAGCATTCAGAACACCTGAGTTTATGGGGGACACCTGAATTGAACCACCACACAGCCATATGCCATGTGAGAGTAAAGAGGCATGGAGTGTGCCCAATAAATCTCCAGGTATAAAAGCAGATATCAGGGCTGGAGAGATGGCTTAGTGGTCAAGGCAATTGCCTGCAAAGGCTAAGGACCCAGGTTTGATTCCCCAGGACCCACGTTAGCCAGATGCACAAGGGGGCGCACGTGTCTGGAGTTCGTTAGCAGTGGCTGGAAGTCCTGACGCGCCCATTCTCTCTCTCTCTCTCTCTCTCTCTCTCTCTCTCTCTCTCTCTCTAACTGCCTCTTTCTCTGTCTGTCGCTCTCAAATAAATAAATAAAAATAAACAAAAAAAATTTAAAAAAAAAACAGCAGATGTCACTCGTGAGCTCCTGAGGGACATAGTTCACGGATTTCAAACTTGAAGCTGCTAGAAGTTCTCCTAGTAAGTGCCAATAACACCAGGAGCACATTGGCTCTTTATAGCAGCTGATATGACATGTATGATTCTAGAAGACCTTTCTGGAAACACCATATTCAAGGGGCTTCTTAGAACTTGGTGGCACTCGTGCTTCCAAACCTTGATACCACACAGGGGCCTTGTGTTCTGTGCTCCTGGTATCCATAAATGCTGTTGGCATGACACTTCTACAGCTGGTAGTTAGTGGTATGAAGGGTCCTGTCTCAATTCTGAGATCACAGCCCCAAGCCCAGTAAACATTCACAGAACACTTATTGAATAAGTAAATCATCCACACTTGTGTCTCCAGGAGGTGCTAAATATTGCACCTCTAATGTTTTCTATTTTCTACACTGTGCATTTTCTTTTTTTAATATTTATTTTTATTTTTACTTATTCATTTCAAAGATAAAGAGACAGATATGTAGAGAGAATGGGTGTGCCAGTACCTCCAGCCACTGCAAACGAACTCTAGACGCATGTACCACCTTGTGCGCCTGGCTTACGTGGGTCCTTGGGAATTGAACCTAGGTTCTTTGGCTTTGCAGGCAAGGGCCTTAACCACAAAGCCGTCTCTCGACCCCATGCTCTGCATTTTGTATTCCTCTCTCTCTCTTTCTCTCTGCTTCTTCCCGTCTCAAATAAATAAATAAACAAATAAAATATTTTTAAACAAATACTTGGGGTTTTCAATAATTGATAGTTTCAGTCACTGTGTCTGTAAATTAAGGATCTAATTTTTTATTTTTTTAAAAAAAATTTTATTTTTATTTATTTATTTGAGAGAAAGGAAGAGGTAAATAGAGACAGAGAGAGAATGGGCATGCCAGGGCCTCCAGCCACTGCAGACAAACTCCAGATCTATGTGCCATCTTGTGCATCTGGCTTACATGAGTCCTGAGAAATCAAACCTGGGTCCTTTGGCTTTGCAGGTAAGTGCCTTAACCACTAAGCCATCTCTCCAACCCCTTAAGGATCCAATTTAAGAATCATGTTAAAATCATGTTAAAAGCCGGGCCTGGTGTCACACGCCTTTAATCCCAGCACTCGGGATGCTGATGTAGGAGGATAGCCGTGAGTTCAAGGCCACCCTGAGACTACATAGTGAATTCCAGGTCAGCCTGAGCTAGAGTAAGAGCCTACCTCAAAAAATAATCATCATCATCATCATCATCATGTTAAAAGTTACCTTGGTAATTTTGTGAATATCTCTTGTTCAAGCTTTGCATAACTTCCACAAGCACCATAGAGATATTTCAACATTTCCAACTAGTTTCTTTTCTCTCTCTCTCTCTCTCTTTTATTTTATGTTATTTTTTTCATTTTCAAGGTAGGTTCTCCCTCTAGCCCAGGCTGACGGGAACTCACGCTGTAGTCCCAAACTGGCCTCAGACTCACAGAGATCCTCTTACTTCTGCCTCCCAAATACTGGGATAAAAGGCATGCACCACCATAAGGGGCTCATTTCAGCATTTCTAAAGGAGTGGGAAGCTGTTTCATAGAGATTCTGCAGGTCTTGCTCTTTTTTTTTTTTTGGTTTTTCGAAGTAGGGTCTCACTCTGGTCCAGGCTGACCTGGAATTAACTCTGCCATCTCAGGGTGGCCTTGAACTCATAGCAATCCTCCTACCTCTGCCTCCCGAGTGCTGGGATTAAAGGCGTGCGCCACCATGCCCGGCTGAAAATTCCAGTTTTATAACTCTGAAATAATGAGGAGGAAATCAGATCTACTTGTTGGCTCAAAATATCATTAAATTAAAACATTACGTTGAAAACAGACAAAAACATTTATTCTTAATGGCTTGGTTTTTAAAAATAAAGTAGCCAAGCTAAAAAGGCAATATTTCTGTAGAAGAGGAAATGCACAGGCCCACTAAAGAATCTGTTGACTAACAAGCCTTTGGCACCATCATGTGGCCATCTGGATTCATTCACTTTGTGATTTCTAAGTCGCGTGAGGTTTATTACACAAGCAAAAAATATTGACTAGATACAAAGTGTACAACAGGATGTTTTGATATATGTGTATATCGTGAAATGACTAGCATAACCAAGCTAATTTGCATAGCCACCATCTCACATAGTAACCATTGTGTGTGATAGTACACCAATCGACTGATCCTTCTAAATACTTCATATCTATTAACTGTTGTCACCATGCTACATGTTAGTTCTCCAGCACTCATTCTTCTTTTTTTTTTTTTTTTTTAATTATTTATTTGAGAGTGACAGACACAGAGAGAAAGACAGAGGGAGGGAAAGAGAGAGAATGGGCGCGCCAGGGCTTCCAGCCTCTGCAAACGAACTCCAGACACGTGCGCCCCCTTGTGCATCTGGCTAACGTGGGACCTGGGGAACCGAGCCTCGAACCGGGGTCCTTAGGCTTCACAGGCAAGCGCTTAACCGCTAAGCCATCTCTCCAGCCCTCATTCTTCTTTTTAACATCTTATTTGCTTTTTTGTTTGTTTTGTTGGTTGGTTTCTTAGTTGGTTGGTTGGTTGGTTGGTTTTTCGGGTTAGGGTCTCACTCTAGCTCAGGCTGACCTGGGATGCACTATGTAGTCTCAGGGCGGCCTCGAACTGTCAGCGATCCTCCTACCGCTACCTCCCAAGTGCTGGGATTAAAGGTGTGCACCACCATGCCCAGCTGTTTATTTATTTGAAAGAGGCAGATAGGGAGAGAGAGAGAAAGAGAGAAAGAATGGGTGCACCAGGGCCTCTAGTCACTACAAACGAATTCCAGACACATGTGCCATCTTGTGCATCTGGCTTTACATAGGTCCTGGAGAATCGAACCTGGGTCATTTGGCTTCACAGGCAAGTACCTTAACCACTAAACTATCTCTCAAGCAATATTTTTATTAAGTAGAAATTTTGTATGAACACAGCATGTGTTGGGACCATCACTTCCCTCCTCCCTGCTCCCATTCCACTGGGGACCCTCCTCAGTGGGATTGCAGGTGTTCACCATGGGGTTGTGAGTTATGAGTAGTGAGAGCAGCGGTCAGTTATTGTGGGGGGAGCATGTCTCTGGATGTGCCCTCCAACTTTGTACCTGTTACATTCTTTCCACCCCTTCTTCCGCAAAATTCCCTGAGCCACGGTGGGTGTGTTTTAAATTTACTTTAGTGCTGAGCGCTCAGCTGCTGCGGGATTTCTGCTCTGGTGTGTGTTGAGTGTCCTCAGTGTCTGTCTCCTTCCCCCTGGCGCAGGTTGTCAGGTTCTCTGTGGAAGCAGCGCTCCTGCTCATCTCCTCAATTCCTCCGTGGTTTCACCTAGGCCCTGGCTGATGTGTGAGGGTGGCTCATCTCTTACCAGAGAGTCGGCTATCTGTTCTTGTTATTGTTGATAGATTTTGGTTGTTCTCGGTTCTCGCTGCCTTCTGGTCCGGGTACACAGTGAAAGTAATTTGTAGTCCACCATTACATTGCTGCATTATTTCTGTCTGTACATTTCATTGTCACACTATTCCTATCTACTTATACATTCCATTGTCACGTTATCCTATCTGTCCATACATCAGTCATGCCAGCTTCATGCTTCCACATGCCCTCACTTTGCTGTTTAGCATGCTTTCCACTGAAGTGCTTTCTGTAGTTCTTGTGAAGGAGGGACATTGAAGAAAAACTTTGCTTTTCTTTGTTTATACACAAGACTATTTCATCTTCATTTTTTTAAAAAATAGTTTTGCCAGGCAATATACTCTTGTCTTAGTTCACAAAATCTCTCTTTAAAAAAATTGTTTTTATTTATGTATTTGACAGAGAAAGAAGGGTAGAGAGAGAATGAATGGGCACACCAGGGCCTCCAGCCACTGCAAACGAACTCGAGACACATGCACCCCCTCTTATGCATCTGGCTTATGTGGGTCCTGGGGAATCAAACCTGGGTCCTTTGGCTTTGCAGGCAAATGCCTTAACCACTAAGCCATCCCTCCAGCCCACAAAGACTTTCTTTTTCTTTAAGTACTGTAAAGTCCTTATCTCACTGTCTCCTGACCTGCTGGAGAAAAAAAAAAAGCTACAGAAAAGTTGTTACCACACCTGCAAAATCTTAGTGTTCTCTTGCAGCTTTCAAAATTCTCTTATCACCCTTGGGTTTTGGCAATTTAATTTCAATGTTTAGACCTCTTTATTTTCAATGTATCTGGCTCCTTGAGTTTGGAATCTACTTTCTTCCCTAAAGTTGGATCATTTTCCATCATGGTTTCTTTAAATAAACTTTTATTCATTTTTTATTTTTCATTCTGGAATTTGTAATGACATCCTGGCATTCTCAGTGGTGTCCATAAATCCCACAGGCTTTCTCATCATTCTTCTTATTTTTTTCTGCCCTCTGACCTGGCAAATGACCTTTCTTCGTTCACAGGTTCTTTCTTCTACTTGATACAGTCTGCTATTGGAGCTCTTTTCCACTTTTTACTGTATTTGTTATATTCTTCAGCTCCAGAATCTCTATTGGTTTATTATTTTTAAAAAGAAGGTGGGGGGGGAGACTAAACACTCTACCTCAAATAAATAAATAAATAAATAAATAAATAAATAAGCTAGGTATTTAATAAATGCAGTCAATTCTTTTATAGCCCTGTTACTTTTTCACTGCTGTGACAAACTAACTGAAGGAAGAGCTTCAGAGAGGAAATGCTTATTTTGGCTCATGGGTTTATAGAATACAGTCTATCATAGTGACAGGCATGGTAAAGCTTGTGTCTATATGTATATGCACACGCACGCACGCACGCACATAAACGTACTCATACATGAACCAGATGTGGTGGTGCATGCCTTTAATCTGAGCACTTGGGAGGCAGAGGTAGGAGGATTGGCAGAGGTAGGAGGATTGCCACGAGTTTGAGGCCACCCTGAGATTACATAGTGAATTCCAGGTCAGCCTGGGCTAGAGTGAAACCCTACCTTGGAAAAAAAATGTACTTATACATATACATCTAAAATGTTGGGAGAAGGCCATATTTTTTTTTCATACCTTGCTGATGTTCATGTATAAAAATCAGATTTTTTGTTTTGAGACAGATTTTCATGTAACCCAGACTGGGCCCACAGTTGCCTTACATCTTAAGCAGCCTTGAACACCTGATCCTTTTGCCTCAGACTCTCAAGTATTGAGGCTACAGATGTGAGTCACCACATCCAGCAAGAAATCTTGTGATTTTATATACTGTTGTGATTGAACACATTAATAAATCGTTGTTGCTGGTATTTTGATAGTTTATTTAGTTAGGGTACTTTGATGTCTCTTTCTCTACATCTGAAAAAGGGGTATTTTATTGTTAAAAGCCTGGGGAAAGAGAGAACTGTGAAACTGGGTATTTGGAAATGAAAATTTGGCAAAATCAAGAGGAAACACATTCATCAAACTTAGTCGTTCTCTGCTGAGAGAGCAGTGCTCACACACAGGGATTTCACACAGTCTCACACACATACAGTGCACACACAAAGAGTATTCGTACAGAAAGTACCCACCCACAGAGTGCTCACACACAGAGTATTCACACACAGAGTACTCAGAGCGCTCATACACAGAGTGTGTTCACACAAGCAGCAGTGCTCAAACGTCTTCTGCTAACAGCTCTTCCTCCAGGGCAAAGCTTGGGCGGGTGCACACAACCCTGAACCATTGCCTGCTAGGGAAGCTGCCACATCCTGGGCAGGGCCTGCTCAGAACCTTTGAAAGGCTTTGTAGGATCCTGCATGGAGCAGTCTGTCAACCCCCAGACCCTGCTCCCCTCCCTTTCATTCTGGAGGAAACCCCACCGTTGCTTGTCTTGGCCCCTCCCCTTCTCCCTCTTCGGCCATAAAGACTGCTCACTTCAATGCACAGGGCCCCAACATAGCTTACGGACACAACGCACAACAGCCCCAGTGGAAGATTCATCACCATCGTGCTCTGGGATTTGAATGGACTCAGTGGAATCAGAAAGCAAAATATTAAGCCTGATAACTCTTTGCTTTAAGAACCCGATGAACTAATTCTTGAGAAATCCTGCTAGTGTGCAATTAAATTCCTGTTGATTCTCTGGTTCAATGAGGGTTATTCATTTAACAAAGGTCTTGCTCTTCTATTTAATTTTATTTAATGATTTGCAAGCTCAGAGATAGAGACAGAAAGAGTACGAGGATGCCAGGGCCTCCAGCTACTGCAAACGAACTCCAGAAGCATGTGCCATCGTGTGCATCTGGCTTACGTGGGCCCTCGGGAGTCAAAACCCAGGTTTTACTGGAAAGTGCACCTTATCCACTGAGCCATCTCTCCAGCCCACAGGTCTTTGTGTCACAGTTGCTTGCAGTAAGTGTCCTCGCAAGTTGAGAAAATAAAAGACTTGAGGGGAAGCCAGAACCACTGGGAACAGTCCCGACCCAAGATTGGGCTTTACAGAAACAGGGCTTTCATCAGAACGCGCTTGGGGCATGCCTTGTGCTGATGTCGTCAGTGGTTAGATGGAGCCGCCTGATGTCTGCCAAGCAAGCTTTAAGCAGGTTCTGTCTGCCCTGCGCGGTGTTCTGAAATCTCCCCTCCTCTCCTGGCACACACCCTGTGTGCTCGCAGAAAATTCCATCTGCTGGTATCCAGGACCGTTGTCACTGGGCATGCGGCTGTGATAACACATCAGGCACTTTCCACGTGATGAAATTGCATCTCCCGGTGTCCAATGTCTTAATTAACTGACTGGGCTCAGCCTCATTGTGTGGGGCAGAACTCTCTGTTTACATCATGGCTTGGGACAGAAGGAGATGACAGGTTCTCAGCCATCGAGCTGACCAGAAGGCTTTCTTAAAAGTAAACTCTCATCTTTCCGGGCTCTACAGATACTTCACTGTAATGCTGTAAGGGATGGAGGAATATCTGTCATAGCTGCTCTGACACAACTGATGTAAAAATATACACAGTTGGGCTGGAGAGATGGCTTAGCAGTTAAGCGCTTGCCTGTGAAGCCTAAGGACTCTGGTTCAAGGCTCTGTTCCCCAGGACCCACGTTAGCCAGATGCACAAGGGGGCACAGGCGTCTGGAGTTCGTTTGCAGAGGCTTGGAAGCCCTGGTGGGGCCATTCTCTCTCTCTCCCTCTATCTGTCTTTCTCTCTGTGTCTGTCGCTCTCAAATAAATAAATTAATTAATTAATTAAATATATATATATATATATATATATATATATATATATATATATATACACACAGTTGAGCAACTTATAAGTTATCAGACTCACGTTATTTGATTAGCCTAACTGTTATGAATGTACTAACCGCTGCCCTTAGCACACATTGTTTCCATTTCTCTCTTAAATGGTTATTGTACACCTGCTAGAATTTGAATGTGGTTTGGCCCCTTAGAAATTCATGTTGAAAAGCTGCTGGGGGAGCTGGGGATTGAACCGGGGACCTTGCACATGCTAAGCACATACCTTGCTACTGAGCTACATACACACTCAGCCTTGTGTTCAAATTTGTCATTGCAACAGCCTGAGGAGCTGGGCCAGGGGAAGGTATGTGGATGGTGAAGGAAGCCTTCAGAAAGGAATTACAGGAGGGCCTGGGAGAAGGGTGAGTTGGCGCCAGGGTGCCACACACAAAGGCTGACTTCTCTCCTCACTCACCTGCCGTGTGCTCACTCTTCTGCCTGCCTGTCACGCTGTGAGCAGCATATGGCCTTCGCCACACATGGTTCCTGGTCTTGAACCTCCACAGCCACTGTCTAAAGTAAAGTGATTTTCTTTACAATTACGCAGTCTCGAATATTTCTTTTAAATTCCAGTCTTGGGCTGGTGGGATTGTTTAGTACTTAAGGTGCTTCCTGCAAAGCCAAAGGACCCAGGTTCGATACCCCAGGACCCACGTAAGCCAGGTGCACAAGGTGACACATGTGTCTGGAGTTCATTTGTAGTGGCTGGAGGCTAGAGACCCTGACATGCCCATTCCCTCTCTTTCTCTGTCTCCCAAATAAATGAAGAAAAATAATAAACAATAAAAATATCTTTTAAAAATTCCAGTCTCGTGTTTTTATAAAAAATTATTTATTTATTCGAGACAATATGACCATGCCAGGGTCTCTTGCTGCTGCAGATGAACTCCAGATGCACTACACTGTGTATCTGGCTTTATGTGGGTACTGGGGAATCAAACCCAGACCAGCAGACTTCGCAAGCAAGTGCCTTTAACTGTTGAACCATCTCCCCAGTACAAATATTTTCTTAGCACAACACAGAATCAACTAAGATCTGTACAGTGTTTTCTGTTTAAGTCTCCAGTTACAAGCAGCCTGGTGCGATCCTCCTCTTGTGGCCAGTTGACATAACACACGCATGCCACAGGTGACCTTTTCTTTCCATCCACAGAACTTTTTCAGTGGCTCAGAAATTCTTCCTATGTTCTTTCTCTTGTAGATGGCTGTGTCTTATCACTAAAACTTTTAGGACTTTTTTCTCTAACTCTAGCTGAGGTTTCATCTCAATGTGCTTACATTTATGAATATGTATGATTAATGTCTAGCTTTACTTTTCTACATAAGGACTTAAAATTTTTCCAGGACCATTTGCTGAAAGGTCATCATTTCTTTTCTTCTTCTATTTTTTTTTTCAAGGTAGAGTCTTATTCTAGCCCAGGCTGTCCTGAAATCCACTCTGTGGTCCAAGGCTGGCCTCCAACTCATAGTGATCTTCCTGCTTTGGCCTCCTAAATGCTGCAATTTAAGGTGTGCACCACCACAGAGACAATAAGCATGTCAGGGCTTCCAGCTGCTGCAATTGAACTCCAGCTGTGTGCACCACTTTGTTCATCTGGCTTTACGTGGTTACTGGAGAATCGAACTCAGGTCATTAGACTTTGCAGGCAAGCAAACACCTAAACCACTGAGCCATCTCTCCAGCCCGGATTATCCTTTTTTACTGAACTGCATTTGTCCCGTTTCTGGGTTCCCTCCTGTTTCATTCCATCAGTCTATGTCAACCTATGTGTCTCTGTCACCAACAGTATGCTATTAGGTTACCCTCTAGGAAAAGTGCTTGCCACTGCAAGCTTTCATTGACCATTTTGCTCAATTTCTTTTCTGCATCCCGTCAGTACTGAATTATATATGGCATGTATATCTTTCTCATTCTCTCTCAAATAAATAAAGAAAAAAATCATATATGTAGCATCTTATATATATTTTTCATGAACGCTGCATGTCTCCATTTAAAAAAGAAAAAGAAAACAGATATTGGTCACTCCATGAGGTTTGCAGATTGTCTGAGGATCTCAAGAAAAATTGGATTGAGTTTGCAAGGAAATTCTTTCCTGCTTAATTTATGGGAACTAATGATCATATTTAAAAGTCTAAAAGTACTTTAAAGTCTAAAGTGAACCAAACTTCTATTGCATTAATATTAATATAAGTCCACAGCTGTAGGGCTGGAAAAATAAGGTCAGGGACATTGAAGGAACTAGGAATTGGCAAATAAGGGTTTTGGTAATTACTGAAAATAAAATCCAGGATCATGACCCTAAATTTAAGAAGAATAATGAGTGCTTGCCCAGGTCAGAAACTGAATCATACAGTATTTTAAAGGCTTGAAGAAGTTGCTAAAAATATAAATAAATTAACTGTAAAACCATCTTAATAATGACTTTATGGGGCTGGAAAGTTGGCTTAGCCATTAAGGAACTTGCCTGAGAAGCCTAAGAACCCAGGTTCAATTCTCCAGGGCCCATGTTAGCCAGATACACATCATGGCACATGCATCTGGAGTTCATTTGCAGTGGCTAGAGGCCCTGGCATGCCCTTTCTCTGTCCATCTGTATCTAATAAATAAATAAATAAAGTGATTTTAAAAAATTTCAATGACTTTATGGCAAGGCATGGTGGCACACGCCTTTAATCCCAGCACTTGGAGGCAGAGGTAGGAGGATCCCTATAGCAGACAGCTTCAGGTTCGCTGACATGAACTTCCAGACCAAGTACAGTTATGGAGGAAGGGATTTATTGAAGCTTACAGATCCAGGGGAAGTTCCATAATGGCCAAAGGAGCTGTCCTGAGCACAAGCCAAAAAGCCAAAAGCCACAAAGCACAGCACACTTCAGGAACTCCAGCTAGGTATACTTTGCATACCTTTAGATTGAAATCTGAAACCCACCACCACACCTTAAGATCCACCCAGTGACTGCCTCCAGGTGGCTGCAGATGCAAACTACAAACAAATAAAAAAACTGAATATATTGGGGGACATCTATTCAAACCACCACAATCCCTGTGAATTCAAGGCTACCTTGAGACTACATAGTGAATTCCAGGTCAGCCTGGACCCTGGACCCTACCTCAAAAAAAAAAAAGTGACTTTATATTCCTGGTACTGCAAAATAAATAAATAATACAAATAAATTGGTCCATCAATTTTGGATTTTCCTGTTCTTAATAACTTAAATTTTCCATTTTCTGGCTGTAAGTAAACAACTATTCATCTTGTTTTTCATTATTCAAACAACTTTTAGACATAAAATCAAACCCAAGATAAATGAAGAAGATGAAGTCAGGAATCAGGTTTAGGAATGTTCTAGCAGGTTTTGCTGTTTTGGTTGTCCTGTTACCGTTTTCTAATTATAACAGATGCTTACTCTTACTTCAGTAGAACTGCATTAATCAACCTGAAAAAATACCTAGAAGAATATCAAAGCATAAAAATGACAAATCAATACCCACACCAATTTAAAAACAATTAAGAAGCCGGGCATGGTGACACATGCCTTTAATCCCAGCACTCGGGAGGCAAAGGTAGAAAGATCACTGTGAGTTCAAGGCCAGCCTAAGACGACATAGTGAATTCCAGGTCAGCCTGGGCTAGAGAAAGACCCTACCTCAATACCACAACAACAACATAGGTAAGCCCCATGGATCCACTGTCCCTATCTCATGACTGTCAAGGAGCACCCACCACAGACCTTCACTGGCACCGGAGCCCCAGTTCTGTGTGGGCGGCTGCATGGCTCTGCTTGCCTGGAGGGACTTGCTCAGGTGCCTATGGGTTGAATGGCAGGAGCTAATTGAATCCACTCTGCTAGGGCAGATCTCATTGCCCTGCTCACTGTGGAGTCTGCAGCCTGGCAGAAATGCCCAGCTCACTGTCCTGCCAGAGCCCAAAGTACACTGAAATATGTCCGTAACGGGCATCTAAGACTGAAGTGGACACTACTCTCTTCCCACAGTGGGAGTGTCACTCACACCTTTACTGCAATCCATCATATCCACCTTGGAGAATTCACTCAAAGAAATATTTAACAAGCTAAAAAAAAGGGGGTGGGGGGCTCCTGCAGAGAAGGCTTAGCAGTTAAGGCACTTGCCTGCAAAGCCTAAGGACCCAGGTGCGAATCCCCAGCACCCACATAACACCAGATATACAAGGTAGCACATGTCTGGAGTTTGTTTGCAGAGGCTAGAGACCCTGGCATGCCCATTCTATGTTTCTCTCCTTCTGTGTCTTTCTCTCTTTTTGTCTTTATCTCCCTCTCCTTCTCTCTCTCACACTCAAATAAAAAAATAAAATTTAAAAAATGTATCAAATGTATTAATTATAAGATAAAAATTCTAGGGCTCTATATAGCAATAAATAAGAAGATAGTGATATAAGAAAATAAATGTTTTTATGCTCTCAAAATCATTGTAGCAATTGTTTGTTTCTGAGACAGGGTCTCATGTAACCCAGGCTGACCTTGAACTCACTATGTAGCTGAGGGTCAACTTGAACTTCTGATCCACTTCTACCTCCCATGTGCTGGATGACAGGGTTGCGCCAGTTCACCAGTTTATGTAGTGCGAGGGTGGGGCCGAGGGCCTGGCGCGCGTGAGATATATGTTCTACCAAGTGAGCTGCATCTCCAGTCCAGCCTTTCTTTGAGGGTAGGGGCAAGGTCTCACTGTGCATCTCAGGCCAAGATGGAACATGTTATTTAGTCCAGGCTGGCCTTGAATGCACAAGCATCCTCCCTCAGCCTCCACTGTCCCTAGCTTCTTTTCTTTTTTATATGAAATTATGCCCATCACATATTGTGGAATGAAAAATAAGGAATTTACAGAATCAAGTAAATGTTGTAAGGCTATGCATGTAAAATGCATACATACTTCCACATGTGTCTACATATTAAAAATATATGAAGTGTGCATACACTAGACTATAAGTTCAATGCCAAGCAACACACACAGACACAATAAACAACCATCTGTAGTTTTTGATGACTTTTTGAGCTACAGACAGGTCCTTATTCCTTTCTGTGTTACTCAAATTTTTTTTTAATTTTATTTATTTATTTATTTGAGAGCGACAGACACAGAGAAAGACAGATAGAGGGAGAGAGAGAATGGGTGTGCCAGGGCTTCCAGCCTCTGCAAACAAACTCCAGACGCATGCGCCCCCTTGTGCATCTGGCTAACGTGGGTCCTGGGGAACCGAGCCTCGAACCGGGGTCCTTAGGCTTCACACGCAAGCGCTTAACCGCTAAGCCATCTCTCCAGCCCTGTGTTACTCAAATTTTAAGAAAAAATAATGCACAAGAATTATTTAAACATTAGTAATAAAATACTCCAAAAAGAACACATGAATGCATTCTCTCTTTAATCTTAGATTAAATGCAGAGCTGCACCCTGAGATCCCAACTTCTGGGGCGCAGACCTGATGCACCCGCATTCTTCCTGTTCACCCAATAAAACTCTGCCTCAAATTTCACGAATCAGTGGTCGTACCTGTGTGACAGCAGACCCCATAATATCTTGGGGTCTTGCCTTGGATCTACATTTCAAGACCTCCCTCCCCAACTCTGGGGCTACCAAACCAGGGAAGGACCCTTAATCTTGGCCTAAGAACCAGATCTCCATCAGTCTGCATGTTCTTGGTTTTGGAGCTCATAGCAAGCCGTTGATGGGGAACTTTTGCCGAGGACTACCAGCCCCTCCTTTATTGGGTAAGAAACCTCCAGAGGTGCTTTTTCCACTCTCCTTTTTGTTTTTCTTTTTTTTTTTTTTTTTTTTCCTGGTTTTCTGGTTTTGTCCACTTTTCTGGGTCTGACACAGCATTAATTCCCATGGATGAGGAATCAAGGAGCCACCCTTGACCTTCTCTGGCTCTGTTCGGAGATTCTGAATGGAGGAGGTCTATTTCTGACTCAGTTTCGATTTGACAGTGCATCTGTCTCTGATTCAGTTTCTACGTGGCAGTGTCAGGAGAGCCGTTGTTGCTAGTATGTTTGTGTTTGGTGTTATGTTCGTTTGTCTTGTCCTTGTCTTTGAAGATATGGGTCAAAATCATGTGTTTGAGACCACCCTGAGACTACATGCATAGTGAACCCCAGGTCAGTCTGGGCTAGAGTAAAATCCTTCCTCAAAAAAAGAAAAGGAAGGGCTGGAGAGATGGCTTAGTGGTTAAGCGCTTGCCTGTGAAGCCTAAGGACCCTGGTTCGAGGCTCAGTTCCCCAGGTCCCAGGTTAGCCAGATGCACAAGGGGGCGCACGTGTCTGGAGTTCGTTTGCAGGGGCTGGAAGCCCTGGCACGCCCATTCTCTCCCTCTCCCTTTGTCTTTCTCTCTGTGTCTGTTGCTCTCAAATAAATAAATAAAAAATGAACAAAAAAAAAGAAAAGGAAAAAAAACCCTGGAGAAACTAGGCTATATATAACAAACTTATACCCAACATCATACTAAATAGAGAAAAACACAAAGTATTCCCACTAAGATATGGAACAAGACAACAGTGTCCACTCTCCCCACTTCTATTTAACATAGTACTTGAAGTCTAAGCCAGAGCAATAAGACAAGAAATAAAAGTGAATTGTAAAGGAAGAAGTCAAATGACACTTACTTGCAGATGATATGATTCTAATAAAAGACCCTAAATACTTCACCAACATACTCATAGAACTGATATATAATTTCAGGAAAGTGGCAGGATACAAAATAAACACAAATCAGTAGCCGTTTTCTATATCAATAACAAACATACTGAAAAAGAAATCAGGGGAACACTTTCATTCACAATAGCCACAAAAAAATTAGGCTAGAAAAAAAAAATTGGGCTAGGGTGATGGCTCAGTGGTTAAGTGTACTTGCTTGCAAAGCTTGCCAGCCATGCAGGGTTCAATTCCCTAGTACCCATGTAAATCAGGATGCACAAAGTAGTGCATGTACCTGGAACCTGTTTGTAGGATGGTTGGGGGCAAGAGGTCTTGGAGCACTCATATTTTCTCTCTCCCTCTCTCTCTCTCTCTCTCTCTCTCTCTCTCTCTCTCTCTCTTTCTGTTCTTGAAAATAAACAAATAGCCTGGTGTGGTGGCACATGCCTTTAATCCCAGCACTTGGGAGGCAGAGGTAGGAGGATCGCCAAGAGTTCGAGGCCACCCTGAGACTACAGAGTGAATTACCAGGTCAGCCTGAACTAGAGTGAGACCCTACCTCGAAAAAAAAAAGAAGACGAAGAAAGAAAATAAACAAATAATTAGAAATGCTATTTAAAAATTTTAAACATCTCGTAATGTCCCTAACAAAGGAAGTGAAAGACTTGTACAATAAAACTTTTAAACACTGAAGAAAAAAGTTGAAGAATGCATGGGAAGATAAGGAATGCTGGCTGGCAAGGGTGGGGGGAAAAGAGGAAATCTTATCCACTGTTGGTGGGAGTGAAAACTTGTGTTAGCACTATGGAAATCAGTGTGAAGGTTTCTCAACACATAAAAATAGAACAGTTGTATGACCCAGCTATATCACTCATGGGCACATACCCTATGGTCTCTATACCTTACTGGAGAAATACTTGCTCATCCATGTTTTTTGCTGCTCTATTCACAATCCCAGGGAAATGGGATCAGCCTACCATGCCCATCAACTGATGAATGGATAATGGAGATGTACTACACATTCACAGTGGAGTTTTACTCATCTGTAAACAAAACTGAAACAATGACATTTGCAGAAGAATGGGTGGATTTAGAAAATATTATGCTGAGTGAGGAAACCCAGGCTCAGAAAGAAATATTGCCCGTTTTTTCTCATATGAAGACCAACTTTGAATTTCTAGATTTGTAAGTTGAAGTAAGAGCCAGTAGAAGCTAGAAAGCTATAGAGGCCATGAGAGGGTGAGGGGAAAGGCTTAAGGGAATGCAATAGTAGATTTATAACTAGAGGAGTTTGTCCTGGAGTAAAAGGGTTTAAATATGGCCAGAGGAGGGAGGGAGGAGAACAGTGTTAACCAAAACTAAAAACATAAAAAATCCATAGGGAAACCTGCTTGTTAGCCAATTAAAGAAACGTAATTTATGAAGAAAGAGAAAGGAAGAGCATGTTTGGGCAGAATTACCCTGCAGGCTGGGTAACACCGATCTCAGAAGCCCTGGGCTGTTACAGGAAAACCCCAGTGTCAGAGGTGGGATACCCACCCGCCCCCAGTGCATGAGACGTGTGAGCACAGCCCATCCAAATTCAGCCGTGAACAGCACACACTGATGACCAACTAGCATAACAACATAATAGTTCATGAGACACGTGAACACAGTCCATTGAACAGCACAGACTGATAATACAACTCAAAGAGACAGAACATTTCCAGTGAAATTATAGAGTAAGCAGTGGCTCGAAGCCCTGGCGAACCCATTCTTTCCCTCTCTCTCTCTCATTCTCAAATAAATAAATAAAATAATTTTTTTTTTTAAAAAAGGAATGGTAGCAGGGAAGGAAGGAAGAAGGTAGAAAGGAAGGAAAGAAATAAAGGAAGGAGAGGAGAGGAAGGAATGAAATAAACCTCCTTACTCTGGTGTAGTTTACATTTGAGGAGGAATAGAAAACAGGGAGGATTAAAAAAGAAACAGGAGCCGGGCGTGGTGGCACACGCCTTTAATCCCAGCACTCTGGAGGCAGAGGTAGGCGGAATGCAGTGAGTTTGAGGCCACCCTGAGACAACATAGTGAATTCCAGGTCAGCCAGGGCTAGAGGGAGACCTTACCTGAATGAAAGAAAGGAAGAAGGGAGAAAGAGAAAGAAGAAAGACCAGGATTTAGAGAAGGTGAAAGTAACCAAATCTTGATGACTTTACCTCCTAAATAATTCTAGTTTAAGTTTAAACTAGATGTCAGCTGCCTTTCATTATCACTAAGAGTGGATTGGAAAGGAAATAACTAGAAAAAAAAGTATTTGAAAATAGGCAAGGTTGCAGTGTATCCCTTGCTTGGTGATCAACCTGTGATCTCCCTCCTTATAAATACGGAGTCATCAAGACCAGTCAGATTTGGTGCCTTCAATTAGGGTGTGTAATTTCTCATTATGCAATTCCTGTTATGCACACGAAGATAGCTTTGTGGCCCTGGGTTGCAGCGAAATTTGTCTGGTTGTGCCATTGTGCTGTTCCACTGTTTGGGCAGGATATGTGAAAATGAACACATGGAACATCCGGTGATGCCAATTCAACTGTCTGTGCTTGGAAGATCATCCACTGGAAGCTGATCATCACCACAAAACGGCAAGCCCTCCATGAACATTACAGTGAGGGCTTAAGCACCTTCATTTGTGAACTACGCAGCAGAGTTAGAAAACGACTGCAAGAAAAGTCTCAGTATTTTAAGTAAGTTTACAATGTTGTGCTGGCCTGTATTCATGGCTACATTGGGAAGCATATGGCCTGTGGACCTTGGGGTGAACACGCTTGCTCTAGGTCACAGGAAGTAGGAAGTTAAGATATGCTCACTGTAAACAAAGGTAGTAGTCTCGTTTGTCAGATTCCCAGAATATGTACTGGAGAAAAGTGAGGCTTTATACATTCTGACCTTATGCCTGGTGTAGGACATATGGCCCAGCCATTAAGGCACTTGCTTGTAAAGCCTAGCAACCTAGGTCCAATTACCCAGTACCCAGGTAAAGCCAGACTCACAAAGTGGTACATGCATTTGGAGTTCATCTGCAGTGGGCAGAGGCTCTGGTGTGCCCATTCTCTCTTTCCCTCTCTCTCTCTCTCTGCTTGCAAATAAATAGATAAATAATTTTTAAAAAAGAAAGAAAGAAACGCTAAGCCAGCTTGACTTACTAGAAAAAAGAAAACTCCGAAGTTCAGGGAGATTCCATTAACTTACAGAAAGTACAAGTAATATGAAGAAAGAGGGCAAGGGCTAGAGAGGTAAAGGGTGAACAGATCATTTCTGGCTGGCAGCTCTGCTCAGGGCTGACTGATGATGCAAGCCTCCACTTGTATTATTCTCCGTCCCACACTGCACAAGTAGTGTTCCAAGGCCTGCACCAGGCAGCACCCCTGCTGTGCTCACAGAACCGACTTCAAAAGCCCGGGACATGAACAAGAGCACATCAAATAACACTAAGAGGAACAAATCAGTGAAAGTAGGGGATGTGGGCTGGAGAGATGGCTTAGCTGTTAAGCGCTTGCCTGTGAAGCAAGCCCTTAACCCCGGTCCGAGGCTCGATTCCCCAGAACCCACGTTATAGCCAGATGCACAAGGGGGCTCATGCGTCTGGAGTTCTTTGCAGTGGCTGGAGGCCCTGGTGCGCCCATTCTCTCTCTCTCTACCTCTTTCTTTCTGTCACTCTCAAATAAATAAATAAAAATGAATTTAAAAAAAGAAAGAAAGAAAGTAGGGGATGTGAGGGAAGGAGCTGCTACTGGGATCTAACAGGAGGTACCCAGATGCTGTTAAGCACCCAGTACTGCAAAGGGTAGCCCCTTTCACCTAAGATTAACCTTACGCCAAGCACCAACTGTGCCGAGTCTGAGAAAGCCTAACACATTAAGGGCTTCTGAGTATTGATATAAAATAAATACATATATTTATTACTTTTACATTTGTAACATATAAAAAGTTAATGTTTAACTACAAATGATTTGTTCTACATGCCAGCGATACAGAGTGTTGCATTAGTACCACCAAAACCAAAGGAGTTGGTGAGCCCAACACGTCGCTGTTCAGTTTTCCACTCCTGTGCCTCCAGAGGAACATAATTGAGATCAAATTCTGGCTCTGTACAGTCCAGATTTAAAGTCGGAGGTAGTTTCTGATGGTAACAGGCCAGTGCGGTAAAAGCTGCTTCAACTGCCCCTGCAGCACCCAGCAGGTGGCCAGTGGCTCCTTTTGTGGAGGAAACAGCAAGGGCACGTGCATGGTCTCCCAAGAGACGCTTGATGGCTTTGTTCTCAGCAGCATCGCCCAGTGGCGTGGAAGTGGCATGTGCATTGATGTAGGAAATCTCTCCAGGCCGTACCCCTGCATCTTTTACAGCAGCAGTCATGCATCTGGTGAGAAAAGAAACTCATCAGAACTAATTTAACCTTGACAGGAGAAAAATCATCTGAACAAATGCAGTGAAAGAAACCAAAAAGAAAAAAAGGTATCCAAGCACACTGAATGAGACCCATCCTGGGTCACCATGTGGCTTAGAATGAGCGACACCCAGTAAGTACCTTGAACCAACTCATGACCAGGAGTTAAAAAGACTACAGGACTGCACAGTCTCGAATGAAATACAATCCCATTGATTTGAACAGGCTTCTTTTCCCTGGTGACGTGGGGGGTGTTAACACAAAACTAAAGTATCCTTCTAGAAATGCTTTTAGGAATGAAGAAAGGACAGGAAGACATTTAAATATATTAAATGCATACATTGAAATATCAAATTTGACACATTTCCAATAATCTACTAGTTTAAGGTTTAAACAGCCTTTAAACATCTCCTTTACGGGGCATGGTAGCATATGCCTTTAATCCCAGATTTGAGAGGCAAAGGTAGGAGGATCACCATGAGTTCGAGACCACCTGAGACTACATAGTAAATTCCAGGTCAGCATGGACTAGAGTGAAACACTACCTCAAAAAACTTTTAAAAAAAAAATCTCCTTTAGGGCTGGAGAGATGGCTTGGCAGTTAAGGCGCCTGCCTGCAAAGCCTAAGAACTCCTGTTTAAATCTCCAGGTCCCACACAGCCAGATGCACAGTGATGAAAGGATGTAATGTTGCACATGTGCATAAGGGGGCACATCTGTCTAAAGTTTATTCACAGTGGCTGAAGGTCCTGGTGCACCCATTCTCTCTCTCTCTCAAAATAAATATTTTTAAAAAATATTTTATTTTTATTATTTATTTGTTTGACAGAAAAAGGAGAGAGAATGGGCGTGCCAGGGCCTCCAGCCACTGCAAACGAACTCCAGACATGTGCACCCCTTGTGTATCTGGCTAATGTGTGAATCAAACCTGGGTCCTTTAGCTTTGCAGGCAAAGTCCTTCACCACTAAGGCATCCCTCCAGCCCCTCAAAATAAATAATATTTTTAAATCCCCTTTATTTAGGCTACAATAATTCTAATGTAGAATTACAAAGCCAAAAAATCTAAATAAAAACAAACTTGGCTGGGTGTGGAGGTGCACATCTTTAATCCCACCGCTTGGGAGGCACAGTAGTAGGATCGCTGTGAGTTCATGGCCGGCCTGGAAGTACGAAGTGAACTCCAGGTCAGTCTGGGCTAGAGCTAGACCCTACCTTTTAAAAAAAAGAAGAAGAAAATTGAGCCAGGCACGGTGACACATACCTGGCATCTAAGTCCACTGTAAATCTGAGGTCAGGCTAGGTTACAAAGCAAGTTCCAGGTCAGTCCCAAGACCCTGTTTCAACCCTCTTCTCTCCAGAAAAAAAAAAAATTCTCTAGTAAGAGTTTTTGAGGGCTGGAGAAATGTCTCAGTGGTTAAGGTGCTTTGTGGGCAAAACCAAAGGACCCAGGTTCGATTCCCCAGTACCCATATAAAGCCAGATGCACAAGGTAGCATGTGCATCTGGAGTTTGTTTGCAGTGGCTGGCAGTCCTGGCATACCCATTCTCTCTCTTTTTCTCTCAGGTAAATAAGTATTTGGGGGGAGGGGGGAGAAGGCTTGGGCTGGAGAGATGGCTCAGCGGTAAGGCACTTGCCTGCAAAGCCCAACGACCTGGGTTTGATTCCCCAGTACCCACATAAAAGCCAGATGCACAAAGTGGTGTATGCCACTTTACAGTGGATAGAGGTCCTGGCATGCCCATTCTTTCTCTCTTTCTCCTGTCTCTCTGTGTATAAACAAACACTTAAAAGAGTCTTTGAGAATCTCCTGGCATCAACACCTTATCTTTAGTTGCTAATCTCCAGACTGCACATGCTCTTAACAAGTGAAGTATAATTTGAAGTGTACTGGAAGGTTTCTCCTCACCATAACCACTTCTCATCTAGCTCATTATTTGTTAGATACGTAAAGCAGCAGCAGGTTCCCATTAAAACTCAAGAGAGCACTTTAGCGGTCAGGTTACTCTGGCTCTGGACAGCTGCCTGTGTTTATAAATACTGTTCTTTCACTGGGACAAATTCATGCCTATTCATTTACACACTACTGTGTATGGTTGCTCCCACAGTGCAAGAGCAAAGCTGGAGGGTCCCAAATGAGACCCTGTGGTTCACAGTGCCAAAATATCCACTACTCATGCCTCTACAGGAGTTTGCTAGCCCTCAGGGTAATACAAAGTATGAAGTTCGAAGGCAAAGCTTTTAGCTAACACAGTAACATGCTGTCAAGGGTGTTTTCTTTTTCTTCCTTATTTTTTCTAAATATGGAATTCTTAATGAATTTGGGTGTCATCCTTCATGCAGGGGGCATGCTAATCTTCTCTGTATCACTCCAATTTTAGTATATGTGCTGCTGAAGCAAGCACTCAAGGGCATTTTTCAAAGAGTGCCCTGATCCCAGCAACATCACTATTGCCCAGGAGCTAGCTAAAAACGCAGACCATCCTAGCCAGAATCAACACTTCAGCAAGATCCCTGGGTGCCGCAAGGCTGAAAAACAGTGACTTGAAAAGAGCAGAACGAGCACAGGCCAGACACATGTAGAAGGGCCATCTCTTGTCCAAGTCTGATAAAGGGACAGAGAAAGACTGAAGGATGCACAATTATGCAGAAAACAAGGCATGGCAAGTTTTCAAAGACAACTCTAGCCGCCTTTACTAAAATTTAACTTTTGTAGGTATTCAAGAGTTTTCAAATATTTTAAAGAAACTCAAAAGTGTTTAGTCGAAAATGGAAAAAAGAAGAAATACTACCACCAAGATATAATTTCCAATTGGAGATGCAAATAAAATATCTGAAAATGCACTTTGAACAAAACTGCCAGTCTTTACCTTAAGGCACCTTCTCCTTCGGGATCAGGGGCAGTTATATGACCAGCATCACCTGAGAGTCCATAGCCCAAAACTTCAGCATAGATGCGGGCTCCTCTGCGAACAGCATGTTCGTACTCTTCCAGCACAAGTACAGCGGCTCCCTCTCCCATGACAAAACCATCTCTCTCTGGATGAAATGGTCGACAGGCCACCTTAGGGTCTGGGTTTGTGCTTAGAGCCCGGGCCCTGGAAAACCCAGCAAGGGACAATGGACTAATACAAGAATCCGTACCTCCAGCCACCATCACATCAGCATCACCATGGGCTATCAATCTAAAAGAATCTCCCACAGCATGAGCTCCTGTTGTACAGGCTGTGGACACCGCATGATTAGGGCCCTTGAGTTTATGTCGGATGCTGACCTGGCCCGCAGCCATATTGATCAGAATCTTAGGAACAAAGAAAGGGCTGACTTTATTATAACCTTTGGTCTGAAACATCACAGCAGTTTCGGAGACAACTTCAAGGGGAACCATGCCCATGCCAATGGCAACTCCAGTAGCCACCTGATCAGCCTCTGACTGAGGATGCCAGCCAGAATCATCCAGCGCTAACTCTGCTGCCCCAATGGCCATGATGGTGGGAGAAGACATGGACTTGGTGTCTGCTTTGGACACAAAGTTCTGCTCATTGAACTGACCTTCGTCAGAACCCCTTGGCACATACGCAGCGACACTGCAGGGGATATTCTTGTATTCGTCACCAACCAGAGAAACGATTCCACTTTCTCCTCGGAGAAGTCGCTCCCATACCAGTTGAGTGCCAACACCAAGAGGGGTCACTAGGCCAATGCCTGTGATGACAACCCGCCTGTGCCATGTGGATGTTGACATAGTCCCAGAAAACCTTTTGTTCATTGATCGCAGGCCCAATGTGAAGCATAGATGCATGCTGGTGGCTTTTAGATTTTGTAAGCAGTTGAACCACATGGCTGAGCACATTCCTGTAACAGACATGTAACAGAAAAGAAGCTAAAAGTTAAAAAGCTGAAAGTTGAGCTACTAAAAGAGTTAAATGCTGAGGAACTGAACTTATCTTTGTCAGTAGATGAAAAACCCCAAAAAGAGAACTGTCCAGAAAGGGCCCAGAGGGGCAATAAGAGGGAAGGACAATTTAGACCAACATAGAGTTCTCCTTCAGTCATGCTTAGGGTGACCCAACTGCAAGAACGATTGATATGCTGTTTTGAAAAATGTTTTGAGCCAGGCATGGTGGCGCATGCCTTTATCCCCACTCTGGAGGCAGAAGTAGGAGAATCACTGTGAGTTCGAGGGCACCCTGATACTACAGAGTGAATTCCAGATCAGCCTGGGCTAGAGTGAGACCCTACCTTGAAAACCAAAAAAAGAAAAATGTTTTGATACCATCTAGATCACACCAGCTAACTCAGCTAAGTACTGCGTTTTGCTTCCCGTAAGCTCGTTTACCCGGCCCCGAAAACCGAACTGCCACGAAAACCGAACCTGTCAGCTTGGAGCCAGAGCTTTGGGGAAGCTATCCTAGCTCTTCCGCCCCAGGGTAAATAAATTCATCTACTTTCATTCATACTAGTGTTGGAGTGGTATTTTCAGAGCAGTTCCCACCTCAAACAAAGACAGAAAGAACCAGCTTGCGGATGTCCTCTGGGATGCTTAACGTGTGCTGGTACAGAAAAACCTAACATTTCAACAATGATTTGTCACATTCCTGTCACAGACACAACACAGACAGCAAGAATGAGCTTAAGGATGTCCTCTGGGGTGCTTAATACGAGCTGCTACTTGTCACGGAGAAACCCAGTATTGTGGTGGCGCAGGCCTTTAATCCCAGCACTCGGGAGGCAGAGGTGGGAGGATCGCTGTGAGTTCGAGGCCACCCTGAGACTACAGAGTGAATTCCAGGTCAGCCTAAGCTAGAGTGAGACCCTACCTCGAGGCGCACACACCCCAACATTTCAACAAGGATCTGTCACACCCGGCTGGACTTAAGTCTCATGAGTGGACAACTGGACCGTCCTCCCCGGCCCGGGCTGCGGGAAGCACCGTTCCGCAGGCTGGGAGTCCTCCCGGTTCGGGCCGGCCCTGAGGGTGCGACAAGCGGCTCGAACCGTCTCACAGCCGCCAGTCCCCAGGCCCCGGCTGCGCAGTCCCGCGGGCCCGTGACCCTCCCGCAGCCTCGCGTACCTGGAGCCGACCTCAGCGCTCCCATAAACCTCCGCGGGAGCCAGGGCGGCGCGTGCGCACACGTACTTCCGCCGCAAGCAGCGCCAGAGTCGCGCATGCGCAAATTCACTTCCGCCGCCGAGGCCGCCGCGTCGCGCCGCGCGCGCTCCCGGGGACGCCTCGGGTCACGCCCGCCCTGGCCGCGCGCGCGGCCGCTGCCGTCCTTGCCCAGTTCCAAGGACTTCGCGTCGGGGGTGCGGCGACGTGACCCAAGGTGTCCCCGCGGCGTCAAGGAACGGATGCCATCGTATCCCACGGAAACCAGAAAGGGAATGACTCCCCGGCCTGCGAGAGTGACCAAAGATGAGGGCAGCCAAGCACCCGGAAGCGGGTGTCGTTCCCGGAACGTGCGGACACCGGAGCCGCTCTGCAAGCGGCTGTTCCGGAATGGGCAGGGATGCTGGGGAGCCGTGGAAGGGGGCAGCCTGGAATCTCCGCATTCTTGAGAAATGGAGGCAGGAGGATTAAGAGTGGAGGTCGGGTTGTACAGATGGCTCAGAGGTTAAGGCGCTAGCTTCCACAGCCTAACGACGGGGGTTCGATTCCCCAGTACCCACGTAAAGCCACGTGGGTATGGTGGCACATGCATCTGGAGTTCGTTTGGACCTGCTGGACACCATTGCACGCACATTCTATCTCTTCTCTCTCTGCTTGTAAATAAATCAATAAAAATATTTTTCTTTATAAGTTCAAGGCCATCCTAGTCTACTACAAAGCAAGTTCAAGTTTGAGGCCACCTTGGGCTGCTTACGTGAGCCATTGTCCAAAAACTCCATGTCTTCCATTATCATTTTTTTTTTTTTTTTTTAGTCTTAGTGTTTGTTTTTTTTAAAATAGTAAAGAAAGCCCGCGCGTGGTGGCGCAAGCCTTTAATCCCAGCACTCGGGAGGCAGAGATACAAGGTCACCCTGAGACTACAGAGTGGATTCCAGGTCAGCCTGGTCTAGAGTGAGACCCTACCTCGAAAAAAACAAAGTAAATAGATAAATAAATGGTAAACAAATACGCCAATCCCATCCCCCTTATGGTGCAGAACTTATGCGGGTAGTATCAGTCACTGTGAGCTCATGAATGCAACAGCCACTTTGGAGGGAAAATGACATCAAAATAGCAGAGGGATTATTTAGAAGGGGTCCAGTGGAGGGAGAATGGGGGCAAAGGAAGATGGTGAGAAGAGATTGTGATGAGGGTACATTGTACAGATGTATGGAAGTCAATAAAAAGTTTAAAAAAAGAGCTGGAGAGATGACTTAGTGGTTAAGGTGTTTGCCTGCAAAGCCAAAGGACCTCAGTTCAATTCCCCAGAACCAACGTAAGCCAGGTACACAAAGTGGTACATGCGTCTGGAGTTTGTTTGCAGCAGCTGGAGGAACTGGCGCATTCTCTCTCCCTCTCTCCCTCCCCCTCC
The DNA here is from genome assembly GCF_020740685.1 of Jaculus jaculus. NCBI lineage: Eukaryota > Metazoa > Chordata > Mammalia > Rodentia > Dipodidae > Jaculus > Jaculus jaculus. Next base: position 63,274,181 of record NC_059117.1, on the reverse strand, counting down.
CTCCCTCCCTCCTTCCCTCCCTCTCTCCCTCTCTCTCTTTCTCTCTCTCTCTCTCCTTGCAAATAAATAAAAAGAAAAATAAGTTTTTAAATATATTTATTTGAGAGAGAGAGACTGGGCATACTAGGGCCTTTTGCTGCTGCAGACGTGCTCGGGATGCACATACCACTTTATGCATCTGGCTTTATGTGAGTACTGGGAGATCGAACCTGGTCTTTCAAGCTTTGCAAGTAAGTGCCTGTAACTGCTGAGCCAGAATTTAATTGACATATCATTTCTTATCCAAATTGATTTTGTGATATTACTAAGGGGGAAAAATGCACACTAGAATTAAGGGATTTATTTATTGATTTTTTTCAAGGTAGGTTCTCACTGTAACCCAGGGTGACCTGGTATTCACTATGTAGTCTCAGGCTGGCCTCAAACTCATGACAATTCTACCTCTGCTTCCTGGATGCTGGCATTAAAGGTGTGCACCACCATGTCCAGCAGGAAGAGAGGGAGCGAATGTGTACGCCAGGGCCTCCACCTGCTGCAAATTAACTCCAGACACATGTGCCACTTTGTGCATCTGGCTTTATGTGGTACTGGGGAATCAAACTCTGGTTGTTAGGCTTTAATATGGGGAAGTGCCTTAACCACAGAGCTATCTCTCCAGCCTGTATTATGGGTTTTTAAGATGAGTTTAGCTTCAAAGACCTACACATTATTTCACATTATTATTTAAAAGTATTGTACAGTAATGAAAAGAGCAAGTTTCAGTACTTGTCACCATCTTTTTAATGTTCTTTGATTGTTATTTGATCACATTTAATTTTTCCTGAAGTAATCCTGTTTTCATTGAAGGAAGTTCAAAGTTCAGTGACTGGGTATTAAGGTCAAACTGGGTTTCCCTAAACTATTTTAGACAAAGTAGATTTCTAAGCTCATTTAAATCCAGAACTAATGGGGGGAAAAAAGGCTTGACCTAAATTCTTTTCTACAGGAAAAGAAAGAATAGTGTGCCCGGAGACCAAGGCATTAGGAGGTATCATCCAGAATAAATCATGGACACGACTAGACTGGTCAGGTGCAACCAGATAGTCAAACCTTTAAGGTGAAGAAAAAAAAAAAACACCTGAGACAGCACACGAATAACATGGTACTCCCTTCTCGCATTTTCCCTTTACTGAGTCACAGCTCTGAGCAAATAAAAGTTGATGAACTTGTCATACACTTAGAAATGTCTCCATTCTTCTCCTTTCCATTCCTGGCAAATACTGAGTGTGGTATTTTGAGTACTACCTCAGTAGAGGCAAAAATTTTGATGACAAAAGTTTTATTACAGAGCTAGAGAGATGCCTGAGCAGTTACTATATAGTCTCCACAGGCTGGCCTTGGACTCAGAGCCATCCTCTTACCTCAGCCTCCTGAGTGCTGGGATTTAATTTGAGCACAACCAGTTTTATTTCCATCTTCCAGCTGTGTATGCACTAGTACCATATTTAATCTACAAAAAATCATGATGTGTTCTTGCACATAAATCTACAAACTATCAGAGGCTCTTTTTGCCTTAGGTTTACCTTAAATTTTCCATTGGACTCAAAATTATATTTCCAAATATACCTACTGTTTTGTTTTCTGTTAAATAAGCTTTCTAGCCAACTGAACTTCTCTGTCTGTGTGTGTGTGCATTCAGCGTGGCTTAAACCCAGGGCTTCGAGCAGGCTAGGCAGGTACTCTGCCACTAAGCTATGCTCCAGGCTCACAAACGAACTCCAGAAGCATGTGCCACCTTGTGCATCTGGCTTATGTGGGTCCTGGGGAATCAAACCTTGGTCTTTTGCAGGCAGGCTCCTTAACCACTAAGCCATCTCTCCAGCCCACAATCTCTTAATTAACGACAAAAAAATTTTTATCTCTGTGCTTTTGTATATTCAAATACATATTTTTTTCCTACACTGGCTAGAAGCTGGAATATAATGAAGACTAGCGAGGAGTGGAGGAGATGGCTGTGCGGCCATGAAGACTGGCGTTTGCATTCCCAGCACCCCCGTGAATGGTGGTGGTAGTGGATCTCCAGGGCTAGGCGGCTGGCTGGACAGTTTGGCAAGCATGGGGTTCAAGTGAGAGGCTCTGCCCCAGTAAATAACGTGTAGAGGAAGACATCTGGTGCTAAACTCTGATCTCAACATGGACACGGTTCCAAATTACAAGCACTCCACAGTTCAGTAGACAAGAGGCGTGGAAACATGAGTAAACCAATGAAACGTGTCGTCATGGGAACTTTCAATAGAATGAACATACTGTTAGGTCAGGACAAAATGGAATTACAGCAGGAGGGCGAAGTGAATCATGCACATTCCTCAAGAAGGATGCCCCAAGAACCAGATTTACTGCCCCTCGCTAGCCCCTCCTTATCTTTCACCAGGTCGCTCCTGGTCTCACCCTGAGATCAAAAATTCACTGTCCTCCTACCTCTCACCAGGTCACTGCTGGTCTCTCCATACGGCTAATGTGAAAGAACAAGAGAATTCCTTCCCCTTTCTCACCTTCCCCCAATTGAAAAAACCTGTAAAGCCCACTATCCGTAACCCCAGACTGACTGAGATTGTGGCAGGAGGTGCAGAACGCAGACTTAGAGGCAGAAAGCACCAGTATCTTCTGAAAAATGTTCAACGTATCAAGAATTTCAAGATCTCCACTTTGAAGTGTGGCAAAGCAGCAGTAAGAGCATGAGAATAAGCCAGGGGCCAGATGACAAAGGCCTGGGGTGCCATCCTGCGGCTTTTGGATTTGCTCCTGTAAGTCAGAGACCATAAGCCCCCAGCAAATTTGGACTGTGACATTCTTTTACTGAATCTAAATCTAAATGACATAGTAAGCACATTCCCTTAAGCAAACCATTCCTACAGTTCAGTTATCAGCTTGGCTGAGCCCCTTCCACCTTAGAACGTGGGGAGCAGGAGCCAGAGGGATCTTTTTATGGATAGATTAGCTTGATCATGTGTGTCCTTTAGGAAGATGGCAACAGGAAAGGTGACACAGTTGATGGAAAGAATATGGATATGGACATGGAAGACTTAAGACCAAAGTAAAGACGAAGAGCTCCCGAAACAAGGACCAGGAAGAGGGCAGGAAATGTTGAGAAGGAAGCCCTACTTTCATTCAGCGCCCAGTGGGGTGTTTAGGGCTCTCTTAAAGCCTTGCCCTTCTGAATCCTTACAACCTTCAGACTAAGGATTCTGTCCAGATCCCCCTACCTGCAAGAAAGTCCATGTATTCGTCCTGTTTCTAAACTAGTAGCTCTCAACCATCGAAATGCCAGGAGTGGGGTTGGGGTGATAACTCAGAAGTTAAAAGTGCTTCCTATACAAGCATGAGTGCCGAGAGAGGGCCGAGCCCAGGTCCTGCTGAGTCTTATTTGCCAACACCCACGTAAATAGCTAGTCCTGTGCAAAGTGGAGACAGGAGACTTGTTAGAGCTCCCAAAGACTGCAGTTTTGGATGCTGTGGATTCAGAGAGAGAGAGAGAGAGAGAGAGAGAGAGACTGTTCCCAGAAACGCTCTCTGCCAGTCTCCATGAGGGCATCTGCAAACACGCATTTCAGAAGGGGTTGTTACTCCACAGATTGCTGGACCACATCTTTGAAGATGGGGCTTGAGTAGGATGTGGGGCTCATGCCTATAATTCTAGCACTCAGGAGGCCGAGAGGGTAAGACTGCCAGGAGTTTGAGGCCAGCCTGTGCTATACAGTGAGTTCCAGGCCTGTGATGCTGATGAGCAGCTCTGACTCCATGGCTCTAGGAAAGCAGGAACCAAGTTTGTCTCCAGCATTCAGTCTTCCAGTCATAGTCACTGTGTAAGAATGTGGTGAAGAAATAAAGTATGGAATAAGTGAATGACCCTGAGAGGGAGTCAGGTAGCTTTGGTAGGTAGTTTAGAGGGACTGGGCCTCAGAAATTAGAGATAGGAATGTCTGCCCTCACAATCTACATTTGCTAGAGATCAAAGGATCTGATTTCTTTTTTTTTTTTTTTCTAAAGAGCTGTTGCCTTCCTGAGGCTTTGCTCTTTTTTTTTTGTTGTTGTTTGTTTTTATTTATTTATTTGTGAGTGACAGAGAGAGAAAGAGAAAGAGAGAGAGAGAGAGAGAATGGGCGCGCCAGGGCTTCCAGCCACTGCAAATGAACTCCAGACGCGTGCGCCCCCCCCCCCCCCCGTGCATCTGGCTAACATGGGTCCTGGAGAACCAAGCCTTGAACCAGGATCCTTAGTCTTCACAGGCAAGCGCTTAACCGCTAGGCCATCTCTCTAGCCCAGGATCTGATTTCTTATCTCTTGCCTAAAAGAGTTCCCTAGATCTTTTTACACACACACACACACACACACACACACACACACACACACACAGAAACAAACAAACAACAACAAAAAAAAAAAAAACAGAGCCCCTCCTGGGAGGGAGGTCCCCTTTTCTAGAATTTAAATCTAATCCTGACATTGTGGTTGGGCAAATTCAGCCCCCAGAACTTGGTGCAATGGCTAGCTTCTTCCTAAACCAGCCCCTCGTCCAGATCAATCAGCCCTTACTCTGGCTCACCTGAGCCAGAAGGTGAACCCCACCACAATAAGGTTATAAATAGAGGTGTTCCAGGAAACAAGCCTCTCTCAGGGCTGCCTGAGCATCACTCCTGAACCTCCAGGTTCTGGTGGGATTCCCCTTGTCTCGGCCCCCTGAACCTTACTTCCACGTGGGCTCTTTGCCGTGTCCTGCCCTCCATGTGGCCAGAGCTCTCTGCATGCCCTCTTCTTTCCTTTCTGACCCACTTTCCACGTTTCCTGCAGGCCCACCACATGGCCTCTCGGACCAGGCAGGAGTATTCATTTTCCTGTCCTTGATTCTGTACTTCCCTCAGTAAATGTGATAACTTAATTATTATCCTCAGTTTGGTTTGCCCAATTCTTTGCTTAAATACAAATAAGCACTTAGGACTTGGGGTATCAAGATTATTCCTAAGCACCCCATTTGCCCTGAATTTGCCCTTATCAAACCTATACTCTGACATGCTTACACTGGCTATGATACGTGCAGTTTTCTGTGCATGTCTCACCAAATTCCTTTTGTACACTTTTTTTTTTGGTTCATTTTTATTTATTTATTTGAGAGCGACAGACACAGAGAAAAAGACAGATAGAGGGAGAGAGAGAATGGGCGTGCCAGGGCCTCCAGCCTCTGCAAATGAACTCCAGACGCGCGCGCCCCCTTGTGCATCTGGCTAACATGGGACCTGGGGAACCGAGCCTCGAACCGGGGTCCTTAGGCTTCACAGGCAAGCGCTTAACCGCTAAGCCATCTCTCCAGCCCACCAAATTCCTTTTGTTTTCATAGTGGCTCTTGTTTCACACTGTCTAGTATAAGTATCATTAGCGGTCTTCACCCCGGATGGGATCCTTTCATGCCAGTTATTTTAAACTGCTTTTATGCCATTTATTTTAAAATATTTTATATTTATGTATTTGAAAGCTGTAGAGAGAGAAAGAGGAAGATAGAGAGAGGATGGGTGCTCCAGGACCTTCAGCCACTGCAAACAAATTCCTGATGCATGCATCACCTTGTGCATCTTGTGCCATTTATTTTAGACTGACAATGTTGTTTAATCATTAGATAATCACAGAACAGTGAATAACCGACCATATCAACACCTGAAACGTGTCCGCCTACCAGGTTAACAGGTTTTGGTTTGCTTTGCTTGTTTTGTGTGCATGCAGTGTGCGTACCGGTACGTGCCTTGGTGGCACCCCTTGCACTCCCTGCAGGAGGGGGGTGCACACCTGCAGTGTCCTCCATCACTCCGCCACCTGCTCTTGTTTGAAACCAGGTCTCTTACTGAAACTGAAGCTTGCAGCTTCTCATAAGCCCAGGAAACTCCCTGGTGTCGGTTCTCCTTTGTGAGACTGGGGTTACTTACAGGCATGCGCTGCCACTCCCAGTTGCTATGTGGGTTCTGGAAATAATTTCAGGCCCCTTCAGGCCTTCATGCTTGCACAGGAAGTGCACATAGCTGCTGGGCCATCTCTACAGCCAAACTGTTTTGGTTTTCTTTTGTTTTTGTTTTATGTTTTTTAATTACAAGATTATGTTGGACAAAATGTGGTAGGTTCTTTTTGTATTCTGTTTAGGATTAATACCAGCATGTCTTCACTCTAAAGATAGTACATTTGATGAAGCTGGACTATTAGAAGAAAAAATTATACTTTTAATGGTTTCATTATGGTGTCCGGTGTCACAAAAGTAAGACCATCGGCTCACAAAATGTGAGGCAAAGTTTTATTGGGTAAAAAATAAAAGGGAGAAAAAGGATAGTCTGGTATACCACAGCTCCACTCCAGATTTTGAGTGAAAGCCCTGAACTTGTTCAGAGAGTCAGTTTTTATAAAAAAGAAACAGGATGGGAATCAAGGCATAAATCACAATTTACATGTGACAGTTATAGTCATAAAAGTAAGACAAGAGAACTTGTAAATAGGTCTGTTGGTCAGATACAGGAAGTGCCACCTAAGGGATGCCAGGTAGGTCTGTGACTGGGAATCCTGCTAATCTTAAGGCGTTTGTTCAACAGTGCAAGCCCCAGGAAATGCTATTCATTCCAGCAGAGCCTCTTGTTTACCTGCTATTAGCAGAGCCTCCTGTTTGGCTGCCATCCACAGAGCCTCCTTTTATATTTCTCTTGGTTAGGTATAAAGAAATGTAGAGAAATATAACATTTTGCGCTCTTTACAGTTTTAATAACAAATCAAATAAAGAATATAGCTAATTTAACATCAAATCATATGTTGGGTTTTTTTTTTTGAAGTAAGGGTAGATCTAAAGAGGTTAATGGAAGCCCAATGTTTTAAACTTTTTAAAAACAATTATTAGGAATTATTTTATTGCCGGTCATGGTGGTGCATGCCTTTAATTCCAGCACTCGGGAGGCAGGGGTAGGAGGATCGCCGTGAGTTCAAGGCCACCCTGAGACTCCATAGTGAATTCCAGGTCGGCCTGGGCTAGAGTGAGACCCTACCTCGAAAAAAAGAGAGAATTATTTATTTATCTGAGAGAGAGAGGGAGACAGAAAGAGAGAGAGGGAGAGGGAGAGAATAGGCATGCTATGGCCTTCAGCCACTGCTAACAAACTCCAGACACATGAGCCACCTAGTGTATCTGGCTTACATGGGTCCTGGGGAATTGAACCTAGGTCCTTTGGCTTAGCAAACAAGCACCTTAATTGCAAAGACATCTCTCCAGCCAATCTTTAACTTTTTTAAAGGAATCTGAAGAATCAAAATACTCACAACCTGACATGGAAAAGAAGCAGATGGAAATGTGAAATAAAGCCCCTTATAGTGAATCCCCAAAATAATAAATGATGGAATCCAAAAGAGATTAAACTCAGAAACTTTTTCATAAAGCCCAAACCATTTCCAATCTGACCTTTGCCAGTTGAGCCCTGGTTCTGCCCTACTGGATGGAGGAGTCTGGAGCTACTGACAAAGAGCCCAGCATTACACATTGTTATGTGAGCAAGAAAAATAATTACTCATTTAGCCTCTGAAATTTTTGGTTAATAAAAGCTTATAACACATAGTGTGTTGAACATACTATTCTTTGTCTTTGTCTTTTTTGCTCATGAGACAGGGTCTCATGTAGCCCAATCTGGCCTCAGACTTACTATGTGACCAAGAATGGTCTTAAATTTGTGATTTTCCTGCATCTACTTCCCAAATATTGGGATCTTATACATTTGCCACCATACACAGCTGAGCACCACATTCTTCGTCATGTTTTTTTTTTAATATTTATTTATTTATGAGAGAGGGAGAGAGAGAAAGAGAGAGAATGGATGTGGTACCAGGACCTCCAACCACTGCAAATGAACTCCAGACGTATGTGCCACCACATGCATCTGGCTTACCTGCATTCTGGGGAAATCGAACCTGGGTTGTTAGGCTTCTTGTGCAGGCAAGCACCTTAACTACTAAGCTATTTCTCCAACCCTAGTTATTTTCAAGTAAATGCATTTTCACTCTTTTATAAAAATTACTTATTTGCAAGCAGAGTAAGAGAGAGGGAGGAGGGAGAATAGCTACTGCAAACTGACTCCAGACTCATGCGCCACCTTGTGCATCTGGCTTACATGGGTCCTGGGGATTCGAACCTGGGTTCTCAGGCTTCATAGGAAAGTGCCTTAACCACTAAGCCATGTCTCCGGCCCCTTAAGTACACTTTAGATTCAGGCTATCGCCAAGGGAGGTTGTAAAGCTGTTTTATCTGTGGGAACGGGAGGCGACATGGAGGGTTCGAGGCCCGGGGTAGGCAGCTGTGCTGGGACCAATCGCCTGCCACAGCTCTAGGAGTGCGCTGCCAGGCTCCTTCCACCAGGTCCCCAGCTCTTGGAGCCCAGGCCACGCCCCTATGGGGAGCCCGCCCCTGGACCTCTAGGCCCCGCCCCTCCGCGACCCTCCCTGACGCTCCACCGGCGAGGCCCCGCCCGCGCCGCAGAGGCCCGCCCCTCGTAGCCCCGCCCACCCTGCTCAAGCCCCGCCCCTACCGGCGTCTAAGCACTCAGGCCCTCCATAGCCCCGCCCCTCCGCCTAAGCCCCGCCCCCCGCCCCGGCTGGTTTCTGCGCGGGCCGCGGGCCGTGCGCGCGCGCCTGCTCAGTCAGTGCGGGCCGCGGCGCGCGTGGGGCGGCGACGGAGGCGGCCGCAGGCATGGCGTCGGCGGCGCTGGGACGCTCGTCGGGCGCCGAGTCCCCGGCGGTGGCCGAGCTGTGTCAGAACACCGCGGAGACCTTCCTGGAGGCCTCCAAGCTGCTGCTCACCTACGCCGACAACATCCTGAGGTGCGGGCGGCGCCGCGCCGCGCCGGGCAGGGCCGGGAGGACGGGCGGTCCGCCGCCGCGAGCCCGCGGGGTGACGTCGTCCTCCCCTGCCGACGGCTGGGAAGAAACAGCCCGGCCGTGTCGCGGAGCGTCGGCGAATTCCGCCGTGGTTTCTGTCTTCTTTCGCTCGGCCGGCCGGAGAGAGTCGGGTCGCCGCCGGGAGAGGTCGGCTCCGTCCCCGAGCGCGGCGCCCTCCTAGGCGCAGGCTGGGTCGACTCGGCACCCGCGCAGCTCCCCCGGGGCGACCCCGAGGGGAAGTGCGGTGCTTTCGGGGACACCCCCACTCCCGCACCCAGGGTCTTAGCCCTGCTGCGCCGGCCCTTAAGAGACAGGTGTCCTGCAGCGAAGTGTTTGCGGTGTTTTAAGACAGGCCAGTGCCCTGCAGCCCAGGTGTGGTCTCGAACTCACGTCAGTCCTACTTTCTCAGCCTCCCCACTGCTAGGAGCACAGGCAGTAATGATTCATTTCGGTGTAACATTAAGGATTTTTAAAGTATCTTGAAAGTGGTTGATGGGGAACTGGAGCGATGGGTGAGTGGTTAAAGCACTCGCCTGCAAAACCTAACAACCTGGTTTTGACTCCCCCAGAACCCACATAAAGCCAGATGCACAATGTGTTGCATGCACCTGGAGTTAGTTTGCAGTGGCTACAGGCCCTGGCTTACCCATTCTCTTTTTCCCTCTCCTTGCAAATAAATATTTTTTAAAAGTGTATTGAAGGGAGAACATATTGAGAACTTTATTATGCACCAGATGTCGTGTATCATGAGGCCTTTCCACAGCTACATAACTGTAACCTGTGTGGCCATCACCACCTTCCTTTGTGACACCTCAGTTTACCTTTTTCTACCCTGAGAGAGCTTAGGAAACTTCACAGTTCAGGGTGGCTGTGGGCTTCGAAAGAATCCATAGACTGTATCCTCCCTGCTAACTGGGACTTCCCACTAAAGAAGACTCACTTCTGCTTTCAGTTCATTGTGACCACTAACGCTCAGATCAGTGTTTGAGGACATGAGCATGTGGGGTCATAATCATTATGAGAGCGTACTGCATTCCTGAAAGAAAGAAACTTGGTATGCTCTCATTCATGTTACATCCCAGCACTCGGGAGGCAGAGGTAGGATTGCTGTGAGTTCAAGACCACCTTGACACTACATAGTGAATTCCAGGTCAGCCTGAGCTCCAGCGAGACCCTACCTTGAAAAACCAAAAAAACAAAACCGTATATATACATACACATATGTATGTATGTGATATATACATATATATATGTAGTATACACACACACGCATATATATATAATAAAATATGTTTTTTAAAAAAGCTGTGGAAGTTTCACAGACCTTTTACATGGGTTTCTTAGCTAACTTGTTCCATTCATTCTCTTAAGATACATATTTGATCATTAATTTGACTTGCAGACTGCACACAGTTGTTAAAAGCCAGGAATGGAAAGTGCATTCTGTGTAAAATGAACCTAAATATACTTGGTAGGAGGCATGTGTGGAAAGTGTCTGTAAAATTCAAGAATGATTCCAAGAGAGTGTTCCTGTTCCTGTTTACACATTTATATGAGGAGATAAGCAGGGCGATCAGACATGAGACACTAGAGAATAGAGCGTTGCTAATGTGAGATCAACTGCTGAGTAGCAGACAACAGGTATCTGATACCATAGGCAGAAGAAAGCAATTGGTGTCTGGAGTAAAATCAATACAGTGAGGTTTTGGATAGAATAATATCATAAGGCGTAGATTCTGGTGAAGCCGTCGTACCGTTGTAACTGTAAATGCAGGTAGATTGGAGGACGTCGTGTTGCAGGTAGGGCAATATTGACTCAATGACAGTAGAAATAGTCATTCATCCAGCTAACTTTTGGTTTTCAATGTAGGTTGCCACTGACTGCAGAGCAGGTGACCATTAGTTGAGGGTTGGTGAGGTTACCGCTGGCAGCTTGGTTGGTGGAGCATGTGTAACTTTTCTAACCAGACCAGTAAGTTTCATTTCTACGCAGCTGTGTGTTCTTTTTTCAGGCTGCAGTGTCCTGACATTATAAAATGGGAGACAAATACTATGTTATAGATTTAGCAGTTTACAGAAATACAGAATAAAGTACCTGTCATAAATGTATCTGTGGCTGATATTATCATTATGATTCATGCTAAATTAGGTTTTAAGTTTGGTAGAGTTTTGGCTTTTTGATTATATTTTTCATTTTTGGATGGATAAGTTTTGGAGGGATAATTCAAAGATCTACAGAATGAGAACTTGTCTCAACAAATAAAGTAAGCTGGGCATGGTGCACACGTCTTTAATCCCAGCACTAGGGAGGCAGAGGTAGGAGGATTGCCATGAGTTCAAGGCCACCCTGAGAATACAGTGAATTCTAGGTCAGCCTGGGCTAGAGTGAGATCCTACCTCGAAAAAACAAAAATCACATAAATAAAGTGAAAAGTGCAAGTTTTTCTTACTATTCAATTACAAAAGCAAAGTTTGTAAGTTACATATCTGATAACTACTTGTGGGAGTAACAGGAGTGGTGGTTGTGGGAAGGCATTAGGGAGTTGTGCTGTTGTCTCAAGAATCCATTTCAGCGGTAAAGCCACCCAAGGTCCCAAGCAGAGATGCAAAGTAATCACCAACAAGTGATGTGAATATTGTAAGTTGCAGAAATAGTTAACAAAACAGGTGGGAACCAGTTATCATGATAGCTAAATCTGAGAAAAATCTGCAGAGAAACTAATTTAGTGAAAGGTCAGGTGAAAAATCAAGGTGAACCTTAGGGGGTACAAAAAGAAAAAGGACTAGACTAGATTCATTGCTAGACCTTGTGTATAGGATGAGAAAGACTGATGAAAACCTGATAGCTGGTCATATAGAAATCTTGAAGTTATTAGGAGTATATTAAAATTGATCAGCTTTAAAGAGGAGGGTTTATTATTATTCTGGTGGTACTGACATGTTTAAAATCTTGTGGAATGTGGAGTAGAGTGAAAAGTTGTTTCAATTGTGGGTCTTTGTCTTTGGTAAATGTAGAGTATTTTAAGGGTTTTTTGTTGTTGTTGCTGTTGTTGTTGTTATTGTTTAGATGGAAAAAAATAAAAGACAGTTATGTCACAGTGGCATGCAAAGTAGGGATACTGAACATTCTGCAGCTTACAGGGAACCCCTCAGCCACAGCCCATGTCACTAATGTCACAGTTAAGAAATGTATAATAAAAGAGTGGAACATACAGTTGTCTTAGTTTTCTCAACTATCTGTGTTTCTCATATCATATCTGGGAAGAACAATGTTTTGTTTGTTTTTAATTCATAATCCTTTGTAAACTTGGCAACTTTCATAAAACACGGCAAAAATTTCACTTGTTTTTTCAAATTTCCTTAAAAATTATTGAACACTTAATTTCTGCAGTTTTCTTAGAAAACAGTGTGTAGATCAGTACCAATCTTACATTTAAACAGTAAAACTCAGAACTTTGCGTATCCTGTGAACATTTTTGTTTAATTTTTAAAACTAGGAGGGAAAGATTTTAAAAAGATTAAGAATTTCTAACAGTTTTGGCAGTAGCAGGAAGTTATCTGGGAAACAAGTACAATGTTCTTTCAAATTTGCACAGTTCAGACACTTGGTTTCCAGCTAGGCATAGTGGTGCGGGCCTGCAGTCCCAGCACTCGGGAGCCAAGGGGATCACAGTCAAGAGCAGCACACAATAAGCCCCTGTCTCAAAACCAACCAAAAAATTTGCTGGTTATTTTTATTTCAGAACAGCTAGTGAACATATGTTGTGTAGTCACAACATTGGTCCACCTTGTTACCCATACCACATGTACCCCCTGTGGACTCCTTAATCTATCCTCAGAATATACCTTAGTGCTTATGGAAGACAGTGCCATTTTAAAGCCATTGGTTTCAGAAATACACTTACTGTCATCCTTAAACTATGTTCTAAGGATTTTTAAGTATAATATTGTGATTACCTTTAATTTCTTTTCTGATTTTTAAAGTCTTATTAAAAATCATACATTAAAGGTTTTTGTATGCTAATTACTCATCACATGTATGCTATTCAAAATCTTGATGGTAAAAGGACACATATCTTCCTTTAATTTATATTATGGTAAAGAAAGACATTCAGTGCTGGAGAGATGGCTTAGTGGTTAAGGTGTTTGCCTGCAAAGCCAAAGGACCCATGTTTGATTGCCCAGGACCGACATAAGACAGATGCACAGGGTGGCGCATGTGTCTGAAGTTCATTTACAGTGACTTAAGACCATGGAACACCCATTCTCTATCTCTCGCTCTCAAATAAATAAAGGACATTCATTGGTTTGGGAGAGAAAGGAAATCAGGTGACTATACCTTGGAAGTAAAGCTTTTAAGTTTTTTTTAAGTTTGATTCATTCATTTCACAATGCTTAGTCATCATCATTGTGTTAGATGCCATGCTGGGTGATGGTGTCCCTGGAATAGAGCAGACACGGTCCTCTAACCCTTGTGGGTATGTTAGACACCATGCTGGGTGTTGGAATCCCTCTACCCTTTCTTTGTTGGTGCCTCTGTGGTGTGCTGGACTCCATGCGGGGTGGTGTGTTCCCTCAGATCGAAGCAGTCACAGTCCTCTAACCCTTGTCAGGGCCTCTGTGGGCTGTTTTAGAATTCAGAAGACCTAAGGATCTAGATGTAGTAGCATAGAATTAAAATGACACATGGATTTTCCTTGGCGCAGTATTAGGAAATTCATCTGTGAAGTTGGACAGTTAAGGATTAAATGTTAACAGAAGTAAGGATCACAAAATTGGACAACTTCTCTGTACTGTGCCATCTCGCACGTGGGAGTCCAGTTGCCACATAGGAGCATAACCAGGACAACGTGGAAAGGTGTGCACAAGCAGTAGAAAGTACAGATTGCTATATGTCACTCAACTTTTTGTTTTTCTTCTGTTTTACTCAGAAACCCCAATGATGAAAAATACAGATCTATCCGCATTGGAAACACAGCATTTTCTACTAGACTCTTGCCTGTCAGAGGAGCTGTTGAATGTTTATTTGAAATGGGCTTTGAAGAGGTAAGAATGGTCAAAGACTTCTCTGCACTTCACAAACAAAGCAGTCGTGGTGTTGGTGAATAATTGTTTGAATAATCCATTTTTAATTAATTGATTATATTGAAAATCTGAAGAACTAGGTCTGTTTTCACCTATAAGACATTTACAAGTTACAGTGAAAGTACTCAAAAGAGTTAAATAGAACAAGTATTCACAGGGGAATTCCGAGAGTCTCAGTGCTTTAGATTAGAAGCAGACCAGCTGTGGTCCACTTCAGTCTTTTAGCAAGCACCTGACTTGTGAGTACACGGTGAATACTGTGAGGGTCTCACCACTGTCTCCAGTAAGAAGTGAGAGCAGTGCTATCAACACAGAAGCAAAGTTCACTCCAGAAGGTTTTGTTCTGTGAGAGGAAAGGAGTCTCAGTAGATTTTGCTGTTTTCTATCATAAGAGTGTTTCTGTCTTTTCAGATCTTGTGCCACAGGTTACTTTTAGAATGAATGTCACTTCAAAAATTGTGACTTTTAGGGGGCTGGAGAGTTGGCTTAGCGGTTAAGGCATTTGCTTGCAAAGCCAAAGGATCCCGGTTTGATTCTCCAGGACCCACATAAGCCACATGCACAAGGGGGCACATGCTGGTGGCCTTGGCGTGCCCATTCTTTCTCTTGGTCTTGTGCTCAGTGGAAGCCTCTATCTGACCATTGTCTCTCTCTCTCCCCCCCTCTTTCTCTCAAATAAATACATAATTGTGAATTTTAGCTAGGCATGGTAGCATGTTCTGTAGACCCAGTGATATGGGAAACTGAGGGAAGAGGTCATGAATTTGGACCAGCTTGAGCTGCTTAGTAAGACTGTCTAAAAAAAAAAGCCAACCATGTGATTTTCTTCCTATTTATATTTCTGACTCTCTTGTTACTTTACTTGTTGCTATGAACTCCTGACAAGAAGTAGCGTAAGGAAGAAAAGGGTTTATTCCAGCCTGCTGTTTTTACTTTATTTTATTTTATGTATTTATTAGAAAGAGAGAGAAAGAGACAGATAGAGACAGAAAAATGGTGTGCCAGGTCCTCCAGTCACTGCAAACATATTCCAGATGCCTGCACCACTTTGTGCTTCTGGCTTATGTGGGTCCTGGGGAGTTGAACCTGAGTTCTTAGGCTTCACAGGTGAGCACCTTAACCACTAAGCCATCTCTTCAGCCTTCGGCTTACTGTTTTAAAGGAATACATCTTTCATGGTGTGAAGGGCATGGTAGCAGTTGCAGGAGGCTGCCTGGTCACATTGCATTCCGTCAGGAAAAGAGAGAACAGAATGTGGGCCAGGCTATAAAACCTGAAAGTCTGTCTTCAATGACTTGTCTTCCAGGAGAGCTCACAACCTTCCCAAACAGTGCCATCGGCTGAGAACCAAGTGTTCTCATAAGCCTATGGAAGACACTGGACATTTTCAGCATGACACTTCTGGCCCCAAGTAGACTCATGGCCATCTCACTATGCACAGTGCATTCAGTTGAACTTTACAAGTCCTCATAGTCTTTAACAGTCCCAACACTGTGAGAAGTTCAAAATCTCTTCTGAGACTCAAGGCAATCACTTACTTGGGACACTCGGCAAAACTAGAAAACAAATTACCTACTTCCAACACAGGTAAACATTCCAGTTCCAAAAAGGAGGAATGGGGACATAGCAAGGAAAGATTAGACCAGAGCAAGACTGAAACCCATCAGGGCAAACACCAAATCCTGCAGCCGGTGTCCCATATCAGAGACTTGAAATGGAGTCACCTGGGCTCCAAAGGGTTTGGGTAGCCTTGTCCCTCCAGTTTGGCTTCTAGGAGCACTCATAGCCTCTTCCTTGGGTCAGCTCTACACCCAGTCTATAGCCTTTCTTGGCAGATGCCCCATGGTCTTGGCAGCTCCAGCATCCTAGAGTCTTCACTGCAGCTTAGCCTTCACCTCACTGTTCTACACTTTTCTCCTAGGGCCTCCTTGCAGGGAGCCCAACCCTGCCTCACATTGCCTAGCCTCAGCAGCTGTCTGAAACCGTGCAGCAAGATACTATGACCCCCTTTATCTTGCTTTTTTTTTTTTTTTTTTTTTTTAATCTGTAAAACCAGTACCATGTGGACAATGCTGCCAAGTTCTGCCAGCTGGGGATGGAGCCTGGCCCCCTGAGACCTCAGCTGATTCTGGGGCAAGCACTTCTAGAGCAGGGAACTCCTCCAGCATTCTGCTTGCAGGCCTCTCCTTTCCAAAGAATTTATAGTCCCTCAATTTAGAGCCTTCAATGGGTAAAGCATTGCCCTCAGGGAAACTTTTCTATTGTATGCAATGAAGAGCATGAGGTTTTTCCACCTCCTAAAGGGTCTGCAACCTTCCCAAATAATGCCACCAGCTGGGGAACATTTGACATTCAGCACATATCACTTGTTTCTGGTTTGTAGAGCACTGGGAAAAGCTGGACAAGATTAAGGAGGCTCAGGTGTCAGTGGTGGTCTGAGTTGGCATTTGTAGACAGTGTTACAGAGATAAGGTGCACTTTTCTTCCTATCTTCTTCCCAGCAAGATTACATTGCAGACCCTGAGGATATGGTAGTGAGCTATGTAAATATAAACTCATCTCTTAACAGTGTGAAAGCAAAGCAGTAAGAGGGTCAGTTACAGCTAGAACAGCAAGCAGGTAGTGATGTAACAGTGAGTGGCAAGGGAAGGCCCCTAGGAGATAAAGATGAGAATGAGTAATAGGAAACACTCAGGTACCTGAAACTCAACTCAGGCAGAGGATTGGTATGTGCAAAGGGCTTCTGGCTGTGGTAACTCTGTCACAGAAAACAGCTTAGCAGACAGAGACCAGCCCATAGGGGGTTTTGAGGACCAGTAGATTTCACTCACTTATTCTAAGGGATACAGAGCTGTGGGGCAGTCTTGTCAGTTTGTCTTGAGAAACACCTAGGAGACTAGTAAAGCCCTCCTATGGGAAGATCTGTTAGGGCATTTCCAGAGATAGATGTGAGGGTGACCAAGTAAATGCTTTCATCCCTTGAAGCATTCAACTCTAGAGTAGGTGAGTAGAAGGAGTTAGAACGTATGCAGTTGTGGCCTTGATGGAGGGAGAAAGCTACTGAGGGCTTGTCTGGGGCTTGTGTGCTGCCCTGGCCTCTTTCTGCTGCTGCTGTGCTCCACTTCCTATGCCACTCCCACCATATCCTGGCCATGAGCCCAAGAACACATTGGCAGGTGACCATGGACTGAGCCCTCTAAAACTAGCTAAAATAAATTTCTTTTCAATTGTCTGTGTCAGATATTTTATCACAAGTATGAGAAAAGCAATACAGATGCTATAGGAAAGCATGTTTCAGAGATTACAGAAAGAATTATATGGGGAGTATTGTCAATATTTTGGGTTGGAGTCAAGGGAGACCCAGTTATTATGTTAATGTAAGTTATAGCAGTGGTTCTATGTATTTCTTTTTTTATTTTTTTTAATTTTTTTCTTTATTTATTTGAGAGTGACAGAGAGAGAAAGAGGCAGAAGGAGAGAGAGAGAGAATGGACGCACCAGGACTTCCAGCCATTGCAAACAAACTCCAGATGTGTGTGCCCCCTTGTGTGCATCTGGCTAAAGTGGGTCTTGGGGAATCATGCCTTGAACCGGGGTCCTTAGGCTTCATAGGCAAGTGCTTAACCGCTAAGCCATCTCCCCAGTCCCTATGTATTTCTTGAGAGTCTGACTTTGGTCTATTTTGTTCCAGTGTTCCTAGCTCCTAGGATAGTGTATGACATCACAGACATGAGTGGAAGTAGATGGTATAGACATTTTTTCATCCTTTTTATTTTCTTTCTGTGGGACCATCAGGTCTCGTTTATGAGTTAGATTTAGGGTCCAAGGGAAAAGAAGAGATTGGGGATATCCTGGTTTGGATTTGAGAAAGTAAGTGGATATGAGCAGCATGGATTGAGGTGGAGAAATCTTGGAAAGTGGCAGATTTTATAGGGGAAAGCACTACCTATGTTTTGCTCAATTATGATTGATTTGCTGTTAAAAAATACTGTTTAAGTATTCAACTGTTAATTGGGCAGTTGCATAAATAAGCTTCCAACTCAGGAGATGCAGGCTCAAGAAGTAAGTCATAGAGATTTACTTCAGGAAAGGAAGAAAAAAGAACATAGCTCATTTCCTTCCAGCTTGAAATTGAAAGTGGGGGAAAAAGCTGGGTAACTGACAAGAACAGTAGACTCCTAGTATCACTTTGTTGACATGGCCCAGGTTCCAGATAATCCTGTTTGTCTTTCATCAAGTACTAGAATCACCTTCTGACCTGCCCTGTGCTAGGCTGGTTTTAGCACTTTAAAGCCCCACCTTCCACAAAACTCCTTTCAGGCATGCTGATGATTAACCACTCCAATAGATAACAAGCTACTCTTGAGCAGTTACTTGATGCAAATGGAGTAACTCAGAAATTATCAACATGCTTTGGTGAGACTGTAAAATGTGCTTAGGTTCAGGCTGTCTTTGGACGTCACACCTCAGAACATGCTTGAGGTAAGTTCTGTGTCAGTGAATTAATGGAGCTGAAACTGGTTTCTGCTACCAAGAGGAAATTTCAGGTTTTTGAGTTGAAGGATGCTACTAGCTTTTAAAAAAGGATTCTTGCCAACAAATCAATGCCTTGCTTCCTATAGGTCTGCCACCACCAGAAAAATAGCCATTGTCAATTATGGACTGATTTTGATAGAATGTTTTCTTCTGGCAGTGCTGGGGATTGGCCTGGTGCACGCTGGGCAATCACCCCACCAACTACCTTGGAATTTATGGTGAATGCTCACGAGCTACAGGCGTGGTTACTTAATTGGTAGCAACTTTAAAAAAAAATTTTTTTGTTTATTTATTTATTTGAGAGCTACAGACAGAGAAGGAGGCAGAGAGAGAGAGAGAATGGGCGCACCAGGGCTTTCAGACACGTGCGCCCCCTTGTGCATCTGGCTAACGTGGGTCCTGGGGAATCGAGTCTTGAACTGGGGTCCTTAAGCTTCACAGGCAAGCACATAACTGCTAAGCCATCTCTCCAGCCCTTAAATATTCTTAAAGAATAGTATTTTGTTAAAATATGATGCATTCTGTAGTGTTGATTTCACTATGTACATGCGAATGACTCTCAGGTTTAAAGCAGAAGTTAGAAATTTTCCAACTTTGTAAATTCCAGGGAGAAACACATCTTATCTTTCCTAAGAAAGCTTCAGTGGAACAACTCCGAAAGATTCGTGACCTGATTGCCACAGAGAGAAGCAGCAGACTGGATGGATCTAGTGAGAACAGAGGGGAGTCGCCTCAGCAGCCTTCTGCTGGCGCCCAGCCTCTTCCAGCACAGCCTTCACTTCCTGACAGGACAAGCCAGCGACCCCAGAAGCATCCAAGACCGCTGCCAGAGGTACTGTTGGAGTCAGATTTTCCTTAACCAGTCTGTGAAAGCAGGAAACAGCAAAGTTTTCCAGTATGCTATTGTTTGTTCCTAAATGTATGTCTTAGTTATTGTTGGTTGTTCTACCATCTTCAGATGTGTTTAACACTTTCAAAAGTTGTCAGAGATGTAGCAAATGTGGAGATAACAGCTGTCGTTGTTTTTGTTTTGTTTTTGTATTCTTACTTTTTCTTTCAACACAGGGTCTTACTATGTTATCCAGGCTAGTTTTTTTTTTTTTTTTTTTTTTTTTGGTTTTTCAAGGTAGGGTCTCACTGTGGCTCAGGCTGACCTGGAATTCGCTATGTAGTCTCAGGGTGGCCTCGAACTCTCGGAGATCCTCCTACCTCTGCCTCCCTAGTGCTGGGATTAAAGGCGTGCGCCACCACGCCCAGCTCCAGGCTAGTCTTGACTGACTGTGTGGTGTCAGGAGCTTGTGACCTTCCCACCTTAACTTCCTAAGCACTGGGATTACACTTGCATGCCACCACACTCACCCATTGGCTTCATGATTCAATTAATTAATTAATTAATTTCTGTGTGTATGTGTGGGCATACCACAGCCTCTTGCTGCTGCAAACAAACACCAGGTACTTGGGCTACTTTTTGCATCATCTAGAAGTGTTATGAGTGCTGGTCCTCACAGCTGCTCTGATTTTGAAGTGGCAGTGCCATGTCAGGTCTGAAGGACAGTGAGCGTTCTACAACAGTAAAAAAGTACCTAGTTTGCAAACATTCTTTTTGATAAGGGTCTTTAAAGATTCTCATTTTTTAATTAGAGAGAAAAAGAATGAGTGCACCAGGGCCTCTAGCCACTGCAAACAATCTTCAGACACATGCACTGCCATGTTCATCTGGCTTATGTGGATACTGGGAAATCAAAACTGTGTCCTTAGACTTTGCAGGCTAGTGCCTTAACCACTAAGCTATCTCTCTAGCCCATATCCTCAGTTTTCAATGTCAACAAACTTTGTTGCCAGGCATGATGGCCTATGACTTTATTCCCAGCATTTGAGGTGCTGAAGTAGGAGAATCACCATGAGTTCAAGGTCAGCCTGAGACTACAGAGTGAGTTCCAAGTTAGCCTGGGCTAGTGTGACACCCTACCTCAAAACCCACCTCCCTTAAGAAAAAAAAAAAAAAACAACTTATTGTAACATTTATGTAGTAATTTTATCAGTAACCAATTTAAACATGTCCACCAATTTTAACTTTGTTAGAACCCTTTGCATTCATTCTTCCTACATAGAACTTTAATCACTGATGACATCTATCCTTAATCTTAAAGTAGTTCATTCCAGATCCTTCCCCTGGGTCTCTGTTCTTGGTGATGAAATGATTGAAAGCTATTCCTTTGTAGGCCTGTGAGGGTACAGTGCACTTTTTAAAAAAAAATCATTTAAAGGTAGTAGGTGTTGAGCAGGAGAAAAAAGAGCATGAGCTATGATCCTTGCTTGTGATTCTTGTTGAGTAGTTTTTTAACTTTTGATTGTGAAATATTAACTCCTCTACCTTACTGAAGTACATTTTCTTTGTTATAAGTTGGCTTGTAATTCCTTTGTTGTTGTTGTTTTGAGGTAGGGTCTCACTCTAGCCCAGGCTGACCTGGAATTCACTATGGAGTCTCAGAGTGGCCCTGAACTCATGGTGATCCAGCCTCCCAAGTGCTGGGATTAAAGGCGTGTGTTACCATGCCCAGCAAATTCTTTTTTTTTTTTTATGTTTTATTTATTTGAGAGTCAAGAGAGAGAGAGAGAGAAAACACAGACAGAGAGAATGGTTGCACCAGGGCCTCCAGTGAACTCCAGATGCATGCGCCACATTATGCATCTAGCTAATGAGAGTCGTGGGGAATTGGACCTGGGTCCTCTGGCTTTGCAGGCAAACACCTTGACCGCCAAGCTATCCCTCCAGCCTGCCTGTAATTCTTTAAAATATTTTTCTTCACAGAGATTGCTTATTGATAATAATAAATACAACTATTGCTTATGTATGTTTCTTAGGAATGTTACAGTGCATGTTGGTCAGTTAATAGTACACAGAAGGCTATGGGCATCACAGCTAGCATATGAGATAGCATTGTATGCTATGAGGCACTTTTTTAAAAGAAAAATTAAAGTATATCATACTATAATAATCACAAATTACGGATGTACAGTTCAGCAGATTAATATGCCATGGCATTGGAATTCATGCCATAATATCAAATCTTTAGCCCAGAAGCCCTCCTGTGAGTAAAGTAGAGCATTGCCAGGTCCTTGGAAGCCCTCCTGTGGGGAGCTTTGAGACATTTTGATTTTAGTGGCAGTGCTTCTTTCTTCAGAATGAAGTTCTCACTGTCAGAGAAAATAAGAAATACTAAGTCAGAACGTAACTCTCCTCGTTCCATTTGCTGTGATAGTTAATCTTGTCAAATAGATGCCATTTAGAATCAGCATGGAAACTAACCTCAGGGCTGGTTAATTAAGGTAGGAAAAGCCATAGTAAATGTGAGTGGCACAGTTCCATGGGCTGGGGTCCTGAGCATGAGCATTCATCTGCCCTTCCTGACCACAGTTACAATGAGATCAGCTGCTTTGTGTCCTGCTGTCATGCCTCCCAACTATGGAGAACTGTATCCAAGATAAGACCTCAGTCCCTCAGTTTCCTTTATGCTTGGTATTTTGGCACAACAACAGTAAGAGTTATTAGTACAAGTACTATCCACTGTGTCTTTGTTTTTTAAATAGTTTTATTTATTTTGAGAGAGAGAGAGAGGGAGGGAGGGAGGGAGGCAGGCAGGCAGGCAGGCAGAGAGAGAGAATGGGCACACAGGGCATCCAGCCACTGCAAACAAACTCCAGATGGATATTCCACCATGTGCAGCAGGTTTACATCGGTTCTGGCAAATTGAACCTGGGTTCTTTGGCTTTGCAGGCAAGCGACTTAACTGATAAGCCATCTCTCCAGCCCCTATTGCTTTCTTTGAATCAAGTTTACTACATAACCCAGACTGATCTTGATTTTCAATTCTATTTCTTCTGCCTGCCAACTATGTTTATAGATATGGCCCACTGTGGTAGTTGAAGTGTATGTCCCCCATAGACTCAGGTGGTTTGTTTGTTTGTTTTCTTTTTTTTTGAGCCCAAAGGTGTGGCAAGCAATGTGAGTTCTGGTGAGGTCCCTGCACATTGTTATTTTTTGGTGTTTGCTGGATGGTGGTAGTTACTGTCTGCTTGGATTTGTGGTAGTTACTGTCTTCTTGGATTTATGAATGGGAGCTAGCTTCTTCCACCATGGATCGAACTTTCCCTGGACCTGTAAGCTTGAAATAAATCCCTTCCTCCATGAACTGTGTTTCGTTGGATATTCATCTCAGCAGTGTGAAGCTGTCTACTACAGAAACTTGGTACCAAGGGATGGGGGTTGCTGAGATAAATCTGACAATGTGGATTTTGGTGTTTTGGAAGTTGTGTATTGGAGAAATATGCATGGACTTGGTACTTTGCACTGAAGAAGCTATAGAGAATGGTAAGTCAAATTTTATGAGCTATTTTGGTGTGAGTTTTAAAATACTAAGTGCAGAGAGGATTATGTTGGCTTTGGAACTTTCAAAGGGGAAGGAAAGATAGCAGAAAACTTTGTAGGAACTGGGCTACTGGCTTAAAGGCAGACAGACCATTCTGCCCATGCCCAAAGACTGACCAAGGTTGAATTTAAAAGTAATGGACTGATATACTTGGTAGAAGATTTAGAACTGAGAGATAAAACATTTAAAGTTGGAAAATGTAAAGAAGTTTAAAGTTAATAGCAGAGACAGGTTTTAGATTACTAATGCTGCTATTGTCAACCAGATGACCATGATTAAGGATGGTCCATCTGCCTTACATTGAAACAAAGGAAAGATACCTGAAGTGATTCTACCTTGGAAAACTGGTAGAATCTCCTTATGAAAGGAGATGGCTGAAAGGAAGAAACCTCTTCACATCGCAGTTCATTTCCCCCCTGGATTAACAATATGACTGTATTGTTAAGCACCTGGTATTGATTTTGGAAGCATGAGAACTGCATATACACTTATGTCATGAAGTATGCATGGTTTTAGGAACTGCTGTTGAAATGTGCCATGAGACACAGTGTGTGATGTCCCGGATAGGCCAATTAGAACATTTTAAGATAGACCATGGTGTGCCATGGAGAGCTGAAGACATAATAGATGTACCAAGACTGTGCCTGAAGGCTCAAGATGGAAGTTTTCTCTGGCTACTCAGCCAAGGTGGAGAGATGGAAATTGGTAATTCAGAGATTGTCATCACTGATGATGGATGCCAATCTTGAACTGTAGCTGTTTGATGTTTACATGATGGATATTAATTTTGCATTGGTCCAGCATCTCCTTGTTATGCCTTTTAGCATTGGAAATGTTTACTGTGTTCCATTATATGTTAGAAGTATGTAACTTGTTTGATTTTACAGAACTCATAGTTAAGACAGTTTTGAATCTCAGATGAGATTTGCGACTTTAGGACAATCTTTTTTTTTTTTTTTTTTTTTTGGTTTTTCAAGGTAGGGTCTCTTTAGCCCAGGCTGACCTGGAATTCACTATGTAGTGTCAGGGTGGCCTTGAACTCATGGCAATCCTGTACCTCTGCCTCCTGAGTGCTGGGATTAAAGGTGTGCACCACCACGCCTGGCTGGAACAATCTTTTTTTTTTAAATTTTTTATTTTATTTCTTTGAGAAAGAGGGGAGGGGGAGAGAGCGAGAGAATGATAATGGGCATGCCCAGACTTTCGGCCACAGCAAATGAACTCCAGATGCATGCGCCACCTTGCGTATCTGGCTTACGTGGGTACTGGGGAATTGAACTGAGGTCCTTTGGCTTTACAGGTAAGCGCCTTAACTGCTAAGCCATCTCTCTAGCCCTTTGGAACAATCTTAAAGTTGGTAGAGACAATGGGGACTGTTAAAGTTGAATTGAATACAGTTTGCAGTGTGCAATGGACATGAAAATTGGCGACCCAGGGCAGAATGTTGTACTTCGAATGTATGTCCACTATTGACTCAGGTGTTTTATTAAAACTTGTAACTTGGCTTCTCTAGCTTCCTGGCCAGAGGATGTGTTGCTGTGGTTAATCATGGAGCCCAACCTAAAGGTGTGCTTTGGGGCAGATCTGAATTCCAGTGTAAAGGTGTCAAGGGCACTGAGCTCTGGGGGGCCATTATGGCTTGTTCTTTTTTGGTGTTTGCTGGCTGGTGGTGGTTTCTCTCTGCCAGGATTTATGTATGGGAGCCAGCTTCTCTGCCACAGATGGAACTTTGCTGTATATATATGCTGAAATAAACCCTTTTCTCTCATAATCTGTATTTGATTTGGGTGTTCATCCTAGCAATGTGAAGCTGTCTTCTACACCCACCATGCTTGTTTTTTGACTCCTCTGGTTTTATTTTTATTTTTATTTTTTTGAGGTAGGGTCTCACTGGAGCCCGAGCTGAGCTGGTATTCAGTATGTGATCTTGGGCTGGCCTCAAACTGATTGTGATCCTCTTATGTCTGCCTCCTGAGTGCTGGAATTAAAGACGTGTATCACAATGCCTGTAGGTGTTTTTTTTATTGTTTTGACTTCCCTGTGTAAATTATGTAATTTGCACTAATATGATGATTTTCCTGAAACACAAGATCCTGTAGCTCCAGTCTGGCCTGGAAAGGGCAAACACAAGTCCCAGCATCCACTTGCCTCCAAACAGACTCTTGCTATACCTCACGTAGTGCACGGGACTTACCATCTTGACCAGGAATGAAGAGAGATAGGGTGTTTATCTTCAGCAGCTGGATTCCCATTAGTAATCCACTCCCTTTACTTTGTGGACACAGTCGCCCTGACACTGAGGTTGGGACTCCACCTGAGTCACAGCATTCAGTTTCCTTTCAGCATTGCTCTTCGCTGCATGGCAGAAGGCACCAAAGATCTCCCATTTGGGCTAATGTAAGTTCTAGTGTAGCTAGCTGCAAGTGAATTTTGTCCACTTCATCCATGAAAGAGCTCCAACTACTTCTAAGACTGAGCACCAAGAACCACAAAGAAGAAAAAAGACACTACTAAGTATTTTCCTTCTCACTCAGAAGCCGAATCATCTGTAGCTAGGATCCACATATGAGGGAGAACATGTGGCGCTTGGCTTTCTGGGCCTGGGTTACCTCACTTAGAATAATCCTTTCCAGATCCATCCATTTTTCTGCAAATTTCAAAACTTCATTTTCCTTTACCGCTGGGTACAACTCCATTGTATAAATGTGCCACATCTTCATTATCTACTCATCAGTTGAGGGACATCTAGGCTGGTTCCATTTCCCAGCTATTATAAATTGAGCAGCAATAAACATGGTTGAGCATGTACTTCTAAGGAAATGAGATGAGTCCTTAGGATATATGCCTAGGAGTGCTATAGCTGGGTCATATGGTAGATCAATCTTTAGCTGTTTTAGGAACCTTCACATTGATTTCCACAATGGCTGGACCAGATTGCATTCCCACCAGCAGTATAGAAGGAAGGGTTCCTCTTTTTCCACATCCCCGCCAACATTTATGATCATTTGTTTTCATGATTGTGGCCAATCTGACAGGAGTGAGATGGAATCTCAATGTAGTTTTAATCTGCATTTCCCTGATGGCTAGTGACATAGAACATTTTTTTTTTAATTTTTATTAACATTTTCCATGATTATATAATATATCCCATGGTAATTCCCTCCCTCCCCACCCCCACACTTTCCCATTTGAAATTCCATCCTCCATCATATTACCTCCCCATTACAATCATTGTAATTACATATATACAATATCAACCTATTAAGTATCCTCCTCCCTTCCTTTCTCCACCCTTTATGTCTCCTTTTCAACTTACTGGCCTCTGCCACTAAGTATTTTCATTCTCACACAGAAGCCCAGTCATCTGTAGCTAGGATCCACATATGAGAGAGAACATGTGGCGCTTGGCTTTCTGGGCCTGGGTTACCTGACTTAGTATAATACTTTCCAGGTCCATCCATTTTTCTGCAAATTTCATAACTTCATTTTTCTTTACCGCTGAGTAGAACTCCATTGTATAAATGTACCACATCTTCATTATCCACTCATCTGTTGAGGGACATCTAGGCTGGTTCCATTTCCCAGCTATTATAAATTGAGCAGCAATAAACATGGTTGAGCATGTACTTCTAAGGAAATGAGATGAGTCCTTTGGATATAAGCCTAGGAGTGCTATAGCTGGGTCATAGGGTAGATCAATCTCTAGCTGTTTTAGGAACCTCCACACTGTTTTCCACAATGGCTGGACCAGATTGCATTCCCACCAGCAGTGCAGAAGGGTTCCTTTTTTTCCACATCCCTGCCAACAATTATGATCATTTGTTTTCATGATTGTGGCCAATCTGACAGGAGTGAGATGGAATCTCAATGTAGTTTTAATCTGCATTTCCCTGATGACTAGTGACGTAGAACATTTTTTTAGATGCTTATATGCCATTCGTATTTCTTCCTTTGAGAACTCTCTATTTAGCTCCATAGCCCATTTTTTGATTGGCTTGTTTGATTTCTTATTATTTAACTTTTTGAGTTCTTTGTATATCCTAGATATTAATCCTCTATCAGATATATAGCTGGTGAAGATTATTTCCCATTCTGTAGGTTTCCTCTTTGCTATTTTCACTGTGTCCTTTGCGGTGCAAAATCTTTGTAATTTCATTAGGTCCCAGTGGTTAATCTGTGGTTTTATTGCCTGAGCAATTGCGGTTGTATTCAGAAAGTCTTTGCCAAGACCAATATGTTGAAGGGTTTCCCCTACTTTTTCCTCTAGCAGTTTCAAAGTTTCCGGTCTGATGTTAAGGTCTTTAATCCATTTGGACTTAATTCTTGTGCATGGCGAGAGAGAAGAATCTATTTTCATCGTTCTGCAGATATATATCCAGTTTTCAAAACACCATTTGCTGAAGAGGCTGTCTCTTCTCCAATGAGTATTTTTGGCATTTTTATCGAATATCAGGTGGCTACAGCTACTTGGGCTTACATCTGGGTCCTCTATTCTGTTCCACTGATCTACATGACTGTTTTTGTGCCAGTACCATGCTGTTTTTCTTACTATGGCTCTGTAGTATAGGTTAAAATCAGGTATGGTGATACCACCAGCCTTATTTTTGTTGCTCAGTATTTCTTTAGATATTCGAGGTTTTTTGTGATTCCAAATGAATTTTTGGATTGTTTTTTCTATTTCCATGAAGAATGCTTTTAGAATTTTGATAGGGATTGCATTAAATGTGTAGATTGCTTTTGGTAAGATTGCCATTTTCACAATATTGATTCTTCCAATCCAGGAACAGGGGGTGTTTCTCCACTTTCTAGTGTCTTCTGCAATTTCTCGCTTGAGTGTTTTAAAGTTCTCATTGTAGAGGTTCTTTACTTCCTTGGTTAGGTTTATTCCAAGGTACTTTATTTTATTTTGATGCAATTGTGAATGGGAGTGATTCTCTGATTTCATCCTCTGTGTGTTTGTTGTTAGCGTATATGAAAGCTACTAATTTCTGTGTATTTATTTTGTATCCTGCTACATGGCTGTAGGTTTTGATCAGCTCTAACAGTTTGCTAGTAAAGTTTTTAGGGTCCTTTATGTATAGAATCATGTCATCTGAAAATAATGATAACTTGATCTCTTTCTTTCCAATTTGTATCCCTTTTATGTGTGTCTCTTGCCTTATTGCTATAGCTAAGACTTCCAGAACTATATTAAATAAAAGTGGTGACAGTGGACACCCTTGTCTTGTTCCTGAGTTTAGTGGAAAAGCTTCCAGTTTTTCTCCATTTAGTAATATGTTGGCTGTAGGCTTGTCATAAATAGCTTTTATTATATTGAGATATGTTCCTTCTATTCCCATTCTCTGTAGGACTTTTATCATGAAGGGATGTTGGATTTTTTCAAATGCTTTCTCTGCGTCCAATGATATGATAATGTGATTTTTGTCCTTCAACCCGTTTATGTAATGTATTACATTTATAGATTTGCCTATATTGAACCATCCTTGCATCTCTGAGATAAAGCCTATTTGGTCAGGGTGAATGATCTTTTTGATATATTCTTGTATTCTGTTTGCCAGTATTTTGTTGAGAATTTTTGCATCTATGTTCATGAGGGAGATTGGTCTGTAATTTTCTTTTTTTGTTTTATCTTTGCCTGGTTTTGGTGTCAGGGTGATGCTGGCCTCATAGAAGGAGTTTGGTAGGATTCCTTCTTTTTCTATTTCCTGGAAAAGCTTAAGAAGCAATGGTGTTAGCTCTTCCTTAAAGGTCTGGTAAAATTCAGCAGAGAATCCATCTGGGCCTGAGTTTTTTTTAGTTGGGAGATTATTGATAACTGTTCGGATCTCCATGTTTGTTATAGGTCTATTTAAGTGATTAATCTCATTTTGTTTTAATTTAGGTAGGTCATATAAATCAAGGAAAGCATCCATTTCTTTCAGATTTTCATACTTTGTGGAGTATATGCTTTTATAGTATGTCCCTATGATTTTTTGAATTTCTTTGGAATCTGTTGTGATGTTACCTTGTTCATCTCTGATTTTATTAATTTGTGTCTCTTCTCTCTTTCTTTTGGTCAGATTTGCTAAGGGTTTATTAATCTTGTTTATCCTTTCAAAGAACCAACTCTTTGTTTCATTAATTCTTTGGATTGTTTTTTTTTTTTGTTTGTTTGTTTCTATTTCATTAATTTCTGCCCTAATCTTTATGATTTCTTCCCACCTACTGATTTTTGGTTTGCCTTGTTCTTCTTTTTCCAAGGCTTTAAGGTGAAGCATTAGGTCGTTTACTTGCGGCCTTTCTAATTTCTTAATATAGGCACTTAAGGCTATCAATTTACCTCTTAAAACTGCCTTCATTGTGTCCCAGAGATTTTGATATGTTGTGTTCTCATTATCGTTTGACTCTATAAATTTTTTGATTTCCTTCTTGATTTCTTCATTGACCCATTCATCATTTAGTAGTGTATTGTTTAGTTTCCATAATTTTGTGTATGCTTATAGCCTTTCTTGCTACTGATTTGTAGTTTAATTCCATTGTGGTCAGATAGAATGCAAGGAATTATTTCAATTTTCCTGAATTTGTTAAGATTTGCTTTGTGTCCTAATATATGGTCTATTTTAGAGAATGTTCCATGTGCTGCTGAAAAGAATGTATATTCAGCATTTGGATGAAATGTCCTGTATATATGTTAGGTCCATTCCTTCTATGACCTCATTTAGTCCAGATGTCTCTCTGTTTATTTTTTCCTGGGATGACCTATCAATTGATGAGAGTGGGGTGTTAAAGTCACCCACCACCACTGTGTTTGGTGTTATCTGTGACCTTAGTTCTATTTTTTAATTTTTGTTTATTTATTTATTTAAGAGTGACAGGCAGAGAAAGAGGCAGATAGAGACAGACAGAGAATGGGCGCGCCAGGGCTTCCAGCCACTGCAAACAAACTCCAGATGCGTGCGCCCCCTTGTGCATCTGGCTTACGTGGGTCTTGGGGAATCGAGCCTTGAACCGGGGTCCTTAGGCTTCACAGGCAAGCACTTAACCACTAAGCCATCTGTCCAGCCCTGTGACCTTAGTTCTAATAATGTTTGTTTGACGAATTTGGGAGCCCCCATGTTAGGTGCATATATGTTTAGGATTGTAATGTCCTCCTGTTGGAGTGTGCCCTTAATCAATATAAAGTGACCTTCCTTATCTTTCTTGACTAACATTGGACTGAAGTCTATCTTGTCAGATATTAGGATAGCAACCCCTGCTTGTTTTCTAGGCCCATTTGCTTAAAACACCGTTTTCCAACCTTTCACCCTAAGATAATGTCTATCCTTTGTAGAAAGGTGAGTTTCTTGGAGACAACAAATTGTAGGGTCCTGCTTTTTAACCCAGTCTGCAAACCTATGTCTTTTCATTGGGGCATTGAGGCTGTTGATACTAAGAGATATTATTGAAAGGTGTGTATTTATGTTTGCCTTTTTTTTTTTTTTGGTTCTGGTTCTACCTGTGCTCTCTTGTGTTAACTAGTATTTGAGTATTGCTTGTTTTTTCTAGGTTCCTGATGTGTGCTTTTCCTTTTCTTCAGCATGGAGGATTCTATCAAGTATTTTCTGTAGAGCTGGTTTTGTCTTCAAATACTCCTTTAACCTGCTTTTGTCATGGAATGTTCTTATTTCTCCGTCTATTTGAATGGATAACTTTGCAGGATAAAGAAACCTTGGTTGACAGTTGTTATCTTTCAGAACTTGGAATATATCACTCCAAGCCCTTCTGGCTTTAAAAGTTTGTGTTGAATAATCTGCTGTAATGCTGATGAGCTTGCTTTTGTAGATAACTTGATTTTTCTCTCTAACTGCTTTCAATATTTTTTCTTTGGTTTGTGTGTTTGGAAGTTTGATTATAATATGGTGAGGAGAGGTTCTTTCCAGGTTTTGTCTGGCTGGGGTTCTAAAGGCTTCCTGTATCTGCATTGGCACCTCTTTCCCAATTTGGGGGAAGTTTTCTTTAATCCCAGCATTCAGGAGTCAGAAGTAGGAGGATCGCTGTGAGTTCAAATCCAGTCTGAGATTACATAGTGAATTCCATGCCAGCTTGGGGTAGAACAAGAGACTACTGTGAAAAGCTAAAACAGAAAGAAAGGAGAGAAAGCAGGGAGGGAAGAAAGAGGGGAGGGGAAGGGAAGGAAGAAAGGAAAGGAAGGAAAGAAAAAGGGAAAGAAGAAAGATATAAATTGGAAAGAAGTCAAAGTTATTCATAAATGATAGTCTTCTGTATTTAAAAATGCATAAAGACTCCAGCTGAAAATTCCTAGAAGTATAAACACTTTCAGTAAAGTGGAAGGGCACAAAATCCACACAAAAATCTGTAGCCTTTCCTATACACCAAGGACAGACATAGTGAGAAAGAAATCAGGCAAGCTGTCGCATTCACAGTAGCCACATAGATATTCCAGAACATTCCTAACCTAGGAAGTGAAATACCTGTACAGTGAACACCTTAAGACACTGGAGGAAGAAATTAAGGAGGACACTTGAAGGTGGAAACATTCTCCACTCTCATGGATTTGAAGAATTGATAGGGTGAAAATGGCCATCCTACCAAAAGTGGTTTATATATTCAGTGCAATTCTGACCAAAATTCCAGTTACATTCTTCATAGAAATAAAAAACAAAGCAATTTTTAAATTTGTATAAAACCACAAAAATAGTCTCCAACAGCCAAAAAATGTCCTCGGCAATAAGAACATGGCAAGCCAGGCCAAATGAGCCAACAGGTGCAATAGTGGCACATCTATCATGGTGGAAATCAACTGCCCTCTAATTGGAATGGAGGCCTGCTCCTTGGGAGGGAATACGTCCCTGATACTGAAAACTTAAAACAGGGGTAGTCATGAGCCATAGGGATGTAAGGTCTGCTGATGTCTGGATAAATGTATATATTATGCTTATCAAACTACCCAGTAAGCACCTCTCTTAATATTCATACCCTTATATTAATGCTACTCTCACTTTGGGTAGAGAATCTTCTTTTTTCAGATGGCAGTGACCTTGGGATGACTCAGAAGGTATCATAGTGCTAGAAAGAAGTGACTGGAGTACTGAGTAACATCTTGATCACACTTTCTAAGGCTCAGGGTCTAATGCAGAAGAGGTGGCAGAAAGAATGTAATAGCCAAAGGAAGGGTAGAACTCCTTACAACGTGTTCCCACCAGACATAAAATGGCCTGGATATCCATGATCTCACAGTGCCTGACACTACCTACACAAGACCATCATAAGAGGAAGAAAAGATCATGACATCAAAAAAGAGAGAGTGATTGAAATGGGGAGGGGATATGATGGAGAATGGAATATCAAAGGGGAAAGTGGTGGGAGGGAGGGTATTACCATGGGATATTTTTTATAATCATGGACGATATTAATAAAAATTGAGAAAAAAAAGAAGTGATGCTGGGAAACTGGATAGCTACATCTAGAAGAATCTTACACTCTTATTTCTCACCATGAATAAAAATCAACTCCAAATGGACCCAAAGCTTCAATGTAAGACCTGAATGACTAGTGGAAAAATTCATGAGAGCACTTTAAGATACAGACATAGAGGATTTTCTGCATGGGACTCCAATACCTCAGGGACTAAGACAGTCTACCAGTGGGATCTCAGTATTCAAAGAACTTTCTGTGTAGCTAAGGAAACTATCAACTGAGTCAACATACAACCTATAGAATGGAAGAAAATCTTCACTAACTGTATCTGACAGTGCATTAATATCTAGTATATAGAAGGAGCTTGTGGTAGTTTGATTTGGGTGTCCCCCATAAACTTAGGTGTCCTGAATGCTAGGTTCCCAGCTGATGGAGATTTGGGAATTAACGCCTCCTAGAGGCAGTGTATTGTTGGGGGCAGGCTTATAGGTGTTATAGCCACTTTCCTCAAGCCAGTGTTGGGCGCACTCTCCTGTTGCTGTTGTCCACCTTATGTTGGCCAGGGGGTGATGTCCACCTTCTGCTCATGTCATTTTTCCCTGCCACTCTGGAGCTTCCCCTCGAGCCTGTAGGCCAAAATAAACCCCTTTTCCCCAGAAGCTTCTCTTGGTTGATTTCTACCAGCAATGCAAACCTGACTGCAATGGAGATCAATGAAAACTAAGCAATAAAAAAATCAACCCAGTCAAAAAAATGGGCCATGATGAGTTAAGCATGAGTGCTGCTCTCATTGTGAACCTGACAACCTGCACTACGGGGATGGTGATAGACACTGAGGACACTCAACATGTCTCAAAGCAGAAATCCAGAAGTTTCTAAAAGCTCACCACTCAAGTAGAGTTAAAACCACTCACCAAGGCTCAGGGAACATTGCAGAAGGAGGGGGCAGAAAGATTGTAAACTTTACTGTTGCAGTCAGGTTCATATGGCTGGCAGAAATCACCCAACTAAGAGCAGCTTTTGGGAAGAAAGGGTTTATTTTGGCTTACAGGCTCAAGGGGAAGCTCCATGATGGCAGGGGAAAACAATGGCATGAACAGAGAGTGGACATCACCCCTTGGTCAACATAAGGTGGACAATATCAACAGGAGAGTGTGCCAAACACTGGCATGGAGATACTAGATATAACACCCATAAGCCCACCCCCAACAATGCACTGCCTCTAGGAGGCGTCAATTCCCAAACCTCCATCAGCCGGAATCTAGCATTCAGAACATCTAAGTTGATGGGGGACATCTGAATTAAACCACCACATTCCGCTCCTGGCCTCCATGAACTGATAACCATCCATGCTGTAAAATGCAGTGTATTCAGTCCAATTTTAAAAGTCCCCATATTTTTTTTTATCAATTCCTATGATGTTCAAACATCCCCATAATCCGAGGTCTTTTCATGAAACCATAATACCAAAACAAATCCCCCCCCCCCCTCAAAAAGAGCATAATGGCACAGATTAAACACTCATACTACAAAAGACGGCACTGGGCATAGCAAAGAACTATTCAACCAATGCAAGATTTAAATGGGGCAAACATCAAACTCTGTAGCTCCATGTCCAACAACTCTAGTCAGTGAAAAATCTCCAAATCTGGTAATTCTAACCAGCAACAAGTCTCTGGATTTCCACTTCTGTCCCTCCAGCTAGGCTACTCACAATCCAGAAAACGTCATCTGGGGCCAGCAACTTCCCTTAGCGGCCATCTTGTGGGCCCAGCATCTCCACTGGGTCTTCACTGCAACCCTCAGTTCATCCTCATGGCTCCATCGGGTCTCCATGCAGCCATCCAGCAAACCTGCTTCACACTGCTCATGGCCATTTCCAAAAACAAGACCATATTGCAAACTCAGTGACCCTTTTTTCCCTGCATTCTTTATGTTCCACAATACCAGGTGCGGTGCCAGTTGGTCAATCTGGGGGGAATAAAGCAGAGTCTGAAAAACAGGGCACTCCTTGAGCAGTCAAGCCCCTTCAAAAGACTGCATTCCTTCTGTTGCCCCAGTGCAAGTCAGCTGGCCCAATCTCAAAGGTTGTAACCTCTCATATAATTGCAGCTAAATGGCAGAAGTTTCAGCTTAGATTCATTTCTGTGCTATATCCTCTGTACATGCCATTCCGTTTCTACACAAAGCAACCCTTCACAAGTTCTCAGGTCATGGGCATAATAGCAGGTCTCTCACAGAAACTGCTCCAAGCCCAGACCAGGCAAAGCTTTCTCACCCTCAAGCCAAACCTCACAGCCCATAGTTCTTAATGCATTGAGGTCTTTCAACTCTGACCAGAATATTCCAGCAAGCTATACATATAGCACTGTAAGGCATCTCTTAGGCCAAGGTTTCAAATCCTTCCACATTCCTCTTGAAAATCAGCTCAGAAAGGCCAAAGTCACATAGTCAGGTGTCTAGCAGCAGTCCTACTTCTTGGTACCAACTTTACTGTTGCAGTCAGTTTCGCATTGCCGGCAGAAAAACCCTGACCAAAAGCAGCTTGTGGGGGCGGGGGGGGGGGGAGGGAGGAGTTTACTTTGGATTACAGACTTGAGGGGAAGCTCCATAATGGCAGGGGACTATGAAGGCATGAACAGAGATGGACATCACCTCCTGGTCAACACCAGATGGACAACAACAACAGGAAAGTGTGCCAAACACTGGCATTGGGAAACTGGCTATAATACCCATAAGCCCGCCCCCAATAATACAGTGCCTCCAGGAGGCATTAATTCCTAAATCTCCATCAGCTGGGAACCTAGCATTCAGAATACCTAAGTTTATGGGGACACCTGAATCAAACCACCACAGGCCCACCAGGAGGGAAGGAGTTTCCTGGGGTGCATCCACAGACAGAAAGCAGGGAGTGAGCAATGAATGGTTATTCTCAGCCCAAAATTAGGGTGGTTCTTCTCACTTCAGTTAACCTAATCTCACACATATATCCAGACATTTGCCTTCTAAGTGATTCTAAATCTCATCAGGGTAACACTCAGTGTTAGCCACTGGAGAGTGGGACCTCTGGGTGTATGTCACATTCTTTCTACATTCTTAGCAGCATGTGTAAAGGGTCACGTTCCCTTCCCCTCCTTTTTTCCTTCTCTTTGTCATTGTCTTTGCTTGTGTGTTGTATGGAATATGCATGTGTCTGTCCTTGCAGTCCCTCATATGTTCTCCTGTGTCAAGAGGGGACAGTGTCATGTGTACTGCTCCATCAATTTTACATGAGAGAGGGAGGGAGGGAGGGAGGGAGGGGGAGGGAGGCAGATAGAGAGAAGGGGCATGCCAGGGCCTCTAGCCGCATGCACCACCTTGTGCATCTGGCTTACATGAGTATTTGGCAGTTGAACTGAGGTCCTTAGGCTTTGCAGGCAAGTGCCTTAATTGGTAAGCCATCTCTCCAGGCCTTACACTCATTCTTACTTGAGCCTGAGTTCCTTCCTGATACTGCAGCTTTTAGGCCCACTACAGGGGTCTGGGCAGTTTCCCACTGGGCTTTCCTCAGGGTTATAAGGAAAGCGAAATAGAAAAAGCAAACTGGACTTGATCTCAACCAACAGACACTGTTTATTGGAACACAGCAAGGGGCTGCCACCCTCCTGCAGGATGGAGGGTGAAGCACTCAGTAGTGGAAGGGGCTCAGCTTATAAGGGCGCTATTTGAGGAAATGACAGGAATCAGGTGCAGTCTGCTGGGGGTAGACAAGTAGCTGAATCACAGCAATGGCTGGTTTCTTTGGTCTTCCACAGTGAAGAGGATTTGCCTCAGTGGTTGTCTGCAGGGCAGAATGTCTTGAATTGTTTTAGTTCCTCGGTGCTTTCTGAGTTACAGTTCAACAGTCTTTCATGAAGAAAGTCCATTAACCCTTGAATGGGTTGGGCAGTTTCCTCCTGGGCCCTCCACAGGGGTCTATGCAATTTCCCACTGGGTGCTCTCCACAGGGGTCTATGCAGTTTCCCACTGGGCGCCCTCCACAGGGGTCTGGGAAGTTTCCCTCTGTGTACCCCTTTGCAGGAAAGACTAGGGTTACAGGCACACATGGTCATGTCCTACGGTTGAAGTGGCATCTAGAGGTTTGAACTTGGGCAGTTTCAGGCCTCCTCAGACCTTTGTGCTTGCACAGGAAATACACTTACCTGCTGAACCATCTCTTTCCCATTTTAGTGTCTTTAAGTTGTATCTCATTTTGCTTTTATTTCCCTTATCTCCCTGACTTTTAAAAGTATATGTTACATATACCCTTATTGTAACGAATGAAAATAATTTCTTGACAGCCCTCCATATATTTTTTACGGTTTCCTTCCAAAAAGCAAATTTGAAATAACAAGGATAATTTCCAATGTGGGCATGCTCGGGTTTTTAGATGTGTTATTTCCAGTTTTGTGAATTACTTAGATTGAAACCATGATTCTAAAGTATGCATTCAATAGTTTTTACATGGCTAAGCTAGTTTATATGACTTGATTTGCTTTGGCACACAACTATTTCTAGAGTGCACATAAAATATTATGAACTCAGGGCTTGAGAGATGGTGCAGTAGTTAAGGTGCTTACCTGCAAAGCCTGAGGACCCAAGTTTGATTCTCCATTACCTATGTGGAGCCAGATACACAAGGCAGTGCATGCATCTGAGGTTCATTTGCAGTGGCTGGAGGCCCTGGTACATCCCTGTCTGCCCCCACAAATAACTACATGATATTTCAAAAAGCACTATGAACTCTTCATAAACCGATTTGCCACTAGACATGATTATCTGCTTTGTATATGAATGTATTTGATGTGTGTGTTTATCCCAAAGTAGGGTCTCACTCTAGTCCTTGCTGACCTGGAACTCACTGTATAATCCCAGGCTGGCTTTGAATTCACAGAGATCCTCCTACCGCTGCCTTCTCTACATGCTGGGATTAAAGGTGTGCCACCACCATGTATTTCCTCAGAGTTATTATTTGCTATTATTTCATTGACATTATAAAAATTGTGTCATAATAAAATTCAGTGTGGCACCTCAGGTCTCTCACTACTAGACATGCATGGTGCTAATGATCCGTAGACCATTAAGCTAATTAATTTTTTTTTTGAAGTAGGGTTTCACTCTAGCCCAGGTGACCTGAAATTTATTATGTGGTCTCAGGGTGGCCTTGAACTCACAATGATCCTCCTACCTCTGCCTCCCAAGTGCTGGGATTAAAGGCGTGCACCACCACGCCTGGTGCTAATTAATTTTTAAACCAACAATAAAGAAATTTCTGAGCCTACATAGCCTTTTTGGCCTTAAGATTGCAATGTTCTGTTTCTTGTTTACTAATTTGCTAAGTACCTGTGTGACTACTTAAACCATAGTACGTCATCTGTTAGCACTTACTCTGTATTACAAGTGGTGATGCTAAGTGTGCTTGGCACTCAGGCTGAGGCAGGAGGATCATGAATTGCAGGCTAGCCCAGGCTACATAGCAAGACTGTGACTCACTCAGTGAAGGAAACAGACAGTGTGATGATATGGGCTGTTTGGACATCAAGACCAGTGTGATATGGGAAAAACTAAGCTGAGACTGGAAAATCAAACATAAACTGTTATGTGTAACATTGCAAGTTTTCTTATTGAAGTCATAACAGCAGTCAGGTTCGCATTGCTGGCAGAAATCACCCAACCAAGAGCAGCTTGTGGGAAAAAAGTTTTATTTTTGGCTTACAGGCTCGAGGGGGAAGCTCATGATGGCAGGGGGGAATGATGGCATGAGCAGAGGGTGGACATCACCCCCTGGCCAACATAAGGTGGACAATAGCAACAGCAGAGTGTGTCAGACACTGGCATGAGGAAATTGGCTGTAACACCCATAACCCCACCCCCATCAACACACTGTCTCCAAATCTCCATCAGCTGGAAACCTAGCATTCAGAACACCTAAGTTTATGGTGGACACCTGAATCAAACTACCACAGTCATATACATATAAAATTTTTGAAAACCATATGCAGGTATCTTAAATGTGATATTTTTCTGAGTGGTGACACTTGGTGGTTTCATATTATTTATGTCAGTTAGTATTTTGTGAAATTTTTTTGCAATAATATGTAATTCATAAATAGAAAAAAAGGTATTCATTTGGTAAGGAATGTTTAGGGAATTCCAAGATGAAACTACAACTTAAAATTTTACTAAATGGAAGTTTCGTTATCATAAAGAAACTCAAGATCTGAATGTCAGAAAAGTAAAAGGCAGCACAGGGGCTGGTGGGCGGTGCCTTGACCTTCCCCAGGGGAGCGACTTTATCATCCAGCTGTCCCTGGTTAAGTCACAGGATTTACAGAACCATGAGCTTTGTACATTTTTCTTATAAAGAGTCTTGAAAATATCATACATCAGGAACCAAAATACTTGGATGTGCAATTAGTGAAGAAAAAATATTTTTGATCCAAAACAGATTTCACATTTTAAACTTGAGCCTGTACTTCAAATAACTTTTCCTCTGTCAGGCAATTAACTGCTGCCTTGTGGAGCATTAGTGTGTGCCCACGCAGTTGCACCACCCGTAATCAGCAGCCTTCTGTTCAGGTGACTGAACCCCATGCCAGGGAACATGGGAAGAAATGAGGCAAGAACATAAACTTCATTGTTCCCGCTTGTCTGAATGCCATTAAGAACACAAGGAGCCAGGTGTCGTGGCGCAACGCCTTGAATCCCAGCACTCGGGAGGCAGAGGGAGGAGGATCGCCATGAGTTTGAGGCCACCCTGAGATTACATAGTATAATTCCACGTCAGCCTGAGCTAGACCCTACCTCGAAAAAAAAAAGGGGTGGGGAATACAAGGAATGAGGTAATTTCCAGGTTGAAAAGGAATAAATTGAAAATAAAAGTACTGTGAATGAGTTCTTACCCTTAGTAAGTGACAGTCTGCATTTAAGGAAAAGTTATCACTTTGTATGTTATATATATCTGCATACTATAAGAATTCTTTAAAATAAAAATGTTCTGTGTTTCTGTTCTGTGTTTTTTTTTAAAATCAGTTCTCCTAAGGGAACAATTTTCCATTTAGAATTCCCTGCGTTCATTACCAAATGTAGAAGAAATCCAAATTTCTTCTCAGTTATTGTTTTCATCCCTTGTTTTATCAGGCTCCCTCCTGTTCCACACTGTGCAGTCTCACCCACAGTGCCCTCTTCACCTGGTCTCTCGCAGGAAGTCTTTTGTGGTGTCAGACGTTGCTCTGGCCCATTTTCCCAGGCAGCTCTGCTGGCATCCTGTGCACATCTCAGTGTAATCCTTGTCTGCTCAGGTCAGAGTCGGGTTGGTTGCCGTGTTTGTGTTTCAGAACCTTTCTCCAGGCTGTGTGAGGGCTGGGGATCAAGCGTTCAAACACGTGAGCTTCTCTTCCATTCAAACCACCACAGTGTCCATCTCTTTTCATTTTCTGCCAGCACCACAGTCTTAGAGATCTACAGGAATCCCTTATTGTATTTTCTGATGCCTTCTTTCTGCATTAAGGGTGACAGGGCATTATGAAAACAGATCTAATCATTTTACTCCTTGCTTGAACCCCTTCAGTGACTTCCCGTTGCACTGGAGAGAGACCGGAAAGGTCTTGGTACTTTATAACTCATCTCTATTCTCAGCTTCCGCCCTCTCATCTGTTCCCTTAGTGCCCTGGGTACTGAGCAGTTTGATCCCTCCAAATATGCAAAACAGCCCCCCAGTACCATCTTGTTATTCCTTCTAAATGGAGTGCCCTTTCCCTTTTCTCTCATTATATGTCTGCATGGTGTGTATGCTTGTGTCTGCACATTCTTGTGTGTGGGTGTGCACGTATGTTTGGTGTGTGTGTGCACACATGTGGTGTCTTCCATGATTTACTTGCTTCTCCATATTGTGGAATGAGGCAGTCTCTTCCTTGAGCCCAGGGCTCACCCATTCTGCTAGTTTAGCTAGCCAGCTTTCCCTCCTGAATGCTGGGATTCAAGGTGGGCCACTGTGGCCATCCAGCGTTTTACATTGGTGGTAGAGAACTAAACTCCAGTCTTCACATTTGTATGGAAAGTGCTTCATCTGCTAGGCCATCTACCCAGCCCCCATTTCATTCTTTGTTTGCTTTAGAACTCTATCATAGGGCTGGAGAGATGGTGCTTGCCTGCAAAGCCTAAGGACTCCCAGTTCGATTCTCCAGGTCCCATGTAAGCCAGATGCATATGGTGGTGCATGTGTTTGGAGTTTGTATGTAATGGTTAGAGGCCCTAGCGTGCCCTTTCTTTCTCTCTCTCTCTCAATCCCCCCCTAATAAATAAAAATAAAAGAATTTAAAAAACTTATCATACTTTTTTCAAAAAATGTATTTATTTGAAAGTCGAGAAAGAGAGAAAGAATGGGCATGGCTAGACCTCTAGTTGTTGCCAACACGCATGTACTACTTTGTGCATCCTGCTTTATGTGAACACTGGGGATTATCTTGGGACACTAGACTGCAAAGCAAGCACTTTAACTGCCGAACCATCTCTCCAGCCCCAGTTATGATACTTTTTATGAAACAGGGATTTTTAAAGAATATTTTTTTGTAAGCAGAGAGAGAGAGAGAGAGAGAGAATGGGTGCACAGGGCCACTAGCTGCTGCAGACAAACTCCAGATGTATGCTCCACTTTGTGCATCTGGGTTTACGTGGGAGTAGAGAATTGAATCTGCCTTTGCAGGCAAGTTCCTTAATCACTAAACCATCTCTCCAGCCCTGAAATAGGGATTTAAAAAATATTTTATTTATTTGAGAGAGAGAGGGAGGGAGAATATGGACATGCCAGGGCCTTCTGCTACTGCAGACAAACTCTAGACACATTGAACCTGGGCTATTATCCTTTGGAAACAGGCATTTTAACCTGAGACATCTACCCAACCCAGGTGTTTTTTGTTTTTTATTTGAAATAGGATGTTGTGTATCCAAGGCTGTCCCCAAACTTTAGTCAAGGATAGCATTGAGCTCCCATTCCTGCTTTTACTTCCTGGATACTGGGATTCTGAAATTCACTAGCACACTTGATTTATACTGGGGTAGAACCCAGAACTTAATGCATGCTAGGCAAGCACTCTGCCAACTTGGCTAGACCAGCAGCCCTCTATTATATTTATGAATAAACTGTTTAACTTTATATCGTTTATATCCCTGCTATGCTAGTAAATAGAGGTGCAATAAGTATTTGCACAAGTGAACCTCATTGGATGGGTCTATAGCCTAGGCTACTTGCTCCATAGGCGGTATACTTCCGTGTTTGATCTCCACTATTTGTCCAATGTCTAAGGCACTGACACAAATATTTGTTGAGTCACTGTAGTGGCTCTTCTGTTACTTTTTGCACCTTTTCTACTCCTGCAGTAAAATGATCCTTATTATTACTTTGTTAATTGTTGTGGTATTGGGGCCACAGGCATGCTGGGCAAGCACTTACCCAAGGCTGTATACCCTAGCCTTCCTTTTACTTCACTTACATTTTGCGACAGGTTTTACTCAATTATCTAAACTAGTCTCAAACCCACTGTCAAGCCCAGACTAACCCTGAATTTCAATTCTCCCATTTTACCTCACAGCCTCTAGAGTAGCTGGGATTACAGGCCTATGCCAATGGGCTGGGGACCCATCCTGGGGCTTAATACAGCACCTGGAATACTTTATTTAGTAATGATTAACTAAACCATTCACCTTTAATGTAACTACTAATGTGTTTACAATCGTTTGAAACAGCGTCTGTTAGTGGTCTCCTTGCTTTCTTGTTTTATTTATTTATTTTTGTTGTTTTATTTTTCTTGATTTCCTTTCTGCTTTGGTGGATTTTTATTGATCCAAAATTTTTACATAAACCCTTAAACATTTTTGTAGTAGCATCATATAAAACAGCAATCTCTTTTCTGCTCTTCCTGTGCCTCCTATGAAAATTCTTGAGGTTTTGCTTTCCATATGCAATTGATAACAATCATAACTCAAATTTTGAGCAAATCATGGTAGTGTAGGCTGCAGTCCCAGCACTTGAGAGACTGTCATAGGAGGATCCCCAGTTTAAGGCCAGCCTTAGCTACTTAGGGGGCTCCTGCCTCAAAACAATAGCAATAAAAAGTCAAGTTTTATTAGTTAAATTTTGTTTGGTAGTGGTGGCTTTTTATTTTTAATTCCAACTGTACTTCTTAGGTGTTTTGCTTATTTATTTAGGCTGTGTATATAACATATGTACCTTTTTTTAGGTAGGGTCTCACTGTAGCTCAGGCTGACCTGGAATTCACTCTGTTATGCCAGGCTGGCCTCAAATTCAGGGCAGGCTTCCTACCTCTGCCTGCCCCTTAGTGTTTTCTGAATTTTGATTTCGACGTACCTCCTGGCTGCACGGTCACTTTGTGACCCTCCGCACTTGGCAGTTTCTCCTAGTCATCTGCAGCATTGGCTTCCAGCACCGGTCTGGGGGCTGGACACACTGACTGTAGGACTGTGAGATCCCCTGGTCTGCACTTGGGGCCCTCCTTTCTTTGGGCCTCTTGAGTATGTAAGTCTGCTCAGAGGCAGACTTCTTTGGTGATGGGATGGGAAGGAGGAAGAGGCCGCTGTGTGTGCCACAGAGCCCAGCCAGTCCCCGAAGTTCAAGGACCTTTCTTGTCTGCTGTGCGACCCCCTAACACGCACATGGCCTTTGTTTTGACCTGTAGTCAGTTCATACCTAGTGCTTCTCTTTGAGGCATTTTTTTTCTTTTTCTTTTTCTTTCTTTCTTCCTTTTTTTTTTTAATTTGAGATGGTGGGGGGGGGGACAGAGAAAGACAATGGGTGCACCAGGGCCGCTAGCCACTGCAAACAAACTCCAGATGTATGTACATAATTTTATAGACAGGGAAAAATGTGTGCCTGTGGCTGTCTGCTAATACTAATACTGTCAAGGTGTGCATAAATTGTGTGTCAGTAAATCTAGATGTTCCCCATTATCTATGAAGTAGAACCAGAGGGTTGCTAATGTTATTTTTGTAGCATATTGTGAAATGCTAATTTCAATATTTTTCCTTTTAGGAAATTGCTGATTCAACCATTCTAAAAGTTCTTCAGTCCAACACCCAGCACGTGCAGCTCTTTGAAAACCCTGTTCTCCAGGAGAAAGCCTTGGCTTGTATTCCAGTCAACGAACTCAAAAGAAAATCACAAGAAAAGCTATCCAGAGCTAGAAAATTAGACAAAGGTAGTGGCTTTCCGTAATGGTTTATTACTAACTGTGCTTAGCATTGCTAAGACAGCAAACACTGCAGTAATGCTTTCTGCTACATCTATCACACATCAAACCCCTTCTGCGAATGGAGTTGATTTTTTTTTTTTCCTTTTGGTTTTTCAAGGTAGGGTCTCACTCTAGCCCAGGCTGACCTGGAATTCACTATGGAGTCTCAAGGTGGCCTTGAACTCATGGCAGTCCTCCTACCTCTCCCTCCTATGTGCTGGGATTAAAGGCATGTGCCACCATGCCCAGCGTGAAATTTTTTTTTTAATTCAATTAATCTGTTAAGAGAGAAAGAAGCAGATAGTGTGTGAGAGAGAATGGACACTCCAGGGCCTCTAGTCACTATAAACAAACTCCAGACACATGTGCCACCTTGTGAATCTGGCTGACATGGGTCCTGCGGAGTTGAACCTGGGTCCTTAGTCTTCGCAGGCAAGCATATTAACCGCTAAGCCATTTCTCCAGCCCTGTATATGAATTTTAAGAGTATAGCAGGAATAGAATGCTTTGCTTTTAAAAATTTTTAAACTTATTTATTATTTATTTATTTATGTATGAGAGGCAGGTAAGAGAGAGAGAATGTGGGTATACCAGGGCCTCCTGCCACTGCAAACAAACTCCATATGCATGTATCCCCGTGTGCATTTGACTTTACGTGGGGACTGGGTAATTGAACCAGAGTCCTTAAGCTTTGTAGACAAAAACCTTAACTGCTGAGTTTTTTCTCCAGCCCCCAAATTTTTATATTGCAGTAATAGTATTACAGAAAATTTACCATCCAATTTAAGTGCCAAGCTTATTACTGTTAAGTACTTTCACGATGTTATAAAACCCTTACAA
This sequence comes from Jaculus jaculus, assembly GCF_020740685.1. Lineage (NCBI taxonomy): Eukaryota > Metazoa > Chordata > Mammalia > Rodentia > Dipodidae > Jaculus > Jaculus jaculus. The sequence goes on along the minus strand of NC_059117.1, from coordinate 63,229,708 downwards.
CTGGCTCTTCTTGTAAACAGAAATTCCACCCATCAGTCTCTCAGCCTTCTGAAGCCTCTTCCCTCCGTCTGCTGGCGGCCATCATGCCACGGCCTCTCTGTTTTTTTTTTTTTTTTTTTAATTTTCAGAGCGACAGACACAGAGAGAAAGACAGATAGAGGGAGAGAGAGAGAATGGGCGCGCCAGGGCCTCCAGCCTCTGCAAACGAACTCCAGACACGTGCGCCCCCTTGTGCATCTGGCTAACGTGGGACCTGGGGAACCGAGCCTCGAACCGGGGTCCTTAGGCTTCACAGGCAAGCGCTTAACTGCTAAGCCATCTCTCCAGCCCCCTCTCTGGTTTTTGACTACTACTCTTTTGCACTTGGTTTACTTCAGTTAATGCAGTTCCCTTTCTTTTTTCTTTTTCTTTCCTTTTCTTTTATTTATTTATTTATTTGTGGTTTTCCAAGATAGGGTCTCACCTGGAATTAACTATGTATTCTCAGGGTGACCTCAAACTTACAGTGATCCACCTACCTCTGCCTCCTGAGAGCTGGGATTAAAGGTGTGCGCCACCACACCCGGCTTTGTTTTGTTTTTTGTTTGTTTGTTTGTTTTTTTGAGATAGGATCTCACTCTAGACCAGGCAGACCTGTAAATCACTGTATAGTCTCATGCTGGCCTCAAACTCATGGTGTTCCTCCTACCACTTTGTGTTAGTTTGATTCATGTGTCCACCATAAACTTAGGTGTTCTGAATGCTAGGTCTCCAGCTGATGGCAATTTGGTAATTAAAGCCTCTTGTAAGCAGTGTATTGAGTGTGGGCTTATGAGTATTATAGCTAATTTCCCCTTGCCAGTGTTTGGCACACTGTCCTGTAGCTGTTGTCCATCTGATGCTGGCCAGGGGGTGATGTCTACCCTCTGTTCATGCCATCATTTCCCCTGCCATCATGGAGCTTCCCTGTCTAGCCTGTAAGCCGAAATTAACCTCTTTTTCCCACAGCTGCTCTTGGTCAGGTGTTTTCTTCCAGCAGTGTGAACCTGACTACAGTAGTAAAATTGGTACTGTAACGTGGTATCATTGCTGCTAGAAACCTATGTGGCCTTTGGCCTTTTGCAGCTGATTTTTTGAGAGGAATGGAGAAGGATTTGAAACGTTGGCCTAAGAGACACTTTACAGTGCTGTAAGTACAGCTTGATGGACTATTCTGGTCAGAAATCTTGGAGGCAATGGGAACTTTGGGCTGTGAGGTTTGGCTTATGAGGGGAAGAAAGAGCTTTGCCTGGACTGGGCTAGGAGCAGTTTGTATGAGAAGCTTGCTGTGTTTTGCTTGTGTCCTATAAACTTGTGTCACCATGTACGCATTAGGAATTAATCCCTGTGCTTCAACCCCTGGTGTTTTTGTGTGAGCCTAGGGCTACTGCTTCACTGAGCAACCTGTGTGTGTCATTTTCTTCATTTGAAAAGAAGAGTCATAACTGAAAGAATAAATGAGGTATAGTACATTTAAACAGCTCGGAAAAATACCTTTCACATTCATAATTGTTTGTTAATCCTATCAATGTATGAAGATTTTAGTTAAAAGTTTTTCCAATTATAGCATTTTCATATTGAGTTAAAAAAATTTTTTTGTGTGTGTGTGTGTGTGTGTGTGTGTGTGTGTGTGTGTGTATGCATGCGTACTGTGTGGCACATGTGCAAAGGTCAGAAGACATTTTCAGGCTGGTCCTCACTGTCGGCCTCATTTGAAGCAGAGTCTCTTATTGTTCGCTCCTTTTGGGAACTTCCTGAAAATTCTTTTGTCTCCACCTCCCTTCTCCCTGTACCCACAGTGGGATTACAGAAGCCCACTACAGCTTTATGTGGGATCTGGGGATCCAAATTCAGGTGCTGCGTTGTGTGGTAAGTGCTTTACCCACTGAGCCAGCCAGCCCTTGTTTTGTGTTTCATGTAATATCCTTGTATACATTATTTCCTTGGGCTATATTTTTCAGGTCATTGTTTAATTTTGGGGAAAGTGATTGATTTCCCTGCTTAATAGTAATGTTTTTGACTAATCTAAATGTGCCTTCTAAAACACTGTCCTCCTGCATGTAGACTGCAGGCTCCTTGTGAGATGGCCTCAGTGCCTCTGTCCTTCTCTTCAGTGGTCTGCATACCATGATCACTCAGGCAAGAGGAGGAAGAGGGCGAGTCTGTTCTGTCGTAGCTTACTCCTTCTCTGGTGTTCCTCATCCTTGATGTGGACCCCAAAGTCTGGTCTCTTTTCTGAAAAATATGTAATGTTCCTTCCAGACAAGTTTACTGGAGGTGAAGTCCCAGGTTTTGTTTGCCTGGAAAGGCATTTTTCCCTTACTTTTGAAGGATAATAAATGTCACTGGGATGTAGAATTATATGTTGGTGTGATTTTTCTGTTCATATTTCATTCTGTTCTGCTGACATTATTCTGTCAAGTCTACTATGTTGTCTGTCTGTATTCCTCATTGAAGACCCTGCCTCAAAACTGGTTTGCTGCAGTTTCAGTAAGATCTGCTTAGATGGAGGTGTTTGCCCTGGTGGTGTCCTCAGGTGTGTGGACCAAGGTGAGTCTCACTGACTCTGGGGACTCTGCCATTGTTACTTCAGCCCTTCCTCTATGTCCTTCTCTCTGCTTTCACTGCTCCTGTGCCAGTGCATGTGGGTTCACCTCCGTCTAGCCCTGTGTCTCAGCCTGACACTGGACTCAGACACTCGGTGGTTTTGCCCCCCCCCCATACCCAGTCACCTGGTCACCCGGTGTAAGGAGTTTTGGTTTTTCTTCCTTTTCCCTTTGGTCAGTCTGAGAAGCTTCTCCAGGTCTGCCTTGGGGTTACTGACCCTCCACGGGCTGTATCATATTTGCTTGTGTAACCCATCAGTTGTTCTTTTGGCTGTTGTTTCCAGGTAGGGTCTCACTCTAGCCTAGGCCGACCTGGAGTTCACTATGTCGTCTTAGGGTGGCCTCGAACTCATGGCAATCCTCCTACCTCTGCCTCCTGAGTGCTGGGATTAAAGACGTGCGCTACCATGCTGGGCTACCAGTGGTTCTTTATGTCAGTTACAGTGAGCTATAGCATTTCCTTTAGAAATTTTGTTATTTCTATCTCTGTGCTTACATTACTTATCTGTTCTTACATGTTTTCTTCTTTTTGCATTAACCCATAGCATATCTATTACAGTAATTTTAAATTCCCTGTTAATTCTCTAGTTATTGTTATAGCTAAGTGACCTTCATGCTTGCTTTTTCTATTCAGACTGTGTTTCTTGCTTGTTAGCATGCCTTGTATTTTTAATTACAATTACGTGTGACGTGTTGGGTAAACAGGATACTTTTCTTAGCGACAGTGCTGTCCTCACACTACTTCATAGCTCTGTCCGGCTGAAACATGGACTCATCCTGCTTCAGCCTCCTGAGTGCTGAAATTCCAGGTGCCGCACTGCTAGAAAAGTGTCGTTGATGTCAGGTTTTATGTTAACCTGGATGGAAGCTGGCCTGTGTTCAATGTTGGCCATTGCTGCAGGTGTCAGACTTTAACTTCCACCTGTGTTTTGTTGTCGGTGTTCTCGTCCATCACTTGGACCTGGTTGTCATGCAGTCTGAAATGGAAGCCCTCTGGAGGGAGACCTGTGATGTTTAGTAAGGGGCTTTCCCTGTTGGTCAGACAGAAGGCTGGCAGGGACTGGCCTCGGGAGCCTGTCCTCCCACCTTTTCTGTTTGCCTCTGGCAGTGTTGTTTTCCTGGAGAACAGGACTGCAGGGCTGGAGATGGTTCAGTGAGCAAGAGCTCTGGCTGTGTAAGCATGAAGACCCCTGTTTGGACCTCCATGACCCACGTAAAAAGCCAGATTTGGCCACGTGTGATTAAAATCCTAGCACTGTGGGACAGATGCAGGAGAACCCTTGGGGCTGGTTAGCCAGCCAATGTAGCCAGAGAAAACATTGAGCCCCAGGTTCAGTGAGAGATCCTTCCTCAAGGGAATAAGACAGAGTGATGGAGGAAAGCAACCAACCTCATTTATGCTCATACACATGCATGTACATGTGCATACACACATGCAGTGGGACTTCCTTGCGTTAAGTTTCTGCTCTGGGTGTAGTTCACAATACTTAGTCTCCCTTCTCCTCTGTGGAGTCGCAAAGAATCTGTTTTCTTTCTTTTCTGTTGTTTTTCTTTGATCGTGAGAATCTGGTGTACGGATGTGGGACCCTGTCCTCTGCTGCATTTCTCACTCCTAGTAGTCCTCACTCAGTCTAGCTTCCCGTTCAATTGTTCTTACCAGCTCTGGCTCCAGTGGCTTCTGCTGCGTGGAAGCACATCTTGGCTGCGGTTCTGTACTTGCCTGTCTCTCGGGATTTAGGGCCACAGTTTGCTCTGTGACCTCAGCTCTCTGGTGAGTTCCAGAAGCGTTTTCAATTGGTTCAGCTTGTATTCTTGTAAGGATAGGTGTGACAACTTCTGGGAACCTGAAAGCTGAAACTAGAAATCTCTCTGAGGGTTTGTGTGGCGTTTTCTGCTTGAACCACACAGTTCATTGTAATCTTGCTACTTCTAGTCTTTGGAAGTCTGTTTTCCTCTTGCACTGTGCCATGTCCTTGTTTGTGATGACCACTCTGGGCTTCAGAGCTAATTCTGCCATAAACTTACCTGGGGATCACTCTTAATCGTCTTGTATTCGTAGGTTTCCCCCGTGTCTGTGAAGCTGTGCATATCGACACACGGTCACGGAGGCCCTGCCCAGCTTCCAGTACTATGTCTTGCATGCTTTCCCCTCATGAAAGGTTCTCAGGCATGGGCGGAGCCATCTCGCAAGAAATAAGCCACCCTTTCCAGTGACTCCATGAGTGAAGCAGCCGCAGTTTTACAAAGTAAAGCCAGGTAGATCAATTGCAGTGAGACGTGTCTGTCACAGAATGCAATAGTGGATTCTTTCCGTCTAGGCAAGTAACCAGCAGCAAATTGCTCAAAAAGCAGGAACCCATAAACAGTACGCAAGTTAGGTGAGTGGTGTAATGCTGATGTGTTGCTCCATCTGTCCTCACTGGGGATGGCCTTACTCAGGTGCCAAGCATCCTTCAAGTCCCTTTCCCATAAAACCTGCTGATGGCTCCTGCTGACATTGTCCAGCCTTTTCCCTCTCATTGTAAAGGTAATGCGTTTTAAAATTTATTTATTTGAGAGACAGAGAATGGGCACACCAGGGCCTCAAGCCACCTCAGTGAACTCCAGACACATGTGCCACCTTTGTGTATCTGGCTTATATGGGTCCTGAGGAATCGAACCTGGGTCCTTTGGCTTTACAGGCTAACATCTTAACTGCTAAACCATCTCTCCAGCCCAGTAATTTATTTTTTTGACAGAAAATTTGGAAAGTAGTGTGAAGTTATAACTGACAAAAGAAAGTTAAAAGAAAGCACACACCTTAGCCAAGTAGATCTCAGATGTTGTTATGACGAGTAAATAGCCAAAAGAAAGATACGTAACCTTATTCATCAGAAACGAGAAAAATGAATTATTTCTTGAGGAAGTCAGGTGTTTCTGAATGCTAATTCAGCAGGGTGAACTGTTGACATGTTAAATGAGAGACAGCAGAACTGTGTCAGAGAGAAAGGGGAATGAGATAGTGAGGGAGGAGCATGTGGCACTTGTTTGGGTGGCAGAAAATACGCTATTGCAGTTGATCATGGGGTATGTGCATAAAGGTGACACATGTGCCTGGATAGTTTTGGAGCTAGTCAGCTAGAAAAGGCAGTCTCTGGAATAGGCTCGAGCTCTTGCTGTCCGGAGCATGGACTGACAGCAGGCCCGGGCTCGGTGTTCAGTCAGACCGCGATGCCTGCCTGCAGGTGGTGGGTGAAGCCGGGCCGGCCGGCCTGCGAGGAGAAGTGCGAGGGGTGACACAGGGTTCTGGAAAATAGGAGCAGCAGAGTGTGAACTTGGACATGTGAGTTCATGTTAGTAAAGCTTAAGATGGAGTTGTTCCATCATATACAGCACCCATCTGCTCAATAACTACACACTGTCAGTGGCCATTCTGGTGGGCAGTGAAAACATTTCTGTTGTAGCTGAAGGTTCTGATGATGGCAGCAGGCTTGGCAAGCAAGTGCCTTTAACCATGACCCATCTTCCCAGCCTGTAATAGGCTCTTTTGTCCTCCAAATGCAATCTTGTTCTAGGTTTATCCGATAGGAAAGTGTTGGCTGGGAGCCAAAGTGGAGCCCCCATTGCCTTGTGCACTGAAACACTTTTCAAGGTGGTTGTCTCCAGGAGTCTGGATGCGTAGCCTGGCCTGGAAAGCTAAAGCTATTTCTTTTTTTTTTTTTTAATTTTTTATTTATTTATTTGAGAGCAACAGACACAGAGAGAAAGACAGATAGAGGGAGAGAGAGAGAATGGGCGCGCCAGGGCTTCCAGCCTCTGCAAACGAACTCCAGATGCATGCGCCCCCTTGTGCATCTGGCTAACGAGGGGCCTGGGGAACCGAGCCTTGAACCGGGGTCCTTAGGCTTCACAGGCAAGCACTTAACCGCTAAGCCATCTCTCCAGCCCTAAAGCTATTTCTTGATGGTGTTCTAGGCAGAAACCTTTCTGAAAAAGAGAACCTGCCATTAGAGGAATGAGGTAATGTTAAAATGAGCTAAATGGAGCTTAAAGGCGTGGGATACACCATGTTGAATCCTGAATGTGTGTCTAAGTTCAAGGTTTAGACAAACAAGTCCCAGCCCTCTTCCAGACAGTACTAGCAGTTGTGTGTATTTATTCCTGTATATGTCTTTTCCTGTATGTTCATACTGACCTATGCTATCTATTAAGATAAAACATCTGCAGGGCGTGGTGGCGCACGCCTTTAATCCCAGCACTCAGGAGGCAGAGGTAGGAGGATCGCTGTGAGTTCGAGGCCATCCAAGACTTCATAGTGAATTGCAGTTCAGCCTGGTTTAATAAAGCCAGACTTATCTCACAAACCAAAAACAGAAAGATAAAGCATCTGATGTATATATACTTCCTTAATGGTTTTTTGTTTGTTGGTTGGTTGGTTGGTTTTTTTTTTTGTTGTTTTTTGGGTTTTTTTTTGAGGGAGAGTCTCACTAGCCCAGGCTGACCTGGAATTCACTATGTAATCTCAGGGTGGCCTTGAACTCACAGCGATCCTTCTACCTGTGCCTCACGAGTGCTGGGATTAAAGGTGTGCACCACCGCTCCTGGCTTCTTGATGGTTTTTGTTGACATGCCCTGGACAAATATTTTCAGGTCTCCATAGAGCATTGTAGTGCACGTGTCCCCATGGATGGGCACCAGAATTGTTCCCCGTTCTCTCTGCTCCATTGCCACCATGGGGAAGAAGCATGACACATGCCTCCTCTCCCAGTCTCCTCCCATAGCTCTTCCTTGATTAGACCCACGTCTGAGGCACTTGGTACTTTGCCCTCAATGGTTCGTTAGAGCATTGCTTTTCACTGGGTGAAACCACTAAAGGTGTTTTATAGACTTTTTTTTTTTAAACCTTTTTCAAGTGAAGTAACTAATATTCTTACTCATACAGAATTTTTGTTCTAGATCAAAACTTTTCTCTGTTGTACATGTTATAATTCTTTCCTCATAATTTTCTTTGTTAACTTATTTGGTATGTCTTCTGAAATATGAAAGTTTTATATTTTCGTGTAACAGATTTTCTCCAGTATTGATTTTATGCTATTGATTGTGTGTGGCTTTCAAGAAGGCCTTCCCTGCCCCAGCTATACACATCCCGTGTTGTCACTTTTGCTGTTACACTAAAGATGGGCAGATTTGCGAGTGAAGTGCAATAGGAATCTGATCTCTCGATAGCTACTTATCCCAACTTAGTAAATGCTCCATCCTCTTGGAACTTCTCTGACATGGCAGTTTTGTTCTGTGACTTTTTAAAATTTTTATTTATTTATTTATTTTGAGGTAGGGTCTTGCTTTAGCCCAGGCTGACCTAGAATTCATTATGTAGTCTCAGGTTGGCCTTGAACTCATGGCGATCCTCCTACCTCTGCCTTCCACCTCTACCTCCTGAGTGCTAGGATTAAAGGTGTATGCCACCACACACAGCTGTGTTTTTGTTTTGATATTTTTGTTTTGTTTCCTTTTTGAGATACTGTGTCCTTACATAGCCTGGCCTGGAACTCCTGCTCCATCCTCCTGCCTAAGCCTTTGAGGTGACAGAACTGCAACCGTGCACAGAGTTGACCTGGAACTTCTGCTCGGTCCACCTGTCTCAACCTTATAAGTGCTGTGGTGACAGGCCTTCGCCACCATGCGCAGCACCGACTTGTGTCACGTGCTGTGTCCTCATGTAGGAATCTACCATTTGGCTGATACAGAGAACTTTTCTCAAAAAGAATGAAGAAATCTTTCATACTTTCTTGGTTCATTGATATTTTTGTTTTTTCTTTACAATAACAGTATTTAATAAAATTCCAGTATGTGTTTTGATATGTAGTGTAGTTATGTTCGAGAAACCTTTAAATGCATGCTGGGGGAAACAAAACAAAACAAAGCAAAACAGGCTATTCAGCAAACGTTCCTGTCATTGTGATAAAGGGTGGTTAGTGAGAAAGTGAACCAGCCCTGTAGGTAACACTGTAGTGCTGCTTATCTCGTCAGCTGGCTGACAGCAAGCACAGAAAAGCTTTGTGGTTCTTACTCGAGCTGGTTTGGTTTAGTTTGGTTTGTGTTTGCTTGTTTGCCTATTTGCAGAGCTGAAATGGAACCCAGGGCCTTGTACATGCCAGGCACTAGCTACATTGCCAGTTCATGTTGGCAGTTTGCCCATTTTCTTTTTCACATGAATTCTGTGTGTAAATTTCTCACCACCTAACACACAAAGCACAGACTACACATAGTGTGCACATATGTGAGAGAATTGTAAACAAGTACACAGATGCAGTGTTAACTTTGCACCGCTCATGCTCATTGGTGTATGGTGTGTCCTGCCTCAGCCAGCCCTGCAGCCTGCCGGCCTCCCCACCTTGTCGCATGTGGGGTCTAGGTGAGACTCAGGCCTTCTGTGTAGGGAGCAGTGGTAGAGGGTGCTCCAGCCAGCTGCAGCAAATAGGATTTCATTTTACCTTTATGGATAATGACAAACATGTTTTTGTTTTGTTTAAAATTTTTCTTTAAAATTTTCATGTTTCATATTTGGGCAAATTAAGATTTAAAAAAAAATCATTCATTTATTAGAGAGAGAAAAACAGAGAGAATTACCATGTCCGGACCTCCAGTTGCCGCAAACAAACTCCAGATGCATGTGCCATCTTGTGCATCTGGCTTATGTGGGTCCTGGGGAATTGAGCCTGAGTCCTTGGGCTTTGCAAGCAAGCACTTTAACTGCCAAGCCATCCCTTCAGCCTCAAATTGAGGGTTTTTTTTTTTGTTGTTTTTTTTTTTTGATTTTTCAAGGTAGGGTCTCAATCTGGTCCAGGTTGACCTGGAATTAACTATATAGTCTCAGTCAAATTTAGATTTTTAAGAACTTAATTTAATCCAAGTTTATAATTTGTCAAATAGTAAACTGCAAGCACCGGTTAATAAAAGACTTAAATCAGTTTTTCCCAGAAGTTTTGCAGACTTTTATGCTCATGGGGGTGGGGAGGGAGAGGTTTGCTTAGTATTCCTGGCCTCAGTATTGTTAGAGCCAACTGTGTGATACACCAAACCACGTTGACCAACATCAAACTTCAGGAGACCTTAGCATCATGCTATAGATTTCCTTTAAACATATTTTATCTCTTTATTGACAATATGTTAAAGATAGAAATGAGAGCTTCTGGTGTATGTCTCCCTGGTCCCCGACCCTATGGTCTTGAATGTGGTAGAGGCCTCTATTGATAAAGTAAGTGCATGTTGTGTCTTGCCGACAGGCTAGGACTGCTGTGAACACTGTTGACACAGGGCTGTGTTTATGTGTTTGGGATGTATGTCCACGGGTAGATTGTATTACACAGTTGAAGTGCTAACAAAAGAAAATGGTGATTTTTGAAGTGGCTGGTATTCTGATCTCCACCTATAGTTTTTTAATTATTTCATGTTATTTGTGTATATACCCAGTGGCAAACTTAATGGGCCATATGCATTGTTTTGTTTGATGGTGCTAATGATAGAACCCAGGACCTTGCACGTATTAGACTTACGGCCTGCCACTAAGCGGCACACCCAGCCCATAGGTAGTCAAATCAGATGTACATTTCTACCTCCCTTGGCTGTATGGACCACTCCCCACTGGTCCTAGTTCCCTGAGAAGCCTTTCTGCCCTGGTCACTTGCCTCGGGTACGTACATCGTGAGAGTGTGAAGTGGACATGCAGCTACACCTGCCACTGCTGCCTGTCACTTTTAGGCTACTCTGACTGGTCTGTCAGTGCCACAACCGTCATCTCCTGCTTTCATGTATTTCTCCTCCCAGTCAGAGCACAAGCTGTGCTTTTGAATTTTGTCAGCGTCCAGCCTCACTTGTCGCTTTTACTTCCTAGGTACTAACCTGAGTGATGGGGACTTTCTTCTGCTGGAGCTTTTGCACTGGTTTAAGAGGGAATTCTTTAAGTGGGTGAATAACATCCCATGCAGCAGATGTGGTGGGAAGACCAGACCTAGGGCTGAATCTCTGTTGCCCAACGACGATGAGCTAAAGTGGGGTGTGAACACCGTGGAAGATCATTACTGTGAGGCCTGCCAGCTGAGCAGCCGCTTCCCAAGGTGGGTGCCCGAGAAGCAAGGCTCAGGGGTTTCTCAAGGAAATGGTTAGCAGGGAGTTTGTATTGAATGTCCTTTAAAATCTCTATTTGAACCCTTAGATTTTTCTCTAGAACAGAGAAAACAGCAAGCTCTTGCTGGCAGGCTAGATCAAGCCATATCTATATTTTGTAGGTAGTTTTGTTAGAACGTAGGCACGCTGACTTGTTGACTTACAGCTTGTGACTCTTCCAGGCTCAACAGCAGAGTACTGGTGACCCTTTGATCTGCAAATCTGACATATTTCCTGCCTCCTTTTAGGGAATTTGTTGACTTTGTTTTATGATACACATTTTTTTTTTTTTTTTTGAGGTAGGGTTTCAATCTAATCCAGGCTGACCTGGAATTCACTATGTAGTCTCAGGGTGGCCTTGAACTCAATGTGAGCCTCCTACCTCTGCCTCCTGAGAGCTGGGATTAAAGGTGTACACCACCACGCCAGGCTGTGATGCACGTTTTAAGCGTGCTCATAACACCTTTTTAATTCTGTCTTACATTTTTTATACGTAATTTTCAGTTTTCTGAAAATACTGATAATGCCATGATTCTTTTGACCATTATGACAGTAAATGCAGTGCTAATAATACTCAGTGTAAAAGCTTAATATAGCATGATCATAATATTTTTTAAACAAATTTTACTTGTTTATTTGAGAAAGAGAGAAGGAGAGAAAGAATAGACATCCCATAGCATCCAGGCACTTTATACATCTGGCTTTACATGGGTGCTGGGGAATTGAACTTGGCCAACTAGGTCTGGCAAGCAAATGTCTTTAACACTGAGCAGCAGTCTCCAGCCTCATGTTATTTTCTTATAAAGGCAGAAGTTTTTTTTATTTAGAATGCTCCCTATTCCAACTAACCTGCCTCTCATAGTTTTGAGTTTTCCTTTTCTTTTTTCTTTATTTTTTTACTGAGACGTGGTCTTGCTGTGTAGCTCAAGCTGGCCTCCAATTCAGGAGCTCCTGCGTCAGCCTCCTATGTGCTGGGTTACAGGTGTATACCATTAAGCACAGCTAGTCATTTCTGCTTTTTAAACTAGGACTTGGTTATTGGTTATTTTTTTCAATTCACTTTTCTCTTAGTTTATGTCTCTTGTCATATTTTCTTAATTGACCATACTTGGAAAGTCCAATTATCAGCCATGTACTACACAGAAAGTAGAATAAACAGGATATAAACTGTCTAAAAAAAAAAGCCTATTTTCTAAAAACAAGTGTTCATTCTTTCTTTGTTGAGCATGCATTTGCACAGCCCCTTCCTAGGCTATACATAGTTGAATCTATCTCATACACATTTTCTAGGCATTAGGTTTTAAACAGTATGGAATGGTACCAGTTAGCATTGATATCTATGTAAAGTGTACTTTCCTCTCTAATCATTTGCTTATTTTAGCTATTCTCTACAAAAAGTTTGGGAAGATGAGCACTTCTTTAAAAAAATATTTATTTTCATGCAAAGAGATAGAGAGATTAAGACAGAATGGGCAAGCCAGGGCCTCTAGCTGCTGCAAACAAACTCCGTACTCATGTGCCACTTTGTGCATGGGGATTTAAGTGGGTAATTGAATCAGGTCATTAGCCTTTGCAGGCAAGCACCTTAACCACTGAACCGTCTCTCCAGCCTGACAATAGACACCTTGTTTGTTTGTGTTGTTCTAGTACTGATGACAGTATAGAACCGAAGCCTCACATTTGCTGGTGAACACCTTCACCAGTCACTTTACCCTGCTATTAATATAGCCCGTTTGACTTGGCCTGAGTCTTGTATATAAAGGAGACATAGAGGGTTCTGCTGTTTCGCCTTACTTTTTTTTTTTCCTAAGTTGATTTAACTTAACTGAAGCAAAAGTGGCTACTTAACAAATGTGACATTGCAAAGTCCATTCAAGGATGCCACTGTTACCATCTTGTTCCCAACTCAGTGCCGAGCTCTGCTCATCTTGAGTTCTGTCCTATACCACAGCAAAATCCTCCTCAGTACAGGGTGCAAGATCTGCTGTTCTCTATGCTTACAATCATTTTATAATCAGAGTAACTTCTAGAAGAATGCTGGAGACATCTTGCAATTAAAAAAAAAAACAATTCCCAGAGCTGGGAAGTTAGCCTAGCCTTTAAAGATTTTGCCTGCTGGCGTGAGTCCAGTTCCTATGCCACCCACATGAGCCAGACACAGAGAGTGGCCCAAATATCTAATCTTTGTTGGCAGTAGCAAAGGCCCTGACATGTCCATATATATATCTCAACAACATACATGTAGAAAAAGTCCAAAATTAGCAAGTACCTATAAGTACTTCTGAAGGGTAAATGCTAAACAAAATCATTAGGAGGAAAAGGTGAAGTAAAACTAAGCTAAAAATCTTTGTTGAGTAAAATTTAGTACCTTTTAAGCATAGTGAGCTAACTGTGCCACTTGTGAGAGGAATATTAATGCCAGAGGCACATTTCTGGAAAAATCTACCTAAATCTTCCAAAGAACCACTGAGATAAATCTCTCCTGTCAGTCATCTCTCCTCCATGCATCCTGAGCTGCCGCACGGTCTCTATCACTGTGTCTGGACTGCTGCACAGTCTGTCAGTCAGTGTGCCTGAGCTGCCGCATGGATTCTGTTACTGTGCCTGAGCCTGGCCCTTTCCGTCCCAAGGATCAGTATGCGTACCTTCTTTCGAGTTGTAGCTCATGTTTTCCAGTAAGACTCAAACTGACTGCATATGGAAATGATTCCTGTTAGCCCTTCTCTCTCAAAGAATTCCAGGTGCTTTGAAAACAGTGCCCCTATTATTTTTTAATCGCTTTTTGTTGTTTTTTTTTCGGGTAGGGTCTCACTCTAGTCCAGGCTTACTTGGAACACATTCTATATTTCCAGGCTGCCCTCAGACTCACAACAGTCTTCTACCTCTCCTTCCTGAGTGCTGGGATTAAAGGTGTGCACCATGCCTGGCTGTTAAATCATTTTTCATATGGCTGTAGAATGATGGCTTCTATAGACGAGGCTGTCTAATCAACATCTAAGGATAAGAAATTAAGGAACATGATTAATATTTAGTATACAGGTAATACAGGTTCCTCCAAGGCTTGGATTGGATCTTGACTCTGACCTGTTGCTTTTGGTTGTTGTTTTTAAACCAGATACAACAACCCTGAGAAGCTTTTGGAAACAAGATGTGGACGCTGTGGCGAGTGGGCCAATTGTTTCACGCTGTGCTGCCGTGCACTGGGCTTTGAAGCTCGCTACGTTTGGGATTACACAGGTATGGCACGCTCTCAGAGGGGGAGGAGGGCTCTGCAGATGAGGAGTGTGGGTTCAGGGTCAGAGCCCTCACTTTCTCACAGCTTAAATTTCCATTTACTTCTATAAAATAACAGCAGTACCAACCTCATAAGTGCTTTGTAGCAGCCACCAGACTGGTAATACTTGCAGCCTTGTTTGCTGGTACTTGTATTTTAGTCTTTGCATTCATCACAGTGTTGTCACTGTACATATAGGAGCATGTGTAAGAATATACTGTAAAAGTCTTCAGTATTAGAGGGTTATTGTTGTGATTTATTAAATTGGCTTCATGCTAGGCATACATACTATAAGAAAATCCATGGTATTTGACTTTGTCTTCATTTAGAAATGACTCGTGTTGAACATGTTAAAGAGTTGTTTCCCAGAGCTGGGGAGATAACTCACGTAAATTGCTTTCCATGCAAGTGTGCAGACCTGAGTTTAATCTCCAGAACCCACTTTTCCAAAGTGCTGCTCCTAGTGGCACACACTTACAATCCCAGTTCTGAGGGGGCCAAAACAGGCACATTCTTAGGACTCATTGGTCAGTGTAGCATCATTAGGCAAGTTTCATGCACATGAGCAACCATGTCTCAAAAAGTTGACCCATGCTACGGGAGTGACAGCCAAAGTTGTCTTCTGGCACATGTGCACGCATACACAGAGGAGTTTTTGTTTTTCTTAGAGTTCTATTTGTACTTCCAATATTCTTTTAGAACAGCTGAGACCTCCAGCCCATAATTATTATTCTTTTGCAATCAAAAAAAGGGTCCCAGGCAGGGTGTGGTGGGGCTTGTCTGTAATCTCAGGACTGGGGAGGCTGAGGCAAGAGGACTGAGGCTTCATAGCCATCTCAAGAAGCAAATATCAAGCTAGAATAGCCTGACCACTCTGTTGTTTCTGCTGCCGGTTCTAGGCCGCAGGGTGCAGGGAGGGGTTTCAGTTTGGGAGGTGACATCAGCTCCTTCTAACCAGACAGTTTTGGTGCTGTCCTCTGCTGACACTTACCTTGCTTAGAGGCACAGCACACTTTATTTTCTATTAAGAGTACAGCTGACTAGATTTTAGTAAATTTCAAAGAAAGAGAAAATGTCACAAAATTCTCATGTATATGAAGGAGAACTTAAATGTATCATTTTACGTGAATGGTTGTTAGGCATTTGCGTACAGTTACTGGAATCCATTGTGAGTGGTGGGCCATTGTGCTTTGTGACCTTGCGTTTATTTCCTTTGTCTTGTTCTTGTCCCATGTGAGCAGACCATGTTTGGACAGAAGTTTACTCTCCTTCTCAGCAGCGGTGGCTGCACTGTGATGCCTGTGAAGATGTCTGTGATAAGCCTCTCCTTTATGAAGTAGGATGGGGCAAGAAACTTTCCTACGTCATAGCATTTTCTAAAGATGAGGTAGGACACAGATCAATTTCCAAGAATAAAATATAGTTCTTCTAAGGGGTACTTGACTTTAAGCTGCATGTGTTTATAGAATACCATCTAGTGAGTTTGTCATTTGTGTATCCTGCCAGCCTCCTATGACTCTTTCCCTATATTAGAATATCAGTACTCCAGGGTGGGTGCACCAGCTTGTTTGTCCATTTACATGTTGGTGGGCATTTGAGTAATTTCAGTTTTGAGTATTTTAAATTAAGCTGCTACAAACATTCAGATATATGCTTACGTTTCTCTTTGCTCAGTGCATGGTGCTGGGATGGCTAGCTCATTGACAGGAAATACTAAATTGTTTTCAAAGGGACCACACCAGTTTCCATTCTGACCAGCAGAGGGAGGGTTCCCAGTTTTCCCATATCCTCACTAACATTTAGTGTGATGTAACTTGTTAATGCTAGTGCTTACTGGTACATAGTAGTATATCATTGAGCCTTTCACTTAGTGGAACATGGAGAGATGTCCTGTTCATGTGAGCTTCCCTGTGACAAAGCCTGTGGTACATGTTTCATGTGTATTTCCCATCAAAATGTCTACTTTGCCTATTTTTCCATTGTGTGTTTTTTTTTCCTTGTGTTTTGAGGGTCTTTATATGTTCTTATGTAAGTTTTTAAAAATATTTATTTGAGAGAGAGAGAGAAGGAGAAAGGCAGCTAGAGAAAGAGAGAATGGGCATGCCAGGGCCTCTAGCCACTGCAAAGGAACTGCAGACACTTGTGCCGCCTTGTACATCTGGCGTATATGGTTCCTGGGAAATTAACTTGGGTCCTTTGGCTTTGCAGGCAAGTGTCTTAACCTCTAAGCCATCACTCCAGCCCTTATATAAGTTTAAAAAAATGTTTTTGTTCATTTTTTATTTATTTGAGAGTGACAGACACAGAGAGAAAGGCAGATAAAGAGAGAGAAAGAGAATGGGCATGCTAGGGCCTCCAGCCACTGCAAACAAGCTCCAGATGTGTGCACCTCCTTGTGCATCTGGCTAACATGGGTCCTGGGGAAATTGAGCCTTGAACCAGGGTCCTTAGGCTTCACAGGCAAGTGCTTAACCACTAAGCCATCACTCCAGCCTAAGTTTTTTTTGTTTTTAAATCGGATATATGTACTGCAAAGGCTTTCTCCATTCATAGCCTTTCATATTCTAAGTAACTTGGAGGGAAGAAATCAGTACCCCATTTCCTACTCTTCTCGTTGTCTAGGAAAGCTTTGCCCTGCTGCCATGATTTTCTTTTAGAAATTGGATTATTTGTCTGTGATTCATTTGGGATACTTTTTGTTAAAATTCATTTTCAGCTTAGGGATCACGATTTATTGTAGCATAGTTTTCTAGGAACAATTGTCCCCTTACCACTGAGTTGTCCTCACACCTTTACCAGAAATCAGGCCTGTAACATCATTACTACAGTGCAGATGGTAAAGTTTTATTTGTTTAATTTTATAGAGTCAGCTTTGTATACAAATAATACAAAGCTAACATTCTGGGGGCTGGAGAGAGGGCTCAGGGGTTAAGGTGTTTGCCTTCAGTGCCTAATGACCTTGGTTCAGTTCTCTAGGACCCATGTAAACCAGATGCACAAACTGGTTCATGCATCTGGAGCTTGTTTTCAATGGCTAGAGACCCTGGCACACCTGTTCTCATTCTCATTTTTTCTTTCTGTCTATTTTGCAAATAAGTTATTTTTTAATGTTTTTATATTTTATTTATTTGAGAGAGAGAAAGAGGCAGAGAGAGAAGGGGGTGGAGAGAATGGGTATGCCAGGGCCTCCAGCCACTGCAGATGAACTCCAGATGTAGTCACCCCCTTGTGCATCTGGCTTACATGGGTCCTGGGGAATTGAGCTGGGATCCTTGGGATCCTTTGGCTTTGCAGGCAAATGCCTTAACTGTCAAGCCATCTCTCCAGCCCAAAAAAAACATTTTTTTGAAAACTAAAACATTGTGAAAATTTCACCTTTTTAGTTACCACAGTGATTTTTGTACATGTTGATAAAAAGTTAAGCCTGTTTTCTTCATTTGTCCTTCATTGGTTTCTGTTTTATTGTAACAAGGTCTCACTATGTAGGCCAGGCTGGCTCAGATTTGCAATCCTGCCCTTTGCCTCCTAAGTGCTGGGTCATGATTGTAAGCCACCATGCTTGGCTTTTCTTTAATTGAGCTATACCTGCAGCCCTGGTTTTTAAGTTTTAACAAAGGGTAGTATTTTCTTGGCTGCATGCATTGTGAATAATTGTCAAGTTAAGTTGAAGTTGTAAAGTTGCTATTTGTGTTCTGTAATTTGTTACAGGTAGTAGATGTCACGTGGCGATATTCATGTAAGCATGACGAGGTGATCTCCAGGAGAACCAAGGTCAAAGAAGAAGTACTCCGAGAAACTATTAATGCACTTAATAAGCAAGTAGGTGGTGGCTGTCTATTAAAAAGGGTGTTTGAATTTTATTATAATCAGGAATAGCCAGATTTTAACCCATTGCAATTCTGAAAGTAGAGACATTATTCCTAGCAAAGGTAGATTAGTAATTCAATGTTTCTTATTCATTGAAAGTTTTGAGAACTCATTTAAATTATTGTGGTCCTATTTTAGATTATATGTCACATCCATTCTTAAAATTCAGTGAAATAGCCTTTCATTATTTTTAGTATTTTCCTTTAGAGTGCATTGTTACCAGGCCTGGTGTACATACCTGTAACTCCAGCACTCAAGAGGCTGAGGCAGGAGGATCATGAGTTCAAGACTGTCCTGGTATTCATAGTGAGATCCTGTCTCAGAAAATGAAAGTAGGCCGGGCATGGTAGCACACATCTTTAATCCCAGTACTCGGGAGGCAGAGGTAGGAAGATAGCAGAGACTTCAAGGTCACCCTGAGACTACATAGTGAATTCCAAGGTCAGCCTGAACTACAGTGAAACCCTACCTGGGGGGAAAAAAATGAAAGCAGGGGTTGGAGAGATGGCGCAGTGGTTAAGGCATTTGACTGCAAAGCCTAACAACATGGGTTTGATCCACCCATATTCATGTAAAACCAGATGCTCTAAGTGGCTCATGTATCTGGAGTTTGCAGCAGCTGGAGGCCCTGGTGCATCCATTCTCTGTTTCTCTGTCCATCTTTCTCTGCTTGCAAATAAATAAATTTTTTTAAGGAAAAAATACTGCCATATTTGTAAAGGTAATCATATATACCTTGGGTATAATGACACACTTGTATTTGTGAGTGTATGTGTGTGTGTGTATGGAAATGTCTGCAACAGGGTACAGAACATTGTCACAGTGATCACTGAGGAGAGCAGGAGCTAAGGATCTGAGATGGAGTCACTTTACCACCTTTTTTTTTTCAAGGTAGGGTCTCACTAGCTCATGCTGACCTGGAATTCACTGTGGAGTCTCAGGGAGGCCTCTAAACTCACAGCAATCCTCCTACCTCTGCCTCCCGAGTGCTGGGATTAAAGGCATGCACCACTCCCAGCTGTAAGTGCAGTATTTTTACTTTAAAATTCAACAACTCATTTTGCTTTTTAGAATAGGGGAAGATCACCTGACCCCAGTCAGTGGCTGAGAGGCATGGTAAAGCTTCAGTCTGGTTTGAATTTGCTCTTTTGTCTGCTGTGTCAAAGACCCCAGCCTGGAACCCTGGAGAATGTGGCAAGAGTGTCTTGTTTTCCTCCTCTGAACTTTGATTTTGGTTAAAAAAAAAAAAATTGCTTTGTTTTTCAGTACTTTGGTCACCATTTTGTGCCTGACTTTCAGCGTCTTCTCCTCAGGCTGTGTAAGAATTGCCAAATGCTGGAGAGGAAATGGGGCACAATGTGTTCCCTTCACCCAGTCTCTCTCTTCCTCTGGGATCCTCAGCACTCGTGTTTTGTCACTTGGATAGTTTTTATGTGCATCCAGATGTGTGCATTCGTGCGTGTTTCCTTGGCTTTGCTTAGCAAGATTCTTGTTGTAACACAAGCTAGTTCATCATAGTATGAACCGAAGAATGCTGTCTCCTGTCTTAAATATTCATCCAAGACAGCAAGAATAGGAAATAGGTATTAAATGGTTTCTCAAAATACACAAAATATTAAGCTTTTCATAGTGTTGTTTTGATTTCCCAAGTAATATATCTATGAAAATAAAACTGCCTACTTCGGTCAAGACCACTCTGTAAATACAAATGTTTGTATTTTGATAGAGATGGGCTTCTGTAACTAGTTTTTCAAACTTAAATTACAGAGGCAACTATCTTTGTCGGAAAACAGAAGAAAAGAACTTCTCCAGAGGATAATTGTGGAGCTTGTTGAATTTATATCTCCCAAAACCCCAAAGCTTGGAGAACTGGGTGGAAGAGTGTCCGGTTCTGTGGCTTGGAGAGTGGCCCGGGGTGAAATGGGTCTAGAGGTATTGTTCCAGCAGTGCCATCCTGTTTTCCTGCTTCCTATGGTATACCCCTGGCTTAGAGAAGCCATATTGTCTCACAACTACAATAGTCTTTTTCTTCCAGAAGGTTTTTGAGTGAAGTGCAAAGGACATAAATTTTGAGAAACATTTAGATATGTTTCTTGTTTATGTTTAAACATGAAAGTAGACACATTTCCTAATAGTGCTTTAATTTTTCAAACAGGGTTTCAAAATACTCTTCCTTTAAGATGCAAGAATTCTGATGCAGCTACACTTGGTGGCACCTACCTGTAGCCCTGTAGGGGATGCTGCGTCAGGAGGGACATAAGTTCAGCCAGGGGCAGCATAGGGAGAGCCTGTCTGGAACTGGAAAGGAAAAAGAGGGCCGGGGATGGAGCTTGGTAGTACAGCACTTGCTGGCCTGTTTGAGTCCCTGGAATCAATTCCCTGATGGGGGTGTGGGTTATCATCACTTCTTAAATTTATTTATTTATTTTTTTATTATTTATTTGAGAGCGACAGACAGAGAGAGAAAGACAGATAGAGGGAGAGAGAGAGAACGGGCGCGCCAGGGCTTCCAGCCTCTGCAAACGAACTCCAGACGCGTGCACCCCCTTGTGCATCTGGCTAACGTGGGACCTGGGGAACCGAGCCTCGAACTGGGGTCCTTAGGCTTCACAGGCAAGCGCTTAACCACTAAGCCATCTCTCCAGCCCCATCACTTCTTTAATATCCAGAAATTAAGTAATCAAAGTGGAAATTAATTCTGTAGTTGAGCCCTATAGTTAGGGACAGGTAGAAGTTGGTATGTGGGTTCTTAATGAGCATGAAGACATGGTATACCAGCCTGGCTCTTCCCAGGAGCTGAAAGCAGAGTTGCTAGATTATTTAGAATAACCATTTAGGAAAAGGAGAATAGTCCACCACATATTGACTAGTATGAAACATTTCTACATGGGTGAAAGTGGTCTATCAGCTTTTCTGAATCTACCTTTGCTCACTTCTCCACCAAGGGATGGCGTCCACAGAGGTCCCCAGGCAGTTCCATGGTTGCTTTTTAATTGATCCCATCATCCGAAGCAGGCAGCCAGAAGCAGTGGTTTAGTCCTAAAATGACTAGAGCTAATAAGCTCAACAAATTATTCCGACCTCTACAGATGCAGCGCGAGTGAGGAGGAGCATGAATGTCGATGAGGCCGTGAAAAGAGCTCATTGAGCTCCCAGCTGTGCTTAGTTGAAAACATGGATGTTATTTAGGTCTCCTTTCTTTTTCTTTGTAGGGAAGGCTGTGCTTCCTGAGATGGCATGTAGTTGGTTAAACTTTAAAAATACTAATTGGCAACTGAGATTGTTTTTCTTTTTTGAAAATGTTCAGAATTTCTTAATTACTGGAGACCATCTTAATGCCATGACTTTAAAAAGAAATCATTTCCTCCTTTAGAGATGGATGTTTTAAAAGTAGATAGGAAAATGTTAATCCTAAAAATACTTGGAGGCGGGGCGGGGTGGCCTGGGATGGAGCATGTGCTGCACAAGTGCCAGTCCCTGCAGCGCTGCCCCAGGCTCCACGCGAAAGCGTCCAGACGGGAAAGGCTTCTGCAGCCCTGCCCAGGCAGAGGCGGGAAACCTCCTGGAAGCGCCCGGGCCAGCCGATGAGCACCCAGCCCTGAGAGACCCTGCCTCCCACCACGGGACGGCAAGGCCCAGCCCCGAAAGTCGTCTTCTGACCTCCACACAAGCGCGCATGCTCGTACCTGCATTCCCACCCAGAAACATGCCCACGCGCACACACGACAGAGAAAATTTCCTCTTCAGAGCTAAGAGGGAAACATTTCTGATACTATCTCCAGGAGGAAAAGTTACCTTACATTAAAATAATCTTATGAAGCCCAGATTCAAGCCAAGATGGCACATGCTTGTCCTCCCAACACTGGGGAAGCCGAGGAGTTCAACCATGAGTGAGACTAGCTTGGTCTTATAAACATTGTAATGAAATAGCAAACTTACTCTACACTGCTCTGCACATAGGGATATTTGCTATGTTCAGAAATACATGGATTTTTTTGTTTTATTTTTGCTAATTATCCTTTATAAGAGATAGTCCTTTTAAATACTTCCTCTTGGTTTATGTCATACATTCTGAAATATCTTGGATAAAAATGGAAAGAGGATATGGGGATGTGGCTCAGTGACGAGTGCTTGCCTAGTGTGCTCAGGCCCTGCGTGCACTTTACACTACCACAAAGGAAGACAGAAGGGAATGAAAGAAGGAGACAGGAAGAGAATTGGGCAGTGACTTGAAGCACACTAAATCTGAATTATAAAATCAAATTTTAAAAACAACAAACTTGCTTTTTTACCTTTTGCCAGCAGCAGCATGTATGGCTGTACTTTAGAATTGTCTTTTCTTTCATACATGTAATGTTGTTGATTCTTGTTATTATTTTGAGACAAAGTCTTGCTGTATAATTCAAGTTGTCTTCAAGTTTTCTGTTCTCCTGCCTCAGCCTCCCCAGTGCTGGGATTGTACACTGCCACACACAGCTTAATGTTACTATTTTAAAATGATGACAGTGATGTGCATTTTTTTTCTCATCTTGTGTTTAAGGTATTTTGTAAAGAGTCATCGCTTCTTGCACCTTGAAAGTTTTTGTATTTTTAACACAAAGTGTAGCCTACAGTCCTCATCAGTTAGAAAGTTCAGAGGACATGGTGCCCTAGCCTGCTCAACAGCTCGCCTCCACAAGATGGCCTACCCCATTGCAAGGAGACACCCTGTCCCAGTGGCACTTACAGACATGGGGTAAATCTTCCTTTGTAAGTGTTTGATGTAGTCAGTGGTTTCAGGAAGAGAGATTAGTAAAACAAAAAGATTTATTGTAGGTGAGAATATACAAAACTTGCCTGGAATTTTAAGGTAAAACATGAGCAGTTATAGTAATTATCACATGGAAAATAACTCCTCGGGCATTCTCTCGGCTTCCCTTGGAGGCAGGAAGGATGAGAACAAAGTCAAATAGGTGATGTGCAGAGTCCAAACACTAGGGTTAGCCCATGTCAGGCTCTGTGTCAGGAACTAGTTGATGCTTGTGAGAAACTACAAGACTGTAGCATGGTAGAAGTTTAGTGGGAATGGGAAAGCTGAAACCGGCGATGCCATCATACAGAGCTGAGCCTTGGTGGGGGCTGAGTGTAAGTATTGCGAAGTCCCGGGAGTGATGTACCCCATTCAGATGTGGTAGCATAGGCCTGTCGTCTCACGCCCACGAAGTGGCGGCAGGAGCACTGTGAGCACAAGATCGGTCTGGACACGTAATGAGACCTGACTCAAAAAGACAAAACAGGTAACGATGAGTGAAGAGAGCAAGAGATAGTGCTTCTCGTTACGGTTTTTACATCCCTGCCCCTCATGGGGAACATGAGTAAGAGTGAACATCAGTGTCCAAGTCACAGGAAGGGGGTGGCAGGAGACATGAGGCAGAGTGAGTGGGGTGGGTCTCAATGACACAGTCTAGGCCCGCCTCTTACTTAGCTCTGCTAAGGTCTGGTATTGCGGCAGCAGCACGCGTGTTGTGTGTAGCCACAGTGTCTTCTCGTTACACGTGTACCACAGTGTCTTCTGAGCTCTCTTCTGGCATCTTTGCCTTTGCAATTTAAATGAATCTCTTACTACTTACTATACATAGTGTTTCCTTTTTATTTTCTGTATCTTCCATAACATTGAAATCGCATTTTGTTTTCTTTTAAGAGAAAAGAAACCCTGTTCACTCCCTCTGAAAATGAGAAGATTTCCAAACAGCTTCACCTTTGTTACAATATTGTGAAAGACCATTATGTCCGAGTTTCGGATAACAACCAAACCATTTCTGGATGGGAAAATGGTCTGTGGAAAATGGAATCCGTGTTCAGAAAAGTGGAAGCAGACTGGAACATGGTAATTCAATGCATGAAACTGTAAAACTTGTGTCATTACTTAAACAAATAGAGGTTGGCTTTGTTTTTCGGTTGTGCATAATGTCAAAACTGATGTAATTGATTTTGGTCTCTCTAACTTGGAAAAGAAAATCCTGTTCCCAGCATTTAATCACAGGTTTACTAGAGACACTTACATTATTGTTATGGAAATAACCATTTTCTTTCCTTTTTTTTTTTTTTTTTTTATTTGAGAGCAACAGACACAGAGAGAAAGACAGATAGAGGGGGAGAGAGAGAATGGGCGCGCCAGGGCTTCCAACCTCTGCAAACGAACTCCAGACACGTGCGCCCCCTTGTGCATCTGGCTAACGTGGGACCTGGGGATCCGAGCTTCGAACCGGGGTCCTTAGGCTTCACAGGCAAGCGCTTAACTGCTAAGCCATCTCTCCAGCCCGGAAATAACCATTTTCATCAGAGGTTGAATTTAACTCTTTCATGGGAAAAATAATCAAGTAACCTCTGGTCCATGTGACTGTCATGCATGAACATAAGAAGCATACTGCTTTCACTGGCGTGTATTCAGAGTCTACAAAATACTAGCTGCTGTGGAGTATGATAGACTTACCCCAAGTCCCACAAGCTCACCACCTCATAGTTTCATGTCATCCGAGTGTGGGTGACTGGTTATTCCTTCTCTGTGTCCTAAAGGGTCAAATAAAGAAATGGAGGCTGGACCATAGTCATTCACTGATACCAGATTGCACATTGTCATACAAGCAAGAGACATTGCTTTTGAGTGTCCTTGCTCCTTAGACGCACGGTCAGCTTGTACCTGTTCATGAGGCTGCAGGGGAGTGTATTTATTCACAGTAGTTTTCCATAGGAGTTAGCATACACAGCTTTTAAGTTACCTCACTAAAGTTGTTGAGCAGGACAGTTCCCGTGCAGGAAATACTGGGCATATTAAAAAGGTGAGGTCTGGGTTGAGGTGGCCGTGTCTGTTAGCACTTTCCATATAGGCATTATTCGAATACAGAGAAACACAAATGTAGTTGCCACTGTCTTCTGTCTTATTCAGTCATGAGCTTTTGCTATAAGCTTACCTATGCTTAGCCATTAAATTGTCTAGTCTAAGGACTGGAGAGAGGGAGTTGCGGTTACGGTGCTTGCCTGCAAAGCCTAAGGATCTACATTTGACTCTCCAGGCCCCACATAAGCCAGACACACAAGGTGCCACAAGCGCACAAGGTCACACGTGCACACAAGGTGACACGTGGAGTTTGATTACAGTGGCTGGAGGCCCTGGTGTGCCCATTTGCTCTCTCTTGCTCTTGCCCTCTTGCATAAAAAACAAGGCCAATGAGCCAGGTGTGGTGGCATACGCCTTTAATCCCAGCACTCAGGAGGCAGAGGTAGAAGGATCACCATGAGTTTGAGGCTACCCTGAGACTACATAGTGAATTCCAGGTCAGCTTGGGCCAGAGTGAGACCCTACCTCGAAAAACAAACAAACAAAATAACAACAACAAAAGGCCAGTCTATTGGGATTGCCTCAAAAAATGAAAAGTCGGGCTGGAGAGATGGCTTAGCGGCTAAGCGCTTGCCTGTGAAGCCTATGGACCCCGGTTCGAGGCTCGGTTCCAGGTCCCACGTTAGCCAGATGCACAAGGGGGCGCACGCGTCTGGAGTTCGTTTGCAGAGGCTGGAAGCCCTGGCGCGCCCATTCTCTCTCTCTCCCTCTATCTGTCTTTCTCTCTGTGTCTGTTGCTCTCAAATAAATAAATAAATAATTTAAAAAAAAAAATGAAAAGTCCAGCCTACATAACATCTAAGAATATAAAGTGTGGGGATCCTTTTGTGTTGAACCAAGAATAGGTTATAGGATTATTAAAATTATAAATATGTGTGTTTTTTAGTTAGCTAAAGAAATGTATAAAATACAATTTAAAATTCAGATTTCAAGGTATGTGTCTACAGTGGTTATATACTTGATGAGGGAGGATGAATGTCTTCTGAAAGACTATTTTTAGTCTAAAAGTTTCTGTGAGCTGAAAAGAGGGCTTAATAGAAGTTTACCTGTCATGGACTAGCTGGTGCCCGCTGAATTGAGGAAAACTTGTAGTTCTTCCTTATCAGAAGTTTCTATAGGAAAAGTACTGGTGGGGAGTAAGAATGTGTTGTGGAGATACAGTGGGCTGAGGAGCTGGGCCAGTCTCAGGCCCACATCTTGCTATCACACCTTCTTCTTTCTCATCAGAGAACATTTGCTGAGGGCTTGTTCTGCCAGGCATTGTTCTCAGCTACACATGTGAAGGGGAAGCTACGGCTCCTGCTCTCAGCCCCACCAGGGAGACCGGCTTATGAGCAGCCATCCTAACCACTATGTCGAGTGCTATAATAACTGTGTCCTTGCATTGCTATAGAAACACTGAGGTAATTAGCTTTGGCTGTGGGAGTTGGGCAGAGCTCCACAGAGAGGGCGGCACTGGAGCTGGACGCTGAAGGATGAGTAGGTGTTTGTTCATCAGGCAGGGAAAAGCAAGAATGCATGTGTTTTCAGATTTCTTCAGCAGAACAGTGGAACCACGAATAGTGTATGGTGTGAACAATGGGAAGGCCATGCCATTGAGCAGAAAACAGACCAGTTTAAGACATGCTTTGATATGCTGTGGTGAGGGACACCCCATCTTAGGTTGAGTGAGTCTGTTTAAGACATGCCTTGACATGCTGTGGTGAGGGACACCCCATCTTAGGTTGAGTGAGTCTGTTTAAGACATGCCTTGACATGCTATGGTGTGGGACTGGTGTGGGACACCCCATCTTAGATTGAGTCTGTTTAAGACGTTCTTGATGTGCTGTGGTGAGGGACACCCCAACTTAGGTTAAGTGAGTCTGTTTTTAGATGTGCCTTGATGTGCTGTGGTATGGGACACCCCATCTTAGGTCGAGGGAGTCTGTTTCTAACTCCGTGTTTATTATCAGATCAATGCAGTACTAAAATTTGTGGAGATGGCCAGAGCAACATTTGTCATTAAACCTTGCATGTCCCATTTAAATCAGTGCCTGTAGTTGTTTGCCAGCTCTGCTCAGTAGGCTTGCCCCCTACCCCTGTTTCCAGTGACATCCCACATGACAGGTCAGTTGTAGAGCAAGCAGACATACTAAATTTTGCTACTTCCCAAGTTCGCTGTTTGTTGATGTCTGAATTGAAAAGATATAGGTGCATTCTGAGAGGCAGGCGGCAACACCGTGATAAAGTCATGTGAATGACTCCTGCCTACCTGCTGTCCCTTCAAGCATGTGCTGTGCTCTCTGCCTGCAAAACTATTTTCAGACCTTCAGCCCCTGCCTCGTCACTCTCTCCAGGCTGCCCTTGCCCTGCTGTGCGCGGCCCTTGCTCTCTGCGCCCCCTGCTGTCTGCGCCCCCTGCCCTTCCACCTCCTCAGAACGCTGGTACCTTCCTTTCTCACTAAGGACTTGTCCTCAGAACTGTGCTTAAGGCCTCCAGCCCCAGCTACTCACATACCCGTCACCCTTTGTAGATGCTCTGCAGCACATCCCTGCCTGCCTCACCTTCACTCAGCAGCTGTGTAAGACAGGGTCTCCCCTCTGTTAGAGCATTGACCTCACACAGAGACCTGCCCCTGTCACTTCCCATTCTGTCATTGCATGGCTCTGGATGTCTGCTAGTGCTGAGGCAGTGTTGAGTGGAGGGTCTGAATGTGAGAAAGAAGAATTAGGGGTGTGCAACATAAATTCTATACCCTTGGACATATTTTGTGTGTGAGTGTGTGGTGCCTTGGGCTTTGCACATGTCAGGCAAGCAACCTGCCACTGCTAATCTGCATACTCAGCTCAGTCCAGTGGACTTTTGAGCAATTTTATGTCTTTGTCATTAGTATCACTTCTGTCAAGAATTGATAGTAAATGTGTACGTTGTCAGACATTGCATGTAGCATTCAGGGTGGATAAACTAAGAGACAAGCCCCAGGCATGTAAGAAAGACACATGGGCCAACTGTTTAGATTGATGGTATAAGTTTTAGAAAAATACCAGTCTGTGTTGGATGCTGAGGAAGGGAAAATAAAAGAAAGAACCACTAATTTCCTGAGCCAGATTGTCCTTGCAGACAAAATAACATCAGGGTGAGTATTTGTAAGAAGAAAAAGAGGGAGAGTTTCTCAGAATGAGACAGGATATGGAAGGGGTGTGTCTGTGGGCATGGACAGAAGCACTGAGGTGGGGACGTCTGGTGCATAGGGGACGGCGAGTGGCAAGATATAGAGAAGGGAGAAAGTGAGGCTAGAGGGAAAACAGTTATCAGGGCTGCGAGATATTCATGTCTTCTCTTAGTCAGGAACTGGAAGGGTCAGGCAGGGGAAGGATATGATCACACTATTGCTCTCAAGACGTAACTACAGAAGTGAAAGGTGGAATAGATCTGAAATAGTATGGAAGGATTTGGACACAGGACATCCAAAAGTGGATTCATGTTCAGTTTCAGTGAGTAGGCAGACTAACCAAGGTTAAGATTCCTGAGCAGTGCCAGGGTGCGGGCGTGGGACTACAGCTGCGTTGTGAGTACCTTGAGAACAAGGGGCTGCAGGGCGCTTTCCGTGCGGTGAACACAGCACAGCTGGGCAGCCTGAGCAGTGAGTATGCCAAGAATGTTCTCCCCACAGTGTACTGAAATCCTCCACAAGGCAGCCATAACCTGACACGTGCTAACTACAGCCTGTAAGCAAGAGTCGCCTGCATTCTGCATGGGTGCATAAAGAGGCCGGCATGCACAGTTGTCTCTGCCCTGAGACTGTGATGGCAGCCACAACCCAAAGGACTGGCTCTGCTTGTATTCACTGTGAGTGATACACCTGTGACATGGTGGTCTCAGCTGTGTATGCATGCAGACATCATAAAGAGGTGGGGTCAGCTACTGGAAATAACTGATTTCTTATTTTACTAGCACAGGAAAAGAGCAGTCACCCTGAGTAGGCCCACACTGGCATGTGAATCTACACAGTGATAAACCTATGAGTGTAAAAAGCCAGGATCTAAAACCTGGTTTGTGAGGTGGGAAGTCAAGAACAGTCAGCAGATTCCTTCCCCATCTAGACAAATAGTGAATATTTGCTGGTTATACCAGTATTTATTATATATCAACAAAACCATAGTTGGAGGTTTTTATATAAATTCTAATGGTTAGTGTCTTTTAAGTTATAAAAGTGAGCATAGTCTTGGTCACTTTCTATCATGTCTAAAAATGCTATTTTGTCATCTGATTTAGTTAAAAATGGTATGGCCATAATATTTTGTGTGAAAAAGATAATGTGAATTTTATATAAATAAGGGCCTATTTTATTTCCACATATAATAGCATAATCTTTAGCAGTAAAAACCTTTTTTATTTTGTCATAATATATGTAGATGTTTACACGGATAAGAATTTAAACTTAAACGCAATTGACTTCTTTAACTTTCTTTTTAATTTTTTAAATTTTTTTTTTTAATTTTTATTAACATTTTCCATGATTATAAAATATATCCCATGGTAATTCCCTCCCTCCCCACCCCCACACTTTCCCGTTTGAAATTCCATTCTCAATCATATTACCTCCCCATTACAATCATTGTAATTACATATATACAATATCAACCTATTAAGTATCCTCCTCCCTTCCTTTCTCCACCCTTTATGTCTCCTTTTCAACTTACTGGCCTCTGCTACTAAGTATTTTCATTCTCACACAGAAGCCCAGTCATCTGTAGCTAGGATCCCCATATGAGGGAGAACATGTGGCGCTTGGCTTTCTGGGCCTGGGTTACCTGACTTAGTATAATACTTTCCAGGTCCATCCATTTTTCTGCAAATTTCATAACTTCATTTTTCTTTACCGCTGAGTAGAACTCCATTGTATAAATGTACCACATCTTCATTATCCACTCATCTGTTGAGGGACATCTAGGCTGGTTCCATTTCCCAGCTATTATAAATTGAGCAGCAATAAACATGGTTGAGCATGTACTTCTAAGGAAATGAGATGAGTCCTTTGGATATATGCCTAGGAGTGCTATAGCTGGGTCATATGGTAGATCAATCTCTAGCTGCTTTAGGAACCTCCACACTGTTTTCCACAATGGCTGGACCAGATTGCATTCCCACCAGCAGTGCAGAAGGGTTCCTTTTTTTCCACATCCCCGCCAACATTTATGATCATTTGTTTTCATGATGGTGGCCAATCTGACAGGAGTGAGATGGAATCTCAATGTAGCAGGATACAAAATAAATACACAGAAATCAGTAGCCTTCGTATATGCTAACAACAAACACACAGAGGATGAAATCAGAGAATCACTCCCATTCACAATTGCATCAAAAAAAATAAAATACCTTGGAATAAACCTAACTAAGGAAGTAAAGAATCTATACAATGAGAACTTTAAAACACTCAAGCGAGAAATTGCAGAAGACACTAGAAAGTGGAGAAACATCCCTTGTTCCTGGCTTGGAAGAATCAATATCGTGAAAATGGCAATCTTACCTAAAGCAATCTACACATTTAATGCAATCCCTATCAAAATTCCAAAGGCTTTCTTCATGGAAATAGAAAAAAC
This sequence comes from Jaculus jaculus, assembly GCF_020740685.1. Lineage (NCBI taxonomy): Eukaryota > Metazoa > Chordata > Mammalia > Rodentia > Dipodidae > Jaculus > Jaculus jaculus. The sequence goes on along the minus strand of NC_059117.1, from coordinate 63,199,339 downwards.
AATCCAAAAATTCATTTGGAATCATAAAAAACCTCGAATATCTAAAATAATACTGAGCAACAAAAAAGAGGCTGGTGGTATCACCATACCTGATTTTAACCTATACTACAGAGCCCTAGTAACAAAAACAGCATGGTACTGGCACAAAAACAGACATGTAGATCAGTGGAACAGAATAGAGGACCCAGATGTAAGCCCAAGTAGCTATAGCCACCTGATATTCGATAAAAATGCCAAAAATACTCATTGGAGAAGAGACAGCCTCTTCAGCAAATGGTGTTTTGAAAACTGGATAAATATCTGCAGAAGGATGAAAATAGATTCTTCTCTCTCGCCATGCACAAGAATTAAGTCCAAATGGATTAAAGACCTTAACATCAGACCGGAAACTTTGAAACTGCTAGAGGAAAAAGTAGGGGAAACCCTTCAACATATTGGTCTTGGCAAAGACTTTCTGAATACAACCCCAATTGCTCAGGCAATAAAACCACAGATTAACCACTGGGACCTAATGAAATTACAAAGATTTTGCACTGCAAAGGACACAGTGAAAAAAGCAAAGAGGCTACCTACAGAATGGGAAAAAATCTTCGCCAGCTATATATCTGATAGAGGATTAATATCTAGGATATACAAAGAACTCAGAAAGTTAACTAATAAGAAATCAAACAAGCCAATCAAAAAATGGGCTAAGGAGCTAAATAGAGAGTTCTCAAAGGAAGAAATACGAATGGCATATAAGCACCTAAAAAAATGTTCTACGTCACTAGTCATCAGGGAAATGCAGATTAATTTTTTAAATTTATTTGTGTGCATGTATGTATTAGTGGGGTGCATATCAGGGTCTCTTGCTGCTGCAAACAAATGTCTGTCCAGTTTTACTTGAGTGCTAGGGAATTGTGCCCAGGCCAGCAGGCTTTGTAAGCAAGTGCCTTTAAGCACAGAGGTAACTCTCCATCAGATTCTTTCAACTTTCTGGGATCTTAAAAGCCACTGTCAGGCTGGAGAGATGGCTTAATGGTTAAGTGCTTGCCTGTGAAGCCTGGGGACCCCGGTTTGAGGCTCGACACTGCAGGACCCACGTTAGCCAGATGCACAAGGGGGCACACGTGTCTGGCATTCATTTGCAGTGGCCTCCAGCCCATTGTCTCTCTGTCTCCCTTTTTCTCTGTCGCTCTCAAATAAATAAATAAAAATAATTTTTAAAAAGGCCACTGCCTTTAGAACTTAAAAAATTAAATACATGCCAATCCATAGTCTTAGGTGTGTCCCACAGCTATTATAAACCTTCTGTGACAGTGGACACATTTGTGACCCAGGCCCCTATAATATAATTAAAGCAACTCTTGGAATAAACTGATAATTTGAAGTGAATCTGACTTCAAGCTCTTATATTTTATATCATGATTTGGGGGGAACATCTATAAATACGAAACTGTTGAAATGTTGAGTAGACAAATATATTGAGACATAAATTTAAATATATTTATTTTTGCCTTGATTGCTTTCTGCAAGTCTTACTACTCCTGCTTGCCTTTCTCCCATTAAACTTCCTAGCCACTCCTCAGTGGAAATTTGGGCTGTGGTCCCTCTCTTAGATCCTAGTAGCACAAAATGGGTGAGACCAGTGACTCCCAGGCTCTACTGTGGAACAGCTGCAGGAGTACAGTCATGTGAGCCTCAGAGGTGGCGACAGTGGTTACCAGATATGTGGAGCACGTCTGGCTGTATCAGCAAGTAACAGATGACTATATGCATCTAGTCTAAGGAGTATAAGACCGTCAGTTGTTGCGTGATCTCTGATTGACTAATTCTTAAAAACATTCAAGTCAATTACTATATTTAGCCTGGAATAAAACAGTTGCCAAATATGACTGGAATACTAGTAGTGATTGTTCTTTTATTTGATTAATTTTTTATAGACATATGTGGGGGTGGGAGAAGGACATGCCAGGGTCTCTTGCTAATGCAAATCAATGTTAGATGCATGCATGTACCACTTAGTGTACCACTTAGTGTCCAGCGTCACGTGGGTGCTGAGGGTTCAACTTAGACTGTCAGCTCTGCAAACAAGCACCTTTACCTGCTGAGCCGTTTCCCCAGCCCCGTGATTGTTTGCTACCTAATGAGTAAAGTCTAGAATTCAGATGGAATATGCATTAAGGCATCTCCATGTCAGGTGGGTTTTATGTGGGGTTGAACCATTGCCCAGAGCTAGAGTGTCAGCTGTGTGTGCTGAAAGGACCAGTCTCACTTGAGTATCTGCCCATTTGCATATATTTAATATTTTAATATTTAATAACTATCTCATGTTGATTAAACTCTCTAATGAATCCAGAACCTGTTTTAAGTTCAAGCAAAATTACTTTGAGGAAAGGAAGTCTTGGCAATTCAAGGATTGATAAAAATATGAAAGACCCTGAAAGTTGATAGTGTAGATACAAGGTTAGAGCCATAGCTCATTCTCAGTTAGGTACATGACGAGGAGAAAGGGAGATGTTGAGAATGTGGATCTTATGAGAGAGTAAGAACTGAGCAGTACTGGGCAGGGATGAGCGTGAGGTCACCCTGTGTGGTCAGGGCAGCGTGGTGAACGGTCAGTTAGCGTTCTCTAGAGGACTGAGCAGTGCTGGGCAGGGATGAGCGTGAGGTCACCCTTTGTGGTCAGGGCAGCGTGGTGAGCATTCTGTAGAGGACCAGTAGAACCAGTATGTGTTAGAAAGGATATTCATTGGATTAGTTAACAGGATGTAGGCTGGACCGTCCAACCATAGCTGTCTGCAGGCTGGAGAATCAGAGAACCCAGTTGTTCCTGAGTCCATGAGGCTGGATGTCTCAGCAGTCCCAGGCTGACGTGCCGGCTGGAGGAAGCCTGGAGAGCCACTGTTGAAAAGTCCATGCTGTAAAGCTGACAAAGCAGTTCCAGTGTCCCCAAAGAAAAGCAGCAGCCAGGTGAAAGGCTCCATGCTTCCTGAGCTCCTTTAAACATAGTCCATCACCAGGAGGACTGTCCACTCAGGGAGGAGGACCTCCTCCTCAGTCTTCCTAGTTTTGCCCTCACAAACCATCCAAGAAGCATGTCTGTTACTAGCCTGATGAAGTTAACAGAATTTAACCATCACGGTGAGGAAAGGGTCTTTTTCAAGACATTTTTCACACACGCAGACACACGCCATTTCCGTAGGTGTGAAAGTTAACCCAGAGGGAACAAGATACCCAGTGGAACACTCAGGGCTGGGTTGTGTGTAGAGCTCGGGTTATAGACACAGCTTCATGGCTCCTGGGCAGGACTGCAGATGGCCTGTGGTAGTGGTGCACTGGGTGCCAGAAGACTGGTGTCTTGAGCTGTGTCCATTTAAAGTGCTGCTGGTGGGCTGGAGAGATGGCTTTATAGTTAAAGGCACTTGCTTGCAAAGTCTGATGACAAAGGTTCAGTTCCCCAGTACCCATGAAAAGCCAGATGCACAAAGTGGTGCATGTGTCTGGAGTTCACTTGGCAGTGGCAAGAGGCTGTGGTATGTTACCCCTTTTCTTCCCTCCCTCCCTTTCATTGTCCCCTCCCCCTACAAATTGAAAAATAAAATTTTTTTTAAAGTTTTTTTTTAAATTTTTATTTATTTATTTGAGAGCAACAGACACAGAGAGAAAGAAAGATAGAGGGAGAGAGAGAGAATGGGCGCGCCAGGGCTTCCAGCTTCTGCAAACGAACTCCAGACGCGTGCGCCCCCTTGTGCATCTGGCTAACGTGGGATCTGGGGAACCAAGCCTCGAACCGGGGTCCTTAGGCTTCACAGGCAAGCGCTTAACCAAGCCATCTCTCCAGCCCAAAAATAAATTTTTTTAAAATGAAGTGCTGCTGTTGGGAACAGGGGCCACACTAGAGACCCTTACCTAGGGCAAAGCGGGTTTCTTTTTTTTCTTTTTTTTTTTAATTTTTTATTTATTTATTTGAGAGCGACAGACACAGAGAGAAAGACAGATAGAGGGAGAGAGAGAGAATGGGCACGCCAGGGCTTCCAGCCTCTGCAAACGAACTCCAGACGCGTGCGCCCCCTTGTGCATCTGGCTAACGTGGGACCTGGGGAACCGGGCCTCGAACCGGGGTCCTTAGGCTTCACAGGCAAGCGCTTAACCGCTAAGCCATCTCTCCAGCCCCAAAGCGGGTTTCTTAATGGGAGGCTATTACTTCTCTGGAAAAGTGGTTATTCTGAGCTATGGAGCAGGTGCACTTAACAGGACCCTTATTTTAAACTATTCTCTCAATTCTCAGTTTAATACTGAACTCCTTAACTAAGTATAACTTAGCAGAGTTTGACTAGCATACAACTAAAATGTAGAGCTGCAGTTAGTGATAAGAATCTTCTCAGTGGGGAAAACAGGTTTGTTTTTTGGAATAACTCTTCTTTCATCAGTCCCCATAGTTTGATTATTTCTGATGACTCCTCTCTCCCCTGCGTCATAGGTGTATTTGGCCCGGAAGGAAGGGTCATCCTTTGCTTACATTTCCTGGAAGTTTGAGTGTGGGTCAGCTGGCCTAAAGGTAGAGAGCATTTCCATCAAGACAAGTAGCCAGACCTTTCTGAGTGGAACTGTGAACTGGACACTGCGATCTGACACAGCACAAGTAAACCTGGCCGGTGGTAAGCATGTGACCAGAGAGCTAACCAAGACTGCCTGTTCTTATTTGAGATTTACTAGCAAAGATTTACTCTCACTATTGAAAAAATATTTTAATTCAGTATAACCTCATTCTATCCGAAAGGCTGATGTTTTGATGAAACAAATGCAGGGGGAAAAATCATTTCTTTGTTGCAAAGCATGCATTTCCTCCCAAAAGAATAGTGACTGGTCTAGGGAAATGGCTCAGTGGTCAAAGGTACTAGCTTGCAAAGCCTGGCTGTATAGGTTCATTTTCCCAGTACCCATGTAAAGCCAGAGATACAAAGCAGTGCATACGTCTGGAGTTTGTTTGCAGAAGCAAGAGGCCATGGCACATTCATTCTCTCCTCGCCACCCCTCCCTCCCTTTTTCCCCCTCCCCCCCCCCCCCACACACACAGAGGAAGAAAATAAAAGTGAGCTTGTAATGGCCAGATGTGGTAGTACATTCCTTTAGTCCCAGCACTCGGGAGGGAGAGAGAGGAAGATCTCTTTGTGTTTGAGACCGCTGGGGACTACAGTGAGTTCTCAGTAAGCCTGGGCTAGAGTGAGACAGCACCACAAAGAAGAGTGCATGTCTTCTAAGGGTGATAGCCCAGAGGGAATCCATTCTAAGTCCATTTCTTTATACTTTTCAAATAACCAAAATCAAAATGTAAATTATTTTTTCCTCCAACAGATAAAAATCTTCGCTCTTATGATGATTTTTCTGGTGCCACAGAAGTTACTTTGGAAGCAGTATTAAGCAAAGGAGATGGAACTATTGCTTGGCAACATACCCAGCTGTTTAGACAAAGCCTAAATGACCATGGAGAAAACTGTTTGGAAATAATTATCAGATTCAGTGACCTTTGAGAACCTGAGGATTGGGAGAAAGCTGCCCCTAATCAAGGACTTGCCGTGGCCTTGAGGAGTATATTGGCTCAGCACATGTCTAGTTGGCGGTCACCACCCTGGCCAGCATATTTCTTTGACTGGCCATCCATCATGTGACCCTCATTAAAGTATTTCTTTGTACTATGGACCATAAGAAACCTCGAATTAAAACTCCCTTCAACCTGTGACTATAACTCAGCATAAAGTCTTATTGATCCCAGATGAGAGTCTAATCTAAGTACTAATAATAGAGTTTTTAAAATGATGGTATTTATGGTGAAATGCTATTCATGACTGTAACAAAATCTTGGGCTTATAGGTACTTACCTTTTTTCTGATCAATCTTTTATTTCCTTATAAATGATTGAATTAGACTTTCCTAACATTCTTCATTTTGAGTAAGTGTGAAAGTAGAGTGTCTCCTAAGTTATAATGCATGAAGATTTTTATGATTGTAAATATGTAGACAATTAAGAAATAAAATGGATTATTTTGCCTTATACCTTTCCAGTGGCTACTTTGGCTCGACACAATACTAAACATTGCAGATGACCTGAATTCACATGAGTTGAAAAAACATTTAACATTGACAGCTTAAATTCAGGCACATTGTAAATTCCATAGTATGTAGGAACTTGAAAGTGCTTTACATTAAATTGTGAGCTATTTCACCAAATAAAATGCTCTTGACTTTGGAACTGTATAGCTATTATGCAGTGTCTGTGAACCCTGTTGAGCATTTCTGTGTGTTTCGTAGTACTTCCATGTACCTGTCCTGCAAGGTGAGGGTGATGGCTGGCAGTGCTGAGGACCGAGCTCAGGCAGGACCTTGTATGTACTCGGCAAGCACTCTGCCCTGACGTTACCTCCAGGTAACGCTTAATGAATGCTTACCAAGCCCATGTGTGCAAAGCAGTTGGGTAGAAGCAGTGGTGGAAGAGACGCCGCCAGCCCGTCGGTCCTTTGATGCTCTGTAGACTGGGCTCTCGGTTCCTTAGACACGCCAAAGACATATGTATGCCCAGATTCTCAGCCTGTGCAGCTCACCAGAACATAACGTGTCATAAAATAGGTACTAAGATCCCATAACGACATTTTTAATGGCAACCAAACTGTTGAGAATTGCTTTATATGTAAAAAAAAAAAGTTAATGTTTCTCTTTTGCTCATATACATATATAATTTAATTTTATGTTGTATTTTGAGACAAGATGTTGAGGATGGCCTCAAAGTCATTCTTCCTCACTCTCCCAAGTTACAAGGATTGCAGATGTGTGCTGTCACATCTAGTAAAAGGTATATTTCAAAAGAAAGTTGGAGGGGGCAGAAAGATAGCTCAGCAGTTAAAGGTGCTTACTTGCAAAACCTGACAGCCCAGGTTCAATTCCCCAGACCCATGTAAAGCCAGATGCACTAAGTGGCACATGTGTCTGGAGTTCATTTGCAGTGGTAGGAGCCCTGACATGCCCATACTCACACACACGCTCTCTTTCAAGTAAATAATAAAATCAGAGAAAAAAACAAAAACAGAGGTTTGAGTTTAAGGCCATCCTCAACGATATAGCAAGATTGAGGCCAACCTGGGCTACATGAGATTCTATCTCCAAAAAGTTATTAAAGAAAAATATGGCTTATGAACTTGTTGATGAGAACATCTGAACTTGTTGATATGTCTTTAATGTTTTCTGGAACCCTCAATCTGAGTTAATTGTAGTAGTTTTAAGTGGACAAGTCCTGGTGACTTCATCTTGGCAGTTAGGATTTGAATGTACCCTCAGACCTTCGTGAGGAAACCTACCAGTGTGCAATCAATTCTGTAAGCAAGATGGTAATCAAAATTGTTGGATCTTAAATATACGTGGGAAAGAATGCATTATAGTTTTTAATTTTTAATTTTGTTTTTTTATGTTTATTTGAAAATGACAGGCAGAGAGAGAGAGAGAGAGTGGGCACGCCAGGGCCTCCAGCCACTGCAAACAAACTCCAGATGCATGTGCCCTTGTGCATCTGGCTAACGTGGGTCCTGGGGAATCTTGCCTCGAACTGGGGTCCTTAGGCTTCACAGACAAGTGCTTAACCACTAAGCCATCTCTCCAGCCCACATTATAGTTTTTACTATGGCTTTAAGTGGGGAAAAAATGGAATTCAAACGTCCTGTTTCCATGGAATTGAGCTGCCAAGGATAGGTAGTTGGACAGTTGGAGGTTGAACCAGGGGACTTGCACATGCCAGGGAAGTTCTTTCCCTCTGAGCTACACGCTAACTCCCGCACCTAAACATACTCCTCCATGAGGATTTCAACCCTGAGAGTGTACAATACATGCTAATAAATAGTTACATGAAAGGTTGAGAAATAATGTAGAGTATGAGATGGCAGCTCTGTAGCCACTCAGGAGTATCCAGCCTGTTGACATTTTGGTAGGGCAGCATCCACGTTTTGCTGGGCTGCTTTCATGGCTGTCTTGTGAAGTGTGTGGTCTGCAGACTGCAGGTGGGTGGTGCTCGCCGGGAAGTAAATGCGACAGCTGGGAGTTGAGGAAAGGTGGGCTGCTAGAGCGGCCCGCGGCGCACAGCGGTCACTGGGGGTCTCGCTGGAGAGCTCTTCTGTTGTGGCTGCAGAGGAGTGTGAATGAACAGGCGTGACACCGCCTTCCAGATGTGTGCTTCTGTGCCTACCGTCCCCTCCAGGGCTCGTCCGTGACCTCCGTCCCGTCAGAGTGCGCTCACAGACTGCTTTCTGACACTGTGCTTGCTTTGCTTTTTCTTTGCTTGGGTATGTAATAGGGGTGTGGTGGGGTGTGGTGTGGTGTGTGTGTGCTCACAGACTGCTTTGTGACTCTGTTTGCTTATTCTTTGCTTGTATATGTAATGTGTGTGTGGTGTGGGTGGTGGGTGTGGTGTGGTGTTTGTAGGGGTGCATGTGTCTGCTTCATCACTCTTCCACCTTCTCAGTCTGAGCCAGAGTCTCTGGACGTCAGCGCTTTCTGTCTTCCCCAGCCTCAGGGACTACCTGCTCTCTGCTCCCCACAGCACAGCTGCGGTTACAGGCATGTGCACTTGCTTATGTGGGATCTGGTGACTTGAACTCAAGTAGTTTAAGGCTTCTTCAGACCCTCATGCTTGTGTAGGACTGCCCTGTAGCCCATTTTTTAAAAATAATCTCTCTGATTTGTATCTTCTTTAAAAAAATATTTTAGTTATTTCAGAGAGCAAGAGGGGCAGGTAGGGAGAGAATGGGTGTGCCAGGGCCTGTAGCCACTGCAATCAAGCTCCAGATGCATGCACCACCTTGTACATCTGGCTTACATGGGTCCTGGGAAATTAAACCTGGGTCCTCTAGCTTCACAGGCAAGTGTCTTCCTAATGGCTAAACCATCTCTCCAGCCCTCCCAACTGCTTTTTAAAAATATATATCTCATTTGCAAGCAGACTGAGATAAGAGAGAGAGACAATGGACATGGCAGGGCCTCTAGCCACTGCAAACAAAACTCCAGATGCATGCACAACTTTGTGCATCTGGCTTTACATGGGTACTGAGGAATTGAACCCATCAGGCTTTGCAAGCAAGTGCACCAACCTCCAAGTCACCTCTCCAGCCCCCCAACTGTTTTGTTTTAGTCTTTTTGCTAAAAAAAAAAAAAAAAAAAAAAAACATCGCCAAGGTGAACAAACAAACCCTATACTTGATCAACTTATAAGGAAATAAGTATCTCTAATCAAGGGAGGAGATGCTTTTGGAACTGGAATTTTGAGGTCAGCAGGATTGTTAGAGTTTAGCCCAGACTCCTCATTTTTCACTACAAAAACTTCAAGCCCAGAGAAGTTACATGGCCTGTCCTAAGCGTTTCGGGGGCAAGACTCTGCTCGCTCCCATCTGAGCTGCCGTCAAGTGCAAGATGTGTGGGTGCTGTTTAATGGGTGTTTCAGGAATATTTTAACATCAATGTTCAGAGAATTAGAGCCAGTGACTTCTGTAACTACAATGTAAGCCATTCTGTGACTGTAATTGTGCGTGTGTGTGTGTGTGTTGTCTCTACAAGTTGTGTTTTGATTTAATGGCCTGAGCAGATTAATCTTACAAGCTGATAGCTCTGAGGCAGGCATGCCTTAAGTATTCTTGAGGGACCTGAAGAGTTAACAGTGGAAGAGCCCATTAATTCACTCCACATAGTACACCACCAGCTGCTCCCTCCAGATTGGTCTAACTTCATGTGTGTATAGGGTTAGGATGGGTCTAAACTATTGGTGGACACTTAACCAGTGTTTCCATCTTATTTCATCATGGAGACACTAGGGGACAGAGCGGTAACCACCACAGCAAAACCAAAGTGAAATATTGCTCCTTAATATTCTTTTTCTCTCCCACCTCCTTTGTTTTTGTTAATTGTTTATTTATTTTATTAGCAACGCATGTGCTACTTTGTGCATGTGGCTCTAAGTGGGTACTGGGGAATCGAACCCAGGTTGTTTGACTTTGCAAGCAAGTTCCTTAACTACTGACCATTTCTCCTGCCCAAAGCCCTTTTTTTTTTTTGCTAAAAATCCCAACAGGACAGTCTTGCAAATCCAAAGTGTCACCTCCACCTGTCACATTGACATGATTTCCTAAAGTCACTGCCACAAGTTTAATGTGTACTTCCAGATGTTTCCTGTGATATGTATGTATATATGTCAGCTTTCACATGTTTGGGTTTTCTCTGTAAGCATGGATGTACACCCTCATTCCATTTGTTTTCTTAATGTTGTTTTACTTTAGTATTTTTTTTTTCCCCCGAGGTAGGGTCTCACTCTAGCTCAGGCTGACCTGGAATTCACTATGTAGTCTCAGGGTAGCCTTGAACTCATGGTGATCCTTCTACCTCTACCTCCCGAGTGCTGGTATTAAAGGCATGTGCCACCACGCCTGGTTTTCAGATCCCTTTCTATTGCAGCCCTGACCTGCCCCATCTCAGCAGCACGGCTCTTCACACGTCCCTTGACTTACAGGTTTCCATTTTCCCCTTTACTGTTTGTTACAGACACTGCCACAGGAAGCATACATGTGCATAGTTAACATAAATTACATAGAGGCTGGAGAGATGTCTCAGCAGTTAAAGTGCTTGCCTTGACCCTGGTTCAATTCCCCAGTACCCACATAAGCCAGATGCACAAAGTGGCATATGTGTCTGGAGTTCGTTTGCAATAGCAAGAGGTCCTGGTGTGCCCATTCTCTCCTTTCTCTCTCTCTCTCTTTCTCTGCCTCCCTCTACTTGCAAAAAAGTAAATAAAAATATTTTTTAAAAATACCTGCATAGGGCTGGAGAAATGGCTGAGCAGTTAAGGCGCTTGCCTATGAAGCCCTTAAAGACCCATGTTCAACTTTCCAGTTCTCTCATAAGTCAGTCACATGTAGGTGAAGCAAGCACAAGGTTGCATATTCCCACTAGGTGGCGCAAGCATCGAGTTCAAATGCAGTGACTAAGGCCCTGGCGCACCGATCTCTCTCTCTCTCTCTCTCTCTCTCTCTCTCTCTGTGTGTGTGTGTGTGTGTGTGTGTGTGTGTCCCTCTAAAATAAAATTTTAAAAATGCATGCATAGACAAGTGCATTAAAAATTTTTTGTTCATTTTTTATTTATTTATTTGAGAGCAACAGAGAAAGAGGCAGATAGAGAGACAGTGGGCACGCCAGGGCCTCCAGCCACTGCAAAGGAACTCCACAGGCAAGCCCCTTAACCGCTAAGCCATCTCTCCGGCCTGACAAGTGCATTTTAAGTTGTGCTTTTGTTGTTGGTGGTTTTCCGAGATATAGTCTCACTCTTGCTCAGGCTGACCTGGAATTCACTAGGTAGTCCCAGGGTGGCCTTGAACTCATGGCAATCCTCCTACCTCTGCCTCCCAAGTGCTGGTATTGAAGGTGTGAGCCACCACACCCGGCTCCTGTAAGTTGTTTTTTTTTTTTTTTTTTGTAATTAAGTAGGAACTTTGTATGGATACGTCATGTGTCCGTACCATCATTTCCCTCCTCCTCCTCCTCCATGGCCCCATTCCTCTGCCACCACAGCTCAGGGAATTTTGCAGAGAAGGGAGCAGAAAGATTGTAAGAACCACAGGGTGACAGGGAATAACCAGAGGCATTGTAAGTCTTTGTGGCTACACACCATCAGTGGCATTTGAGGACAGCCATCTCCTTTCCTCGCAAAAACCGAAAGGCAGTGGTGGTGACGAGCCTGCAGTCCTTGCCACCTTGCCTTCCACATGCGCAGATTAGAGCTTGCTCTGTGTCCAGTGGACGGTGCTGAAAGCGAGCATGTGGCATTACTGCGGCTGGGTCATGGGAGGCCTTGGCTGTCATGACTGCTGGCCTGTGGAGAAGGCAGGCTCCTTGCTGCGGGGATGGTCAAGAAGGCCCATGGATAGCAGGCAAGGCTTTGCGCCAACTGCCATCACCAGCTTGCTGTGACTCTTGAGCAAAGTCAGGCCCCTAGAGTTGCCCAGGCAAACTTGACCCTGGCATTTCTAATGAGTACGCAGGAGTCCCGAGGGACTCGGGGACCTTCAGACATGTTGGAGTGATTTTCTTAATGTAGCACTAAATAATTTAAATGATGATGCTATTTTTACTCATAAAGGATGAAAAAAAGCAGTTTCCCTGCTCACTGCGTAGCGCACTGCCTCAGCACGCCCTCTGCAAGGAACGGCGCGTGGCAGAACGGAGTCCCCGAGACGTGGCGCGTGGCCCCAGCTCCTCCCCATGCCGCCCGGGCACCCAGTGGACCAGGCCCCGCGCCCCGCGGAGCTTCGCTCATCGTGGGGGTTCTCTGGGCTTTCTCTTTTCTCCTTCCATGAAACACCCATCAGGTTCCCAAGTTAGAACCGTCGCAGGGGGAGTGGACAGACGTCTTCCTTCCGGTCACACCCTCTCCTTTCCTGACGGCTTCCTCTCGCCCCTGTCCTCGTGGGGAAGCAGGTAAGCTTGGGTTTCTTCCTCCATTCTGCTCTTCCTGAAAATACAAGTGATGACGTCTCTTCCCTGCTCATCACAGCAGATACAGTTCTATAGACAGTGTGTCTGGCCTTCTTGTTTGTTTTCTTTTTGTGATGCTCTCACTATTAGTAATAGCTCAGCTATCAGCCTTGACCGTCTTCAAATTCTCAATCCCCCTGCCTCAGCTTCTCCAGTTCCTGGATTACAAACATGTGCCACCACGCCCAGCTCCACGTACCTTTATTAGTATTGGTGCTAAAGAGCTGCCCGTCCTCTCTGCAGCTGTGTGCAACCGTTCGCTGTTGGCTTGTCTCCAGTCTTTTTTCTGCGATTGCCTTTTCATTGATGAGAAACCTGAAGCTTCTTGAGATTTAGCAATTTAGCTATTACTATTCAGCCTGAAAGTGGCAAAGCTGGGATTTGAACCTTTGTCTTCCAGCCCAAGCCATCCCCAGTACATTGTAGCTGCTTCCCCCCCAACCCCCGCCCCAAGGTAGGGTTTCGCTGTAGCCCAGGCTGACCTGGAATTCACTATGTAGTTTCAGGGTGGCCTCAAACCCATAGCATTCCTACCTCTGCCTCCCAAAAGCTGGGATTAAAGGCTAGCTGCTGTGATTTTAATCATCTCACAGATGTTTCATTAAGGTATTAAGCCTTGCTTCTGAGTACTAAAACTATTGGCATATATATTCCCCAGGGGCATTTATGGCATTTATTTGTTCTTTTTCTTTTTTCTTTCTTTTTTTGGTTTTTGGAGATAGGGTCTCACTCTAGTACAGGCTGACCTGGAATTCACTATGGAGTCTCAGAGTGACCTCGAACTCACAGTGATCCTCCTACCTCTGTCTTCCAAATGCTGGGATTAAAAGTGTGTGCCACCACACCCAACTGGCTTCCTCCCTTCCTTCCCTCCCTCCCTCCCTCCTTTCTTTCTTTCTTTCTTTTTCTTTCTTTCTTTCTTTCTTTCTTTCTTTCTTTCTTTCTTTCTTTCTTTCTTTCTTTCTTTCTTTCTTTCTTTCTTTCTTTCTTTCCTTTTGAGGTAGGGTCTCACTCTAGCCCAGGCTGACCTGGAATTCACTAAGTAGTCTCAGTGTAGCCTGAAGCTCACAGCAATCCTCCTACCTCTGCCTCCCAAGTGCTGGGATTAAAGGCATGTGCCATCATGCCAGGCCTTTGTGTTTTTAATTGCTCTGTGTAGAATTTTTTTTAATTTTTAAAAACTTATTGACAACTTCCATAATTAAAGACAATAAAACATGATAATTTCCACCCCCAATTTCCCCTTCACAGCTCCACTCTCCATCTTATCCCCGCTGCCGTCAGTGTCTCTTTTATTTTGAAGTCATGATCTTTTCCTCCTATTATGCAGATCTCGTGTAGGCAGTGCCAGGCACTGTGAGATCATGGATATCCAGGCCATTTTGTGTCTGGAAGAGCATTGTAAGGAGTCCTATCCTTCCTTTGGCTCTTATATTCTTTCTGCCACCTCTTCTGCAATGGATCCTGAGCCTTGGAAGGTGTGATAGAGATATTTCAGTGCTGAGCACTCCTGTCACTTCTCAGCACTATAGAACCTTTTGAGTCATCCCAGAGGTCACCACCATCTGAAGAGAGGTTTCTCTAACCAAAAGTGAGAGTAGCATTAATTAATATATGGGTATGAATATTAAGAAAAGTGCTTACTGGGCAGTTTGGTGAGCATAGTATATGCATTTGGCCAGACACTAGCAGGCGTTACACCCCTAGGGCTCATGACTTCCCCTGTCATATGTTTTCAGTATCAGGCATGTATTCCCTCCTGAGGAGCTGGCTTTTGGTCCAATTAGAGAGCAGTTGGTTTCCCCCATAACAGACATACCACTATTGAACCCACTGGCTCATTTGGCCTGGCTGGCCAAAGTTAAGGCTTGCAGTGACCACTGTTATTTATCTCCACTGATGACTTCTCTTCCAGTCTTTTTTCAACTAAAATTTAAAAAGCGAATTTAGCAGAAAATCTGGATTTTCTAATTTATATTGAAAAATGGATACTGGGAAGATGGCTCACAGTTTAAGGTGATTACTTGCAAAACCTGTCAGTCTGAGTTCAATTCCCAAGCCACCCATGTAAGCCAGATGCAAGAAGTGGCACAGGGCCAGGCATGATGGCACACACCGTTAATTCTAGCACTTGGGAGACAGAAGTAGGCGGATGGCCATGAATTTGAGGACACCCTGAGGTTACATAGTGAATTCCAGGTCAGCCTGGGCTGGAGTGAGACCCTATCTCAAAAAAAAAAAAAAAAAAAAAAAGTGGCACAGGCATCTAGTGTTCCAAGTGGCAGAAGGTCCTGGTGCACAATACACACACACACACACACACACACACACACACACACACACACACAAACTTTAAAAAATACAAGTGGAAGGCAGTGACAATAATGTGTCTGTACTTTCTATATGGATAAAGTGAGGAGGACCTGACCATTAGCCGTGCTTCGTCTTGCATAGGGACCCTGCAGAACCCAAACCACCCCAGTGCTGAAGCCTCCTACCAGTCACTAAACACCGTGGCATTTGTCCTTAAAGAAATTCTCCTTTGTTTCCATGAGATTGAGTGTACAAATGAAAGATAATGTGTTTCACATTTTATTTTCTCGGTAATTCATAGATTTTTTTTTATGTACAGTCACATTTAAGTTACCTGTCTGGTCATGTTCTGCCCTATAGGAATATGGTCTTGATATGTATATATTTCACAGTCATGCAGCATAATTACTTTATATTCCAAGTTGCTTAAAACAAGATGATTTGGCATGTTGAATAGCTTGTGTCGATGCAGTTGTCCATGACGCTTCAAGGCTTAGATCCATCACAAACTGACTTGTGTCTCTGGGAATCGCTATTACAATCAAGAAAAAACGTAGGCACCACACTCATTCCTATCTGTATAACACACACCTTTCCATGACTTCTCTCAATTTCCCGTGAAACAAACATGCTCAGTTCTACTAAGGATCTCTGGATTCTTGCAGAGAGTAAATCTCAGCATGCTTGGTAAATATCACAACTGCCCTTTAGAAAACAGGACTACAGAGCAGTCACAGTTAAAAACCAACCAAAACATCATCGTTAGGGACTGTGAGGTGGTGCAGCAGTTTAAAGGCATTTGCTTGCTAAACCTGCCAACAGCCTTGGCTCAGTACCCCAGTACCCATGTAAAGCCACACACGGGCTAGACTCATTTGTGATGGCAAGAAACCTATCTCAAAAAAAAAAAAAAAAGAAAGAAAAAAAGAAAGAAAGAAAGGTGCAGTACAAGGTCAGAGAGAGGTCCTGGGATGCCCCCTCTTCTCTTTATCAATCTCTCTCAAAATAAGTGAATAAATAATAAATGAGTAAATAAATTATTTTTTAAAAAGATGCAGTACAGACAACTCCTCTAATGTGCACACACACACAGAGAATAATTAAAAAAAATTTAAAGTGCATCTATAGAAGCCTGCCACGGTGGTACAAAACCAAACACAAAGGCTGGAGACATAGTAAAGCGCTTTCGTCACAAGCATGAGGCCCCAAGTTTGATTCCAGAGCCCACGTAAACACGCCGGACATGGTAGCACATGCATGTAATCCCGACACTGAGGAGGGGAGACAGGCATATCTAGCCTAGTTAGGCAAGTTCCAGGCCACTGAGAGACCTTTTCTCAAAAAAAAAAAAAAAAAAAAGTGGGCAGTGCCTAAGGAAGGACACTCAAGGTAATCTCTGGCCTCCAGGGACATACATGCACGTGCGCACTTAAACACCCGCACACACGCGCCCCTGCGCACACATGTGCACACACAAAATCTAAATGCAATGAAGACAAAGCGATGTCCTCTCAAGAGTCCTATAAAGTGACGAGTTCATTCATTTCATCTTCTAATGAAAGCCAAGGTAGCTCGAAGTCTCCTTTGGACCCCACCTCCTCCCCGAGGCACCTGTTCCGTGTGCACACTCACTGCACCCTCGCCTGCATGGTTCCCCATCTACAGGAGTGCTGTGGAACCACACGCTCTGCTCTGCTCCACCACTTGCCACGTCCTCGTCGACGTGTTCAGAACTTGTCACTCCTCCTGGCTGCCGCGTGGGTCCTGCCCGCAGACAGCAGGCATGGCGCGTCTCACTGGCCAGCACGGCGGATGGATGCTGGAGGGCATTCTCGCCACACGGCAGAAGCCTCGTCTCTCTACAGGGTCTGCTAGGACGCCGGCCATTATTCACTTCTTTCAGAGCACTGACCGGGGACCACCAGGAAAGGGCCTTACGAGACGAGAAGGACGAAGGCAGCAGCAGAGGGTGACAAGAGCCAGCTGCCCTTGAACTACAACCCTGAGCGGAGCGCCACATGTGACTGCAGCAGCACGCGTACAAACTTGGGGAATATTTAGGCGTCCAGAGAGGTCAATGTTTGAAAACAAAGCCATTTTTCTCATGCCAGATTCCAGGGTGGAGAGAGACAGACTGTCATCTGAAATGTTATGGCGTTCCTTGCAGATATAAAAGACTTAAAATAGCTAAGAGGGTCTTTGATCTTCACTTAATAAACACGGAGCCATCAAAGCTCTTGGGCTTCTTGTAAACTTAAATTTGAAACAGATTAGATGCTCAAGGGGAAGGAGGGTAGGAGAGCTTCGTGAAACAAATCATGAGCTCCAAAGATTGATGGTTGCGGAAATGAAGGCTACAGTTTCACTTGGGTTCAGAGCATCTCTTGGGATGAAGAGTGTTAGCACCAAGGCAGGCAAGCAAGCCAGACCTCTTTGAGTGGCAGGCGAGGTGCCCGAAAGAGACGCCATGAACCCAATGGTCCTGTTGTGTAGCTCTGGCTAGCCTGGGCCTTGTGATCCTCCTGCCTCAGCTTCCCAAGCACTGATTATAGGCGAGCATCCCCGGGCCTGGCTCTAAATGCCACTTCTCTGCTGGCCAGATGTGGGGTCAACACCCTTCAGCTGCACTCCCACAGCGTGGTCCCCACGACAGATTCTCGGTGAACAGAAACGTTGTACATTTGATTTCCCACACCTTATTCTCCACATCATAACCCACAGTATCTTTTTCTGGAAATTTTTCATTTCGCTTTGTGAGTGGTAGTTAATTATTTTTCTCAGTTTGAATGCAGAGTTGTGTTTACGACTCATTTTCTGATAGAAGTATAATTTTGCTTTCGCTCATGGCAGAATGAATTGCACGCAGATTAAATTATACTTCTATTTATGAAATAATTCCTTCTGTGAACTGTTGGTGAATGTTTCACAATAGGAATGTATAAATAGAATCAGGAAGAAAATAAAATGCAAAATGTGTATTTGATATTCCTGCCACTTCCCTTTTGTGCTAAGGGCCTCGCAGAGCAGTGAGCCTTTCAGGCATTTCCCGGGGGACAAGCACTGCATCGCGCCATTGGAGGCAGCCATCGAGATGCAGACGTGCGGGCCACTCACAGGAGGGTTGACTGAAAATCCTTGGGTTCAGATGAGTGAATTTGCTTTATTAATACATCATTCTATTTTATTTTTAATTAATTTGTTTGAGAGACAGAAGGAGAAAGAGGAAGATAGGGAACAGACATGCCAGGGCCTCCAGCCACTGTAAATGAACTCTGAAATCATGCATCACCTTGTGCATCTGTCTTATGTGGGTCCTGGGGAGTTGAAATTAGGTGCTTTGGTGTTGCAGGCAAATGCCTTAACTGCTAAGCCATATATCCAATCCTATTAATACATTTTTAATTATTTTAAAATTTATTTGCAAGGAGAGAGAAGAAAGGTAGAGAGAATGGGCACTCCAGGGCCTCCAGCCACTGTAAATGAGCTCCAGACTCATGTGCCACTTTATGCATCTGGCTTTATGTGGGTAGGGAATCAAACCTGCCTTAACTGCTAAGCCATCTCTCCAGCCCAATATATTTTTAATTCTTTGTTTCTCTCTCTCTCTCTCTGTGTTATTGGAACTTTACTTGCTTGTTTTGTCTGTTTCTCATTGCATAGCCCAGGCTAGTCTGGAACTCTCTGTGGCTGACACTGGCCTCAATCTCCGGACTCTCCTGATTCCATCCCCTGAGTGCTGGAATTCCAGGTATGTGCAGGATATTATCGCCTGCTGCCGTGATCTTAGTGTGTGTGTGGAGGGCTGCTGATTGTGCTCACATGTGAAGGAGGCCAAAGGGGAATGCTGGGTGTCCTGTCACTCACTACGTTATTCCCCTGAGACAGGGTCTCTTGCTGAACCTGGAGCCCACTATTTCTCAGCTAGGCTGGTGGCCAGTAAGCCCGGCATCCCTTCTGTTTCCATGCTACACTTGGCGCTTTGTATGGGAGCTGGGAATCTGACCCACTGAGCAATCTCCCCGCCTCTGATGCTCTCATTTCCTTTTTTTTTTTTTGAGGTAGGGTCTTGTTCTGGCCCAACCTGACCTGGAATTCACTATGTAGTCTCAGGGTGGCCTTTAGCTCACAGTGATTCTCCTACCTCTGCCTTCCAAGTGCTGTGATTAAAGGTGTGTGCCACCATGTCCAGCCTGACATTCATTTTTTTTAAAATTATTTATTTATTTATTTGAGAGCGACAGACACAGAGAGAAAGACAGATAGAGGGAGAGAGAGAGAGAATGGGCGCGCCAGGGCTTCCAGCCTCTGCAAACGAACTCCAGATGCGTGCGCCCCCTTGTGCATCTGGCTAACGTGGGACCTGGGGAACCGAGCCTCGAACCGGGGTCCTTAGGCTTCACAGGCAAGCGCTTAACCGCTAAGCCATCTCTCCAGCCCAACATTCATTTTTTTAAAAAAATATTTTAAATTTATTTTATTTTAATTTATGCATTTGAGAAAGAGAGAGAGGGAGGGGGGAGAGAATTGTGCACTAGGGCCTCCAGCCACTGCAAACTCCAGACACATACACCACCTTGGGCATCTGGCTTATGTGGGTTTTGGGGAATTGAACCTGGGTCCTTTGGCTTTGCAGGCAAGTGCCTTAATTGCTAAGCCATTTCTCTAGCCCAATATTCTCATTTTTGAAAAATATTTTATTTATTTGAAAGGGAGAAGGGGGGGAGAGAGAATGGGTGCTCGAGGGGCCTCTTGTCCCTGAAAACAAATTCTAGACACACGTTTCATGTTGTGACATGGCTGGCAAAGTCACTCAGGAACTACTGACTGCTTGTGTGTGTCAAAGATTGCTGGAGGAGCTGAAAACAACACAAGGAATGGAACACACGAGATGCCCTGTCCTGTGGCATGTAGATTCTGACAAGAGAGAGAGATTCTAAGCATCATACACACATATTTCGATAGTGAGAGATATTTTTCAATAGTTTATTTATTCATTTGAAAGAGAGGCAGAGAGAGTGGGAGAGAATGGGCCTCCAGCTGCTGCAAATGAACTCCAGATGCATATGCTACCATGTGCATCTGGTTTACATGGGTACTGGGGAATTGAACCTGGGTCCTTAGGTTTTTCAGGCAAGCATCCTAACTGCTGAGCCATCTCTCCAGCCTGACACATGTTTTTAAAATACCATAAGACAATGGGGGTTAAAGAAATTTTTAGCTCTATATAGCCTGGGATAAACATTTTATTAACAAGAAAGCGACTAAAGATTATTTAGATTTGTTTCTTATATTTTCTTATTATAATATAGATTTACCATAGAAAAAAATTGAACTACAGAGATACACAAATTAAAAATCACTCATGGGGCCAGGCATGGTGGCACATGCCTTTAATCCCAGCACTCAGGAGGCAAAGGTAAGAGGATTGCCATGAGTTTCAGGCCAGCTTGAGACTACAGAGGGAATTCCAGGTCCATCTAAGCTAGAGTGAGACCCTACCTCCAAAAACCAATATATATATATATCACTCATAGGGACTGGAGAGATGGCTTAGCACTTGAGGCACTTGCCTGTAAAGCCAAATGACCCATGTTTAATTCCTCAGATCCATGTTGGCCAGATGCACAAAGATGAGGCAAGCTCAAGGTTGCAGATGCCCACTAGGTGGTGCAAGTGTCTGGAGTTGGATTGCAATGGCTCTGGCCCTGATGCGTCAATTCTCTATCTCTCTCTGTCTCTCTAAAATAAATAAATAAGATTTAATAAACATCACTCTTAAGCTCGAGAAGTGGCTCAGCAGTCAAAGCATTTGCCTGCAAAGCCTAAAGACCCAGGTTTGATGCCCCAGGACCCACGTGAAGCCAGATGCACAAAGTGGCACATTCATCTGGAGTTTGTTTGCAGCAGTTGGAGGCCCTGGTGCACCCATTCTCTGTTTGTCTCTTTTCTCTCTATTTATGCTTGCAAATTAATAAATAAATAGAAATATTTTAAAAACACTCATGACCCTGTTGTTTACAATAGTTATATTTTGGGCATGTGTCTTTACTAAGATGCACATTTATCTAAAATATAGATTAGTACTTCTACACTTACCTTTCTTTTTTCTTTCTTTCTTTCTTTTTACCAACAATGGAGCTACACTATAAGTAAAGTTCAGAGTCCTGAAACATTTTTCACTAGATTTGGTGATTGCACAGCAACCAACTCTATGGCTATATTATAATTTGAAGCCAGTCTTCTGCTGGAGTTTCCATGCTTTGATTAGTTCACTGGTTGGTTTGTGCCAAGTTTTCTAAGAGAAGGAAGCAAACATCAAGAATAGCAAATTAGGGCTGGAGAGATGGTTTAGCGGTTAAGCGCTTGCCTGTGAAGCCTAAGGACCCCAGTTCGAGGCTCGATTCTCCAGGACCCACGTTAGCCAGATGCACAAGGGGGAGCACGTGTCTGGAATTCGTCTGCAGTGGCTGGAGGCCCTGGCACGCCCATTCTCTCTCTCTCCCTCTCTATCTCTTTCTCTGTCTGTCGTTCTCAAATAAATAAATAAAAATAAACCAAAAAAAATTTAAAAAAGAATAGCAAATTAAAAAAAATTCTGGGGGCTGGAGGGATGGCTTAATGGTTAAGGTGTTTTCCTACAAAGCCAAAGGACCCAGGTTCGATTCCCCAGGACCCACGTAAGCCAGATGCACAAGGTGGCACATGCATCTGGAGTTCATTTGCAGTGGAGGCCCTGGTGTGCCCATTCTGTCTTTCTCCCTCTCAAATAAATAAAAAGTATTTTTTAAAATCTGCAGAATACCCAGAGCATGTCCTGAGACCATGCAGTGGATAATCCCGTTTCCCACACTTTAGTAACATCTAGAGATGCCACCATTCCATTGTGACTGTCACTGGGTGCTGTCATGCCTGGATGCCTCCCATTTGCCAGGCACTGTGGGAAGAACTGAGGACAGAACCCCAAGCTGAAGGAGCTGCTTGTGGTCAGTTATAAGGCAGGAAACATTTTAGCACACATTCTGTTTTTTTTTTTTTTTTATGTATAGAGAGTTTTTAAAAAGTGACAGGCTAGAGAGATGGCTTAGCAGTTAAGATGTCGGTCCGCAAAGGCTAAGGACCCCAGTTTGACTCTCCAGGACCTAGGTAAGCCAGATGCACAGGGGGTATATGCATCTGGAGTTCATTTGCAAGGACTGGAGGCCCTGGTGTGCCCATTCTCTCTCCCTCTCCCTCTCTCTCTCTCAAATTAAATACAATCTTTTTTAAAATGTAAGTGAGGGGGCTGGAGAGATGGCTTAGTGATTAAGTGCTTGCCTGCGAAGCCTAAGGACCCTGGTTCGAGGCTAGATTCCCCAGGACCCACGTTAGCCAGATGCACAAGGGGGCGCACCGTCTGGAGTTCGTTTGCAGTGGCTGGAGGCCCTGGTGTGTCCATTCTCTCTCTCTTTCTCTCTATCTGCCTCTTTCTCTCTCTGTCACTCTCAAATAAATAAACAAAAAATTTTTTAAAAAATGTAAGTGAGGGGGCAGGACAGGGAGGAAGCTATTAATGCTACCAACATGGCTGTTTACACACTGAGTATGCATACAACTAATAAAGAAAAAAACATAAGTGAAAACAGCTGGGTTTTGTAGCACATATGATTAATACATGAATGTTCTCCATCTTTGAATGTCAAATTTATAATTTTGTTTAAACATATAGAACATCAAACAAACCACTTCCTGGTTTTCTTCTTTCCTATAAATACTTGCTTATCCTATGTAACATAAAGATGAATGAAACATGAGAATTGGGAAGGACTTCCATCATCTGTGGGAAATGTGCTTGGAATTGCAGGATGGTGGTAATTTAGCAGGGATGTGACAGAAATGGAACCTGATGGCCAAGTGCAGCTGGCGGTCCCAGGGCTGCAGTGAGCAGGCTCTGGACTCCACGCGGCTGAGCTTTCTGGCCTCCAAGCTGGTGTGTAGATCATAGCAAGCTGGGATTCCCTTGGTACCGTGCGGATAGGAGTCAGTGGACCTGGGGCTCCTGGGCAGTGGAAAGTGTGAGCAGAGTTCATGTGTGGGGGCTGTGTGTGGATCATGTGTATGGAGACAACACTCCCTGCACAAAACCCAACTTTCTGCAACCGATATTATACCTCACTAGTATTAGTTGGAAGACAATGTATAAAAATATGTTTAAGAGATGATCTCAACACTCCATGAAATCCTCCTCATGGGAGCCATGGGGGAGAAATCACACACACTTGGTTCTTATGCCAATTGAATTAATCCACCAACCATTTAGATGCATCTTTTTAAAAATTATTTATTTATTTGAGAGAAAGAAGGAGAAGGAGACAGATAGAGAGAATGAACATGCCAGGGTCTCCAGCTGCAGCAAACGAACTCCAAGTGCATGTTTCACCTTGTGCATCTGGCTTTACGTGGGTGCTGGGGAATAGAACCTGGGTCCTTAGGGTTCACAGGCAAGTGCCTTAAATGCTAAGCCATCTCTGCAGCCCTGTCATTGTCATTTGGAGTTGAAGATATTCCACAGCAGCCCCGAATCTAAGCCCTGAGCTCCTCCCCACCTGTCTGTCCACCACCGCCTGTTCTGCCTTCGATCACCGGTCACTCTCGTTGATCCTCCGCTTAAGATATTCCTGTCTCCACTCATTCCTTCTCAAGCCCACACCATGGCCATCAGCCTTTCCCATTTCTGCTTCCCCATTTCTGAAGTCTGCTGACTCCTTTTTTTCCAGAATGTTCTATACAGCACCGCAAAGTGCATAGCACTGTGATCTTTCTAAATTGTCTACTGGGCTGGAGAGACAGCTTAGCGGTTAAGGTGCTTGCCTGCAAAGCCAAAGGGCCCAGGTTCCATTCCCCGGGTTCCATGTAAACCAGATGCACAAGGTGGTGAATGCATCTGGGGTTCTATTGCAGTGGCTGGAGGTCCTGGCTGTATCTGACCCCCACCCAAATAAATAAATAACCAACCAACCAGATAAAGAAATAAAATGTTTACTGATCACATCAGTCCTCAACTCAACTCCCCCCTCCCTTGGTTCACCACCAGAAAACTCCCAATTCTATCCCCACATTGTTGGATGTCTCATGGATGGATTTGCTGACAGGTCTCCAAAAGAGGAAAACTTTGGTTTTGTTTGAGGTCAGGCCCGTGAGTCCTGTGGTTGACCTTTTAGTTATGGAAGTTTACTTCCTTCAGGTTATTTTTATTTTTCTACCAGTAAGTGCACCATCGCCTTGTGAAATGAATCTGGAAAGGAAATAACTAGAGGGACTGACTTCCGCCTTCTGAGTCATTCTGAGTCACAGTTTAACCTGGACCTCGTGGAAGCTTGGCTCACTCACGTTTCTGCCTCTTAGGTGAGCGCTACCTCCAAGATCCTCACTTGGAAGTTAGCCTCACTGTTTGCCCACTCGAAACCTGTCTCATCATTTTAATTTTTAGGTTTAGCCGAGCTAGCAATCATCAGCCTGCCCAAGGGCAAGCCCAGCACTCTCAAGGGCTATAATGGTGAGGTTTTAACTGCTGCCTAAATCTCTGCACATCAGCTGAACACACGGGGCCTGCAGATTTGAAGCACCATATAACTTACTTTTTTCTTACTGCTCTGACAAAATTGCTGACAAAATCAACTTCTGGAGAGAGAGGTTTATTTTGGCTTGTGGTTTTGGGGAGGGGGGGATGCAGTTGGTGATGGCAAGGAAGGGGTGGGGACAGCAGTGTGAAGTGGCTATCCCACTGCAGGCATGGCCAGAAGCAGAGAGATGAAATGCTGGGGCTCGGCTGGCTTCCTCCACCTTTCCTTCTTGTTAAATCCAAGTGGTGCCAGCCACATCGAAGGCAGGCCTTTCCTCCTCAGTCACACCTGTTTGGATTTGCCCTCATACACGTGACCGGATGGTTTCAAATCCAGTCAGTGGACAATGGAGATTCTCCATCACAGTCATTTCCTGTTGAAGAGAAATTCTGAATAAAATGTTCAAGTTTGCATTTGGATTGGACATTTTTCTCCTCTTTCCCACCATTTGGTATTTTGTTAAAGTGGAATAATTTAACTCTAAATCAATCTTTGGCTTTTTTTTATGCTTTTTCGAGGCAGGGTCTCTCCAGCCAAGGCTGACCGTGAATTCACTCTGTAGTCCAAGGCTGGCCTCCAACTCACAGCAGTCTTTCTACTTCTGCCTCCCAAGTCTGTCACCACACTTAGCAACTTTCAATAAATCTAAATAATTTTAAAATATATATTTAACCAAGGTAGGAATGGTACATATGATCCAAGCTCACAAGCTGGCAAAATCAGCGAATTGGTGAAACAGTTCTGAGGGTGACTGACTCTGTGTGGCACGTCCTCTTGGTTACCATTGTGAAGGTGACTCTGTGTGACACGTCCTCTTGGTTACCGTTGTGAGGGTGACTGACTCTGTGTGACATGTCCTCTTGGTTACCGGTGTGAGGGTGACTCTGTGTGACACGTCCTCTTGGTTACTGTTGTGAGGGTGACTCTGTGTGACACGTCCTCTTGGTTACTGTTGTGAGGGTGACTCTGTGTGACGTCCTCTCCCCCCCACAGACTGCCACCGCTGTCCTTTCGCTGGGCTCTGAGGACTGGATGATAACAATGTCTCCAATCTGTCTGAGGATAACTTTTTTAGTCACATTCCTGGAAGACATACAGTACACTGATATGACTGAAAACAAAGGGAAAGGAAGCTTTCTCCATGGCCTTGGCTAATATTACATGATTCTGGATAATTAACACCTGAATAATTGACTGTCATGTGCATCTTTCTTTGATCTCTGCTTCAAAGCACTGTTAATTTTTCTGATTGCACACCGTAGTTTTTTTTCTAATTGCAGAGTTAGTGTCACACTGTCCATATGTCAAATACTGGAGAGAAATGCAGGAAGTTCACTTGTATTTCAGTTATTTATTTTTTTATTTATTTTTAATTTTTTAAAAAAATATTTTAATTTATTTATTTGACAGAGAAAGAGGGAGACAGAGAAAAAGAGAGAATGGGCATGCCAGAGCATCCAGCCACTGCAGATGAACTCCAGATGCGTGTGCCCCCTTGTGCATCTGCTAATGTGGGTCCTTTGGCTTTGCAGGCAAACGCCTTAACCATCCCTCCAGCCCTGTTTCAGAGTTATTTAGAACATGCATAATTCTTGTAAGCAGGTAAGCTCAGTGCAGCATGACTCTTAATGCTGGGCTGGCTGCTCGTGACACTGCCAACCATGGCTGTATCCGTTGGCACACTGGACAATAGACGTTTGCACAGAGCCTGGCAAGCCAGACACTGCTTGGGTTTTAATTATGCCCCTAGGCAGTGTGCTAGGAGTCTCTCGTTCTTAGTACAAGACATTACCTGTGGCAGAAACTGCAAAGGCCCAACCGTAGCCGCGAACGAGCTTTTTACGCTCAAAGCGAAATTGCAGAAGCATGAGATTCAATGGGTGCCTCAAGGTTTCCTTATGCGTCCCTCACGGTGGGAGTTCTTTTAAAAAGAAAACAACAAATTGGGGGCTGGGAAGATAACTCAGCAGTAAAGAGTGCTTTCTGAGTAAGCATGGGGACCTACGATTGCCCGAGTTCAATTCCCAGCACCCATTTAGATGCCTGGGTGCGGTCAGTGTGTCTACAGTGCCAGTCTTGTAGGAGGAAGGGACTGAAGAATCACTGGGATTCACTGACCGGAAAAAAAAAATAGTGAAAATGGTAGCTCGTGATGGAGACGCCATCTCCAAGAAACAAGCGATGCCCTTCAGCCTGGGCATGCATATACACATACGTGTTGCATACTCCACACACCCATCACAACTTGTACCACTCCTACTACATACATACCCGTGCACGCACGCACACACGCACACACACAGACACACACAGAAACATTTAATGTAGCCCAAGCTGGTCTCAAACTCACTATATTTTTTAGAAAATATTTTATTATTTATTTGTAAGGAGTATGACAGAGTAAAGAGAGACAATGGGTACACCAGGGCCTCGTAACACTGCAAATGAACTCCAGATACATGCACCACTTTATGCATCTGGTTTCATGTGGGTACTGGGGAATCAAACATCAGACTTTGCAAGCAAGTGCCTTTAATCACTGAGCCATCTGTCCAGTCCCAAATTCACTATATTTTTAATTTTAATTTTTTAAATTTATTTTGCAAGCAGAGAAACATTGAGAAGGGAAACAGAATGGGCACATCAGCACATCAAGCTGCTGCCAGTGAACTCCAGATGCATGTGCCACTTTGTGTGTCTGGCTTTATGTGAGTACTGGAGATTTGAAACCGAGTCATTAGGCTTTGCAGGCCAGTGCCTTAACCACTGAGCAATCTCTCCAGACCATCACTATATTTTTAATGTGGCCCAGACTGGCCTCAAAGTGGACCATCCTGCCTCAGACTCACGAGCACTGAGCTTTTCACAATGCCTGGCTTATCTTTAACATCTTCGAGAATTATCTTCACATTGGCATTGTCTCCTACTTTACTGTTAATTGAATTTGAAAACCTCAATGGCCAGTCTATCTGCTGCTATTATGACCTCCTTTGTACCAAACAACCACAACATGAGGTGTGGTAACCTGAGGCATGTGTAGTAGAGATTTTGGGGGGGAAATTGGTATATCATGGTGAAGGTTTCTTTTTTTTTTTAAAGTGAAGTAGGAGCTGGAGAGATGGCTGAGTGGTTAAGGTGTTTACCAGAAAAGCCTAAGGACCCAGGTTGGATGCCCCAGAACCCAAATAAGCCAGATGCACAAGATGGTACATGCATCTGGAGTTCATTTGCAGTGGCTAGAGGTACTGGTGCACCCATTCTCTCTCTCTCTCTCTCTCTCTCTCTCT
The DNA here is from genome assembly GCF_020740685.1 of Jaculus jaculus. NCBI lineage: Eukaryota > Metazoa > Chordata > Mammalia > Rodentia > Dipodidae > Jaculus > Jaculus jaculus. The sequence continues at coordinate 63,171,603 of NC_059117.1, read as the reverse complement.
CTCTCTCTCTCTCTCTCTCTCTCATAAATAAGTAAGTAAATGTTGCAATCAGGTTTGCATTGTTGCCAGAAAACACTTGACCAAGAACAATTTGTGGAGAGAAAAGGTTTTTTTTTTTTGGCTTACAGACTCAAGGGGAAGCTCCATGATAACAGGGGAAAACCTTGGCATAAGCAACAAGGTGGACATTGCCTCCTGGCCAACATAATGTGGACAATAGCAACAGGAGAGTGTGCCAAACACTGGCACATGGGGAAACTGGCTGTAACACCCATAGCCTACCCTCAGCAATACACTGCCTCCAGGGGGAGTTAATTTCCAATTTCCATAAACACTCTTACATCTTATACATCTGCTTATAACAGGTGGACGTTTTGGTAGAACAGGCTCCTAAGAAAAGCATGCACCTTCCCTGGATGTTCACCCTTGGCAGGCACAAGGAAGTGGATCACAGAGGGAGAACTCAGCCCCAAGCCTACCAGAATCAAAGTGGCTGCCCCTCTTTACTCTTTGCCTCAAGAGCATGTTCTTGCTTCCTTGCATCCTCTAACAACACTGTCAACTGGTTGCTCTGCTGCTGAAGGAGGAACAGGAGAAAGATTTCTGTAGGTAGTCAGCCAGGGACAAAGACCCAAGGGGAACATGGGCGCCACCTTGCCTGCCCTGGCAAGACTAGAACCTGCGTCTGATCCAGTCTCCTCATAGCAACAATTCAACAGTGCTTCCTGCATCATCAAGAGGTCCCAGCTTGGCACACTTGTGTGGGTTAATCCCTCTTGAGCTAAATACTTGGGTCCCTCCCTTACACACCTGAGCCTGATGATGAGGCCCACCCTAACTGGATGTTCAATCCATGAACAGGCCTCTTGATCCCTTTTCATTCTGTGGGGGCATGCCTGGCTCTCCTGGTCCTCACTTTGTAAGCTCTCCCCACTTTCCAGGAGGAACTTCCTTTTGCTTGGGAGTTTTGCTGCTTGCTTTGGTACATGGACGATCTCTCTCATGGCTGTGTTAGGAGATCTAATGGCCTGGGTTCTCATGCTTTGCCTTCCACATGTACACACGCATGTGTGTATGCACATGTGTGTGTGTGTGTGCGTGTGTGTGTGTGTGTGCGCGCGCGCGTGCGTGCTCCCCTTCTCCAGAGGCTTCTCCCTGGGATATTGCTCTCTGGGAATGGGCTTCACTCCATCCTCCCCTCCCCTTCCCCAGCTGGACAAGGGGGAGAATTCCTTTCTGGCTTGAATCTTTCAGCTAGCCTTCCCCATGGATCCTAATTCTCCCTAAAATAAACCTCATAATTCATATTTCACCCTTCTTGGAATCTATTTTATCAACTCTTTGCTAATCAAGATGAAGGACCCAAAGGTTGGGGTCCATAAGCCTGGGATGTCCTGAATCTTCATGGAATTTATTCCTCCCTAGACCCCAAATCCTGTACTACTCCTGTGTCCCATGCTTTGTTTTCTTCTTATTTATTTATTAACTTATTATTTTTTTAGGGGGAAAGTGTTTTTAAGGTAGTGTCTCACTGTAGCTCAGGCTGACCTGGAACTAACTCTGCAGTCTCAGATTGGCCTCAAATTCACAGTGATCCTCTTACCTCTGCCTCCCTAGTGTTGGAATTAAAGGTGTACGCCACCACACCTGGCTCTGTGGTCTGTTTGAATTCAGTTTAGGAAACACAAGAACTGAGATGGCCACTAGTATCTAGATGAGAGGAAGCTGGAGGCTTCAGGCAGCAGAAGCTCCTGTGTCCTATATATATAGTAGTTCTGACACTCATAAATATAGACCCTAACTGGCTCCATGAGACTGTTTTGAAGTCAGTTAACATATTTTAAAAAAAGCAGAGCTGGAGAGATGGCTCAGCAGTTGCAAAGCCTAATGACCTGGGTTCAACTCCCCAATGCCCGTGTAAAACCAGCTGCGCAAAGTGGCACACATACCTGGAGTCTGTAGTGGCTGAAGGCCCTGGCACACCCATTCCCTCTGTATCGCTTTCTCTCTCTCTCTCTCTCTTTCTCTCTGCACTTGCCAATAAATACAAAATACATTTAAAAAACATTTTTAGGGCTGGAGAGATGGCTTAGCGGTTAAGTGCTTGCCTGTGAAGACTAAGGACCCCAGTTCGAGGCTTGATTTCCCCAGGATCCATGTTAGCCAGATGCATAAGGGGCACACGCATCTGGAGTTCCTTTGCAGTGGCTGGAGGCCCTGGTGCGCCCATCCTGTCTTTCTCTCTCTATCTGCCTCTTTCTCTGTCTGTCACTCTCAAATAAATAAATAAAAAGTAACAAAAAATAAATAAATAAAGGAAAAAAACCATTTTTATTTACTAATTTTTTTGCAAGTGGAGAGAGATAGGGAGAAGAGAGACAGACAGAGAGAATGGGTGTGCCAGGGCCTCCAGCTGCTGCAAATGAGCTCCAGATGCATGTGCCACTTGGTGCATCTAGCTTTATAATGAGCACTGACTTGGGAATTGAACTCAGGTTGTTAGGCTTTGCAGGCAAATGCCTGAACAGCTGAGCCATCTCTCCAGCCCCATTTTTTTTTTAAAGGAAAGGCTGGGAAGAGAGCTTGACCTGGTCAAAGGATAGCTTTGTTATTTCCTTCCTGGGTTGAGTCTCTTTCACTTTTTGAGTCTCTTTTTTTAATGTGTATAGATAATGAATCATGTCTTCCTAAAGGAATCATCATGAAGATGAAATATAAGATAGAAAGCACTAGGTATCCTAGACATTTACATGATAACAGGAGATCTTCAGTCATGAGTAAAGCTGTAGATGTTAACAGAACTTAGAATTAACACCAGAAACACAGATTGCTATATTATCTATTAAAGTGAATTTTGCCTCATCTATCATTGAAGGCAAGATGGGTCACTAGCAGTTCTACTGGAAACACCTACTGGCAAAAACTTTTCCTAGGTTCTCACATTGCTGCATTTGCTTAAACCACCAAGGCCTGGTTCAGAAATGCGGGATGGACATGTGCTTCTGTCAGCACATAAAGGATTAGGAGACCTTCCTAGACCCACCATCTGGTGAGAGAGGTCATGCCAATTCTTTATGCATAAGATCAAAAACTTAAGAACTGGGCTGGAGATATGGCTTAGCAGTTAAGGGGCTTGCCTGCAAAGCCTAAGGACCCAGGTTTGATTCTCCAGGTCCCACGTAAGCCAGATGCACAAGGTGGCGCATGCTGGAGTTCATTTGCAATGGCTGGAGATCCTTGTGCAACCATTCTCTCTCTCTCTCTCTCTCTGTCTCTAATAAATAAATAAATGATAAGTTTTTTTTAAAAAAACAAAAACTTAGGAACCTTCAAAAAGCAAACAAAATGAATTTTAGTAGAGTAGTCTAGAGAAGTCACCTTACTTAAAATGAAAGAGAACACATTTTTTTAAATGTTCAATTCTGAATAAAAAAAAAAAAAAAAAAAAAAAAAAAAAAAAAACACATCCCAGCAGTGCCCAGAAGCAGGATTTTTTTTTTCACCGAGACACTGAGGTTCCTCCAGAAAGTCAGCATCACTCTCACTGGATTTTTTTTTTTTTTCTTTCTCTTTTTGAGGTAAGGTCTCTCTCTAGCCCAGGCTGACTTGGAATTCACTATGTAGGCTAAGTCTGGCCATTCTTCTACCTCTGCCTCCCGAGTGTTGGAATTAAAGATGCCACCATGCCTGGCCACACTGGGCTGTTTTGGTTGTTGACTGCATATAGTCAACCAGATGCCAAATATATCCCCTTGGCACTGCCCCCTGGCACTGCTTGGTGTACCAGAGGCAGCAGCATTTTTATTACTATGCAATCATAATCTATCGTCACTGTTCTCTTGTATAAGGTTTTCAAATGTTAAAAAAAAATTATTTTTTTGAAAGCCGGGTGTGATGGTATACAACTTTAATCCTAGCACTCAGAAGGCAGAGGTAGGAGGATCACTGAGAGTTCAAGGCCACTTTGAGACTACATAGTGAATTCCAAGTCAGCCTGAGTTAGAGTGAGACCCAACCTTGGAAAACCAAAAAAAAAGTTTTTTTCTTTTTGAAAAAACTTTGCACATTAGTTGTGGGTGGCTTATACACAAAGTTGAAATGACATCCTAACATTGTGCTGTGACTGACGTTCTCAGAAAAAAAGCTACGTTCTACAACGCTGATTAAATGACTAGAATGTCATGAATGTGGAGAGATGAGATGTTACAGGTACACAGTTAAATTACCTGGGGCTCTTCCCAGCACCTTTCATGGTCATTGATTTCCCATCTCGATATCTGACCTAACATCCTTTGACTACCAGGTAGAACTTTCTAGAATGTATTGAAGAACAGACCTCTATCTTCCATCAATCCAAAGGCTAAGGACGTCATCAGATAATCTCTAAGGTCTGTGGTAGAGATTTTTCCATTTTGCTGTAACCCACTGAGCGCTGGCAAAACCTGCCAGACAGGTTCCAATTCCCCAGCATCCACGCAGAAGCCAGAAGCAGGGGCACAGGCAACTGTGACTCCAGCATGCCTGTGACAATGAAGTGGACCCAGGGAAGCCAAGCTCACGGGCCACCTAGTCTGCATTTGCTTGCAGTTTGGCCATTCATTTGCAGAGGCAAGAGACCTGGCCTCAAAAGGAAGGGAAGCACACCATCGTGACGTGGTCCCCTCATTCCACCATGTGTGCTACTGGAGCAGGATTTTGGGGCCTGGGGAGGAAATAAATTCTGTAAAGATGCAGGACATCTCAGACCTTTGGACCCCGACTTTTGGGTTCTTATCTGATTAGTAAAGAATTGAAAAAAAAAAGGGCTCTGAGCAGGCTAAATGATGAATTATGAGGTTTAGTTTAGATAGAGTTAGGATCCAAAGAGAAGGCGAATGACTCAGAAGGGAATTCTGGCCCCTCCCTTGCCGGTCTGGAAAGAGTGAGGGGAGAATGGAGAGAATCTCCCAGGAAAAAGCCTCTGGAGAGTGGACAGACACACACACACACACACACACACACACACACACACAGAGAGAGAGAGACAGAGAGAGAGAGAGAGAGAGAGAGAAAGCAAAGCTTGAGAGCCCAAAGATCCCTTCCCCCTTCATGCTCACATAGACACTAAGAAGCAGCTGAGAGGTCAGATCATGGAGGGTTCCGAACTTAAAGAGATCATACACATAACAAGACGAGAAAGTGTCTGGAAGCAAGATTCATGGAGAAGCAAACAGGAAAATGCCCAGGCAAAAGGAAATGCCCCCCACTCTTCCCAGCTGGGACAGCAGGGGAGAGAGACTTACACACTGGTGTTCAGGGAGACCCACAGGGTGAACGGGATCAAGGTGAAGGAGAAGAGAGAGAGAGACATCCTACAATTAACAAGGCGAGAAGGCACCCAAGCAGCCAGCAAAGTGCCAGACAAGAAGGGGCCCCTCCTCCCCAGCCAGGCTGGGAGGGGCAGAGTTCACGAGAGCCGCCTTTGGAGGCAGAGGTAGGAGGATTGCCGTGAGTTTGAGGCCACCCTGAGACTACATAGTGAATTCCAGGACAGCCTGAGCTAGAGTGAGACCTGACCTCAAAAAACCATAAAAAAGTAAAATAAATAAATAAATACATACATAAATAAATAAAAGAACCAGGAGAGCCCAGTGCCACAAGAATGAATAGCGGAGAGAGATTTACACATGTGGTGGGCCCATTTATATGGGTTAGATATCCAGTTAGGATGATCCTTGGCATCAGGCTCTGGTGTGTAAGAGAAAGGTCTGATTGGTTGGTGGACCAAAGAGGCTGACTCCGGAGGGGTCAGCCCACCTTGCTATGCTAAGCTTAGGTAGAAGTGCTGAGGGATTTCTTTTAGCCATCTTGGATAAGACTGGATCAGACACCCGTTCTAGTCCTGCCCGGTCAGGCCAGGTGACATCCACGTCCTCCTTGGTCCTCTGTCCCTGGCTGACTGCCTATAAAAAGTTGTCTTTCTCCTATTTCCCTTTCTCTGTGGCACAAACACCCGTGCACACAAATGAATGAATAAATAAGTACAATTTAAAAACATAAAAGAAAGTAGGGGAGGGAGGAAGGGAAAGAGAGGGATGGAGGAAGAGAACAGAGCCTATGATTAAATAAAAATGAGGTATGAGGTATTAAAATCTCAGATCATGAAAGAGTTTTATTACCTTTCTCCAAAGCTTAATTACCACGTTTCTCTCCCAATAGCAAAACAGCTAAAAGCTGTTTTGTTGAACTGTTCTCTGTTCCCTGCCCCACCCCCTCCAAGAAAAATTCTAATTAATTCTTCAGTTCAACCCCCTGAGCAATTTACAGACTGGGGGTTGTGTTACAGTTGGTCTTAGTTTTCCTGACGTCCTTTGTCAGCCTCATAAAACCCGTGCATGGGTCCGAATCTTCCCCGAGCTCGGTTCCTCTCTGCTCACATTCCTGCTGGTCCCCGGGGAGTGCTCCAGCCGGGCTCTGGTCTGTCTGGAGTGCAGCTGGAGGAGGAATGTGGGGTTTGTGGGAGGAGGGGGCCTCCCTCCTTGTCGCTACTTTGTGCAAGCATATATCCTTCAACCCTGAGGTTTTCTGGGAGCTGGGGTCATAAATGGGGCTGCCTGCCTTGGTGCTTAGCAAGGGAGTCTATTGAAGTTGGACTCAGTTGTGTGGAGTTTATTTTGTCCTGGTGGGGAGGGGGCGGGGAGTAGAAAGACATCCCATTTTGGGAATATCTTCTGGCCTTTTCCCTCCTCTGCATTGTTTTCCAACTGCCTCACCTCCCCTTTGTTTGGGTGAAGGAAGTGACTTTCAAACATTCTCTTAACTCATCTACCAGATAGCTTCCTGACAGCGGCCTTATCACATCCAAGAGCAGAGCTGGAGCCCTGGCATGGTTGCACGTGGCATGTGTGCATTTTGTGTGGTTGATTTGTCTTGTTTTTCCGAGGTAGGGTCTTGCTCTAGCCCAAGCTGACCTGGAGTTCACTATATCGTCTCACCGGTGGCCTTGAACTCACAGCGATCCTCCTACCTCTGCCTCCAGAATGCTGGGATTAAAGGCGTGTGCCACCACGCCCAGCAATGCATGCGTTTTGAAAGAGACGTTAAGTGACAGATTTGAGAGGACACATCTAGGACATATAGCCACCCCATACCCCTAGACGGCTTCCTTTTCCATAAGCCCCTCAGCTCACCCTGGACGTTTTCTCTCCACTCAGCCTGAGCTCAGAGGGGTCAAGCTGGCTTCGGCGTCACTCCCATAGGGGGTCTCTAACCACTATAGTCTCTTGGCCCCTTGTTGCCTGCGAGCCACCAGAATATTGGTTTCGCGTGGAGCAGCTGCCCCTGCCCCGTCTGGGGCTTTGCCTGGGCCAAGCCACTGTTTCCTGGACACCCTGGAAGTCCTTTGCCCCAGCGCTGCAAGCTTTACCCTGCTCTGAGTTCCAGACCCGTCTCTTTCTTCCCATCGGGGGCAGTCAGACATGCAGATGCCTGGCGGGGACTCACTGAAGCTTTCTCCCTGGAGAGCCGAGAGCACAAAGCTCTTGGAAATCACAAAATGTCAAGAAATGGTAAGAATAGGATATCCTTTTGTCCCTCGCAGCGGGTCTATGAGCTCCCAGGGGCTGCAGGCTGCCCTTGCCAGGCTCTCACCAGCGTCTGTGTGCTCTCTGGTTGGCAGCAGAAGGTTGAGGTTCAGGATGGGACACGTTCCTCATCTATTAGGCAACAGTAAGCTGCCCTCTGTAAGCCTGGGATAAGAAGAGTTCTTTAGATAAATAATGTCTGCGTGTGCTATTTTCTCTCCATGCGCTGGAATCGCGTTTAAATTTCCAGAATAACCAGTTTCTGGGCAAAGCGTCCATGCTGTTCCCACAGGGTGAGCAACCTGCGCGGAGGGCGTGGCCTGGATAACAGACGGGGAGCAAGTTGGCTTTTCTTTCCTCGCAGGTGGTTAGGGACCAGCCTGCAGAAACACAGGTACCACCTTGCGTGCTCTGGCAGGACTAGAACGCATGTCTGAGCCGGTCTCATCCAAGATGGCTGGGAGCAACAGCAGCTCGCTGCTTCTTTCTCTGTAGGCTGGGCCATCCTGAGCCCTCTCTTGAGCCCACCAACCAATCAGGTTCCTCCCGCACACACCTGAGTCTGATAGTGAGGCTCATTCTAACTGGATACTTGATCCATATAAACGGACCTAATTACTGTGTGAGCCTGCTTGGGCCCTTTTAAAAAAAATAGCATATATATATATATATATATATATATATATATATATATATATATATATGAATATATATGTATGTATTATATATATTGTTGTTGTTGTTTTCAAGATAGGGTCTCACTCTAGCCCACGCTAACCTGTAATGTAGTCTCAGGATGGCATCCTAACAAAATAATATTTTTAAATTTTGTTATTTATTTATCTGACACAGAGAGAGAGAGAGAGAGGGAGAGAGAGAGGGTGGGAGGGAGGGAGAGAATGGGTACACCAGGACTTCTAGCCACTGCAAATGAACTCCAGATGCATGTGCTGCCTTGTGCTCTAATCTCTTCCTGCCTGGTCGCTTTCCTGCTTTGTTTTCCACATGTGAGCAAGACCTTCCCCAGTGACTTCTTCCCAGGAGAGAGACCTTCTTTTTTTAATTGTTAGTTTTTGGTTTTTCAAGGTAGGGTCCCAACTATTTTGCTTCCAACCTCTCTTACTTGGATTCTACATGTCCGAGGTATTCCTTTAAAAAAGAAAACAAATCCAGGGCTGGGAAGATGCCTTAGTAATTAAAAGCACTAAGCCCTGATGGCAGGAGTTCACATCCCCAGAACCACTGTAAAGCCTGACGCAGTGACATATATGCATGTGTGTAATCCCTGCACGGCTCTGGCAAGTCTGGGCTCAGCAAGCAAGATCCCTGTCTCAAAAAGGGGATGTGGGGAGATGGCTCAGCAGTTAAGGCACTTACCTGCAAAGCCTAATGATCTGGGTTTGATTCCCCAGTACCCACATAAAGCCAGATACACAAAGTGACACATGTATCAGGAGTTCCTTTGCCGAGGCTAGAACCCCTGGCTTGCCCATATTCTCTTTCTCTCTCTCTCTTTCTCTCTGTGTCTCTCTTCCTGTTTGCAAATAAACAAATGAATAAAATATTTTTTCTTAAAAAAAAAAAACAACACCCAAGGATGGTGTCTTTAAAACTGGTGCATATGGTGAGGGTCCCTGAACCTTCAGAAAACAAGGGAGTTGCCAGGACTAGGTGGCAAAAAGGCCTCTGGGTGAGATGGGGCACAGACCATGGGAACCCAGGGAGCAGTCTAGGTGGATCTGAACCAGGTCCAGCATGTCACTCACTGCCTCAAAACAGTTAGCGCCCTGCCCTGGCCTAAAGCACAGAGCTTCCCGTCCTGCTGACCACTGACCTCTGTTGCTGGCACCTTCTGAGCCTCATCCCATCATCCTCTCTGCTACTCCTGGGGCTCCAGCTTGACCCTCCATGCCCTGCTGCTACCGGACACTTTCTCTTGGTCACCATGAAAATTTCTCCCCTCCTTCACTCCATTCGAGGGCCACCTTTCCAAAAGGGCCTTTCCTGACCCCCAAGCAAAGAGCCTCCCTCCCCAGCTCTCAGCTCCTTACCTGCTGCCTCGGTCTCTACCGGCTCCTTACACTCGCTGTTCCCTCCCTGTTTATCCCCGTACCTCTGGCAACTGGAGCAGGCTCCTGGCAAGTGCTCAGCAAACAGTGAATGAAGAAGTAAATGAGGGTGCTTAGCGGTTAAGGTGTTTGCCTGCAAACCCAAAGGATCTTCGTTCAATTCCCCAGGACCCACGAAAGCCAGATGCACAAGGGGGCACAAGGGGCGCATGCTTCTGCAGTTCATTTGCCACTGCAACTGGAGGCCCTGGCTTGCCCATTCTCTCTCTCTCTCTCTCTCTCGTTCTGCCTCTTTCTTTCTTTCTGTCTCTCTCTCAAATAAATAAATAAAAATGTTTTTAAAACCAGAAAATTTTTAAAAAAGCGGTCAGTTTGGGTTACTGGGCATGAGTGTGTGTTCAGTCGTGTTAAGAGGAGCTACATGCAGTTGAGCAACATGGATTCAGTGGAATCTGGGCTGTGGGCTGTGGGCTGGTGTGACATTGGATGTGGCCAGACAGTGAGCAGAGAGGAGCCAGGGGGCATCCTTGGGCCTCAGATTGAGAAAACGAGTTCATGAAGGAGACGTGTTGAGGGAGTCCACTGTGTCTGGAGACCCTGGGTCCCCAGGGTTATCATTGTTTCACTTTACTGTTGGCTAACTGCCACAGGCAAGGCCGTCATCTGCAGATCTGCCTAGTGGCAATTCGGAGTCTGGGCTGGGCCTGGACTGAGCTCCTAGGTCTCCTCCCAGCTCTGTGGGCACGCAGATGCTGAGCACCCTTTCCTTTGACATTCTCTCCCGTTGCCTATGCAGGCCTGGGTCAGAGCCGGAACTGGATTTTGGGGAAGGGAAGACAGGTCAACTAGTTGCTTTTGACCTGTCTCTTGCCAAGCTGCTCAGGACTCCGCCCTATATCCAGCTCGGTGGGTTCTTTCCTTCCTCTTGGTCAGACGCCTTCCCCATCCTCCGTGGATCTAGAGCCTCGCTTCACTTTAAACGTCGTTCCGTTATGTGCGCGTGTACTGAGCTCCTCCGCACCGGAGCGGGTCTTCTTTACAATCTCTAGAAATGGGCTCTGTATGACAAGACGACAAAGAGACACAACAGAGGTGCCTTTCGTTTACCTGGTCAGAAGTCAAAGTCCGTGCGGCACCTTCCCTCCTCTCCCCTTCCCTCCTCTCCCTTCTCTATTTTCCTCTTGTCTTGCAGTTCTGGGGACCCCACTCCAGGGTCCCGGGCATGCTAGGCCAACACTCTACCGTGGAGCTACAGAGCTCAGTCTTTTTTTAATATTTTTTTTTTGTTCAATTTTTATTTATTTATTTGAGAGTGACAGACAGAGAGGAAGACAGACAGAGGGAGAGAGAGAGAATGGGCGCGCGAGGGCTTCCAGCCTCTGCAAACGAATTCCAGACGCATGCGCCCCCTTGTGCATCTGGCTAACGTGGGACCTGGGGAACCGGGCCTTGAACCGGGGTCCTTAGGCTTCACAGGCAAGCGCTTAACCGCTAAGCCATCTCTCCAGCCCCAGAGCTCAGTCTTAATGCACAGAGGCTTAGCACATTACCCAGGGCACAGTCACTGAGTGCCAGGCTAAGGAGGACTTAAAGGCTTTGAAAGGAAAGCTGAATGCACATGATATAAAGCTAAATAAAGAAACAGGGCTGGAGAGATGGCTTAGCGGTTAAGGCACATGCCTACGAAGCCTAAGGACCCAGGTTTGATTCTCCAAGACCCACGTAAGCCAGATGCATATGGTGGCACATGCGTCTGGAGTTCATTTGCAGCGGCTAGAGGCCCTGGCCCACCCATTCTCTCTCTCTCTCCCCCTTTCTCTCTGTCTCTGATAAATAAATAAAAATAAACCTTTAAAAAAAAAGAAACATCAAAGTTTCCAGAGTTTTCAACTGCAGGATCAAGTGAAGGCACCATTTTCAGGTAGTGTTACTCCTAGCTCTGCCTTCAGGAAATATTTTTCTTTGAAACCTGAAATCAATAATATTAACTGTTGTTATCAATCAATACTGAAATAAGACAATTTAATTATCACTTTAAATCATTTTGGGTAGTCTTGAAAATATGACCCTAATGAAAAGACACATAAAATAAAAAATATTTAAGTCCACCATCACCCAGTAGCTGCCACACCATGAAAAAGAAACTAAAAGCTTTATACCAAAAAAAAAAAAAAAAAAGAAGAAGGATGAAAGAAAAGTGCTGGAGAGTTGGCTTAGCAGTTAAGTCATTTGCCTGCAAAGCCAAAGGACCCAGGTTTGATTCCCCAGGACCCATGTTAGCCAGATGCACAAGGGGGGGGGCGCACGTGTCTGGAGTTCGTCTGCAGTGGCTGGAGGCCCTGGCGTGCCCATTCTCTCTCTCCCCCCTCTTTCTCTGTCAAATAAATAAAAATAAAATATTAAAAAAGAAAGAATAAATCATTTTTACCAAACATTTCAGATACACAAAAGACATTAAGAATAGATAATATTATAGATACAGAATAATTCTTTCATATTCTCCCAGACATCAGCCAAGTGGGTACTTAGTAAATGTTTGTTGAATGAATAAATGATTTGCACTTATCTTTAAATATTGGTCTCTGTGTTTAAAATGTCCTTGGAGCAAGGGTAGTGCTTTGATTAGGACTTGTCTCCCAGGTGCCTCCGTCATGATGGCCGAGTGCTTTGCGTCAATAAATACTTGAAGGTTGGCTGACTGTTTTCAAGGTCAAGTCCCCCTGATGTAGCTCTCTTTGAGCTGCAGCCCTAACCGCTAGCTCTGTTTACTCTAACTTCATATTCAATCTAATGGAAATTACTTCATGTCACATGGCTGACAGAGTACTGCTATACAAGTGGCTGAGAAGAGCAAAAACCACCTATTATGGCTGTTAGCTATTACGTCTTAATGTGCCTTATTATTGTACCACATTTTGTGTTTGAATTAAAAACAGAATTTTTAAAATATTTATTTCATTGTGAGCAGAGAGAGAGAGAGAGAGAGAGAGAGAGAGAGAGAGAGAATGAATGTGTGTGTGTGTGTGTGTGTGTGTGTGTGTGTGTGTGAATGCAGCATGACCAGGGCCTCTCTTCACTGCAACTGAGCTGCAGAGGCATGCACCATTTGGTACGTCCAGCTCCACATAGGTACTGGGGAATCAGAACTGGACCAGCAGGCCCAGTGTGGTAGCGCACGCCTTTAATCTCAGCCCTCAAGAGACAGAGGTAGGAGGAATGCCATGAGTTCCAGGCCATCCTGAGAATACAGAGTGAATTCCAGGTTTAGCCTAGGCTAGAGCAAGACCCTACCTTCAAAAACAAAAAAAAAAAAAAAAAAAAGAAAAAGAAAAGAAAGAAAAGAAAAAAAGAAGAAGAAAGAAACACCTTACACAACTGGACCAGCAGACCTTGTAAGCAAGCACTATTGATATTGTTGAACTACCTGTGGGTTTTTTTTTTTAATATTTATTTTTTTTTAAATATTTTTTTGTTCATTTTTTTATTTATTTGAGAGCGACAGACACAGGGAGAAAGACAGATAGAGGGAGAGAGAGAGAATGGGCGCGCCAGGGCTTCCAGCCTCTGCAAACCAACTCCAGACGCGTGCGCCCCCTTGTGCATCTGGCTAACGTGGGACCTGGGGAACCGAGCCTCGAACCGGGGTCCTTAGGCTTCACAGGCAAGCGCTTAACCGCTAAGCCATCTCTCCAGCCCTAATATTTATTTATTTTGAGGCAGGGTCTCACTCTAGCCAGGCTGACCTGGAACTCACTCTGTATCCCAGGCTGACCTTGGACTCACAATGATCCTTCTGTCTCAGCTTCCCAAGAGCTGGATTAAAGGTGTGAGCCACCGTGCTCGATTTCACACATTGCTTTTTGTTTCTTTCTTTTTTTTTTTTTTTTGTTTCTTTTTCTAATTCGTTGTTTCACTTTAAAGTTCAAGGGCTGGGGCTGGAAAAATTGCTCAGTGGTTAAGGCACTTGCTTGAAATGCCTAATAACCTGGAGTTTGATTCTCCAGTGCCTACATAAAGCTAGATGCACAAAGTGGTGCACACATCTGGAGTTTGTTTGCAGTGGCAAGAGGCCCTGGTGCGCCCATTTTCTCTCTCTTCTATCTCTACCTACTTACCAATAAATAAAATACTTTAAAAAATTAAAAATGCCAAGGGCTGCTTGGAGCTGCTTGGTGTGTTCATTGTGTGTGTGTGTGTGTGTGTGTGTGTGTGAGAGAGAGAAAGAGAGAGAGAGAGAGAGAGAGAGAGAGAGAGAGAGAGAGAGAGAAAGAGAGAGAGAGAGAGAGGGAGACACTATCTTTTCTGTCAAAGGGTTAAAGATACAGGGAAACTCAATTCTGGAAGGACACCATTCTGTGGGAAGATCCCCCTTCCTGAGTCAGCCATTTCTGAGACCAGAAGAGTTAATAATTCTTGAGGCCAAAATAGTCAACAATCCTTGAAACCATAGCTTCTGTTTCTGTATTTAGTAAAAGGCCCCTAAATTATTCATTCCTTTATGTTTCCCTTAGAAACTGTGTTGTGGCTATTTTAGCCAATCACGTGAGACTGTGAGATGGAGCAGACCTCCTCTGTGTACTTGCTCGCCTGAACTCTTTAAAAGTTCTGCACCCTTCTGCAGAGCTCAACCTTGCTTTGCCAATACTTTGGATTGTGTGGTTATTCTGGGACCCTGGATATATTTCTAACACCAACCAGGGGAGTGAGGGGCAGAATGACACCCACACATTTCAGTTCTTCAGAAGCTGAAACAGAGCTGGAGAGATGGCTCAGTGGTTAAGGCACTTGCTTGAAATGCCTAACAACCTGAGTTCGATTCCCCAGTACTCACAGAAAGCCAGATGCACAAAGTGGCGCATGCATGTGGAGTTTGATTATAGTGGCTAGAGGTCCTGGGACACCCATTCTCTTTCTCTCTTCTTGCAAATAAATTAATTAATTAAAAAAAACCCCACAAAACCGAAATAGAGTTGGTTGACTGAGCTTTTGTCTGAGCTCTAGCTCAGTAGCTTGACTTCCTGTTCTTAAATTATTTTCCTGGCTTGGCTCTTGTTTTCCCCCTTTTACCACCCCTGCCCCAAGTTCTGTTTTGCTGTAACAGGTGTTCCCTACACAACCTCTGTCCCACCTGCCAATTTAGAAAGTTTAACGGCTGCCTTCTTCACTGAGGCGCCAGGAGCCACAGTCCCCAGAGACACAGAAGAGCTGCGTCTGGTGTGGGACACGCTGTGGACCAGGGCTGCTCACAGGAACCTGAGCAGGAAACCTAGAAGAATAAGCACACTGCTTCTTTTTCTGAGAAAGTCTGGATACTGCTTGAGGTTTGGAAGCCAGCTCCTTAGCTCTTTGTTACCCAGTAAGGAAAATGGAAGGAGCCATTCCATTGACCACACTTTGAGACCCGTGCTCCACAGTTTGAGGAGGAATTAACTTTATTGAGAAAGAGCTCACCCACCAGGCAAATTTATAAGGGTAGGGTGAGTAACACTCACCACCACCAATTTTAGAACTTTTCATCATGACAGAGAGACCTGGTGGCCCTCAGTCCTCCTGCTTTCGTCCCCAGCCTTTATTGCTATTCTCCTTGTTGTTTTAATTTTTTAGTTATTTACATGTAGTGTGTGTGTGTGTGTGTGTGTGTGTGTGTGTGTGTGTGTGTGTATGCGCACACTACGGCCACATGCTGCTATAAAAGAAGAACAAAAGCTTACCTCGCTTTTTGCTTCTGGCTTACAAGAGCAGCTTGGGAATTAAACCCAGGCTGTCAGACTTTGCAAGCAAATGCCGTTAGCTGCAGATCCATCTTTCCAACCCTGTCTAGTTGTTTTTGTAGAATTTTATTTATTTATGAGAGAAAGAGAGAGAGAGAGGGAGGGAGGGAGAGAATGGGTACACCTGGACCTCCAGCTACTGCAAACAAACTCCAGACACATGCTCCACCTTGTGCATCTGGCTTATATGAGTACTGGGGAAATGAACCTGAGTCCTTCGGCTTTGCAGGCAAGTGCCTTAACCACTAAATAATCTCTCCAGCCTCTTTCTGGTTTTTTTTTTTTTTTATCATGTTTGATTGTTGTGACTATTTCATATAAATGCTGGTATGTATGGTCTTCAGCAACTGGCTTCTTTCACATTCGATGCCCTTTTCATCATATTGCAACACGAATATGAATCATTCCTTGTGTAGACAGATGACTTTTCATTGCATAGATAAATGTTTCACTGTACGGAATGATAGACCTGTTGTTTATCACATGATGGGCATTTGTGTTGTCCCCATCTTATTAGAATAATGCTGCTATGAATATTCATTCATGCAAAGCCTTTGTGCAAACGTGTTGTAAAATCATTTGGGGATACAGCTAGGGAGGGAATTAGAGTCAGATTCTAGGTTTAAGTTTTGGGGAACTATCAGACTGCTTTTCAAGGTGACTTTACCATTTTACATTCTGACCAGTGGGGAAATGTTATGACATCTCTACGTGTTTCCTTCTCTTGCATGAAGGCTGTCCTCAAGGTGGGAGAGTAATGTCCTACTGTGGCTCTGACTTACCTAGTGACAAATAGCATTTCATTTTCATGCCCTTATTAGGCACTTGTATATCATCTTTGCAGAAATATCAGTTCAACTGCTCTGCCCACTTTTAAATTAGGTTGTCTTTTTATTATGAATTGTAAACCTTTGTCACAAGTTTTAAAACCAAATACATACATACATACACACACACACACACATACATACAGACATATAATTTACAAATATTTTCTCCCATTCTATGTGTTGTCTTTTAACTATTTGTTGTTTATTTACTTAAATTTTTTTTGAGGTAAGGGTCTCATTCTAGCCCAGAATGATCTGGGATTCACTATGTTATCTCAAGCTGGCTTTGAACTCACCTCCACCTCTAAAATACTGGTAGTACCCCAGCTAGCCTCATAGAAATTAACAAGCTAATTCCAAAAATTATATGACACTTAAGAGAGCCAGGCTAGCTAGAATAGTCCTCAAATGGAAGAAAGTCAAGGAAGCCACACTTTTCTGTTGGACCTGTTATACAGATGCAGTGGCATGTGAAACAGGGTGATGTCCCTGTATTGGAGACCAGTGAGACTATTGTAAGATGGACCATGGTTTTCATTGGAGACCCAAAGATACTTTGAATATACCTGAACTGTGTAAGGGATACCATGGAGCACTGTTGGCTCAGAATGGAAGTTTTCCCTGGCTACTAAGCCCAGCTGCAGGGATGGAAATTGGAAATCCAGAGATAATCATTACTGGTTATGGATGTTGGACTTGAACTACAGATGTCTGATGTTTACCTGATGGTTATTGATTTTACATTGATCCAGTCTCTCCTTGTTATGTCTTTTAAAGCAATGGAAATGTTTACTCTGTGCCTTTATATGTTGGAAGTGTATAACTTGTTTTGATTTTACTAGATTCACAGTTCAGGAACAGTCTTAATGTTGGTAAAGACTATGGGATGCTTGAAGTTGGACTGAATGCAATTTGCAATGTGAGATGGTCATGAATCTATGAAGGCCAGGGGCAGAAGGTGGTAGTTTGAATGTGTGTCCCCATAGACTCCGATGTTTTATTAAAGCTTGTAACTTGGATCCCCAGCCTCCTGGCTGGAGGAGGTATCACTGAGGGGTCATATCCTGAGGTCTAACCTAAAGGTATGTTTGGGGGCAGATCTGAATTCCAGCCCAAAGGTGTGCAGAGGGGTGTGAGCTCTTGGGGGTCCTGCTTGATGCTGGTTCATGCTAGCTGGCTTTTTGTGTTTGCTGGCTGCCGGTGGTTTGCCTCTCTGTTTGAATTTATGAAATGGAGCTAGCTTCTTATGCCATGGATGGAACTGGATTTTGTAAGATGAATATAAACCCTTTCCTCCCATTAAAACTGTGTTTAGATGGAGTTCACCCCAGCATGGTGGAACTGCATATTCCCTCTGAGGAAATTCTAACTGCTATGACCTGTGACCCCATTGAGCTTGAAAAAGATAGAGTGGTCATCACAGCATTTCCCTAACAGCAGTTAGGATTGCCTCTCAGGAGGGGGAAAGGAGACAGATTAGGAGTGAAGCAACTTTCTCTAGTAGGTAGTCTGTTTAGGAACACAGGCCCAAAAGAACATAGATACTTCCCCACCCTGGAAAGACCAGAGAAGAGCTCCAGTATGATTCAAGATGGCTGTAAGAAGCAGCTTCTGGATTCTTCTTCATTAATTTCTCAACATCCCAAGTGGATGCCTAATTTATAAAAAAAAAAGACTTGATCCAAGTTTCCATGTGGACTTTTCTGGATTTTCCCTCTCAGGACCCCTCCCAGGTAGGGATAGACAACTGGCCTTGACTTGGGAGCTTTTCTTTTACTCTATCTTATTTCTACTCTCTCTCAAAATAAATCTTTCATAATTTGTCTTTCTTTGTGTCTACCCTTACCATTTTCTTAATCACAAAACAAGAGCTTTAGTCACTGGCTTGGAGAGTTCTTAAACCTATCCAGCCCTTTGCCACTCTAGACCCTGTAACATTACTCTTTAAGGCAAGTACTGCACTCGTCTTTTTTTTTTTTTTTTTAGGTAGGGTTTCACTCTAGTCCAGGCTGACCTGGAATTCACTATGGAGTCTCAGGGTGGCTTCAACCTCCTGGCGATCCTTCTACTTCTGTCTCCGGAGTGCTGGGATTAAAGGTGTGCACCACCACGCCCTTTTTGTTTTTGATGCTTTCTTGCTTCACCTCTAATGTCAGGAGGCTGGAGAGAGAGGATAATTTTTACGAGGAAGCTGAGCAGACAGATGGGAAACAGATGAAATCTAACCCAACATTGAAGGACAGAACTGTGGCTGCTTGTCTTAATTATTGCAATTTCTAGAAGTGTTTTTCTTTAAGTAGAGATAACTTCTCAAACATCTGTTTATGTGAAATTAGAATTACAGCAAGTTACTTGGGGCTATGGCGTGTATTTTATTCTTGATGTCATATGATTTGGGTGTATCAGCAAATGACTAGAAAATTTAACATAAAAAAATCCCCTCCAGCCACGATGTCCAACCAGGGAATGGCAAAAAGTAAAATCAAGGCAACTTAATGAAATTCAAGAGCCTGTGTGGAAGTCTTTCAGGGAATGAGGAAATCCAGGGATTTCTTCCCCAGGGAAGAGTGGGATGTGTGGCTGGAAGGTCTGCTCCCACACAGCTCTCAGATTGGGCCTCCAGGCTCAGCCCTCTCCACAGGACAGAAGTTGGATGACTGAGCTTGGGGGAAACAGTAGTTTCCCAAGAGTTTGACTGTTGTCCCCATGACCCCTCATAAGGACACTGTAATAAGAAGGCAAGGTACCAAAATAATTTACAAGTAGTGAAAGAAGTTTTTGAATTTCCAGAACCAAGCGCAGAAGGGATCCAATCTCAGTCTCTCTCTCTCCTGTGTTCTTTCTCCCTCTCTTCTCTTTCTGATCTTTTATTTTTCCTCCTCTTCTCTTCCTCTTTCCTTCCCTCCCCTATGTCCTCTCTCTTTCCTCCTGTCCCCCCTCCCTTCTGATGGTTAAAGTAGGATATTTGACTTTGGAGCCCTGCTGGTCAACAATGGATGCTCTCATTTGCTCTGTTGAAAGAGCCTGGCTGTGTTCCTGCTTTCACAAGCTAACAGTGTGAAATATGAAATATAACAGGGTAAAATATGAAATGTTGGTTATCAAGTTATAGAAAAAAAAGGTTCTCTGGGCTGGAGAGATGGCTTAGTGGTTAAGCGCTTGCCTGTGAAGCCTAAGGACCCCGGTTTGAGGCTCGGTTCCCCAGGTCCCTCGTAAGCCAGATGCACAAGGGGGCGCACACCTCTGGAGTTCGTTTGCAGTGGCTGGAAGCCCTGGCCCACCCATTCTCTCTCTCTCCCTCTATCTGTCTTTCTCTCTGTCTGTCGCTCTCAAATAAATAAATAAATAATGGACAAAAAATATTAAAAAAAAAAAGGTTCTCAATATAAGTGGTGAAGGTACAATTCACTATGTCGTATTTCTCAAATTGTTACTATTACATTTGGATAATGAGAAGATTAAGAACATCACTGAATTATGTAGCCTGGTCGGGGGGACACTAAGTCTGATGCCTTCATCTTCCAGATGAAGGAGCTAGAAATCTGGAGAGCTCATGCTTTAAAGAATTAACTAACAAGGTTGGGTGTGGTGGTGCATACCTTTAATCCCAACACTCGGGAGGCAGAAGTAGGAGGACTACTGTGAGTTCAAGGCCACCCTGGGACTGCATAGTGAATTCCAGGTCAGCCTGAATTAGATACCTTACCTCAAAAAACTGAAAAAAAAAATTAACTAACAAGCTGAGCATGTTGGCCTACACCTTTAATCCCAGCACTTGGGAGGCAGAGGTAGGAGGATTGCCATGAGTTCAAAGCCTGAGACTACATAGTATATGCCATGTCAGCCTGGACAACAGTAAGATCCTACCTCAAAAAAAAAAAAAAAAAAAAAAAGAACATATTAACAAAACCTGTACTCTTGAGGCTAAGAAATTAAAAACCAACTATGAGAATTTTGTTTCTTTTATTGAAGAAAAGTGGGTAAACAAGAAATACAGATAGGGCTGGAGGGATGGCTTAGCAGTTAAGGCATTTGCCTGCAAAGCCAAAGGACCCAGGTTTGATTCTTCAGGACCCACATAAGCCAGATGCACAAGGGGGCCCATGTATCTGGAGTTCGTCTGCAGTGGCTGGAGGCCCTGGCGCACCCATTCTTTCTCTCTCCCAGACTATTTCTGTATCTCTTTCAAATAAATAAATAAAAATTATGAAAAAAAGAAACACAGATAAAATGTGAAAGTGGGAGAGGCCTTCACTAGAAAGCATGAACTGGACTGGGGAGATGCTCAGTGGTTAAAGGTGCTTGCAAAGCCTGACTGTCTGGGGTTCAGTTTCATGGTACTTCTATAAACACCAGATGCATAACATGGCACATGTATCTGGAGCTCATTTTCAGTGGCTGGAGGTCCTGGCATGTCCATGCACTCTTTTAATCTCTCTCCCTCCCTCCCTCCCTCACAAATATATATATATATATATATATATATATATATATATATATATATATATATAAATAAAACAGAGAGAGAGAATGGATACACCAGAGCCTCTAACCACTGAAAACCAACTCCAGATATATGCCCCACTTTGTACACCTGGCTTGACTTGGGTACTGGGGAATCCAACAAGGCCATCAGGCTCTGAAAGCAAGTGTCTTTAACCACTGAGCGATCTCTCCAGTCCCTGCACTTTATTTATTTATTTATTTTTGTTCTTTTTGAAGTAGACTCTCATTGTAGCCCAGGCTGACCTGGAATTTACTATATGGTCTCAGGCTGGGCTCAAACGCACAGTGATCCTCTTACCTCTATCTCTAAGCCTTGGGATTAAAGAAGTGCAATACCAAGGCTGGGGTAGAGAGAGAGAGAGAAAGAAAAAGAGAGAGAGAATGGGCATGTCATATGCCAGGCTGCCATTAACTGCAAACAAACTCCAGACGCATGTGCTCCCTTGTGCATCTGGCTTTATGTGGGTCCTAGGGAATCAAACTTGAGTTGTTGGGCTTTGCAGGCAAGCACCTCAACCACTGAGCAATCTCTCCAGCCCAGCTTCATTTTTATAGTAGCTAAATAAACCTCTTTGTGTGTGTGTGTGTGTGTGTGTGTGTGTGTATAAAATCATAGTTTATTTTTCCACTCATCTGCTGATGGATATTGAGCCTGGTTCCATTTCTTGGCTATTGTGAACAGTGCAGTATGAAACATGGGTTTACAGGCATCTCTGTGGTGCGTGGACTCAGAACCCTTCCGGTGTACCCGCCGAAGTGACCTAGCTGATCATAAGGTGTATCTTTGAGAAATCTCCACACTCATTTCCATAATGGTTGCAGTAGTTCACACTCTCACCAACAGTGAATCAGGGTTTCCCTTTCCCCACGGAAATTCACGATGTAGTCTCAGGGTAACCTGGGACTCAAGGCAATCCTCTACCTCTGCCTTCTGAGTGTTGGGATTAAAGGTGTGTGCCACCACCTCAAAACTGTTTTTATTTCCATTTCCTTGGTGGCTAAGAATCTTGACCATTTTCTCGTATTTTTGGCTCTGCAGGCAAGCACCTTAACCATTAAGCCATCTCTCCAGCCCTCCACGTGGTACTTTCAGTAGATGAAAACATACTCCATCCTCAAGGCTCAGCATGATGGTCTTCCGAAAGCCTCCTGCTTTGCAACCCAACTGGTTTCCCCACTCACAAGTGTCACTTAAGCAGCTAGATATTTTGCGTTTTCTCCACATGCTACATGGAGGTAAGCTGACTCTGGTTAACACTTCAGCACCTCCTACTGCCCCATCTGACACTGGGGGTTGAGAAAATATTAGTTGAATAGTCATAACATTTGCCAAAGAATCTTAGCTTAATTACCTAGTACAGGGCTGAAGAGATGGCTCAGTGGTTAAGGGCCCGAGACTTCCAGAATTTGACTCACCATCTCCCAGCTGAATGTCTGAGCATGGCCACGTGCCCCTGTAACCCCAGTCCCGTAGTGGAGCAGAGAGTCGACAGTCTCCTTTGTTGGCTATACTTTTTTGAGGTAGGATCTCACACTGACCTCGGCTAACATGGAACTCAACTTCTAACACCAGGCTAACCTTGAGCTCGTAGTGATCCTCCTACCTCAGCATCCTGAGTGCTGGAATTAAAGATGTGTGCCACCATGCCCAGTGTGAGAATCTCTGGAGTTTCATCAGCTCTGGCATCAGTAAAGAGACTCCAGCTCAAAACCAGACCAGACTGAAGAGTAACAGCAGGAAACTTGACATCCCTTCTGGCCACTGTAGGCAAGTGGCCCCTGGTTCAGGCAAGAATGTCGGGCACCACACCACACTATACACACACACACACACACACGAAAGTACAAATACACAGTACATTGTAACTAATACTAAAAGCTACAATAACTTTACATTCCAGATCCCCTCTGTTGACTTACTTTTTATTTTATCAAATATCTTCCCTTCACTGGGCATGAGAATTGGAAGTGTAGGGACCCCACAGTGTGCCAGGCCACAAGAGCAGAGGTCCGAGGATAACCTTCGGGTGGGTCCTTGTCTTTCCACTTCATTTGAGGCAAGGTGTCTGTCTCTGGAGCATGCTGTGCTATTGTTTCTGGTTGCATTCACCTCCAGCTTCTGGGAAATTCTCCCATCTCCATCTCCCACCTCACAGTGCCCTGAGCGTGTAGATGCCAGTCATCACATCTGCGGCTTTTTACATCATGTCTGGGGATCAAACTTGGGTCCTCGGGTTTGAGTGGTGAGGCCTTTACTCACTGAGCTGTCTCCTCAGCCCAAGGACACATTGTTTTGAACACGTTTTGAACACCTCTTTCCACTGCAAATGAACTCCAGGCATATGTGCCACCTTGTGCCTATGGCTTTACATAGGGATTCAAACCCAGGCTGACAGGCTTTGCAAGCAAGCACCTTTTACCTCTGAGCAGTCTCCCCAGCTCAATTTGTCTATACTTTATAAACTTGAAGAGTAACCATGTTCTAATATAAACAGTGGCAGTGGTTCCAAAATAAAATTATTTCTTTTAGCCAGGCATGGTGGCACACACCTTTCGTCCCAGCTCTCGGGAGGCAGAGGTAGGAGGATTGCCGTGAGTTCAAGGCCAGCCTGAGACCACATAGTGAATTCCAGATCAGCACAGGCGAGAGTGAGACCCTACCTTGGAAAAACCAATATGTATGTATGCATGTATGTATGTATATACATACATACATATATATATATATGCATACATATATATATGTATGTATGTATGTATGTGTGTGTGTGTATGTATATGTATATGTATGTGTGTGTGTATATATATATTAATCTTTGTGTGTTTGTTTTCAGGATGTGTGTGTATTCTCGTGGGCATATGTGTGCCATGGTGTGTATGTGCATGTCAGAGGACAACCTCTACCTTCCACCTTGTTTGAGGCAGGGCTTCTTGTTTGCCACTGCATATGCCAGGCTCTTTGATCCTTGAGCATCCACGGATTCTCCCATTGCTTCAAGAGCACTGGGATTATAGGTTCATATGCTGCCACATCCAGCTTTGTGTGACTTCTGGAAACTCTGAACTCAGGTTCTCATGTTTGGGTAGCAAGTCCTCCCACCACTGAGCCACCTTAGTGCTCCCCAGTCTGTTTACAAATATTTTATTTTATTTATTTGTTAGAGAGTGAGAGAGAGAGAAAGGCAGATAGAAAGCGAGAATGAGAGAATGGGTGTGCCAGGGCCTCCAGCCACTGCAAATGAATTCCAGACACATGCATCAGCTTGTGCATTTGGCCTATGTGGGTCCTGGGGAATCAAACCTGGGTCATTAGGCTTCACAGGGAAGCATCTAAACCGCTTAGCCATCTCTCCAGCCCCCACAGTCTTTTTCTCTAAGACACATGTTCTAAGGAATGTGTAGGCACTTTGAACGTGAACAAGCTCTGTGAACCCTTTATGCTTGATAACCACATAAGTGTGCATGGCTTTCTGACATAATTTCTAAATTTCACAGTTATACTTTGGAGATCTAGAGAACTAAAAAAACAAAAACAAATAAACAAAAAAAAATCTCCATCATTTGCCAAATGTTAGGATGGGAGAGCAAAACTATAATACCAAAATAGATTGTAAACAAGACGTCTTATAATAGGCGGACTGTCCACAGCCTTCTTTGTATGACTAAACACCTTGAGACTTTCTGAGCTGTTTTAAAAAGCTCCGTTGCGTTGGCAGCTATCTAAAATGCAAACATAAACACAGCCCCAGAGTATGTCTGTGCTCTCCTCTGCACCCCTGAAAGCTGCCTGCTGGAGGAAGCTAGCTGGCTGTTCTAGAAAAAGGTCATGGGGTTTGGATTATAAAAATTAAAAGGGCACAGATGCTCACGGATTACGGAGCCATGGAGTCATGGGCCTCAGGTCCTCTTTGACCGGCCTTTGGGTCTCACAGAGCAGGTTACCTCATCAGAAGGGGAAACAGAAGACACAGGCTGGTTTCCAAGAGAATGTTCAGTCAGTGATAGAAACTGCAAGTACTTGTCACCACAGTCCAACAATAAACTTTAACAACCCAAGGGTTTTACTGAAGGCCAATGGGAAGAACGACTCACCCATGTTGCCAAGTTCCTAACACACTGCCAAATGCATATCTTGCCAAGTATGCTGGCCAACTTGGCTGTGTGGCAAAAAAGAGAATGGTTTGGAGTGGGAGACACTTGGGTTTGAATTTTAGCCCCACTGTTTGTTCAGTTCTGTGACTTTCTATGACCTTTCATTTCTTGAAATGACAACATCACCTGTGTTGCTGAAAAGGAATGAGGCAGGTACGTACGGAAGGGCTTCCCAGCACTGTGCCAAATGGGGTACTCTGTGGGTGGGGATTCATGCAGCGAAGGTTAGCATGGGGAGGCCACAGCTGATCTTCATGGATGCAGTGAGTTTACTCTTTCCCTTCAGCTGGCCTCATTTCTCTCTCCATTTCCCCTTCCTGTCCTTTAGTTCTTTCCCCTCGTTCCATGGGTTCTTTTCCTCCTCCTTTCCCCACACCAGTTTCTTTTCATTCACTATAAGAAACAAAGCTTTAATTTCTTTCCACTTCTTTAAAAAAATTAAATTATTATATTTATTGAGGGAAGTACAGAGCCAAGGAAAGATACCCATGTGGCTAGGGAACCTATGTGGAGGGCCTGGTAAAAAGAGTGGAAAGAAAAGAGAGAAAAGAAAGTTCAAGGAGCTCCTGCCATGTGGGGAGGTGGAGGGGGTAAAGAGCCCAGGTGGATACTCAAGGCTAGGGGGCTCTTCCCTGGGCTCAACCTGGCTAGGCCTGGGCCGGCCCAGGGAAAATTCTCACCCCCAGCTGGGAGATCCCGAGTGGCCTTTTTTTTTTTTTTTCAACTTTTTGAGACAAGGTCTCCCTATGTAGCTCTGGTGGGCCTGGAACTCACTGTTGTAGATGAAACTGGCCTTGAACTTGCAGTGATCCCTGGCCCCTACTTCTCAAGTGCTGGGATTAACAGGTATATATATGCCACCCTGCCTGGCCACTTAACCAATTCTTCATAATGTGCTAACTGGAAAAGTTTAACCACTGGTACCAACTGTGCTATTCAACCAAGAACACCCAAAGCACACAAAAGACTCAAGATGATTCAGAATGGAGCTCATGCTGGGAGTGGTGGTGGACGCCTTTAATCCCAGCACTCAGGAGGCAGAGGTAGGAGGAGGATTGCTGTGAGTTTGAGGCCATCCTGAGACTACATAGTGATTTCCAGGTCTGCCTGGGCTAGAACAAAACCCTACCTTGAGCCCCCCCCCCAAAAAAAAAGAATGGAGCTTAGGGCTGGAGAGATTGCTCAGTGGTTCAAGGCACTTGCCTGCAAAGCCTAAGGACCCAAATTTGATTCCCTAGTACCCACATAAAGCCAGATGCACAAGGTGGCGCATGAGTCTGGAGTTTGTTTGTAGTGGTGCATTACAGTGCTGCCTGGGTGGTAGAGGAAAAAATGTTTGCTGAGGGCTTGGGGCAGTTGGCTGCTGAACATTGACTATGCCAGGCAGGTGATGTGTCCTGTAACCATTAAGGAACAGAAGGTTTACTGAGCAGGCTGACTATACGCTTTAGTTTTTCCCAAACAACATGTAAGCCAGAAATATATTCCTTCAAGAATCAGTCTTTTTCTAAGCTGGGCATGCTAGCGCACGCCTTTAACCCCAGCACTCAGAAAGACAAGGTAGGAGGATCACTGTGAGTTCATGGCCACCCTGAGACTACATAGTGAATTCTAGGTCAGCCTGGGTAAGAGCGAGACGCTACCTTGAAAAACAAAAAACAACAAAAAAAGAAAAGAATCAGCCCCTTTTCTGGATTGTTCCACATCCTGACAACCTTGTCAAAGCAAGGATGAAAGCTGCCAGACACAATACTAGCTTTTTGAAGTATCTGCCCAGCCATTTTAAAAAAATGATCTATCTATCTATCTATCTATCTATCTATCTATCTATCTATCTACCTACCTACCTATTTATTTATTTATGAGAGAGGGAGAGAGAGAACAGGCATGCCAGGGCCTCTAGCCACTGCAAATGAACTCCAGATGCATGTGCCACCTTGTGCATCTGGTTTATGTGAGTCCTGGGGAATAGAATGTAAGTCTTTAGGTTTTGTAGTCAAGCTCCTTAACTGCTAAGCCATCTCTCCAGCCCTGCCCAGTTATTTTGAAACAAGGAATAATTTGCTTTTTCTGTTGTAAGATGGCACAGTAAAGGATTATGTCACTCAATGTTTTGATTTTTTTTTTTTTTTTGAGGTAGGGTCCCATTCTAGCCCAGGCTGACCTGGAATTTATTTACTATGAAGTCTCAGGGTGGCCTCGAACTCATGGTGATCTTTCTACCTTCTCCTCCCAAGTGCTGAGACTTAAGACATGCACCAGCAGGCCTGGCTCTGAATTTTTTAACTTTAAAAATATTATTTACTTAGTTATTTGATGGATGTGTCGGGCCTTTTGTGGCTTCAGACGAACTCCAGACATATGCACTACTTTGTGCATCTGGCTTTACATGGGTTCTGGGGAATCAAACCCAGACTGGCAGGCAGGCTCTGCAAGCAAGTGTCTTTAACTAAAGCCCCATCTCTTCAGCCCAATGTTTAGATTTTGAAGGAACACCTCAGATGACTGTCTAATACGTTTTGTTTCTTTGTCCTGGCAGCTCCTCTAATTTACGGGCTTTTCACCTCAGGTTCTCTACTGAAGATACTTGTAAGCTTTTCTGGGCCCCCACCAATGCACTTACAACCAGATTACAGAATGAGCTCTACTTGGAACTCTAGCAGCTGTGGAGTTCCACACTCTTCTGAAGTGGGAACTACTGGGTTAGGAAGTGACTCTGTCATGTTTTTCTGAATCTTACAGACCGGTGGAGGACAGAATAGGATGAGCAGAGTGAGCAGGAAACTTCAGATACAACTTTAGTAACTCCCATGCCAGGGTTGTGTGACCTTCTGTGAAGGTCAGGTGCACCACAACATCCAGTGTTCCCAGGTGCAATCTTTTTTTTTTTTTAATTTTTATTTATTTATTTATTTTTTTACAGAACAAGATGTTTGCTCTGAGAAAGTCCAGCCCATTAGATTTCCTTTGCAAAGGCCAAGGGCAGCTTTCTTAAGTCATGTACTAATTACATTCTCCTGACTTATTTAATTCAGTGGAGCAGTTAAGAACTCTGAATCATTATTGATCTATATCAAGTAAAATAAGTGAAGATGTTCCTTCTGTCAATACAAGTAATTAGAACCTTACCCGGGGATCAGTACACCTCACCGGGACAAAACTAATAAAATTACATTTGTACAAAACAAAAGTCTAACAAAACAAGCATTCCATGGTCATTATGGGTAGGAATTAAAGACATAAGCATTTTTTTTTTTTATTTCTCCCAGTGGTAATAACACTCAGAAATGTGGCCGTCATTGATATCTTCAGCTATCCACAAATACTTGTACCTTTGATGTATAAGTAGCCTTTAAAAAATAAATAAGTAGGGCTAGAGAGATGGCTTAGTGGTTAAGCACTTGCCTGTGAAGCCTAAGGACCCTGGTTCGAGGCTCGATTCTCCAGGACCGACGTTAACCAGATGCACAAGGGGGCGCATGTGTCTGGAGTGCGTTTGCAGTGGCTGGAGGCCCTGGTGTGCCTGTTCTTTCTCTCTCTCTCTCTCTGACTCTTTCTCTGTCTGTTGCTCTCAAATAAGTAAGTAAAAATTTAAAAAATAAATAAGCATATGTATATTTATTCAATATTGCAGGCAATTAAGTTAGAAGGACAAACCAGTCTATAATAGTTACTCAGGCTTGGAAACACTGGAAAACAAAGACACATTGCTTCCCTTTCTTGAGCTCACTTCTAAAGAAATGTAACAAAGTTACCTTTAAATGTTTAGTTAGTATTTCGGTAAGTACCAAGTATGCTTTAAGCAGATATTGTGTCTTTTCTTATAACTCTTCATCTAGCAACTCTATACATACTAAATCTCCACAACAGAGGACACCATGAGAAAGGAGGAAAATGGCATTGAGTTTGGAACAGAATCTCAGGCTGCTTGAAATGCCCGGTAGACTAAAGGCCAGTACCTTTCCCTCACACTGCATCATAATATTGGAGCAATGCATGATTGAAGCAGATGTCTTCTTAGATGATTTTTTCTCTCTTCTTCTTCTTTTTTTTTTTTTTTTGAGGTAGGGTTTCTCTCTAGCACAGGCTGACCTGAAACCCACTTTGTAGTCCGAGGCTGGCCTCAAACTCACAGTGCTCCTTCTACCTCTGCCTCCGAGTGCTAGGATTAAAGGCCTAAGCCACTATACCCCAACTTCTTAGATGATTTTATTTATTTATTTATTTATTTATTTATTTATTTATTTATTTGCAAGCAGAGAGAGACAGGGAGAAGAGAGACAGACAGAGAGAATGGGTACACCAGAGCATCCAGCCACTGCAAATGAACTCCTGATGCATGTGCCACCTTGTGTATCTGGCTTTATGTGGGGGGCACTGGGAAACCCAACCTGGGTTGTTAAGCTTTGCAGGCAAGTGTCTTAACCACTAGGCCATATCTTCAGCCCATTCTTAGATGAATTTTAAAGAAATATTTTTATATCTTTGCCAGCAGAGAGTGACACACATGAAGAGAGTGAGAGACAGAAGAGAGAAGGATTGTGTACGGCCACACCAGGGCCTCTTGCTGCTGCAAATGAACTCCAGATGCATGTGCCATTTTGTGCATCTGGCTTTATGTGGGTGCTGGGAAATTAAGCCCTGGCTGGCAGGGTTTGCCAGAAAGCACCTTTAACTACTCAGCCATGTCCCTAGCTTGTGCTAATTCCTAGAGTAGGGACTACTCTAGGAAGGGTAGTGAAGCTGTGACCAATGGGACTGAAGTGGCCAGAGAGTAACTACAAAATTGCTTTGGGGCCAAAAATATCATCTAAAAATGGTGAAACACTGGTGTGAACTCAAGGCACAAATTGCACCTCTGTTGCCCTTTAAGTTCCAATGTCCCAAGTACTTAATAGAACAGATATTTGCATGTTTGATTGCTGCAGAATGAAAATATATGGTAACAAAAATCAAAATTCAGTTGGGTGTAGTGGTGCACGGTTGTGATCCCAGCAGTCAAGGCTGAGGCAGGAGAATCAAGAGTTTATAGATAGCTTGAACTACTTGGTGAAACATTGTCTCAGACAAAAGGCAGATCAAACTGAAGCAAAAACTATAGTAGGGACTAGGAGATGGCTCAGCTTACAAAGCTTGCCTGTCCAGGATCAGTTCCCTAGTACCCATGTAGGGCCAGATGCATAAAGTGGCACATGTCGCTAAAGTTTGTTTGAGGCCCCGTCATGCACATTCTCTCTCAAGTAAGTAAATATATATTACAAACTGAAGTAGTTAGGAGTTCTCAGGGAAGCTGCTCAGGAAGTTTGATTAAATAAAGACCGTTATTTTTACAGTAGACATGACTTTAACTTGCATAATTTTCATTTTGACCCATGCTTTCTGTGGAGTGGAAGTTGTCTTTAAATGTAGTATGCACTGTGAATTAAGTAGCATAAGACAGAAAGACAGACAAGCCTAGCCAAACCTGTTGGCACAGGCCTGTCATCCTGGGAAGCTACAGCAGGAGGTTGGAAAGTTCAAGGTTAGCCTGGACAACTTAGGGAGACATTGACTCAAAGTAAAAATTAAAGGACATGGGCTGGAGAGATGGCTTAGCGGTTAAGCGCTTGCCTGTGAAGCCTAAGGACCCCGGTTCGAGGCTCGGTTCCCCAGGTCCCACGTTAGCCAGATGCACAAGGGGGCGCACGCGTCTGGAGTTCGTTTGTAGAGGCTGGAAGCCCTGGCGTGCCCATTCTCTCTCTCCCTCTATCTGTCTTTCTCTCTGTGTCTGTCACTCTCAAATAAATAAAAATAAAAAAAATAAAAAAAAAATTAAAGGACAGAGGATGTGGCTCAGTGGTAGAGTGCTTATAGCAAGCACAAGGCCCTAGGTTCAATTCTCAAATAAAAACAAGATACACATAGTAAAGCCCATTTACTTCGATTTATTTGTTTATTTACACAAGCTCTTGCTGCCCAGAGCTCTGTATGCTACCCTGTGTACTGGGATTATTATAGGCATGCCCTACTTGATATAGGATCTTTTTTTTTATTGCTACAATTACTCAGTAAATTAAAATTATTTGGCATTGCCCTACAAAGGAAAGCTGTGCTCAAGTTGTGCACAATTTTCTCATAAAAAATATGTTGTCTGCTGGCACAAAGACTTGTCTTTTTACAGCTAAGATACTTTTGATCTAAATTCCTTTATCATTCATCACAAACCTGCTTTAAAATGTTGATCTGCATGCATATTCAATAAGGTATTTATGATTCTTTTAGATCACTGTCCTTTATGAAGCAACTACTAACATTTATTGAAAGTTTATCCATATTTAGAACATTAAAGGGTTCATTATATACCTCACCTACGGGGCAAATAAAAAGATGGTTACGATTTTCATTAATTGGCCATTTGCGTTTTTTTAAAAAATTATTCATTTATGAGAGAGAGAGAGAGAGCTGGGCATGGGGGAGAGAGAGAGAGAAAGAAAATGAGAATGAATGGGTGTGCCAGGGCCTCTAGCTGCTGCAGATGAAGTCCAGATGCCTTTGTCTCCTTGTGCATCTGGCTTATATAGGTCCTGGGGAATTGAACCTGGGTCCTTAGGCTTCACAGGTAAACACCTGTAGCAGACAGCTTCAGGTTCACTGAGATGAACTTCCAAACCAGGCACAGTTATGGAGGAAGGGATTTATTGAAGTTTACAGATCCAGGAGAAGTTCCATAATGATTGAAGAAGCTGGCCTACTTTCACAAGACCAAGGAGAGAGAGAGGGAGGGAGGGAGAGAGGGGGAAGCGGGGAGAGAGAGAGAGAGAGCGCGCCAAAAAGCCACACAGCACACCACATTTCAGGAACTCCAGCTAGGCACATTTTGCAAATCTTTAGTTTGAAATCTTAAACCCACCATCACACCTTAAGATCCACCCAGTGAAACCACCTCCAGCCAGGTGGCAGCAGATGCAAACTACAAAGTAATAAACACTGAATATATTGGGGGCCATCTATTCAAACTGCCATGACATCTTAACTGCTAAGCCCTCTCTCTAGCCCACATTTGGCTTTCTAAAAGATAGTTTTATTTAGTTACTGGGAGGGAAAAGAAAGTGGTTGAGATTGGGCATACCAAGGCCTCTTGCCACTGCAAACCAACTCCAGATGCATGCACCACTTTGTGCATCTGGCTTCACATGGGTACTGGGGAATCGAATCCAGATCCTTAGGCTTTGCAAGCAAGTACCTTAACTGCTGAGCCACCTCCCCGGCCCCATTTGGCTTTGGACTATATTGTTTTGTTCATTTCAAAATCTGAAGCTTAAGAGTTTTAAAAATGAACTTTTAAAAAGGAGACAACAGGGCTGGAGAGATGGTTCAGTGGTTAAGGCACTTGCCTGCAAAGCTTAATGACCTGGATTTGATTCCTCAGTACATGAAACTGGATGGACAAAGTGGCACATACATCTGGAGTTCATTTGCAGCAGCTGCAGGCTCTGACATACCTGTTCTCTTTCTGCCTCTCTTCTATCTTTCTCTGCTTTCAAATAAATAAAATTATTTTTAAAAAGATAGATAAAAAGGAGACAATAGTTGGGTATGTTGGCACACACCTTAATCCCAGTACTTGGGAGGATGAAGCAAGGGGTGAAGGATCAAGAGCTTGAGTCCAGCCTGGGCTACATAGCAAGGGCATTGTCTCAAAATACTCCGACAAAACAGACAGGTATGCATTTTATAGCTTGGCTTCTATTTGATGCATATATCTTTATAAAACAAACTGTCTTTAAAATTACCTGTTTTGTAACATAAAATATGTGTCTTTGAGATGTAAAGTCACAATAAGTCAAAATGAAAGAAACCACTTTAGCAAGGCACAAAGTGGGACTTGAAGTTAATTAACCAGGCTGTGTGTGCTTACTTGGTCGGGTTCAGAGAGCCCAGGCCCTGGTCTGTGATTTATAAGCTTGCACCCTACGTTCAAAGTAAAGAAAGGGCTGAGTGTTCTGAGCTGAAATCCTCAAATATGCCAAAACTGCATGGTCTCCAGAGAGCTAATTAAGAAAAACTACATTTAAATTATTTCCATGTTTTCAGAGTTCCTCACCTCTACACTCAGAATTCCACGACGTGTGACCCGCCCCCACGCCCACCCCCAGACATTTCTGTTGTTCTTTTAAAACTCCCTAAACACTTCTCGCGAAGCAGCAAGAAAGTGTCCTTCTTGTCCAAGAGCTCTGTGACCTGAGTTCCTTGGTGGCACTTTGTGTCCTCAGGTGGTCATTTTGGCGATTGCATGAGTCTCTCTGCACTTGGAACCCATTGCCGTGCTTGGCACGGCCTGGCACAGCATGTGCCCATAGAGGACTTGTTGAATGAGGTCACATTGACGGGCGGGGTGACGTTCGTGGCTCTGGTGTCTCTTGCGTGGAGAATTTGTTCTTAGAAAGCTTCCACGTGCATGCCACTCTTCCTCCGTGTGCTTTTGCAAAAGCCCCTGCAAGTTAAAACCACCACCACAGCCTCAACCAAAACACCTTATGCATGCCCTCCCTGTTGGAGGTACGTGAGTGGGAGGGGGCAGATCTTGACAGATGGGAAAGTGACAAGGAACGTGTTTGCATTGTTCGCGAGAAAGGTCACCGGAGCGGACACGGAGCCCAGATCCCGTCGGCGTTTGTTCTTTCCTAGGAACGTTGTGGGTCCAAGTTCTGCAAACGAGCGCGGGGGGGCTGGCGGCTGGCAGCGTCTCGGAGGAGGAGGCAAGGGTCCCCCGCAGCGCGCCCGCCGCCTCCTGCGACCCGCCACCAGCCACTTCCCCCGAGACGGCCGGCGCTTCCTGCCTCCCCGCCCCCACCGGCGCCCAGACCCGCCGGGCTTCTCCGCGGTCCGTGGGAGGGACGGCCGTGCGGCTCGGACGAGTGGACATGCCCCCGAGGCCCGGGCCGACGCTCCCGCGGTGACCCCTGACGGCCCCATCCCGTCCCGTCCCGTCCCGTCCCGCTCCGCTCCGCTGGCCCCTTCGCGATGGAAAACCCACGGACGCGCGCGCGCACACAAACAAACAAAAAACCCCAAATCTGCCCTCGGTTGCTACCCGCAATGACGTTTTTCCCTCGGGTCCCGCCCCGTCCGGAGGAGGGGGGCTTGGAATTTTGCGATTGGCTGAGCGGCTGCGGCGACAAGGCTGCGATTGGTCAGCGCGGAGTTGATTGACAGCGGGGGCGGTCGCCGCGCCCTTCCCCCCCCCCCTCCCGGAGCGCGCCCGGGAGTGAGTGCGCTGTTATGCCTGACGAGAGGGAGGCGACCGCGGCGGCGGCGGTAGCGGCGGCGGCTCTGTGTATTGTCCCCGTCGGCTCGCGCTCCTGAGCAGCCTCGGGGGAAGACCCACCCCGGGCGCGGCGGTGCGGTGCAGGCGGCCTCGGAGGAGCCGGCGGCGCCCGAGGAGCCCCGCGTGCCTCAGCCTCGCGCCCGCCCGCCCCGGCGCCCGCCCGCCCCGGCCCTCGGCCGCGCGCTAGGCCCCCCGGCGCCGCGCGCCTGGAGTTTGCAGGGCGGCGGGCGGCGCGGCCTCCTCGGCGGCTCGGTCGGGCGATGGGGCGCGGCTAGGCGCTCGGCTCGGAGCGGTCGGAGCGAGCGGGGCGAGGCGGGGAAGCGGGGAAGAAGCCGGAGCCGGAGCGGCGGGCTCGGGCCTGCGCGCGGGAGGCGCCGCCATGGCCAAGTCGGGCGGCAACGGGGCGCTGACCTGGGTGGTGAGTGCCGGGCGGGCGCGCGCATTGTTCGCGGGGGGCGCGCGCACGGGCACGCGCCGCCCCCTCCCTGCAGAAGCCCGGGCCGCCCGCGGCGGTCGGTGCGCACGCAACTTTGGGGTGCACCGGGGAGGCGGCGGGGGTGGAGGGGCGGCGGGAAAGTGGTGGCGCGGCGCCTTCGTGAATGCAAGCCTGTGGGGAGGGGGGCGAGCGCTTCCGGTGGCTTGTCGCCCCGGGGACGTGGCCGTGGCCGTGGCCGTGGACGGGGCTCCTTGGGCGGGGAGGGAGGGCATTCGGAACGCCTCGCCCGCCCCTCCGCAGGGGGATTATTAAGAGGCGCTTGCTGACGTCAGCCCCGCAGGTGCAGCGGACCGCGGGGGGGGGGAGGTTGTCCAAGGGTGTCCCCGAGTGACGACCGGAGCGTGGACTCGGGCCCACGGGGGGGGGAAGGGTTCCCCGCTGGGCAGCGACTAGTCGCCGTGGAGAGCTGGTGAAGCCCGGTTCCCACGACTCCTCGATTGAGTCTCCAGCACCTCCCAGGTCCCACCATAGAGTTCAGACTAGGGTCATCGTCCATTCCCATACAGGGTCCTTAGCCTGGCCGCCCGAGTGTTTGTGTGTGAGAAGCAATTTTGCACACTTTGAACCCACTTCCTGCTTTCGCACCCCCCCCCTCAAAAAAAGCAAAGAAACGTGCATATTGGCACTTTTGTTCATTTTCTCTTTGTTTGTGGAAGATTGGATGAGTCGAGTGGCAGTTGGGTCTTGTCAAAAGGGTGTTGGTTACAAGAAAAAAAAAAGACATCAAAGTGGAAGTGACTAGTTGGGAAGAGAGATGGCTTCAGCTGAAGGAGAATGGGGGGGACAAAAAAAGGGTAATGCGAGGGGTTTGTGATCAAATACATAACATGTCACCCTTTAACTTTTTAAACAAATGTCTTAAAATGTTTTTATTCGCAAGGAGCGAGAGGCAGAGAGAAAGAGAAAGGGCATGCCAGGGCCTCTTGCCACTGCAGATGAATTTCAGACGCAAGCGCCACTGGCTTTAACATAGGTACTGGGGAATTGAACCCTGGCCACCAGGCCCTGTAAACAAATGCCTTTAACTGCTGAGCCATCCCTGCAGCCCACCCTTTAACTTTTTTTTTTTTGTTGTTGTTGTTGATTTTTTATTTACTTGAGAGCAACAGACACAGAGAGAAAGATAGATAGAGGGAGAGAGAGAGAATGGGCGCGCCAGGGCTTCCAGCCACTGCAAACGAACTCCAGACGCGTGCGCCCCCTTGTGCATCTGGCTAACGTGGGACCTGGGGAACCGAGCCTTGAACCGGGGTCCATAGGCTTCATAGGCGAGCGCTTAACCGCTTAGCCATCTCTCCAGCCCACCCTTTAACTTTTTCATAGACAATTTTTATACATCAAAGTGGAAGAGAGACTAGTTGGAAAGAAGGAATTCAGTGCAGGGGGGATTTGGGAGGGGGAAAAGAGGGTGGTGGTGAGGGGAGCGCATTATGATCACGTTATATTGTCTAGATGTATGGAAGTTGTCAATAAAAGTTGAAAAAAAAACATCGCAAGCTTTAAAGGGTGTTAGTTATGGGTGGGGAGGGAAGCATTTTTACCATTTGTATTTCTATGCCAAGGCATTTTGCAAAATAACTTGTTTAGAGTTTTACTGTTGAATCTCCCCACATTTTGTGTTACTACAACAATGAGGATATGAGTGGGGAGGAAATGTTAGAAATGAAATGAATGATTATTAAAAGTGATGACCCTTTCCTCTGTTTCTAAAATCAAACACCTGCAAGAAGTGTTGGGGCCAGATGGTGGTGTTAGTCTCACTCCTGGAGTAAGTGTTGAGGCTGAGTAGGGATTCTGTTGAGGAGCTGCTCCCATATGGCAAACATTTTGCACAGGGGTTAGACTGCTTTCCTTCATCATTTGGAAACAATATTTCAGTTCACTGTCAGTAGCTTTGCACACCACTTTTCCTTTGAAGCTTTTACATAAGAAACAAAGCACAACTTGGAGGGTTTCATTCCACCCACTTGAAATTAAAAATTGATTCATCAATTAAATTAAATATAAAACTGATTGTGGAAAATACAGTAAAGTAAAGGGATACAGATATGCTATTAAGTTATCTTGTTGAATTAGTACATTAAAAAAATGAGTGATCGATCCCCTTTAAGCCTGCTTTCATATGCCATGCTTACATTAAATTTAAGTGAGATTATGTGAGTGCCTTCTGTGTCTGTAACATACCTCATAGGCTGGTTTAATGTCATGTGTGTGAGCGAGGGGCTGTTACTGTGTAGCTGAGGCTATCTTGAGCCTGTTGTCTTCCTGCCTCAGACCCCTGGGTGCTGAGATTGCAGGGTGTCCTCACACCTGTCCCTCCAGGTTTTGTACTTTGGCGGATGAGATAAGGAGTTGGTTATGGGCTTTGATGTGGGTCCAGATTCCATCTGTAGTACATATAGTAGCTGGGACTTTTTACAAGGCACTTACCTTCCTAACCCTATTTTGTCAAGTTGTGTTGCGTTTAGGTATTAAATGAGGAAAAACAGTGAAGCGCAGTGCAAGGACTAGTAAGTGTGTGTTATTGGCAAAGGTCAAAGAAGTCCATACTCTGGAATAATGGTTTCCAGTGGATTTTGAAATATGTTTTAGCTAGGTGAAAGACTTTTTTTGTAGGAGTTTGAGGACTTTCTGCAGCGTGTGCTTTGTAAGAGGGTAGCTTTGCATCAGTGACACCCGTCTTGGGTGCTGCCTCTTGTGGACAGTAAGACATGCGCAGAAATCGGTCCCCGCTGTGTGCTTCTGGGTGAAGGGTTGCTGCTGATGGTTGGGTTGTTTGTATTGGCATTTGTGTGAAAGATCACCTTTCAATGTGGAAAACCAAAAAGCAGCGTGGTGTGAGATTTCACTGATTTCTCCTTTTAATAATTTATTTGGCTTATTTTTGGCTTGCAGTATTTTGACCATAATTTTAATAAGTAAAAAGTGAGAAATATCATAATATGGTATAACTATTGAAAAAATAAAATTGACACTAGCTAGCTATGACAACTACCCCCCACTTCTGTCTTCTCTTCTCTCCTCTCTTCTCTTCTCCTCCCCCTCCTCCCCCTCCTTCCCCTTCCTCCCCTTCCTCTCCCTTCCCCTCCCCTCCCTTCCTCTTCCCTCCTCTCTTCTCCTCCCCTCTCCTCTCCTCTCCTGTCCTCTCCTCTCCCCTTCCCCCATGGAGGTGCATGTCTTATAGTTCCCATAGGTAAACTCTCTGCTTTCTGTACAAATCTTGGTTGTTTTTTTCACTTGTGCTTTGCATCTTTTACTTTTCATCAAAAATGCCCCTTTTCTTCTTGCAGTCTACATCTTCACTGTTCTTTAAGGTGAGGTTAGATTCTCACCAGACTTATTTGTGAGATTATGCTACTTTTTAAAATTTGAACTTTTGTTACTTTTATTTTAAGGGAGCTTTCATATATGATTATTTTGTCTTAAAGCTATAAGTATCTGAAATCAGAGATCATGAATTTCCTTGTTTATATCCTTTGTAGTATTTAGCAAAGATCTGGATATGTAATCCAACCTTAGTCATTAGTGAAAGTAGGTAATTGACCTGCTAATTTGCTCACATTATAGTAGGCAGAGTTTAGGTAACAATGATGTTAACATTCAATTACATTCTTAAGGAAAGATAGTAGCAGTATTTAAAAGCTCTTTTCATAAACTGCTAACTTTGCTCAGAAGTAAGTTTGTTCACCTGTAGTTTTAGGTCTTAGATGGTGAGACAGTTGTATTCTAGTTGGTACACTTTAAAAGCAAGCTTCTGTGGTTTTGGCTTTGTATCCCCCCTCCCCATGCTTGTGTGCATGCCATGGCACTTGTCTGTAAGTCTGAGGACAACTTTGGGGTGTTTATCCTTTTATTTCCCTTTGTTTGAGACAAGGTGTTTCCCCTTTTAAATTTTTGCTGCTTCCCGAATGCTGGTCTAGCTGGCCCATGAGCTTCAGAATTCTCCTGCTCCACCTCCCAGTGCTGTAGGTATGTCGGGATCACAGATGCA
Organism: Jaculus jaculus; assembly: GCF_020740685.1. Classification (NCBI taxonomy): domain Eukaryota; kingdom Metazoa; phylum Chordata; class Mammalia; order Rodentia; family Dipodidae; genus Jaculus; species Jaculus jaculus. The sequence continues at coordinate 63,132,919 of NC_059117.1, read as the reverse complement.
TGCAACATTTTGTGTCCAGCTTTACATGGGTGCTAGGGAATTAAACTTGGGCCAGCAGGCTTGTAAGTAAGCACCTTTAACCATTGAACAATCTCCCAGCCCACTTTTTTTTTTTTTTTTTTTTTGAGATAAGGTCTTGCTTTAGCCCAGCCTAACCTGAAATTCACTATGTAGTCTCAGGGTGGCCTTGAACTCATGGCCATCCTCCTATCTTTGCCTCCCAAATGCTGGGATTAAAGTTGTGCGCCACCACACCCAGCAGCCCACATGTTTTTAAAACTGTAATACTAAAAGGACTACCCATTTTAAAGGTAAGAAACCTGTTTTGTTGCTCTTCTCCCCTCTACCTCACACACTTTTTTTTTTTTTTTTGAGAAGGAAACAGGATGAAGAGAATAGGTAATGAGCAGCTAGGCATGTGTTGAAGGCAGATATGGGATTTGAACTTACTTACTTCATTCTTGCCCACCAATTACTCATCCTCCTTCTAAAGATATCAAAAACAAAACAACTCTTATGCCCTGGTAGTGCAGAGACTTCTTGGATAAGCCTGTCTCTTTCTGTCTGAGTTTGATGGTTTAAGTGTGAATGTATGTTTCCCATAGCCTCTGGGATTTTTGGTTAGGATTGAATTTATAATGGAGTTTCCAGTGGGTGGCACTCTCTGGGGAGCAAGTGTCCCTGGTGGATCATGTAGTCTACCCCTAGAAGGTATAGAGAAGCCAGTTTGAGCTCTGGCTGTTGTTGCTTGGTGGTGTCTCTCTGCTTGGATGTATGGGAGTGAGCCAACAAACATCTTTGATGGTGTTCCCTTGGATTCTGTAAACCTGAAATAAACCCTTTCCTCGCATCAGCTGTTCTTGGTTGGGTGCTTGTCTCAGCAACTCAAAAGTAACTGTGACGCTGACCTTTTGCTTTCACATAGAAAGCCAAGCACTGTATTTCCTTTTTAGGGTGTTGTATAATATAAGGGTATGGGCTGTGAAGTCAGATCTTCAAGTGACAAGCATACTTGTTTAGCTTTGGGAATATACTTCTGCAACCCTCAGGTGGCTCTGCACCAGGGCTTCATCAGCAGCACGCTGTTCCTGGAGCACACAGAGCTCATGGAATGTCCACTGTGTTGGCAGGCACATGCCTACTGCCAGGTGAGGGTGCATACACACCTATAAGTGTTTCCATCCCCTAGTGCATGTGGTGGCAAAGGTTGGTGTTGGGTGTCATTTACAATTGCTGTCCACCATGTCTTTTGAGACAGGTTCTCACTAAACCTGGAGCTCACCAGTTTGTCTAAACTAGCTAGCTAGTGTGCCCAGGATTCTCCATCTCTGCCTCTCCAGCATTGGGATTACAGATGTACACGGCCTTGTTGGACTTTTACTTGGGTGCTAGGGGTCTAACTTAGGTCAGGCCATCATGCTTGTTGTGTGGTAAGCACCACATTTCCCCAGTCCCCTGTGCCTTTATCCTAGGTTAGGGAAGCTTGGCTTCCCTGTAGAGTCTAAGCAGTCCTGGCTGTATTGTGTCCTCTTGTCCTTTGCTTCGGGAGGATGTTTTTGGAGGAGCATAGGTAGGGGACTCTACTTGCTTGTTTGTTTCACTAGTGGTGGGCAGATAGATAACTGGTGCTTCTACATCATGGGATGGCAGCCTGAGAAAAGATAGGCAAGGGATGTTGCCAAAGGCTAAGTTTGAGGACAGTGTCCCTAAGGCGAGAGAAGAGGCTTATTGATAAGCTGCCAGCCTCAGGCCTGTTCTTGTTGGCTTGGTGATGGACCCATTTCTTTGCTGACTTTCTGAATGAATGGTACAGTCCCCTTTTAGTACTAACTGTCTCATTTCTTGGCAGCATTATATTCTCCCATAGAAAAACAGGAATTGTGAGTGTGTGTACCAGATCAGGTGCATACAAGAATCTTTTTCTTTTTTTAAAAAAATAATTAATACATTTTAATTCTGAAGAATAGGAGGATTTTTGTTTTAATTTTTGTGGTTTTCTGTTCTTAATGAAGTGTTCTTAATGAAGTGTTCTTAATGAAGAACTTATAGATAAATACTACATAGGTGTTTCTTTCCTTCCCTCCCTCCCTCCCTTTCCCCTTTCCCCCCTTCCTCCTTCCTCCTTCCCCCTTTGAGGTAGGGTCTTGCTGTGTAGCCCAGGCTCACCTAGAATTCACTCTGAAGTCTCAGGTTGGCCTTGAACTCACAGCGATTCTCCTACCTCAGTCTCCTGAGTGCTGGGACTAAAGCCATGTGCCACCGCATCTGGCTACATAGATGTTTAATGTAGAGCTAATAACATTACAGATGTGCTATAAAATAATTATCAGTTTAAGAGATATATGCTTATTTTTATGTTGTTATTATAATTTAAGAATTGTTTTTAATTTGCAGCCAGCTTTTGAACTTTAGAAGAGTCAGTTATGACATCATATATGACAAAGAATAGAATAAAAATAGAAGTCAAACTACTTTTAGACATGTGTAGTATATTTATTTTATAACATAGTGATTAGTTTAGATTTGTTTTCATCTACTTTTTTTTTCAAGATAGGATTTTGCCTTAGCTCAGGCTGACCTAGAATTCATCTCAGGCTGAACTCACAGTTATCCCACTGTCTCTGCCTCAGTGCTGGGATCTCAACCCCAGTGCTGGGATTAAAGGCATGTGTCACCACGCCTAGCTAGATTTGCTTTTAAAGTTCAGGAAGATTTTATTATAGTTTAGGGATTTAGGAAGGAGAGCTTTTAGGGAAGGAAGATAGCTCTTGCCCAAGGAGGCAAGAAGGAGTTTGAAAAAGCCCCTACTGTAGATTTTTATTGTCTTTAGGTTTACATGGGAATGGAGGTGTTTTCTTGCTTTCTTAGATTCCAGTGTAATTGGGTGCTGAACTTATTTATTACTATTAATAGTTTGGTGTTTTTTTTCCACTTAAATAAGTCAGTGAAGTAAATTACAAGTAATCTTAAGTCATCAATCTTTGGGGACCAGGGAGTGTCTGTGGGTAGGAGGGTTTGCTGCTGCGCCAGCATGAGGGCCTCAGTTTTAGTCCCAGCCCCATGTACAAAGCTGCCAGGGCTGCACATGCCTGTAACCCCAGCACTAAGGAGGGTAGAGATGGGCAGGAGGATTGCCAGGCTTGCTCTTCAGCCAGTCACACTGAGAAATGGTGAGTTCTAGTGTCAGCGGGAGATGCAAGGAAATAAGGCAGAATAGTGGTAGAGGATACCTGATGTCCTGAGCATGCATGTGTGTGCATGTGCACACGTGTATGCACACATAGCCCACATTGCTATATATATAATCCTTAACAAAGAAAAACAATTACAAAATTTTAATTAGCAAATCCAAATACAAAGTCACTGAGCATGTTCTTGGTAATTGACGATTTTTGTTGATTGTGAAGAACGAGGGAAAGATAGACATCAGCCCCTCATTCTGTGAATATCAGAGCAACCTGAGTGTAGTCACTGTGCATGTGAGAGCACCTTTCCTCATGTGAGGATGTTTGTGGCCCTTGTCCAAGCTCACTGTCTGTCTGTCCTCTGCCTGCCGTCAGCAGCAGTGAAGAGCCGCTCACACTGTGGTGGTTCTGATGAAGCGATGGAGTAGTGGTGACAGCATGTAAGGCGCATTTCTTCAGCCTGTCTCTCCCCAGGGCAGGAGGGCTTATGTCTGTTCCAGGCATAGGACCATGTCATTACTTCACTAAGGGGAGGTTGCCGTATGGGAAGAGTCTGGTTTCAGTCGCCTGGCCAGAGTCATCTCTAGGGCAGGCTTCTGTTAATCTTACCAGTTGTTTGGGGCCCCGAGTGTTGGCTACCAGTGAGCTTGGGATGGCATGGTGGGAGTAGGAGCACAGAGGCTTTATCACTGAGATGCCCACTTCTGTTTCCTACCCTCTCAGGGCTGCCAGGCTGTTTGTCCTGGCTTTGTTACTTTCTGCCTAGGTAACAGGAGAAACTTGGGCTGCAGAGGAAATGGCTAAGAATGGACCATGTTGTTAATTGTGTTTTCTCGTGCATGGGGAAAAGCTTTTTAACGTGATTCTTTGAGTTTGTTGTAGAAAATTGGAAGACTTATCTCTAAAAAGAAAATAAAACGAACTATATTTCTACTTCATACAGATATTTTTTTATTGATGTTATATTGTTTTTTGTTTTCTCCTTGCATGCTATTGCAGTAAGATTTGCATTGCTGGCAGAAATCACCTGACCAAGAGCAGCTTCTGTGAAGAAAGGTTTATTTTGGCTTACAGGCTCTAGGGGAAGCTCTATGATGGCAGGGAAGATGATGGTATGAGCAGAGGTTAGATATCACCTCCTGACCAACATTAGGTAGACAACAGTAATAGGAGAATGTGCCAAACACTGGCAAGGGGAAAATGGCTATAATACCCATAAGCCCACCCCCAACAATACACTGTCTCCAGGAGGCATTAATTTTCAAATGTCCATCAGCTAGGAACCTAGCATTCAGAACACCTAAGTTTATGGGGGAACATCTGAATCAAACCACCACACATGCATATATTCTACTCCATTTTTTTTTCTGACAAAATGGCCTTCTGGCAATTTTCCTGTCACTCCCTTCCAAGTGCCAGGATTATAGGCATGTGCTGCCATTGATTTAAAAAAAAATTATCTTACTAATGTGTACATTTTTATATAAAACCTATAGTGATGGAAGATTCTTCTTATTTTTTATTTTTTGCATTTATTTTTCTGAGAGAGAGATAGAAATAGGTAGAGAGAGAGAGAGAGAGAGAATATGAGTGGGCATTCCAAGGCCTCTAGCCACTCCAAACTTACTCCAGATGCATGTGCTGCTGCCTTGTGCACCTGGCTTCTGTGGATACTGGGAAGTTAAATCTGGGTCCTTAGGCTTCTCAGGCAAATGCCTTAACCACTAGGCTATCTCTCCAGCTATTATTATTTATTTTTATTATTATTATTGTAACATTTTCTCTATTAATTTGAGGCAGCTAGAATGTGGAATATTCTTATTAACAAATATTGCATAGTATTCTAATTAAAAATATTACTTATCAAAGTGTCCAGGTTTAAAGGTTTATATCAAGTTCTAGAAATTTTAATATCTTAATTGAGAGTTGATTTGAAATGGTAATTTTTTTTTTTTTTTTTTGAGGTAGGGTCTCACTCTAGTCCAGCCTGACCTGGAATTAACTCTGTATTCTTAGGTTGGCCTCGAACTCACAGCAATCCTTCTACCTCTGCCTCCCAAGTGCTGGGATTACAGGCATGCACCACCATGCCCGGCTGAAATGATAAATGTTTTAAAAATATGTTTTATTATGGATTTTATAGGTAATATGTATCCTTTAATACTTTTCATTACTTAAATAGAAAGGTCCTTTTATTTTTTTTAATACCTGTCATGTTGGTCACTACCTTTATAGTATTTACATATTCTTAGACAAAATTGTGAGCAAGAATTAGAAAAATCAGTTACATTTTGTTTGTTTGTTTTTTTGAGTTGTCAAAAGCATAAAATTAAATTCACTGCCTTAGCCATTTTTCAGTGTAGAGTTCAATGTATGATAATTGTGTGATAGACCATTAGAACATTTCAGTTTATAAAATTGAAACTCTGGAAGCTGGGGAGATGGCTCAGCATTTGAAAGCATCTGCCAGCCTGGGTTTGATACCTCAGTACTCACATAAAGCCTGCAAGCCTGGGTTAAGGGGTTCAGTTCCCTAGCATCCACATAAGCCCAGGTTCAGGGGTTCAGTTCCTTAGTGCTTACATAATGCCTGCAAGTTCAGGGTTAGCTCCCCAGCACCTACATAAAGCTGGACACAAAAGCAAAGTGGCACATGTGTGCGCAGTTAGGTTCACATTGCTGGCAGAAATCACCTGACTAAGAGCAGCTTGTGGGGCAAAAAGAGGTTTTATTTTGGCTTACAGGCTCGAGAGGAAAGCTCCATGATGGCAGGGAAAACAATGACATGAGCAGAGGGTGGACATCATCACCTGGCCAACATCAGGTACACAGCAGGAACAGGATTGTGCCGAACACTGACAAAGGGAAACTTGCTATAAAATCCATTAGCCCGCCCCCTACAATACACTGCCCCCAGGAGGTGTTAATTCCCAAATCTCTGTCAGCTGTGAACCTAGCCTTCAGAATACTTTAGTTTATGGGGGACACCTGAATCAAACCATCACAATGTATTTATAGTTGCTTATAGTCTCAGGAGACCATAGTGTGTGTGCGCGCGCGCGCACACACACACACACACACACACACAAATACATACACACACAAATAATACTAGAAAAACATTGAACCTATACTGGGTGTACACTAATTCCACCATTCATTCCCCTATGCCCTTGCTAGCTACCTTTCTAATTTCAGTTTCTGCTAAGTTGACTAGAGTCTAAATGTCAGTAGAATCCTGTGGAGTTTGTCATTTATGACTGGCTTATTATATGTAGCATACTGTTCTGAAAATTCATTCATGTTTATAGCACATGACAGGGCTTATTTTTTAAGGCTGCATAATATTCCATTTTTGCAAACCACATTTACTCAGTCCATCTGTAATCTATTGATGGTTGTTGAGGCTGTTTCTGTGTCTTGGTGGCTGTTGTGCATAATGCTGAATGATGCTCGTGGTCATACTGACACCTCCTTGAGAGCCTTCTTAGAGTTGTTTCCCATATGCACCCGGGAGTGCTGGAGGTGAGCCTGTGGTTAATTGTTGGGGGAACACTCATATTGTGCAGCATTTTATATCCAAGAATTCCAGCAGCTTTTCCACATCCTCACCTATACTTAGTATTTTCTGATGTCTGTCTTAATAGGCAGGAGGTGTTACTGCTGTGTGTGTGTGTGTGTAGATGGGATCTGTCCTGTGAGTGCTGTGATTGCAGGTGTCACTATCATGCCTAACCTCGTTGTGTGTTCTTTTCAAAATATTTTATTTACTTACTTATTTTCAAACACAGAGAGAAAGATAGAAGAGAGACAGGCAGAGGATGGGCACGCCAGGACCTGTAGCCACTGCAAACGAACTCCAAACGCATGTGTCCCTTGTGCGTCTAGCTTATGTGGGTCCTGGGGAATTGAACCTGGGTCCTTTGGCTTTGCAGGCAACTGTCTTAACTGCTAAGCCATCTCTAGCCCTTATGGCTTCAATGTCCATTTTGGTTAGCATTTAATGACATTAAGACATTTTCAGTTGCTTGTTAGCCATTTGTGTATTTTATTTGGAGAATTGTCCATTGATTTCTTTCCTTCCTTCCTTCCTTCCTTCTTTCCTCCCTCCCTTCCTTCCTTCCTTCCTTCCTTCCTTCCTTCCTTCCTTCCTTCCTTCCTTCCTTCCTTCCTTCCTTCCTTCTTTCTTTCTTTCTTTCTTTCTTTCTTTCTCTTTCTTTCTTTTTTCTGAGATACGGTCTCGCTGACCTGGAATTCACTATAGTCTCAGGGTGGCCTTGAACTCATAGAGATCTTCCTACCTCTGCCTCAGTGCTTTGATTAAAGGCATTAGACACCAAGCCCGGTGCTTCTGACTGTTCTTTATTCCAGTTTCTCTGTTGTTGAATTATGGAAGTTCACATCTTTTATGTGATTTGCATATCATTTCTCCCATGCCATAGGAAGAGGGTCTGGTGTTTTCTGTTCTGCCTGATCCTATTTTAAGATGATACAGAATTGGATTTGCTAGTATTTGCTTGTGTGTTTTTGCATTAGTGTCCTTTAGTCTCTAGTTTCATTGCTGTGGTTTTTTTTTTTGTCTGCTTTTGTATCAAGTTATACTGGCTTGTAGGGTGATTGTGAAAGTGTTTTTTGCTTTGTTGTTTGGGGAGGAATATGAAGATTGGTGTTAATTATTTCCATACTATGTAGCTTTTCCAGAGATTCCATCTTTCTTGGGCTTGTCCTTGGTGGGAGTTTTAATCACTTCTGTCTGAGGCTAGTCATACTTTTAGCTATTCTTAGAGATGTCTCTTGGTTCTGGTTCTCTAACAACCTGGATTCTTCATTTCATCTTAGCTGTGTAGTACTTTTAGGTTTTCTTAGAGATGTCTCTTGGTCCTGGTTCTCTAACAACCTGGATTCTTCATTTCATCTTGGGCTTTACCCTCATAGTTTCTCACATGGCACTCTTGGAGTTCCATGTAAGGAATACAACATGGATATGCCTGGCTTGGTCTCATGGGCTTTTCTCAAAAATCTTCATGGAAGTCTTCTTGATGCTGTACCTCCTTCATCCTGTGTGTCTGTAAAACTGGCACCATGTGGATGGTCCTCAGTGCTGCTGTTGCAAATGTAGTCTGGCCACCTTGGAGCTGAGCTGCAGGGGCTTCTGAGTGCCTGCAGAGCTGAAACTGCAGAAACGCTTACTTGTCTGTGTGGATAGAGCACCCCTGGGGCACTCTTTGTTTAAGGAAGGTCTTGTAAATGAGTTTGCAACTTTCTGCCATGGATGGAGCCTGTGATGACTGAGGTCTCACTAATTTCTGAACTGCCCCTAGGTATAGCCTTGCCACCTTGCCGTGCTTCATTTCAGTTCTGCCAGTCTTTCTAGCCACCATGGCCTCCTGGTATACCAGTGTTCCTCTTATGTTCAGACCACACAGTTTTCACATCTTTTTGGCCTCCCCCAGTTGTCACTAAGCCTGGCTAAAAGAGGCCAGAGGTAACTATGCCATAGACCTAATTGTTCTGCTGTCTTGAAATGTCCTTTGCCAAATCACTTTTAAACTTAGCTTCACTCATAGTCTTAGAACACAGGCAGTGAGCAATTTTTTTAAAATTCTTGGCCAAATGTGGTATGAATGGCCTCTGGTGCAGTTGCCAACAGTCCTTGAAACTACAGATGTGCATATTTGTTGTCCTCATGTCTGTTTGCATCCACTTTTGAACCCCTGACATAATTCCCCATTAACCTCCACTTTTAGCATTTTAAGACTTCTCAGTTCACATACCCAAATCTATTTTCTTCTCATAAACCAGTGAGAGAAACATATTCAGGTTTAGTCACAGCAGTGACCCCACTTCTTTGGGAACTTGCTTTGTGGGTATGAGATACTCTTGCAGTGCTGTGACAAAAACAACTTTAGGGAGAAAACATTTATTTTGACCCACATTTTCCAAGGGTTTCAGTCCATTTTGGCAGGGAAGGTTGCAAAGTGTGTGGCAGTCTATTCATGGCAGATCAGGAAAGAGTGAGTCAGGAACCAGTGGTGTGTAACCTTCAGTGCTACCAAGTAGTCCCTAGCCTTCCCAAATAGCCTTGTGAGTTGGAGAAGCATCAAAACGCAAGCTTGTGTGACACTTCCATTCCTACCAGTGGTAAGCATTTGCCAGTTTTGTTTATCCTAAAAGAAACAAAAACACTTCTTATTTTTTTTTAATCTCTATTTTGTTTATCTCTGTTATTTCCCTCCTGTTAATTTTGAGTTCAGTTCTTTCTCTGCTTTCTCGAGGAGTGCAGTTGAGCAGTTGGGGAGCATTAAGTCGTCCTTCTGGGCTGTGTTGCGCTCAACACCCTGTCAGGTTTGGTGGACTGTATGTGCTTTCTCGGTTCCCTAGTGAGTCCTTCATGGACACATTTAATGTAGAAAAGCAGAATGTGTAGTTGCCATAATTTGTGGACTTCTATTTTCCTTCTATAGATTTGTAGTTCCATTCAATTGTAGACAGGGTGTCTATTTGTTAAGACTTACTACTCTGTGACCTGACCTATGGTCTGTGCACTGGAGAATGGATGCTCACTGTTCTGGAATGACCTCTGTTCTCTTAGGCGCATAGGGCTGTTCCAGCCCTGTTTCCCCTTGACCATCTGTCTGGTAGTTCTGTCCATGACTAGAAGTGGGGTACTGAAATTTTACCTCTTTCTGTGTCTCTCCCTTTATTCTTCTAGTGTTTGCTTTATGTGTCTGGGTACTCTGATGTTAGGTGCTATTTATTTTTAATAATTGTCTTTGTCTCATCAGTTTGAATTGTCTTTGTGAACACACCTTTCATTACAGCACCTGAGAGGAGGCAGAGGTAGGAGGATCACTACGCGTTCTAGATCAACTTGGGCTGTAGTAAAACCCTGCCTTGGGGAACAAAATTGTGAATTGTCTTTGTCTCATCAGTTTTGTTACCTTTCTTGTTTCTAGGACAAAATACTTAACAAAAATTAGTTTAAAGTAGGAAGGTTTCTTTTGATTTACACTGATGTTACAGTCCATCGAAGTCATGGTAAGAAGACATTGAGGCAGCAGCGGGTCACCCAGGAGGTAAAGAGCCATGACTTCTGGGGCTCAGCTCCCTGGCCCTGCGTCATGGACTTAAGGCAATGTAGTCCTTCCCTTGAAGGACAGGCATGCCCAGAAGCTTAATCTAGACTAAATAATCCCTCACAGGCATTCGGGTTCATAGGTGACTTTAGATCCTGTCAAGTTGACAGCATAAGCCATCACAAAGTAGATTTTGTATAATGTAAATAAGGTGCCCCACTCTCTTAGTAACTGTTTGCATGAAGTGTTTCTCTATGCTGTCACCTGTACCCTGTGTGTTCTCATGTCTAAGTATGTCTTGCAGTCAGCATATGATTGATTGGATTTGTTAATGCTGTTCTGTTGCTTTCATTTGTCTTGTATGTTATTTTCTCCCTTGTCTTTTGTGCTTCATTAATTTTATCTGACATGTGTGTGCTGGTACATGTATGTGTCCCCGGGTGTGTGTGCATGTGTGTGTGTGGAGGTCATAGGCACCCCAGGTGATGTCTCTCCTGTGGCTGCCATTACTGAGACCAGGTGTTTGAATTAGGCCAGCCTGGCCGAGCCAGCCGAGGGCTCTGCTTCTCTGCTTGCGGGAGCACCACACCAGGGGCTTGTTTTTGTTCACATGTGGGTTCTGGGGGTCCAGTCTGGTCCTCAGGCTAGCAAGGCAAGCGCTGCACTGACCGAGCATTTCCCTTCTTCTCTGCCATATGTGCGTCTGTACATGTTTTCTTTGTGGTTACTATTGTAATTACAGACAGAAAATGCATTAAAGGGATGATAGTCAACTTAAACTAATCACATCTCAACCAATTGCATGTAAAATTCTGTACTTTTCTAATTCAGCTACCACCTACTTTATCATAGAGAAAAAAAGTACTATTTTATTTTATTTATGATTTTTCAAGGTAGGGTTTCCCTCTAGCCCAGGCTGACCTGGAATTCACTATGTAGTCTCAGGGTGGCCTTGAACTCACGCGATCCTCCTACCTCTGCCTCCCCAGTGCTGAGATTAAAGGCGTGCGCCACCATGCCCGGCTAAAAGTACCTTTTTAAAAATTGCATTCCATTTAAAATAAATATATAATTACTTGTATGCTGACCTCGAATTAGTCTCAGGTTGGTCTCAAACTCAGTGACCATACTACCTCTGCCTTCTCAGTGCTGGGTTGAACTCAGCGATCCTACCTCTGCCTCCTGAGTGCTGGGACTAAAGGTGTGCACCACTATGTCTGGCTTATGCTTTTGTTTTTAAGGTTCTATACCATATTTAAAAGTGAGCTATATTGGGCTGGAGAGATGGCGTAGCGGTTAAGCGCTTGCCTGTGAAGCCTAAGGACCCCGGTTCGAGGCTCGGTTCCCCAGGTCCCACGTTAGCCAGATGCACAAGGGGGTGCATGTGTCTGGAGTTCGTTTGCAGAGGCTGGAAGCCCTGGTGCGCCCATTCTCTCTCTCTCTCCCTCTACCTGTCTTTCTCTCTGTGTCTGTCACTCTCAAATAAATAAATAAATAAATAAATAAATAAAAATTTAAAAGTGAGCTATGTACCTGCAATAATACAGAAAATTATATATTTTTCTATGATTTTGTGTTGATTTTTATTGTTTTGCTTGAAATTGAACTCTCATTAGCATTTTTAAAAATTAATTTTTATATATTTATTTGACAGAGAAAGAGAATGGGTATGCTAGGGACTCCAGCCACTGCAAATGAACTTTAGACTTGTACACCCCCTTGTGCATCTGACTAACGTGGGTCCTGGGGAATAGAACCTGGGTCCTTTGACTTTACAGGCAAATGCCTTAACTAAATCCCTCTAGCCCTCATCAGCATTTCTTTCTGGGCAAATGTAATGTGATGACTTTGCTCAACCTCAATTTACAGTCATCTTTTCTCTTTTAAAACTTAAAAAATATAATTTTTAATTAAAAAATTTATAGAGTAGTTTTGCTAGTTTAATTTTCACAGTTTTAAATCATTCAGCACTTGGAATATGTGTCATTTCAGTTGCTTATAGTTTGTGTTTGTGGATAACCTAATAAAAACTCTGGTACATGAGAGAGTAATCTTTTGTGGCTGTTTTCAGGACCCACAAGTACTAGACAAGTCTCCCCACAAGTACTAGACAAGTCTCCCCACAAGTACTAGACAAGTGTCCTACCACTGAGCCAATCCATGGCCTTCCCTCTGACTTTGGACTGTTGTATTATGATATGTTTTAGTATAGATTTCTAGATTGATCCTTGTTTAAATTCTTTCTTGTTTTATTTTAAAGGGGGGGGGAGGGGAGAGAAAATTGATGGACCAGGGCCTTAGCCACTGCAATCAAATTCCAGATGCTTGTGCCACCTAGTGTGCATGTGCGACCTTGAACTTGCCTCACCTTTGTGTGTCTGGCTTATGTGGGATCTGGAGAGTCGAACATGGGTCCTTAGGCTTCACAGGCAAGTGCCTTAACTTCTAAGCCCTCTCTTCAGCCCCCTTGTTTGGATTCTTTTGAGCTTGAATTTGTATGCCTATTTGCTTTCTCACATTTGGAAAGTTTCAGCCTATAGTTCTTCAGACAGGTCCTTTACCCACTTCTCTCTCTTCTACATTGAGACTTCTGTAGTAGGAATGTTGTTGATTGATGGTGGCCTATCAGCAGTTTAAACTCTTAATTTTTCTTTATTCTCTTTCCTTTTGTTTTCTTTACCTTTTAATTTTTTTTGTCTTCATGTTGCAGTCAGGTTTGCATTGCTGGTAGAAAGCACCCAGCCAAGAGCAGATTGTGGGGAAAAAAGAGGTTTCTTTTGGCTTACAGACTTGAGGGGGAAGCTCCATGATGGCGGGGAAAACGATGGCATAGGCAGAGGGTGGACATCACCCCCTGGCCAACGTAAGGTGGACAGTAGCAACAGGAGAGTGTGCCAAACACTGGCATGGGGCAGCTGGCTATAGCACCCATAAGTACACCCCCAACAATACGCTGCATCCAGAAGGAATTAATTTCCAAATCTCCATCAGTTGGGAACCTAGCATTCAAGGAACCTAAGTTTGTGGGGGATACTTGAATCAAACACCACACTTCATATTTTGTATTTTTCCCCCTATTACTTGGCCAAGTTTGCTGCTGAGTCCCTCCCTTCCATTAATATGCTTTATATGGACACATCATGTGTTAGTACCATTACTTACTTCCTCCCTGCTCCCACCCCTTTGAGGGCCCACCTCAGTGGGGTTTCTGGTACTCCCCATGTGTTTGTGGGTTATGTGTGTGAGAGCAGAAGCCAGTCACCAGAGTGGAAATGCTTCTGGGTATGCCCTCCTGACCTGTCCTGTCGTATTCCCTGTTACTGTATTTTTAAGTTAAGGAAATGCTTGATTCTTTTATCTACTGAACTTCCATTTTATCTATTCATCTTCTTTCTCACTTTGCTCAGGGTTGTTTTATTATTGGTTTTCATGTTTCATCTTCAATCAGGGCTTTCATGCTGTGTTGCTCTTGATCATGTGCTACATTGATTGCATGCTGCATTGATGATCATGTGCTGTGTTGATGTGATCCCGTGCTGTGATGATGATGATGATCGTGTGCTGCGGTGGTGGTGACGATCATCTCGTGCTGCAGTGGTGGTGACAGTCATCGCATGCTGCAGTGGTGGTGATGGTGGTGACGATCATTGCGTGCTGCGGTGGTGGTGACGATCATCATCATCGCGTGCTGTGGTGGTGGTGATGAGCGTTGCGTGTGCGGTGGTGGTGGTGATGGTGGTGATGATCATCGCATGCTGGGATGACGGTGACGATTGCGTGCTGTGTTGCTGTCATTTGTGTGCTCCATTGTTGATGAGCGTGTGCTTTGCTGTTGATCATGTGCTGTGTTGTTGATGATCATGGGCTGTTGTTAATCACATGCTGTGTTGCTGTTGATCACATGCTGATGCCTTCTTTCCTTCCATGTCCCTCCTCCAGTGACAGGACCTTCTCTGTCATTGTCCCAGGCTGGTCTTGAACTCACTGTGTGGCCCAAGCTAGCTTCACATTTGCAGCAGTTGTCCTGCCCTCAGACTCTTAAATACTGAGCCACCCCATTTCTTTAGGCTTAATATGATTGAATTTGTTCATTTGAAAATAGATTTATTTTTCCTATTTCCTTGTATGTCTTATTTTCTGTTGGGATTTGGTATTTAAAACTCAGCTCTACTCTAGTCTGGTTAGTCTAGTGAGAGAACCTGAAGACTTGGTAACCCTCTTCCGGGTTGTGTCCCTTCAGGGCTTGTTCATGTTTGTGCATTCTTTTTTTTTTTTTTTTAACTTTTTTGTTTGTTTATTTATTTGACATCAACAGAGAGAGAGAAAGAGGCAGAAAGAGAGAGAATGGGCGCGCCAGGGCTTCCAGCCACTGCAAATGAACTCCCGCCCCCTTGTGTATCTGGCTAACTTGGGTTCTGGGGAATTAAGCCTCGAACCGGCGTCCTTAGGCTTTACAGGCAAGCGCTTAACCGCTAAGCCATCTCTCCAGCCCACGTTCGTGCCTTCTTAACTGAAAAGGTTGGGTCACTTCTTGGGGACTTGTCTGCCTTACTGTGTCCTGCCTCAAAAGCTGTCAGAGGCTGTGGAACTGAAGCTCCACTTAGTGTCTGTCTCTGGTACTGCAGCCTCTGGGCTAGAGCAAATTATTTTCTTTGTTCTTACTGTCCCCTACCTGGCAACTTGTGCCTAGATTCTGGCATTCAGACCTCTCCTACCCTTCCTTGGAGGTGCAGCCCATTTCCTTCTCTCCCCAGAAAAAAGTTGCCTCCATGTGTTGCCTTGGGCAGACAGGGTAGTCATGGCTTTGATGTGGTTCACCAGGGCTGCAGGACCTCTTGATTGGTTTCTATATTTCTTACAGCATTTCAGAGATAATTCTGTGGGGAGAAGGATGTTTGGGGATTTCCTGTTTTAAGGCATCATCCTAGCAAGAATTACAAGTTTTTTAATTGGATAGAGATTTAGTAGGTCTAGGTCAAATGTTTCCTTTTCTTACCTGGACACCTGGGAACAGGTATGAAGGGAGGAAGATGACAGCAGTTTGTCAGGATTGTGTAGAACATGTAAATTGTTGAAAAGGGCATGAGGTAGGCCATTACCCCTTGTCCATCCCCATATACTAGATCAGTTCAGTGAGACACCTCTGAGTGATTCTTGAAAATAGTTTCTTTATGATGAGTATGTCTTAGAGAAATATCCTGGGTAGGAAAATGCTTCTCTGTGAGGTTGTTACATGTCAGGAATTGTGCACTTAGAAATGCACTTCTTTTAATTGAAGAAAGTACCTACCTTTGATCCTATAGTGTTTTCCATCTTTAAGTACTTTTGTAAAGAGTGTGGTTTTGGTCATTGAGGTTTTTGTTCTAAGTCTTCTAAGGACTTGTGTTGGTTATTTGTCTTGTTGCTATGTCAAAGCACCTGACAAAAGCAGCTTAAGAAGGAGAACTGCACTTGGCCTCATGTGTGAGGGTGTCGTCCACCATGAAGAGGAGGGCCTGGCATGAGAGCAGCTCTAGGTGAGGAGGAGGAGCAAGAGGCAGCTGCACATTCCATCCACGGGCAGGAAGGGGAGATGAATGCTGGTGCTCTGCCTCTTTTCCTCTTTATTCATTCACCTCCCCAGCCAAGGGTAGTGTAGCCCACATTCAAGGTGCGTCTTTCCATCTCAGATAAGCCTTCCTGGAAACTCCCTAACAGACTCTCCCAGAGACTTGTCTCCTAGTTAAATCCCATCAAGTTAACACGATTACTGGCAGAGAAGCTAGCTGCATGACCTCCTAATGCAGATTGTGTAACCTTGCCGTTCTCAGCATGCCGTGCAGATTACTTTCCATATCCTATAGTCTAGTCTTCAGTAGCATAATGTGAGGAACCTGTTCCTGCAAGCCTTGGACCCCTGCCACCACCCACATTGCTAATTGTCATTCTGTAATCTGACTGGAACTCACGTACCTCACTAAATTTTGAGTAACACAAAAATTAGCTTACAGTCTTAGATAATTGGGAAATGTTTGGATTGTGAAGTGAGTAAATGGAATTCTAGTGATTCTGGTGACTGTAGCCTCACCACTGTAGCTTCATGCTATGTTAGAACAAGAACGAGACTCAGTAGATAGAGCAGTGTGCCTTAGGACTTAAACATTAGTGAGTATGGAAGATAATTTTTACATTTAAAAAAACCTGTGTCCATATACATTTTAGTTTGCCCCTTGGTAGGTTATTTAAATATGATTTTTTGGTTAATTTTAGACTCTTTTTGATCAGAACAATGCTGCAAAAAAAGAAGAATTAGAAACAGTTAACAAAAATGATGCTTCAAAGAAGTTGTCTGTGGAGAGAGTGTACCAGAAGAAGACGCAGCTTGAGCACATTCTCCTCCGCCCTGATACCTACATCGGATCTGTGGAACCATTGACACAAGTAAGTAATTATTTGCCAATATTGATTATAATATATATCTACTTTAAAAATGTTTTGATACAATTGTATGATTTGAAGCCTAGAATTTCATGTCTATAATCATAATTAAGGAAGGAGTGTGAGGCTGGGGTTATAGCTCAGTGATAGAGCACTTGCCTGACAGGCACAGACCCTGGGCTTGGTTCTTAGCTGGAGAACAAGACAGCATAAGACAGCACAAACCATATCATGGGGGAGAGAGCTCGGAGAAACAGAAATGTCTCTTCACCTTCTGTGTGTGAATCTTATCAGAAGACTAATGTGTACAACAAAACGGTGTCATCAGGACTTTTTGAGCAGTTCCTAAGTTCACACTGTAGTTAACTTTAATGGCAGTACCTTCTAGAATTTATACATATATATTAAGTGTACTGTGGACTTGTCTTACATAATTTTGTTTGATCTTAACAGTTTGGGAAGTCCACAATTATACTTTGTTCATGTTACTTTAGTCTGTGCTACCAGTTGTGAAAAATGTAAGACATGAATTGACAGTGGAAGGTTTTCAGGTACTGGGAGATGGCTCAGTGGATAAAGGGCTTGCTGTGCAACTGAGTATGTGTTTGAAAAGCCAGAAGCTATGGCAGGCCTCTGTAATGCCAGTACACCTAAGGCAAAAAGGGAAGCAGAACATGGAGGAGCTCTTGAAACTTGTGAAGTGAGTGGTGAACAAGAGACCTTGCTTCAAACTAACCAGAAGATTGACTTTGACCTCCACATGTATGCTGTGCCATGCACACCCATACTCATACACATGCACACTCCACACATACCACATGCACAATAAATAATAAACCTTTTATCTGGTGTTTTTTTTTTTTTTGTTTTTTGTTTTTTGAGATGGATTCTCATTCTGTAGCTGTAGGCCAGGCTGTCCAGAACCCACCATGAGACCAGGCTGACCTTGAACTCGTAGCTTTTTGCCTGCCTCAGCCTTCTGAGTGCTGGGATTACAGGTGGTCCACCACACCTGGCTTGAATGCTTTTCCTGGTGATTATTGGTGCCTTGAAAGCTAGGACATCCAAACCTTTGGGATGAGCCCCAGGCTTTCTCCTCTGCTATAGGAGTGGTTAGGAGTAGTTCCACCAACCTCAACTTCCTGAGGCTGGCAGGGGAACTAGAGTCACAGGTGTTTTGTTTGTTTGGTATTGGAGATTGAAGCCAGGGCCTCATGCATAGTGAATAAAACATGCATTCTCCCACTGAGCGTTATATAAACTTGGCCCATATGCCTTATGTTAAGGCTGGCTTTATGTATGAAAAGAATAGACTTGATGCAAATTGGACACTTTTCAATTTTTAGAATATTTAAATTCATGCCTAGTGATGTGTGTATGTTGCCTACTTTGAATGTCTATTCAGAATAGACTAAATGACAGTGTGGATTTTTGTTGTTTTGAGACAGGGTCACTTTATCTCTGCTGGCCTGGAATGTATCCCAGGTGGGCTTCAAACTATGGCAGTCCTCCTGCCTCAGCCTCCTGAATATTGAGATTACAGTCGTGAGCCACCACATGTGGCTGACAGTGTGGATTTATACTATGTAAAATTGATGTTGAGGATTTCTGGAGTAAACAAGTGCTTTTTGAATCATTCTCCCAATGCAGTTAATGTGGGTGTATGATGAAGATGTAGGAATGAACTGCAGAGAGGTTACCTTCGTTCCAGGGTTATACAAGATCTTTGATGAAATTCTAGGTGAGTACTTGCTTAGGATGAAATACATCTGTTCTGTTAACGTCATTACCATTCCTGTCCATATCAAGTCAGACTCAGCATAAATTTAAAAGTATATTCCTGGTTTTTAGTCTGAATAGAAGTGTTCTTCAGAAATCCTTTGTCTGTGCTCACATCTTTGTTTTTGCTCGTACATGTACACAGTGAGTGTGTTGTACTTGTTTGTAGTTCCAGTGAGCCTGTGTCCTGCTGTGTGGAGTGTGTTATAGTTACTGTGAGCCTGTGTCCTGCTGTGTGGAGTGTGTGGTACTCGTAGTTCCAGTGAGCCTGTGTCGTAGTCTGGCGTTTGCTCACATCTCAGTTATGTGGGAAGTATTTCTACTATGGACACTACAGGGCCTGCTCTTGACAGAGTCTGTGAGTTGGTTGTGGGACATGTAAATTTAGGGGTTTCAACAATAAATAGGGTACTTTTAGTGGACAGCTAACTTTTGTAGCCACAGTTCTGAGTGATCTGTTTCTTCTAAATCCCATGATTGACTCACTCAGTGAAGTGTCTGCCTCGTCGACTCCTTGGGAATGCTCATGCTATGGGGATGTTTGTAAACTTGGACTTTCTAGAAATTCTCTTTTATGCCACCTCATAAGTACAACTTGAGGTTCCTTATCCTGTGTGAGATGATGTGAGTCTCTGAGGAGCTTCCTGTGAGGCCTGGGAAAATGATACGAGAGCCAAAGTGGTTATATTTTGTTTTCTCACACTTGTCTCTCAACTTGATTTTACTCTTTGAGGTTTTATCTAGAAAACTAAATTTCTTTGATAGAAGTTAATTTTGCTGGCTAGCTTATGTTCACATTTTCATGGGATGGTGGTTAAAGAAGGCAAAAATATTCCATTATCAACATAAGATTTAGGTTTTTGATTCTGAAGGGAGTTCAAGACTCTAGTTAAATAGAAGAGGATTAGGGAGATGGCTCAATGTGTAATGTGCTCACTGTGCAAGCCTGAATGCTTGAGTTTGGATCCTTGCTCTGATGTAAAAGGCTGGGAAGCATGGCTATGTGTGCCTGTAATTCCAGTGCTGAGCAGGCAGAGGCAGGAGGATTGCTGGGGCTCTCTGACTAGCTTGTCTAGCAGAATCAGTGAGCTCTGTGCTCAGTAGAAGACCCTGTCTCAGCAAATGAAAGATGGAGAATGATAGAAGGAGATACTCAACATTAACCTCTGGCCTCCACATGCATGTACACACATGTGCACGTATACTTACACATATATACACAGCCATGCACAATGCACATGTACAAAAACAATTAAAAACAACTAGTTCAGGGGCTGGGGAGAGATAGCTCAGTCAGTAAAATGCTTGTCTGGCAAGATGAGGACCTGAGTTTTATCTTGAGAACCTCACACAAAAAAACCCAGACATGATGGCACGTGCTTGTAGTCCCAGCTCTGGGAGGCAGACACAGGCAGATACCTAGAGCTTGCTGGCCAGAAAGTCTATCTAGCCTGTTTGATGAACTTTAGGCCAGTGAGAGAGCCTGTCTCACCGAGATACAACATTCTGCCCTGCACATGCACACATACCTATGCGCACACGCACCCTCCCACACACAAACATGTGCACAGGAGTGCACACAAAATAATGTGGAAAACCACTGGATTATTAGGAGAAGGTGGGGACTTGTTAACTACATGAAAAGTCATTAAACCGAATGTGTTACTTACTTTGGGACTTGCATTGGGGTCTCAATGCAGATGTTTTTACCAAAATATTTCCTCCTCTCTTGTAGGTGAGGTGTGAGAAACATAACATAACTGTGGTGATCGAGAACGTAGATTGTGAAGTTGAAGTTAGCAGTAATTGGCTGTTAGCACATACAGATGCATATGTCATGTAGACACATGTGTAGTTGTATTCGTGTGTGCAGCATGCTCATGGAGGTGTTTAATTTTGCAGTCAACGCTGCTGACAACAAGCAGAGGGATAAGAACATGACCTGCATCAAGGTGTCCATTGACCCGTAAGTACATTCCCAGTTAAGTGCTCAGTGCTGCTGTTCATTCAGAAACTTCCACCCTTAAATATGAGCACTTCTCAAGTGTATTGTTGTTTCCTTGTTGAGTCATTGTCTTTTTGTGACCTTTCCCCACAAGGTACTTCTTATAGGGGCTGTTGGAGGTCATTTTTCTTTGATACTATTAATTTCATGGCGGTTGCTGGAGTATTCTCTCCATCTTTTCTACTTAAAGACTAGAGCTGTTAGTGCTATTCTCAATGTATTAGGAATTAAATTTTTTTTTCATGACTGGAATTTGAACTTTTCCATTATATGACATGGTGTAATAAATTACTGCTGGTGTTATCTACCAGGTGTTTAGTTCATTAGATTTCAGCATGGTGATTTTGTTTTTGGTTGGGGGGGTTTCCCGGAGGGACAAGTGAGTAGGCATAACAAAATAAGATTTTTATTTAGAAACAATTGTTTTGTCCGTATTTTCCTAAATTTCTTTTTAAAAATATTTTCTTGTATTTACTTACATATGAGCGAGAGAGAGGGGACTATGGGTGTGCTAGGCCTCTTATCTACTGCAAACGAACCTCAGGTGGCTTACGTGTGTTCTGGGGAATTGAACCTACGTCCTTCAGTTTCGCAGGCAAGCACCTTAACCTCTAAGCCATCTCTCCAGCCCTATTTTGTCCTGTTTTTATCTGCATACTTTTTGTAAAATACTTTCCTCAATTTTTTTTTTTTTTTTTTTTGAAGTAGGGTCTTATTCTAGCCAGGGCTGATCTAGAACTCACTCTGTAGTCCCAGGCTGGCCTTGAACTAACAACGATCTTCCTACCTCTGCCTCCTGAGGATTGGGATTAAAGGCGTGCATCACCACACCCTGTACTTTTATCATTTTTTATTTCAGCACTAATTTAGCATAACTTTAAATTTTTCTCTAAAACATAAAAATTTAACAAGTATATAGTCTTACTGTCAGTAATTTAATTTCAGGTGGCATGACTAATATTTGTGGTGTAATAAAAATTTTATAATAAAAATGTAATTAGGTTATACCATGAGATTAACTGTATGTTATATGAGAATGTTACCACATAACTATGCTGTAGAAATTCATAATTTTTTTTTTTTGAGGTAGAGTTTGTAGTCCATGCTGACCTGGAATTCACTGTGTAGTCTCAGTGGGCTCTCTAACTCATGGTAATCCTCCTACCTCTGCCTCTGAGTGCTGGGATTAAAGTCCTGTACCACCATGCCCAGCTTAATTTACATTTTATTTTTATTTATTTGAGAGTGACAGAGAGAAAGAGAGAGAGAGAGAGAGAGAGAGAGAGAGAGAGAGAGAGAGAGAGGGAGAATGGGTGTGTCAGGGCCTCCAGCCACTGAAAATGAACTTCAGACACATGTTTCACCTTGTGCATCTGGCTTATGTGGGTACTGGGGAGTCAAGCCTTGAACCAGGGTCCTTAAGCTTCACAGGCAAGTGCTTAACCACTAAGCCATCTTTGCAGCCCTGGTGTGTTTTTTTATTTGGATCATTTCTATAATGAATACATTCTTGAACACTTATATTGTTAGCTATGCGAGATACTTGTAACTTAAAGTGTACACAGAAATTGATCATTGTAAAGGAATTTTAGTTGTCATGGAAGTTATCAGTTAAATAGCAATACCATTGACCACTGTTGTTCTGGGGGAGAGCTAGTAAGTAGTGGCAGAGGCTTATACAAGTTTTATAACTGGATGATTCTGATAGGAAATGAAGGAAA
The DNA here is from genome assembly GCF_020740685.1 of Jaculus jaculus. NCBI lineage: Eukaryota > Metazoa > Chordata > Mammalia > Rodentia > Dipodidae > Jaculus > Jaculus jaculus. The sequence goes on along the minus strand of NC_059117.1, from coordinate 63,110,736 downwards.
AGAGGGCTTTCTTAAGTGTAGTTTGTGTTTTTGTGAGATAGGGTTCTGTTTATACCCAACCAAGCTGGCCTCAGATCCATGATCTTTCTCCCTTTGCTTGGAGTCTGCCACCATGCCCAGCTTTAAATTCATTCTTTTTAAAGTTTTGATGTATTTATTTGCAAGCACAGAGAAGGAGGGAGAAAATGGGTGTACCAGGGCCTTTAGCCACTGCAAGTGAACTCCAGATGCATTTGGCACTTTCTGTACTTTTACATGGGTACTGGAGAATCAAACCCAGGTCCTTAGGTTTTGCAGGCAAGTGCCTTAACCACTGAGCCATCTCTCCAGCCCCTAAATATATTCTTGATGGTGTGAGGCCTCAGATTCAGTCTCCTCACAAAACCAAGCAGACATGGAGAAAGTACATTAAGCAGAGTTCTAGCCTTCTAGCCCAAGTATTCTTGAGTTGAAACTCTAAATTTATAACTTTCAAGTAATAATACACACATACTAAATATGTAAATTTCAGTTTCCATGAAATTTCTTATATGGAAAACCATGTAGGTTTTCAGCGTAAGCTAGCAGTACTTGGAAGTCTGAAAGCAAAGTAACAGAAAGCAGTGCAGCCCATGGCCTCTGTTTCCGAGGTCTCCTGTCTGAGTCAGGGCACACAGGCAACAGAGCAGTAGGCAGTGTAAAAGGGTTTCATATGTAAGTGTTTGGAAAGATGGTTGTCTGTAAGTGAATGCATTATTATCTCGGGAAGAGTTTGTTAATTAATTTTTGTCTTCTAATCTTAGTACAAAGAGAACAGAAAAACTTAAAAATGTATTGACTCTTCAACGGTCAGAAGCCAAGGTTTGAGTAAAATTTTGCTAGACAAAGGAAAGAGGAAGAAAACATAAACCAGGGAAAAACTAATGGACAAGGAAAGAGAAAAACTGGGGACCAGTAACAAGAATGAAGGGAAGGAAGAGTGTGATGTACCTGTGCAGTCGTGGTGACTCTGCCTAGAGATATGGCAAAGGCCTTTAACTCATAATAGAGGATTTGAATTTTACTTTGGTTGTAAATGTGGAGTTACTGCAAAGTTCTAGAAGAAAACACTGTTTAAGTTTTATTAAGTTCATCATAGTTACTCAAAATATTGAAGTAGAGAGGGTTGGGCTGGAGAGATGGCTTAGTGGTTAAGGTGCTTACCTGCAAAACCTAAGGACCTAGGTTTGAGTCCCCTGTGACCATACAGTTAAGTCATATGCACAAGATGGCACATGTGTCTGGAGTTCGCATGCAGTGGCTAGAGATGCTGGTGTGATTATTCTCTCTTCTCTCTCAAATAAACAAATAAATAAAAAATATTTTTTAAAGGAATAGAGACTGTTACAGTAATGTGTAAGGTGGTGCTGATTTTATCTGGACTCTCACTGACATTTGGAATGGTGTAAGAATTTTCATTGATATAAATGAATCTGATAAGACAAATTAATAAGCTTTGATGACTCAATTCTAGAAAATAATCAACGGAAGTGAGTCAAAAATGACATCACAGCTTGAGTAGCAAATTGGGAGACATGAAATACTGATGGACAGGAAGAGGAAGGAAGGATAGTAGTTGTTGATTTGGGGAGGAAAGATAATCTGTTAGAAATTCTATTTTAGTTTCTTTTTCAAACCTTTTTACTTAATTAAGTACTGTATGGATCTTTGATTTTCCTTTCAGTTTTCTTAACTTGATTTTTAAATCTAGAATCTACATCTAGTACCATTTGAGAAATTATGGTATGTGTAAGTGAAAAGTGTGTCTAAGAACATTTGGGAATCCGATTGGTAAGTGGTAATTGGTAAACAGTGGCTTTCTAAGCCAGTCCTTATTCTCTGTGAAGCTATTTCTCTGCTTGTTCTACATGGTTGTAGGCATCACACCACTCAGAATGAGATGGTAGATGACATTTTTCATCCAGGCTACTACCAATCTCAAGTGGCTGTTACTTACAGGAACTTCTCCCTGAGTCTGTTCATGGTTGAAACTAATGTTTAAACCTAAGAGATCTAAAAGAAGGAATATCTGTAATATTTAAAAATTGTTAAAGTTAGTTTATAACTGTGATTGGCATAACAATGATTAGCATGGCTTTTAGGTTGAGAATAAGACACAATTTAGGCTGTTTCGTCTTTGCATCTGTGTTCTGTTGTTGTAATGGGTAGATAGGAGCCACTGGCTCTGGGGAGCTTATGGTATACCAAGTGGGGAGATTTTGTCTAATGTGTATGAAAAAATGGAATCTATAACTGACTTCTTATAAGTCTTCTTTTCCCTTCCTTTCTTGGAGCTTAAGAAGAATGTCTTCTGATAAGTTTATTGTGGTACCTTACAGGCCTTTGTGGTCCTGCTGTGGGTTGTGTCTCAGAGATTGAAATACCTTTCAGGAAAATACTTGCTAAATACACACAAGTCAGTGTTTTCCTGATCCTGACTTCCACGTTGCTTTAGTCATTCAGGTTTACTTTAGATTTCATTATCTTTATGGAAATTAGCATGATTCGTGTTAAGCTCTAAATTCTGTTTCTCTCTCCAGGGAATCAAACATCATCAGTATTTGGAATAATGGGAAAGGCATCCCAGTAGTGGAGCACAAAGTAGAGAAGGTTTATGTTCCTGCTTTGATTTTTGGTCAGCTTTTAACATCCAGCAACTATGACGATGATGAGAAAAAAGTTACAGGTAGAGTCTGAATGAAATTTGGATTGAAAAGTATTTTCTTAACATAAGATCTGCATGTTATTTATTTATTTATTTATTATTTATTTATTTATTTTACATAACCTGCAGGGTATTGTTGGGAGAAAAACCTTAGAGTTAACAGTCATGTAGAAGCATCTTCTTGATTATGGAGCCTGATGGGTCACTTATAAAGTGCAGCATACTGGGTTTCAGATTAGACACTACTGGGCTTCTGAACTGAATGACAGTTTGTGTTTGGAGTTCGATGTTAGTATGTGTTAGTAGTTAGTATGTTGGTACCTGTATATGTAAATTTGTTTTAAATGCACATGTTTTTTTAGTATTAAATACCTAATAGCATACAATTCTTTTTTAAAAATTATATTTATTTGAGAGAGAGAGAGAGAATATGAGAATGTGTGCCCCAGGGGGCCTCCTGCCATTGCAAACAAACTCTAGATGCATATACCACTTTGTGAACCTGGCTTTACATGTGTACTGGGGATTGAACCTGGGTTGCAGGCTTTGCATACAAGTACCTTTAACTGCTGAGCCATATCCTTAGCCCTAAAATTTAAAAAAAAAAAAAAAGTGTTCTTATTCTTGTCTTTTTTTTTCCAACAATTTATTTATTCATTTATTTGAGAGAGATACAGAGACAGACAGAGAGAGAGAAAGGGAGGGAGAGAATGGGCACACCAGGGCCTCCACCCATTGCAAGTGAACTTCAGACGCATGTGCCACTTTGCGCATCTGGCTTACATGGGTACTGGGGAATCAAACTTGGGTCCTTAGGCTTCACAGGCAAATGCCTTAGCTGCTAAGCCATTTCTTCAGCCCTCTTATTCTTTTTTTAAAGAACATTTTACTTACTTATTTGAGAGAGGAGAGGAAGGGAAGATAGATAGGTAGATAGATGATAGAGAGAGAAAATGGATAAGCCAGGGCCTCTAGCCTCTGCAAACGAATGCCAGAGGCATGTGCCATCTTGTGCATCTAGCTTTATGTGGGTCCTGGGAAATTGAACCTGGCTTTTTAGACTTTGCAGGCAAGTGCCTTAACTGCTGAGCCATCACTCCAGCCCAGTGTTCTTAATAAAAGAACCTTTAACTGTTTCCTTAAGTGAGTCAAGAGTAAAAGTCTATACTTTGTAAATAAAGTTGAGAATGCATTGGAAAATATAATATTGCCCAAGTAGGTTGATAGTTTCTTTTGAAATAAGGCTCTGAGAGCAGTTGATGGAGATGTAGACAAGTGACTTTGATAGAAATCTCAGATGTCATACTCATGTAGGTTTAGTGGGTAATAAAATACCAAACTTACTTTGTTTAAATTATGAAAAACTGAATCTAAGAAATAGCATAACGTGACAGACCATATGCTGTACTATTATACTACTAAAATCTTAGTACTTCAACAAAACAAGTCCAGTGTTCTCAGGAATATTTAATCAGTGGTGGATAAGGTAATACAATAAAGAGAACAGTTTTGCATCAGTCTTGCCCTTTGATGGACAAGCTAACAGCATTTATTTAAAATACGTTTTATTAAATCTTTCACATTTAATTTGTTTTCTAGGTGGCCGCAATGGTTATGGTGCAAAACTTTGTAATATTTTCAGTACAAAGTTTACAGTAGAAACGGCTTGTAAAGAATACAAACATAGTTTTAAACAGGTATGATAGAAACATAGTACATTTCTTTTTAAAATAATGTTTTGTTGTGATATAATTGTTTTCTTTTTTTAAGCATTAAACATGTCACCAGAGAGACATTAGAAGTCCTCAGCAATTTTATATTGCTGCTCTGTCATTCGTGCCATCAAGACAGATCCCTGTGTTTAACAGACTTCTTTAACTTAGCCCATATTCATGAAAGTGTCCTAACTACAACCACTTAGCTTGCTTGAGAACTTCCTCACTGAGTTGCCATTCTGCGCGTGGTGGTGCACACCTTTTAGTCCCAGCACTAGGGAGATAGAGGTAGGAGGATCACCCTGAGTTTGAGGCCACCCTGAGACTATGTAGTGAATTCCAGGTCAGCCTAGACTAGAGCAAGACCCTGCCTCAGGACAAAAAGAAAGAAAAAAAGGAAAAGCATCATGCCAGTTTAATTTGTAAAACTCTATGTATCATGTTGCACATGAAAGAACTCTACTAAAGGCATATAAAGCTGCACAGGTTTCTGCATTAAGCTGGTATAATTGTAGTATTTATACTGTTTATCTTTAATGTTAACCAGTTTTAATGAATTTTTTGGTTTATTGTGAAGTAGGAAAATATATTCATGTGGTAAATGAATGTCTTTGTTAGCTGAGCATTTATATATTATAAAGCCTTGAAACATAGAGATACTTGACTATTTTTTCTTTCTTTTTAACAGACATGGATGAATAATATGATGAAGACTTCTGAAGCCAAAATTAAACATTTTGATGGTGAAGATTACACTTGCATAACATTCCAACCAGATCTGGCCAAGTTTAAAATGGAAAAACTTGACAAGGATATTGTGGCCCTCATGACCAGAAGAGCATATGATTTGGCTGGCTCATGTAAAGGGGTCAAGGTCATGTTTAATGGAAAGAAGCTACCTGTAAGTGTCCATTGTAAAATAAATTAATATAGTGTTATTTGTACATTGCATGTAGTTGGATCTTGCTTTTAAAATCTCCTCTGATCTCCTTTAAACTGGTGTGTATGGCTTATTAATATTTAAAGTGGTTATTGAATTATTTGGAATAAAATTCATCATTTTGATAACTAATTTCCACTCCATGTATATGCTGTGTCTTGGTGATGATCCCAAAAATGAATCTTTTATCTTTGCCTAGTTTTTTATTTCTTCTTTAAAATCCTTTTTTTTTTTTTTTTTTTTTGTAGTATTTGGGCTGGGAAGATGGCCCAGCAATTAAAGGTGTTTGCTTGCAAAGTCTGTTTGTCCTGGGGTTCAATTCCCTAATAACTATGTGAAGCTAGGTGCACAAAGTGGCACATGTATCTGCCATTGGTTTGTTGTAGCAGCAAGAGGCTTGGCAGCTCCCAACCCCCTGCTATATCAATGTATCTCTCACTCTCTCTGAAATAAATTTTTCAAAGATGCCTTTTTTGAGAGGTAGTTTTCATAGTGCTTGCAATAAATACTTTTCTAAATGGTCTTAGCCGTGTTCATATAATACTTTGTGTTGAAAGTAGGAACAAAAGTGGGGACCAAAGAGGTGAGGGAGAGGGAGGATTCAGAATAGGATGTGGGGAAGATTATGCTCAAAGTATATTACATTCCTGCATGAATACGAGCTTACATGACTAGGTATAATAAAAATTTTAAATGTCAGATTATTTATCGTGTTACATGTTAAGGACTTTACAACAGTCTAACCTCAGGTGTTTTCTTCCTTGTTCATGGTCACCTAGCATGTCATACTTGCATAGGTTACAAACACCAGGTAGAGAAGAGAATAAGGCAAAAGAAGTATTGGGAAAAATGATGATAGAAACAGTTTAAAAATAGTTACTTTCTTGTTCTTGCTTTAAGCAGTCAATTCTCATTTAGAACAGTAAAAATTATATTTCTGTTGTTCTTCATTTCTTGGTATAGAGCTATTTCTGAGATACATACACATATGTATGCATACAAACATGCCTTTCTTTTTTGTTGTTTTCAAGGTAGGGTTTCACTCTGGCTCAGGGTGTCCTTGGATTTATAGCAATCCTCCTACTTCTGTCTCCCGAGTGCTGGGATTAAAGGTGTGCGCCACCATACCCAGCTCACACATGCCTTTTTTGTTGTTTCCTTTGGTGATGTGGTCTTGCTTTGTTGCTCAGGCCACCCTATAATTCCTGTGCTTAAGCAATCCTGCCTGGGGCTTCTGTAGTCTGCAACTATAGACATGAGCAATTTCTCAGTGCCATAGTGCAGTGCTGTTGTAGGTTCTGATCTTAACCATATTCCTTTTGTATCACTTTTTAAAAAAACTTTTCTTGAAGATAGGTGGCAATGAATTCCCCATATTTTTGACTCAGGAAGTTCTTATTTTTCCTTTACTTTCAAAAGATGTTTTCAGTGGACAGAATTGCAGGTGGGTAGCACCTAAGCTCTCACTCTGTTATCTTTTTTATTTTTTGAGGTAGGGTCTCACTCTGGTTCAGGCTAACCTGGAATTCACTATGTGGTCTCAGGGTGGCCTCAAACTCACAGTGATCCTCCTGCTTCTCTCTCCTGAGTGCTGGGATTAAAGGCTGCACCATCATGCCTAGCTGACTCTGTTATCTTGATGCCTGAGTTGTGATTGGAAGTCTGCTGCAGGTATAAGTTGACTATGAGGTGAAGGCTCTTTTTCTTCTCAAGGATTTTCTCTTGTGTTTGTGCTTTGGTCTTGTGTCTATGGTATTTTTTGTTTGTGTTCTCATTCATTTATGGTGTGCTTATATCTATGACATTTTTGTTTGTGCTTTCTTTCATTTGTCCTGCTTGGTATTCTTTCAGCTTCTTGGGTCTATTACTTGGTGTCTGTCACAGATTTTGAGAACTTCCCACCATTTCTTCTGAGACTATTCTCTATTCTCCTTCCCATCTGCAGGCTAAGCATGCTGGCCTCTCGCTGTTGTCTGTGACCTTTGCTTTGCCTATTTCTTTCATCTCTTTTGTCTTCTGCACTTTGTTTAATTTCTGTTGCTTTGTCTTCAGGTTCATTTTTTCCTTTTACTGCATCAGAACTACAGAAGATCCCTGTCAGTGGCAGTCAGTCTTCTGTTCTGAGTTTTAGTATTTCACTTTGGTTCTGTTGTTCAAGCCCCGTGCCGTCTTTTCCCCCAGAGATTGTGATGTATCGGTCAGAGATCAGAGTTACTTTAAATGCCTCATTTGGTCATGTTACAATGCCTGGGACATGTCCCAACTGTTCTGATGATTGCTTTCTTTTGAAACTTTTACTTCATCTCAATATTCTGAAAGATTTTGTGGAAAATTAGATATAGAGCAGTGCATACTAAGGTAAACCAGCTTTTTGATTGTATTAATGTTAATCTGTTCAGGAGCAAGGTTGTGTCTGATGTTTGTTCCTTGCTGTTGTGGGTGCCAAGGACTTTCAAAATCTTCCCCCCCCCCCAAGTTCTTCTGGTGTGTAACTGTCCAGTTAGCGTTGGGTCTTGTCTTTGAGCTGCTACAGAGAGATGGTTTGTCTCTTAGAGCTTCTCAGGCTGGCTGTGAGGCTTAGTAACGTGGGGCAAATTCTTTATGATCAGATAAATTCCAGATTTTGAGGTGTACAAGGAACTATTTCCCCCAGTTTTGGCTTTTGTCAACCATTCACAGGTAGAGGTTTGTCTTCTGTGGCTCTTTTCCACAGTGCAGTTGTTCCCTCAGCCTCCTGCCCTGAGAGCCTCTTCCCTGCAGAGTAAGCCTTCTTCATGTGTAAGAATAGGATGCTGATCTCTCCCCCTAGCCAGTACCCTGGGGTGGGGATGTCTTTTCTCTTGATTCCTTCTACCCTTCCCTATGAGATCTCTCTCTCTCTCTCTCTCTCTCTCTCTCTCTCTCTCTCTCTCTTTGTGTGTGTGTGTGTGTGTGTGTGTGTGTGTGTGTGTGTGTGTGTGTTGGAGGAGGGGGAGGGGGCCATGCCTGAGGGAATTCCGTATGACTACAGCCTTTTCCCATTCTGATTAGTTTAAACTTCTAGTTTAAGGTTACTACTAGTTGATTACATTTCTGCCCCAGGTAGGCAGGTGCTGGTGGTTGCATGTGGTTTTTGTTTTTTTCTCTCTCAACAGATTTCAAGACTGCTTGCTATCCTGCAGTTTCAGTTCTTTGGTGGGTCATGAAAAGCCTTTTATTAGATCAGCTATTTCCTTGTAGGTGTCATTGTCCTTTGCTTCAGACCTCTGCATGTCTGAATTTATATTGGAAGTTATTGCCATTTTAAAAAATTAGATTTGGGGAAGATTTTAGGACAGTTTACCCATCCATCTTTCTTTTTTAGTCTTCTTTGTCAAATATACACAGAAGAGTTCTCTTTTAAAGAACAAGGCATAAGGGCTGGAGAGATGGCTTAGCGGTTAAGCGCTTGCCTGTGAAGCCTAAGGACCCCGGTTCGAGGCTCGGTTCCCCAGGTCTCACGTTAGTCAGATGCACAAGGGGGCGCATGCGTCTGGAGTTCGTTTGCAGAGGCTGGAAGCCCTGGCGCACCCATTCCCTCTCTCTTCCTCTATCTGTCTTTCTCTCTGTGTCTGTCGCTCTCAAATAAATAAATAAATAATTAAAAAAAAAAAGAACAAGGCATAAGAAGCAGAGTGGGAGCTGCATGGAAGGTAAAGGAGAGGAGACAGGAGAAGTACTTCAGGGCCCCTGTTTATTGTGCTGCTGACGCATGGTAATTACTCATTTTATAAGTAAATGCTCACTGTCTTCATATACTAATAGGTAAATGGATTTCGCAGTTATGTTGACCTTTATGTGAAAGACAAATTGGATGAAACTGGGGTAGCCCTGAAAGTTATTCATGAACTTGCAAATGAAAGATGGGATGTGTGTCTCACACTAAGTGAAAAAGGATTCCAGCAAATCAGCTTTGTAAATAGTATTGCTACTACAAAAGTAAGTGTGCCAACTTTTTGTTTCCAGGTCATTAGCAAAACATTGCTTCATTTTAAACACTAAAATGAACAACAATCTGTTTTTGTTACATCAGAATTGACTTAGAAAAATGAAAGTTCTTTTTTGTGCAGTAGTTGTATTACAATTTAAGTATTCATTGAGTAGTAAGTTAATTTTGTTTATTGTTGAATATACTTTATGAAAATTACAATGATAAATTATTTTGTGTTTTCAGTTTGGGTCTAGTAGAGAATAATAGGAAATGAGGTTGTTTCATATTAGATTGTGGATGTGTTATTTGCAGTGCTAAGGAGTTCCTACCTTCTTCAGTAGGTTTTTGATTTCAAAATCAAGTGAAATTCTTTTCAGGTAAAAGTTTTCATTGGGCGGGAGTGTATCGTGGTAGGAGAGTGCTTGCCTAGCATGTGGGAAGTTCTTGGTTTAGTTCACAGCTTTACAACAAAGTTAATGAGTGGATAAACAAATAAATGAATGCATTTATCCACTGACCATAAGAAAACGTTGGACAATACAAACATATTCTGAAACAATTTAAAGCAGCAATTTGTCACTGTGGCTCATTTTATCTTCTGTTTGATGTGTTTTTTTTTTTTTTTTTTTTTTTTTTGGTTTTTCGAGGTAGGGTCTCACTCTGGTCCAGGCTGACCTGGAATTAACTGTACTCTCAGAGTGGCCTCGAACTCTGCCTCCCAAGTGCTGGGATTAAAGGTGTGCGCCACCACACCCGGCTTTGATGTCTTTCTTGATCTACCATTACTTTCTAGTCAACAGAAATGTCAGTTATGATTGCGTTTGTTACACACAATATAACTCTATTAGATAGTGCCTTAAACTTTTACAGGTTTTGTTTTTTGTCATAAGCAGGACTCTGCATGGGCAATCTAATGACTGCTGTGGCACCATGATGCCATCAGGGGCTTCTATTCTTCCTTTGCTGTCACTCATAGCATATGGTTTCACTCTTCTGCCCTCAAGATCCCTGCTGTACTCTGTGCCTCATTTCTAAGCTCTAGGGATAGAAAAATGTCTTGAGCCATATTTCTTTCTTTTGGTAAGGCATATGATAGTTTTCCCAAAAGGGCCACCCAGTAAATCATTGCTCACATCTCATTTGTTGGAGCTGAGTTACATGGCTGTTCTAGCTACAGGGAAATCAAGCCTTGTGAGTCTTTTTAATTGAGTTTGTTGCCAGTGAACATAGCCATGTTTGTTAGTGAAATCACCGAGAATGGACATCGCATGGACAATTAGCAGTGGTTGCTTATACCTAGGCTTCACCCATGTGGGTTTCATTACTACCATCTATTCTAGTTTTCATTCCCATGCCTGTATATTCTTTTATCCTACTGCTTTTACTTTAAAATTTAGTTGACCTAATTGAGTTATGTGGTACAATGGGAAATATATTTGGTCTTTGTCCTCAAATCCTGATACATACAGAACTACTTAAAACTTTTGCTCTAAAGTTTTCTGAGTGTTGGAAATTTTTGGTCATGTGTGATAGCACTTAGTGGACTTTTAAGGACTGTAGGGTAAGAGATTGTTACGTGAAAGCTAGGTTTTGTCGAGAAACCAGTGTGTGCTCTGGCGTCAACATCAGGGAAGGAGAAGGGACTGGAGGTCATAGCTACATGGTGAGTGTTCTGTTAAAGACACCTAAACAGTGGTGTTTGTAGGGTGTCATTCATGGAGAGGTGAGTGGAACTCCATGGTCTCCTTTCTCCCTGCTGTTACCCTGGGTGTTTCTTCTTTGGCTTTTCAGAAGTTGTATCTTTTTAATAAGCTGGTACATGAAAGTAAAATGTATCCCTAAGTTCAATGATAGAGTAGCACATTGTCATATCTGAGTTGAGTCATGGGATCCCCCAGTTTAGAGCTGGCTGGACAGATGTATGGGAAGCTTGGTTGGGACTGCCATCTGAAAGTAGGAGGCAGTGTTGTGGGACTGATCCACTAATCTGTGATGTCTGTGCCAACTCTGAGCAGCTAGTGCAAAACCTGACCAGTTAATTGGTGTTTAGATAATCACAGAGTTGGTATAGATTTTGGAAAACACTCCAGGACTGGTGTCAGAAGGAAAGTAGAGTTGGTTTATTGGTGTTAGAGCTGAACATTTTTGTAACAAGTTCTGTCTGTATCAGACTCATTATCCCTGTAAATACCAAAACCTACCTCAGTGTTGGCTACTATAACTGCAGATTTTGAATTCTGTACTTTTTTCTTCTGTAGGGTGGACGCCATGTTGATTATGTAGTAGATCAGGTTGTTGGTAAGCTGATTGAAGTTGTTAAGAAAAAGAACAAGGCTGGAGTTTCAGTGAAGCCATTTCAAGTAAGTGATGCTTTGTATGTGCCACTGACTTCCCAGCCTGTGCCTGCTGTGATATTGACCTTCGCTTTGTATGTTTTCCACAGGTAAAAAACCATATATGGGTTTTTATTAATTGTCTGATTGAAAACCCAACTTTCGATTCTCAGACTAAGGAAAACATGACTCTGCAGCCCAAAAGTTTTGGGTCCAAATGCCAGCTGTCAGAAAAATTTTTTAAAGCAGTAAGTGAGACTTGCATTATTTTTCAGAGTTACTTTTGGGAGCTAAATAGTTTTCTTTATTCTATTTGTCACTAGTTTCTCTTTTGTCATATTAACTGAGTACAGACATGTTTACATTGCAAACTGACATGTCTAATCTTAATATCTTCAAAGGAGAGACTGTTATGCCATAAGAAGCAGTGAATTACAGCTGATTGTGTGTTTAACTTTGTGTTGACCATCCTAAAGTTGTGGGTCTCCTTTAACAACTATACTATAAGATCTTTATAGGACTTCTGGTTTCAGCTTTTCTACTCTTTATTTTGAAACTTTATTACTGAATTTTACTTATACTTATTTTTTTTTAATTGTGGTAACAGCTACATAACAAATCGTAGTATTTCTACTTTTTTTTGTTTTGTTTTGTTTTTTGATGTAGGGTCTCATTCTACCTCAGGCTGACCTAGAATTCACTATGTAGTCTCAGGCTGGCCTTGAACTCATGCTATCCTCCTACCTTTGCCTCCTGAGTGCTGGGATTAAAGGTGCGTGCCGCCATGCCCAGCTGTATTTTCTATATTCTTTAACATTTCACTTGGCTTTGTACATATTTAGACTACCTTAGATTTGAAGGTGAGTTTTATGGCTACCACCAGCTCCTTGTAGTCTGTTGTGTATTTGTTGGGGTTTGACTCAGCTCCTTTTTCAGAACTAAGTATCTGGGAGGTGCCTTCACATGTGTTTGCAGTGGGAATGTAATGCTAGAAAGCTGCAGTCTCTCTTCATCATGGTGAGGAACAGTGCAATTTCCACAGGCCACTCCTTGTCATATTCCATTATTACTTTTCCAGGATAGGTTCTCAGAAACAAAAACAAAAGGTGCTTTTTACCTATCAGAAGAAATAGTAATTTTGCATCTAAACATAATGAATTAACATCCAAGTTAATGATTTCTCAGACTTCTTTCGTTATAACTATTGTTCTCATGAAGTGATTTGATTGTAGATGTCAGGCTTTCTCTTTATGAGCTGAATCTGGATCTGGCACAGCTTACTTTTTAAAAAAAATAAGCAGCTGGGTGTGGAGGCACATGTCTTTAATCCAACCACGTGGGAGGGAGCCACAAATAGGAAGATCACTGAGTTCAAGGCCACCTTGAGACTACATAGTGAATTCCAGGTCAGCCTGAGCTAGAGTGAAACCCTACCTTGAAAATACGAAAACAAAAAGAAACAAACAAAATTCTATAAAACTATTTTGTATACCTAAATCAAATTATCAATGTGGATTAAAAAAAAAAAACAATTTAAGAGTTGGACTTAAAAATGTGTAACTCAGGCTGGTGAGATGGCTTAGTGGTAAAGGTGCTTGCCTGCAAAGCCAAAGGACCCAGGTTTAGTTTCCCAGGACACACGTAAGCTAGATGCAGAAGATGGTGCGTGCATTTGGAGTTCATTTGCAGGGCCTGGAGGCCCTGGTGCTCCCATTCTCATTCTCTCTCTCTTTCTCTCTGTGCCTCTTTATCTCTCTCTCTCAAACAAATAAAAACTAAAAATTTTTAAAAAAGATACTTAACCTTTCTTTTTTTTGAGGGGGGGCGGGTTGTGGGGGTTTAGGATACTGTCACATACTGATTCACCGCAAATTACCAACAGTTATAGAACACCCTCATTATTTGAAGAGTAAGTCCTGTTGATGGGTTCCCAAGCATATCCTAAGGTCCTCTTCATGTTAGTAGTGATTATTTGTCACAGGATTTCAAGACTCACCTTTTATACCAAAGAAAATGGAGATGTCAGTGTTTGAATTTACCAGCTAGTAAATTCACAGTGGCCCATTTGTGTGAATGTTGACACCGTCAGCCTGTAATAAGAGCGGTGGTTAGTCTTCATAGGGTTTACTATGAGAGAGTCTCTCATTGTCTTTCACTGTAACAGGCCTGTGTGTATAGCTGCCTGCATTAGCTTTACTAATGAACTGTGACGGTTTTACTATCACTGAGTAAAATGCACTAGCAGGTATTGTTGTTGTCATCCTTATAACTGTACCTTGAAACTGCCCTTTTAGCTATTATAGAAAGTCTCAAATTGTAACTAAATATATGAACTTTTGGCTTGTTTGGATACCATTAGTCTTTAATTTTGTTTTTTAAGGCCTCTAATTGTGGCATTGTAGAAAGCATACTGAACTGGGTGAAATTTAAAGCCCAGACTCAGCTGAATAAGAAGTGTTCATCAGTGAAGTACAGCAAAATCAAAGGCATCCCCAAGCTGGACGATGCGAATGATGCTGGTAAGACCTGGTGATCCTGGGAAGACTTAGATTTGCTTTACTTGTAATTTTCTTTGGTTATAGAAATGTTTCATGTAGACCATGATTTTCTGTTCAGAGTATAATTGAAATTGCCTCATGTATTATATATTATTAGTTTTCAGGCATTAGGAATTCAATACAATATATTTACATTTTAAATTTTACTAAGCATTATGTAAAATGATTTCTACAGTTTTTCACTGTTGTGATATTTATCTGGCTTCATTTTGCTTGTCAGTAAAATGAGTAATTTATATATTTGATTAAATATTTTTCTCAGGTGGCAAGCACTCCCTGGAGTGCACACTAATATTAACAGAAGGAGACTCTGCCAAGTCACTAGCTGTGTCTGGATTGGGTGTGATTGGAAGAGATAGATATGGTGTCTTTCCGCTCAGGGGTAAAATTCTTAATGTACGAGAAGCTTCTCATAAACAGGTTTGTGCATATTACACATACTTAGGACATTTTTAACACGTTACTAATATTGCTAAATTTTCAAATGTGAATTTTGACACAACTTTTCTTATATTTCAGCACTTTAAAATTATTGCCAATGTTTTTTTTTTATTTTTGTGCAGATCATGGAAAATGCAGAAATAAACAATATCATTAAAATAGTTGGTTTGCAATACAAGAAAAGTTATGATGACGCAGAGTCTCTGAAAACCTTACGTTATGGGAAGATTATGATCATGACTGATCAGGTTGGTTTGGGAGTTGTCATATGTTTACAGTGTGTATTTTTGGGCAGTCTTTTTTGTTTTTTTTTGTTTCTAAGATTCATTTTGCAGTGCTGGGTGCTGGGAAAATGCTCTACCCCCGAACGACATCCCACGTTGTCCTTTGGTAGTTGTTTCATGAGTCTTGCTTGGAGATACCATGAGTGAAAGTGATGTGTACATCCTGGGGTCAAACCTTGCTGTTTAACATGAACATTTATGAATTTATGTGAAGTATATTTTACATTACTCGGTTTATTGGGTACTTTCTCATTGCTGTGCCCAAACATGTGACCAGAAGCCACTGAAGGTTTGTTTTGGTTTCCAGTACAAGGGATGGAGTCCATCACACTGAGAACGGCGTGGCAGCAGGAGCATGAAGCAGCTGTCACATCATTGCGCAGGAGAAGGCAGAGTGGTGAATGCTGGTGCTTGCTAGCTTTTTCCTTTCAGACAGCACAGCCCAAGGCATGGCACCACCGTAGTTAGGATGGGTCCTCCCTTCAGAGTCAGCCTAATCTAGAAATCCCCAAGAGACACGCCAAGAGATTTGTTACCAGGGTGATTCTAAATTGCCATGTTGACAGCCAGAGATTAACTATCACACATTTTAAGCAGTTTCACTAGTTATTTGAGAGCATTTGGGGCTAGGATAATGGCTTAGCGTATAAAGTGCTTGCTGTATAGGCATGAGTACCTGAGTTTGGATCCCCAGAACCTGTATAAAAGCTGGATGCTGTGGCAAGCATTCTGAAATCCCAACGCACATATGGTGAAGAGGGGAAGCAGAGACAGGAGAACTTCCAGAAAGCTGTGGCCTAGCTAGCCTGGTTGATGCAACAGTGAGCAATGAGAAGAGAGACCCAGCCTCAAAACATAGGGGAAGGTGAGGACTGATGCCTGAAGTTGTCCTCTGGTCTCCACATGCACACATATACACACACCATACACACATATACCCTTCAAAAAATGTTTTTACATGCAGTAAATATGAGAAGAGTTGGTAGGACCCAGTACTGTACCACAGTGACTGAGTCTGTGTGTTGAGTAGGACTGGCGTGATGGACTCTCCAATGATTAATAGGCCAGTGGTTAATACTGGGATATGTTAGCCTAAGTTGGAATACACAAAACCCTGGTGGACTTTAGTAAAATCACAGCAATAAAGAAAGAACTAGAAAATTGAACAAAGAACTTCATATGTCTCTACCGTTTTCTCTTATGAAGTCTTAAGAGTTTTAGCTAGGCATGGTGGTGTATGCCTTTAATCCCAGCACTTGGGAGGCAGAGGTAGGAGGTGCTTGCTTGCAAAGAGTTCAAGGCCACCCTGAGACTACATTGTGAATTTCAGGTCAGCCTGGACTAGAGAGAGACCCTACCTTGAAAAACCAAATAATAATCACAGGGTTTTTTTTTTTGGTTTTCGGGGTAGGGGCTCACTCTAGCCCAGGCTGACCTGGAATTTACTATGTAGTTTCAGGGTGGCCTTGAACTCATGGCGATCTTCCTACCTCTGCCTCCCAAGTGCTGGAATTAAAGGCATGTGCCACCACGTCCAGCTTAATAATAGTTTTTTTTTTTTTTTTTCTTCGAGGTAGGGTCTCACACTAGTCCAGGCTGACCTGGAATTCACTATGTAGTCTCAGGGTGGCCTTGAACTCACGGTGATCCTCCTACCTCTGCCTCCTGAGTGCTGGGATTAAAGGCGTGCGCCACCTTGCCCGGCTTTTAATAATAATTTTAAAGAGGAATTTTGTAGCTTTTCTGTCAAGAGAAGCTGTTTAAGTTCCTGTACTCTTTCCATTGCCCAATGACATGGGTTATAACTATGTTTGATGTATTTTTTTTTACCCTTTTCTCATTCTGTAATTTGGTAAATTAAAAAATGTATATACAGATAATATGATCAAGATAAT
This sequence comes from Jaculus jaculus, assembly GCF_020740685.1. Taxonomy (NCBI): domain Eukaryota; kingdom Metazoa; phylum Chordata; class Mammalia; order Rodentia; family Dipodidae; genus Jaculus; species Jaculus jaculus. Next base: position 63,093,938 of record NC_059117.1, on the reverse strand, counting down.
ATGATAAAGATATAATATCAGGCAGATTTAGTATATTACTGCCTATAATTGCATTAAAGCAAAAATTCTCTATTATTGTCATCTAATGTTTATTGTTTGGCAAAATGCATTTCTACAATTTGAATGGAATTTTGTCTTTTGGGTTCATTCGTACATTTAAAAATTTGGTTATGAATAGTTATGTTTTATAAAGTTTTCATAAGACTTTTATTTTACATTTATTTAGGATCAAGATGGCTCTCACATCAAAGGCCTACTCATTAACTTTATTCATCACAATTGGCCATCACTTTTAAAACATGGTTTTCTTGAAGAGTTCATTACTCCCATTGTAAAGGTATTGTTTGCATTGTTTTCATTTTATAGTGATGACCTGCAGGTTAGCAGAAACACTAATTTCTTGCTTGCTTTTTAAATTTAAGGCAAGCAAAAATAAGCAAGAATTATCCTTCTATAGTATTCCTGAGTTTGATGAATGGAAAAAACACATTGAAAACCAGAAAGCCTGGAAAATAAAGTACTACAAAGGTATGTGTTTTAACATGCTTGTTTTATAAGATGGGTCCTATATTAAATTATTACATAAAGCTTTTCTTTATGAACACAGCATAAAATATCTTGAAAATTTGTCTCTTAAGATTGCAGAAATAGCAATGGCTGATTTTAAAAAAATTCATAGAAAATTCTGTGAAATAAAGAGTAATAAAATGGACCCCCATGTATTTTAACCATCACTATTTTAATCGATATCTAAATCTCTGTTATCATGGTAGTGTGAAATAACTTCCAAATATAGTATTTCATCTGTAACTATTGTAAGTGTATATAAAAGAATTGCCAGGTGTGGTGGTGCACACCTTTAATCCTAGCACTCAGAAGGCAGAGGTCGAAAGATCACTGTCAGTTCAAGGCCAGCCTGACACTGCATAATCACACTTTCCTTTAGCATATTTAAAAATATAGCTAGTGGGAGAGATGGCTTAATGGATAAGTTGATTGCTTGCAAAGCTAAGGACCCATGCTCGGCTCTTCAGGTCCCACGTAAGCCAGATGCACAAGGTGATGGAAACGTGCAAGGTCACACATGTGTACTAGGTAGCACACATGTCTGGAGTTTGATTACAGTGGTTGGAGGCCCTGGCGCATGCCAGTTTTCTCTCCCTCCCTCCTTCCCTCTCTTTCCTTCTCGTGCTCCCATTCTTGCTCCCATTCTTGCTCTCATTCTTGCTCTTCTGCATAAAAAAAAAAAAAAAAGCCAGTCTATTGGGCTTGCCTCAAAAAAACAATCTAGCCAGTATTAAAATTCCTCATGATTGTATTAATATATAAGTAATATCATGCAATATAAAAGCTTTTAATGCAATCATAACAAATATATGTTTGTCAGATGAACTTCAGACATGTGTCACCTTGTGCATATGGCTTACATGGATCCTAGGGAATCAAACCCAGGTCCTTCGGCTTTGCAGGCAAGCACCTTAACTCTAAGCCATTTCTCCAGCCCATGTATTTTTTTCAAAAAATACTTATTTGTTACTTATTTGCTAGCAGAGAGAGTGAGAGGAAGTGAGCGCCAGGTCCTCCTGCCACTGCAAATCAACTCCAGGTGGATGCACCACTCTGTGCATCTGACTTTACATGGGCACTGGGGAATTGAACCTGGGCCTTTAGGCTTTACAAGCAAGCACTTAAAGCACTGAGCCATTTCTTCATCCCTGTTCTCTATTTCCTGTGAACTGGTGCTTAAATCAGAGGGGTGCTTACATTTTGGTTAGATTTGACAACATTTAAATAGAAAGGCATTGAGTATGTCAAGAGGCATGGAATGTCTTTTGTTCATGAAGATTGATCAGTTGATACAGTTGTTGCTGGATTAATCTCTTTTTATAACTTTCCCCACAAACTTTTCATTTGGTGGTTTTGAACAGCCACCAAATGTTTGTGACTCCATTTTTTTTTAAACTTATGCAGGATTGGGTACCAGCACAGCCAAAGAAGCAAAGGAGTATTTTGCTGATATGGAAAGACATCGTATTCTATTTAGATATGCTGGGCCTGAAGATGATGCTGCCATTACCTTGGTAATTATTTGAAGGAAAAATGTTTTTTCTTATCACCCCTGCTTGCTGTTTCTTTCTTCCCATTACTGTTTCCTGTGAAAAATCACTTTGTAGGTCTAGTATTCATAGTAGTAGATTGTATTTTTTACAGATTATTCCTGGCTTTCATTATCTTTAATTAGAACATTGCAATTAAAGTGTTTATGGGGCTGGAGAGATGGCTTAGCGGTTAAGCGCTTGCCTGTGAAGCCTAAGGACCCTGGTTCGAGGCTCGGTTCCCCAGGTCCCACGTTAGCCAGATGCACAAGGGGGCGCACGGGTCTGGAGTTCATTTGCAGAGGCTGGATGCCCTGGCGCGCCCATTCTCTCTCTCTCCCTCTACTTGTCTTTCTCTCTGTGGCTGTCACTCTCAAATAAATAAATAAATAAATAAATAAATAAATAAATAAATAAATAAATAAAGTGTTTATGATTTTTAAAGGTAGGAGAATCCCTTTAATTTGTCAGAAATTAATGATTGGTGATCTGCCATTTGTAAATTTAAATATTTTCATGATGGTAGTTTTGTTTTGACTGAATGTGTGACCTCTGAACCCTCAGGCATTTAGTAAGAAGAAAATTGATGACAGGAAGGAGTGGCTGACAAACTTTATGGAAGACCGGAGACAGCGCAGGCTACATGGCCTGCCAGAGGTTAGTCCTGAGGAGTGTTGATCTGGGGGAGCAGGACAGCCAAAACTCATCCCATCATAACTACAGTGTTGCTGTCTAACTTTTCTCCTAGCAATTTCTATATGGCACAGCGACAAAGCACTTGACTTACAATGACTTCATCAACAAGGAGTTGATTCTCTTTTCAAACTCCGACAATGAGAGATCTATACCATCTCTTGTTGATGGTGAGTGTCATTTCTTTAAAACATTTTCTCTTGTTCCGTTTCATGTACTTTAGCCTATCCTTGTGAGCTACTTTAAATTGTTTTGTTGTTGTTTTTTGTTTTGGTTTTTTGAGGTAGGGTCTCGCCTTAGTCCAGGCTGATCTAGAGTTCACTGTGTAGTCTAAGGGTGGCCTTCAACTCACAGTGATCCTCTTAACTCTGCCTCCCAAGTACTAGGATGAAGGGCATGCACTACCACACCTGGATACTTAAAAATTTTGGGGAAGATCAGATGAAGAGAAATTTAAAACTTTTGATCCTGCTTTTGTGGTAGATACTTTTTGGTAGGGTGGAGGTCTTTAGTGTTCTTCAGTTTGAAACTTAAAGCCTTTGACTTTTTCAGGAAAATTATGGCCAATCTTTAAAGCTTTTGCCCAAGTTGTTTGTAGAACTTCCAAAATTACAAAAGCAAAATGAGATTTTGAAATGAGAGAGAGTTTTCTTCTCCTCGTGTGTGCAGATGTGGGGTGTATGAATGTGAGCAAGCAGATGGCCATGCCCCATGCTCACCCATGTGAAGGTGAGAGGCAGATGTTGGGTGTTCTTCCCCTTTCGTGATACACAGTCTGTCTCACTGAGCCTGCATCTTCCTGTTGGCTGGTTGTACTGGCTGACCAGGGAGCCCCAGGAACCCTCTTTGCTCATACCCCCTTAGCGTTGGGATTATGTAAATGTATCACCATGCTCAGCTTTTTACATGGGAGATGGGGTTTCACTTAAGTCCTCACACTTGCTCAGCAAGCTCTTACCCACTGAGCCATCTCACCTCCCAAGAATATATTTAAGTTTCTTTGTACCTCACTAACATCAAGCTGATTCTTTCACTTGATAAAATGTAGAAACTGTTATACTTTAGTTAGAATAGATTTTGCTCTCCTATTTAGAATTCTTGTTTTTCACATTCTAGAACTTATAGCAAATTTGTTCATTTTGTGTTACATGGTTTTTAGCTAATGACAATTTTGTTCAGCTATCATGTTTAGCCTGAAGTTGCCTCCTTTCTTTCTATTTTTTTAAATTAGTTATATACATACTCAAGTGTGTAGGTTGCCTCGTTTCTATGAAGTCTTTCTTCCAAATTGGCCTCAGATGCCTATGCTTCTATGCCAGTTGGGTGTCTCTTATATTTTGTTAATTTTGCTCTCAATTACACCATGCAGTTTTTAAAGAAATAGCTGCATTTTAACATACTGTTTCTTCCATGCTTTGCTTTGGGCTCACATTGCTGATGTTAACAGTCAGCATGTTCTGATGAGAGTAACTAAGGTTATTAAGAAGGTTGTCATCTCAAGGCATGGTGGCACACACCTTTAACCCCAGCACTCTAGAGGCAGAGGTAGGAGGATCACTGTGAGTTTGAGGCCACCCTGAGATTACATAGTGAATTCCAGGTCAGCCTGGGCTAGAGTGAGACCCTACCTGGCAAAAACAAAAATAAAAGAAGGTTGTTCTCTCAGTTACTCTGTGAATACTGAGACTTCTTGCCTTACTAGTTTGCCCACTCACATATACATGGCCCAGTTGAGATAAATATCCAGATTAGTAAGATTCTAAAGCCTGCATATATTCTTAACTGCCATGGTCAACATTTGTAAGAGTTTCCTGACTGGGGATAATTTAATAAGTGTTGGGCCATTGGTGGTATTTTGGAAACTCATGTGGAGGGGCGGGATAGGGTCGTTCTTGAAGGTCCTTCACTTCAGGGACTGAGAAAGTTTCCATGAGCTTATGTTGTTAACAATTTGAGCCAGTTAGCCTTCAAAAGCAAACTATTTTTCCTTTTTTTCCCCAATATGTATGGTATTGTTGCCACTCAAAGGGTTGTGTTTTTGAAGTAGTATTTTGAAAGAGAGTTGTTCTTTTTACAAATAGGCTTTAAACCAGGCCAGAGAAAAGTTTTGTTTACCTGTTTCAAGAGAAATGATAAACGTGAAGTAAAAGTTGCCCAGCTGGCTGGATCTGTTGCTGAAATGTCTGCTTACCATCATGGAGAGGTAAGTAGTAGAGTCAGCTGAAAACTAGCAATTAGCAGGGTGAATGACAATTATACATAATAAAATAATTTCCTTTTTTAAAAAAATTTATTCATTTATTTATTTGCAAGGGAAAAGAGAGTGGAAATGAATGGTAATAGACATACCAGGGCCTCTAACCACTGCATATGACCTCCAGATGCATATACCACTTTGTGCATCTGGCTTTATGTGGGTACTGCTGAATCAAACTTGGGTCATTAGGCATTGCAGGCAAAACACCTTAACTGCTGAGCCATTTCTCCAACTGCAATAATTTTTTTTATGAGGTCTTTGGGAATATCATACAGTTGAGAATTTAGATTTTCTTAGGAGTAGTTTTAGAAAATGTAGACTACCAATATTATATTCTGTTTCTTTCCATTCTGTAGCAAGCATTGATGATGACTATTGTGAACCTGGCTCAAAACTTTGTGGGAAGTAATAACATTAATTTGCTTCAGCCCATTGGTCAGTTTGGAACTCGTCTCCATGGTGGCAAGGATGCTGCAAGCCCTCGTTACATTTTCACAATGTTGAGGTAAATACCTGCTTATTTATTGGTATAAAGTTCAATTTAAAGTTTTTAAAAAAATATTTATTTTTATTTGAGACAGAGAAAGGGAGAAGGAGAAAGAGAATGGGTATGCTAGGGCCTCAAGCCACTGCAAATGAATTCCAGATACATGTGCCACCTGTGCATCTGGCTTATGTGGGACCTGGAGAATTGAACCTGGGTCTTTAGGCTTCACAGGAATGTGCCTTAACCATTAAGCCATATCTCCAGCCCCAATTTAAGGTTTATTGCTATCAAGGAGATATTTAATAAAAGTGTGGCCATCAAGAAAAGTACCTAGTTATTCTACTAAGGATTCTAAATTATTAAGGTCTGTTGACCTTAATTATTTTTGAATTCTTGGTGAAATGAGTATATAGATTTTTCTCATTATATTCTTTAGACTGAAAATAGATTATGTATGTTATTCAGAGTAACGAGATTCTTAAAAAGCTGTTTCATAATATTAAAGAGCTCAGAGAGATAAGTAAGTATGTAAGTAAAATAGGGCTACTTTATCCTGGCTTCATGCTTAAAAAATGCTTTATGTATATATAAATGTTAGATGACTTAGCTGGGCGTGGTAGTGCACTCGGGAGGCAAAGGTAAGAGGATCGCCCTGAGTTCGAGGCCACCTTGAGACTACATAGTTAATTCTAGGTCAGCATGGACCAGAGTGAGACCCTACCTTGAAAAACCAAAAAAAAAAAAAAAAAAAGTTAGGTGATTTTATTGTTGGCCACAGGTAGTCAGAATTATAACAAATTATTCTTTCTAGGAGATTTTATTAAACACTTTACATATGAGGCTTTGTTTCTCAAGGGAATATTCTTTTTCTTTTTGTCAGTTCTTTAGCAAGACTCCTTTTTCCAGCTGTGGATGACAACTTGCTTAAGTTTCTTTATGATGATAATCAACGTGTAGAGCCCGAGTGGTATATTCCCATAATCCCTATGGTTTTAATAAATGGTGCTGAGGGCATTGGGACTGGATGGGCTTGTAAACTCCCCAACTATGATGCTAGGGAAATCGTGAACAATGTCCGACGGATGCTGGAAGGATTGGATCCTCATCCCATGGTGAGTGTTAGTATGCGTAGCTCATATTGTTTATTTAACAAATGATCATGGATAGAGGACAAAGTTCAGTCGTTTTAGAAGAGTAATGGAGTGCTTTTATCTTAGAGCTGCTGTAGACAGTAATGGCTTTAGTTAGGGTACAACTTGATGCATGCTTAGCAGTAAAAATACATAAGATGTAAAAGGAAAGAGTGAAGATGAGACAGATGAGGGAAAGCTTGTACTGAACTTTATTTACAAACACCTCATATTCTAAACTTTCACATCTGTACTATGTAGAGAACGATATTCTTGTGATAAAACTAAAGATAATTTTATTTTTGTTCTTAAGTTTTGAAAATTTTCCTTATCACAATATACTTACATAGTTTGTTACAAAAATAGTGATGTGCATTGTGGCAAATATAGATAAACAAAGGAGAAAAAAAGTCCAAACCTACCATGCAGAAACAGACAATGTTAATATGCTTGTTTCTTTCATTTCTCTTTTGTTTTTGAAAATAAACATTCTGAATATGTTTATTATTTTTCCCACGTAAATACTTCAAAATACTTCTAAAGTATCTTTACTAGAAGGATATAATTGTGTTTTATTTAAACTGTTGAGATACATCAGTACTTACTTCTTGTATGCCTCTTCCTAAATTGGGGCTGTGCTGATCCAAGGTCTCTGTCTTCCTAAAATTCATCTCTCGTCAGGAGACAACATTAGGGCTTGAAGTTTACAGTGACCAAAGAGCAGTCATTGGTCAGTGTTCATAAAATGTCATCTTCTGTGTACATAATTTCTTAGTAACAGTGACAAGTACAAATTTTAGAAGAGGAAAAAGTCACTTCATGCTTTGGTTGAGAAAGCAGACTAAGCCTCTATTTCAGGTTGACTGACCCGTGTCAAAGCTGGTAGACAGTCCATTTTTGTTTCCATAACAAAACATTTGAAGCAAGCCACTCTTGAAAGGAAGATGTGTATTTGGCCTCATGGTTATAGAATGACAAGGTCTAGTGACCTCATCTGGTGATGGCCTTCTTGTTGGCACAGCCCTGGGAAGCATAGGGCATCACATATGGCAACAGAAAGAAGTGCTTGCATGCATCTGTGTTGTTTAGGCCTCTCCCCTCCTTTTGCACAGACACTTTAATGACATTGTCCAATCCTAGTGATTTCCTTCAAAAAAGAAAAAAAAAAACACTTCTAAACATCACAGTCATATTCATGGTGAGGGTTAGATTTCCAGGTGACATTCTAGGGAATATCCAGGCCATATGTTACACACCAGGTATAATAAATATTCAAAATGTTTTCATGCAAACTGGGGAGAGTGGTCCTTTCTCAGACAAGTCATTAGCAGCAAGTCTGGAAGACATAGGATAGGAAACACAGGGAGTCTGATTTTAAAGGAGTTAAGCTACAGGAGGAGGAAGAAGTATGGGAACAGTGCTCTGGAAAAAACTTACAGGAAGACTAAAAGATGATGCTCAGATTTGGAGATTGGGAGGTTACAGATCTATGAATTCAGGGTAAAGCAGTATTGATTGGAGAGGGACAGTTGAGGAAGGGGAGTTCCATTTCGGTCATGTTCATCTGGACTATACATTGAGTGAGTTGTATCTGTATCTGTGGTGTTGGCCTCCAGAGTTGCCTCAAGTTCTGTCATCTCCACTTTCCTTGCAGCTCCCAAACTATAAGAACTTCAAAGGCACCATCCAGGAACTCGGTCAAAACCAGTATGCAGTCAGTGGTGAAATATTTGTGGTTGATAGAAACACGGTAGAAATCACAGAGCTTCCGGTTAGAACCTGGACACAGGTTAGTGTATGCATGTGAACTTCCTGGGAGAAGGGCATTGGATTAACTGTAAGTCTGCAATTCTTTGTGTAAGAGTAATGCATGAATTGTTTCTTCTAGGTCTGTGTACACTTGTTCTACACAATCAATTGAATTTGTGCTTTACATTTTTAAATTTTAAGAATATTTAAACTTAGGTAAATAATATATAATACAATAATAATAGTTGACTTAAGTTAGCTAAGGGCTTTTTTGAGACTATAACTTTCTTTACCTCTGAATGAAAGAATAGAATAGTTGTTTTTGTTTCTCGAAGAGGCAGGCCTTCACTCCAGCCCAGGCTGACTTAGAACTCACTCTGTATCCTAGATGGTCTCAGAACCACAGCAATCCTACTTTAGCCTCCTGAGGGCTGGAAATATAGGCACAAGTCACCATGCTCTATTTAGAATAGGTATTTTTGAGTCCTTCTTAATATAATGAGTACGTTTATATGAGTAAATATATGTACATGCATGCTACCTCTCTGAGCACTAGTCGATGTCCTATTTTGGGTATGGGGAGATTAGAACCACCACCCATCTCTCTAAGCATTTCCTATGTGCCCCTCTGTCACGATGAGCAGAGGCAGCAGAGGAGGCATTTTCCTTTTTGCTTCGCAGGAGATGAGAATCATCGAAAGCCTTTGTGACTTATAATAATATGAGACTATGACATTGAGTCCCCAAAATAACTGTTTTTAAAATGTTTTTCTAGGTGTACAAGGAGCAGGTTTTAGAACCTATGCTCAATGGAACAGATAAAACACCAGCATTAATTTCTGATTACAAAGAATATCATACTGATACAACTGTGAAGTTTGTGGTGAAAATGACAGAAGAGAAACTAGCACAAGCAGAAGCTGCTGGATTACATAAAGTTTTTAAACTTCAGACTACTCTTACTTGCAATTCTATGGTAATTCATTGGATTTAATGTTCAACTAACCTTTCATGCATGGCCCTACGTTGGTGAGAGTGGCTGCAGTAAGCCTGCCTGCCTGCGGAAGAACCCAGAGGCATATGCCTCCCTTCTATTCTTGTCTACCACCTTTACCTTCAGCTCTGGGCTTGTGCCTTTGGGCTTGAGCACCCAGGATACACATACCTTCACACACTCTGACTAGGAGTGATAGATCTATCTCTGCTAGCATTTTAACTGTGGGGTAATTGCCTGTTCCTTACTAGCTTGCTTAATTAAGCTTGTATATTTGTGTTGATATAAGTGGGAAGAAATAGAAAGTTAATGTGTATGATTGTGTAAATTCAATTCCAAATTAACATTTAGATTCTAGATTTAAAGGGGAAACATGTATAGCAGAAGCCTAACAGCTAAAGAAATGCTGATAGAAGGGGTAGGGAAGGGAGGGAGTGCTCAGATGATTGAGTTACCATAGTAACAAAGGTGGCCAGTCCCAGTCCTTGTAGATGGGAGGGAAGCAGGCTCGGAGTGTAACATTTTAAATCTGAGAGATAGAATATTTATCCTTTTAGTTTTAAGTGGTTTTATAGCTACTTTAAGCACATCTTTACATTTTTTTTGTTTTTGAGGTAGGGTCTCACTCTAGTCCAGGCTGACTTGGAACTCACTCTATAGTCTCAGGCTGACTTTGAACTCACGGCGATCCTCCTACCTCTGCCTCCTGAGTGCTGGGATTAAAGGCGTGCGCCACCACGCCCAGCTTAAGAATTTCCTTTTAAAGACTCATTTTTAAAAATTATTACTGTTTTAAATATTGTCATGGTTTTGTGAATAGAATTTATCAGCTTCTTGTACTTACTAAAGGAATATTTACAGAAATCTAGTTAATTTTGGTTCTTTTGAATGGCTTTTAGGGGTAGTGTGTGTTCATATTATACTTACTTAATTTTAAACTGCAGATGCCAAAATTTAAAATATTACTACAGATTTCTGGAATCTTAAAAAAAACAACACTTTGTAATTTGCCTAGGTACTCTTTGATCATATGGGATGTCTGAAGAAGTATGAAACTGTGCAAGACATTCTGAAAGAATTCTTTGATTTACGGTTAAGTTATTATGGTTTACGGAAGGAGTGGCTTGTAGGAATGTTGGGAGCAGAATCTACGAAGCTTAATAACCAAGCCCGCTTCATCTTAGAGAAGATACAAGGGAAAATTACTATAGGTAAGACACAGCCTTTTAAAATTTGATCATTAGTTAAAATGGACAAAATCTTTATTAATAGAAGACATTTTTAACAGTAGATATAAGCAAATACAAATTGAATCTCTTTTCTTGATCCTAACTTTATTTTTCCCTCACATAGAGAATAGGTCAAAGAAAGATTTGATTCAAATGTTAGTCCAGAGAGGTTATGAATCTGACCCAGTGAAAGCGTGGAAAGAAGCACAAGAAAAGGTAATCACCTGCAGAAAGACCCTCAGAGAAGTTCTGAAAGCAACTCCACAACAACCCCAACCCCAGTTTAAACTCAGCATTGGGAGAGGTGCTAAGCTGGCTTTATGCAGATGTCAGTCTTCTGTTTACCCACAGAGCAAACACAGGACAGTGCAGGGTGCCCTCAGCACAGAGCACTTTGCCAGTGACTCCACTGGGCCTGGAGAAATGACTCCAGCTTTTAAAAGGTAGCTCAGTGTCCTTGGCTTTTTTTTTTTTTGTCCCCCTGAGCCTGCCATTAAGAGGTGTTATTTGTGGTGGTGTTTTCTGTGAGGTCCACATATAGTCTGGGGGCCAGACTGCGAGTGCTGGGGACCATCCCCCAGTGCTCAGTGGTGGTCACCATGTGGCGTCTGGTCACCACTTACTTGGTCTGTTTGTGTTAAGGCTGGGAAGATGAGAGATATGCTATTTTGATTGAACAACCAGCATGTGTTTTGCCTGTGCTTAAATCTGTGACCCTGGAGCATCAGATTAAAAGTCTGAATTTTAATAATTAATCTGTCCATTTCGGATTATAAAGTAGTATTAATTCAGTGAGAGTCCCTTCAGGAAGTAGTTTCTTAATACTGCATATAATTAAAAGGAAATTCTAAAGAGGCAGCACAACATTGTGATTGAGAACAGAAAGGTAGAAAGGAAGAATGTTTGAAATAATTAATGTTTGTAGATATTTAAATAGATGATATATGTGCAATACTGATGTAATATTATTAAAAAGTTATGACTGTGTAGCATAACTTGAACTGAAATTTAAATTTTTAAAGTTCTCAACCATAATGTTTTCATAATTTTTTGATTAAACTACATTGAAATACCATTTTTGTTCACATTATTTAAGCTTTTAAAAAATTTTAGGTCAATGTAATATGCTAAAGTGAGTAAAATTAGAATAAGTCATATAGTATAGTAATAGCAGATAGCATCATCATTTGAAGAAAATAGAGTAAGACAGGGTGGTCAGCTTTTAGAACTGTGCTGCCTGGAGCACTGGTTCTCCTCACTGTGATTTGCTGTGCGGTTAAACTCACTTCATGGTTGACATACTTGTACTTCTGTGTCATTATTGATGTAAGCTGCTTCTTAAAATCATAATTGGTAGCTAGTAAATTTAACACTTAGTTTTCAAAGGTAAAGGTACTTGAGAATGCCTTCCTTGTGGAAGCAGAATTCATGGAGAAAGGCAAAGGCTAGCTTTGTTTCAGTATTGAATTATTACCATCAGATCTTTTTCAGCACTGTGGCCATGTATATACATGAGGGAGTTCAGGTTCCCAAATGAGCTGCTCTTCCATGAGCCTCTTACTGTGTATATTCAGGAAAGAGAGGGAATTATAAAACAGCTAACTAGAAGATTAAGGTTATTTCTTAAAACATAATGAAATTCTATCATTAAACATGGAAAAGTTTATTTAACTGATTTCTAAAAGTACCCTTAGTTATGTTCTTGTTTACAGTGAAATACACATATATTCAGAGTGCTTACTAATAGTACTTTCAGTGTCATGAAATCCTAGATCATATGGACTTTTGCAATGTGAGTGCAAGGATTGTAAGACGTCCTAACATCTTACAGTCACCTGGCAGCCTAGGTGCCCATTGGCAGCACATTATCTCATAAAGAACTTTTTTAAAACTGCAGAATAATTTGCTACAAGTTATCTAGGACTTATTAATCATTTACCAACTCAGTAGATGAGTTTCCCATTTTATTTGTATAATGAAGCATCTTGCTTTGCAACTTTAATTTTTATCATTTTACTTCTAAAGAACACCGGGACCTAACTTGGTGTGTCACACACATACATACAACTTCTTTTGCTTAATGAGGTATCATGGTTAACATTATTCTAAATTCTTTTAGTGCCTTAAAGAATTTAGATTCAATTTTATTTAATGTTTATTTTTATTTTTAAGCCTTTGAAGGCATTTACACCTAAAATTAATTTTATTGTTCATATTTTGAAACTTAATATTAGCACAGGTTTTTTGTTGCAGTTTTTTTTTCATGAAAATACATTATGAATAAATTTTCAGAAATGCTTTGCTACTTTAACTTATCAGCTCCTAGCCTTTGGTGAACTAATTTTCTGAATTCTTGCTTGAGTAAATTCTTGCCTGAGTAATCTTTCTTGAGAGAACTTTCATTAACAATTCATCCCTAGTAAGTGTACCTATATTTATTATTATAACTATTAAAACAATTGGTAGTTATGTTGGGTTTCAACTGGTCATTCACTCACCAGTATAGATGTATGATAACATGCAACAATCAGACATTCTATTCAGTAATTTAAGATACAGTGGCTTGTTTTGTGACTTTACTCTGAGGAGAGCACTTAACTTTTCCCTAAATACCTGGGTAAGCACAGGAATAGAACATACCATCCCTTCTGAAGATTTCATTGTCTATCTTTGGAAAATTTTTAACATCTTTTACAGAAGACATGTTTTATAGGCAATCTTACAGGTAGCCTAAAATATAGCTCCATCTCCCTGAAGGTATAGCATTGACAGTGTAGCATTTGTAGAATTTTTAACTTGTTATTCAAGAAAATTAAGCATTGATTTGATATTATAATGGACTTTAATATGAAGTTTATTATTTTTTACAGGCAGCAGAAGAGGAAGAAACACAAAACCAGCATGATGATAGTTCCTCTGATTCAGGAACTCCTTCAGGCCCTGACTTTAATTATATTTTAAATATGTCTCTATGGTCTCTTACTAAAGAAAAAGTTGAAGAACTCATTAAACAGAGAGATACAAAAGTATGAACTTCTCTGGGTTAAATAATTTGAAACTATTTCAGTATTTTCCATATCTTTGATTTTCTTTTTCCTAAACATAAGTATTTTGATTTACACATTTAAAAACTAATGAATGTTAAACTGTACTACTTTTTCTTTTTAATTATAGGGACGAGAGGTCAATGATCTTAAAAGAAAATCTCCTTCAGATCTTTGGAAAGAAGATTTAGCAGCATTTGTGGAAGAACTGGATGTATGTTAAGTCTCTGTTGATGTATATTCGGGCTAAGGATATAGTGCAGTGGTAGAGCGTTTGCCTGGCATGCACAAAGCCCTTAAGTCCAATCTCTAGTACTGTCAGTAAATAAAAGAAATATTTTGAAAAAACAAAATATATTTGGAAAAACAGTGTTTAAGAGATAACATTTTAAAAATTATCTTAACATTTCCTTTAGCTCTGTGGTAAAGTATTAATAAGTGAAGCTTGGATTAAGCTAACTGTAGTTCTGTAAAGTTAGAAAGAAAAGCTGCTTCTAGCCTGATGAATATAAGTGCTGTGGAGTAGAGATTTAGGATATTTTAAATTTTAACACTTTCTAGTAATTAAACTCTCTTTGTTGAGTGCTAACTGAGCTAATTGATTTACTCTGGTGTTTTTTCTGGAGTGAGGTCAGGTCGGTACATGATTGCATTGAATATTGGTGTTTTGACTTTCTTTAGATTTATAACATTGCAATATTTTTGTGTAATAACATATTTTTCTCCCAAGTATAATTCTCATTTAAAAAATGTAAAAATTAGAGAAAAGAATTAAAATGTAACCATTTTACAAAATTGCCCCCATAAAGTGGTAGAATTAAGTTAATGGCAATAGAATTACTACCTAGCTTTGAGTAGCCAAAGGTAAAATGCCATTTGCCATGGCATGATGATTTCTTTTCACTTTTTTTCATTCTCTGTATTGTCTACACATCTCAGTCTCACAGCCTTGGCTTTTGTTAGGAACAGATGTAATTTATTGCTTGCTGGATAGAATTTCTGGATTTTTTTTTACTATTGTTGCAGGACCAGTCAATGATCTTTCAAGTGCTACAATATCTTGACTTCATACTTTTTGACATTATACATTAATTAGATTTTTAAAATTTTTTTGTTTTATGTTTATTTATTTATTTGAAAGTGACAGACCGAGAAAGAGGCAGCGAGAGAGTGAGAGAGAATGGGCGCGCCAGGACCTCCAGCCATTGCAGACGAACTCCAGACACATGTGCTCCCTTGTGCATGTGGCTAACATGGGTTTTGGGGAATCGAGCCTCAAACCAGGGTCCTTAGGCTTCACAGGCAAACACTTAACCACTAAGTCATCTCTCCAGCCCATTAATTAGATTAAAAAAAATTGAGTAATTGTTTTTTCATACTTGTTTACATGTTAAAAAATTTATATGGAGTTGTGGGTATAGCTCAGTGTTTGAGCACTTACCTAGCCTTGAGTTCCATCCCCAGCACCCCCTCGCCACACTAATCAAGCATACATTACAAGGAAAAATTGCTCTTGATTGATACTACTATATTACTCTGGTACTGCTTTAAACATCTATATTAAAATATTATACTGATGTTTATAAATTTCCTCATTTTGTGCTTTATTTGGACTGAAGTTGAAAAGTCATTATTTAAAACAGTCACAGCCAAAGAATGTTATTACTGCTTTGAGTTGTCCATCTTACTTATGGGGGCTATATCACCATGGTCATAAGCAATGACACATTCTCAGAGCCTCAGCTTCCTCATCTGGAAATGCAGCTTTGGATTGCTAACACTTGCCATGGGGAGGCACTAGAAAGTATCTGTCATTCTTGAGGACACAGTTTGAAAAATTTCAGTTGCTAATCTCATTTGAAGAACAGTAAAATAAATATCTGTTCAAAACTAAATATCAAATTATAGATGCATATCTGGGATGAAGTATCATTTTTATGTTATTTCATACCATTTAGTGCAATAGATTTTACTCCATTTATCAAAATCATGTTATACTTTTGTATAAATTTTATAGATTTCTTCATACTAGGTGTCATATATTATTAAATTAATTTTTAATTATTATGCCTTTATCATAATTTTTATCTATCTTGTTGAATAATGAAAATATTGGGAGTTTGTTTTATAAATAAACATCAAATTAACTCATGAATTTCAGCATTTTAGTTTTACATGGGTATTTTTGAATGTAGGCAGATTTTAATTAATTAATTATTAAGTTATTAATTGATATTCTAAGGTAATTTTATTTTTCTCATGTTATAGCATATTTTAAATTGTATTCAGTTAGATAAACATGCACTGGAAAGCTCCTTAGTTTTTATGTTTGTAATTGTTGCTGTCTTAGTCTAGAATGGCTTTAATATTTAACATTCTTAAATGATGGGGGCTATTTGCTTTGGGCAAGGAAATAAGATTATGCATAGGAACCTTTGCACTATTGCTGTTGTTCAGTTTTACTTAGAATGTTTGCCTTGCTTAACTTGTTGGTAAGTTCTTTACTTAGTATGTTGTTTGTATTTGCTACTTTAACCTTCATTGCAAAGTATTGTTCACAGTTTCAGTAGCTTGATAACCAGAAGTTTTGGTTTTCATAATAAAATTTCAACTCGCTCATGGAGATTTTTATATATATATATATATATATATATTTATATACACATACATATATATACATACATACATACATACATACATACGTAAAGTACCAGCATTGAAATTTGGTGTGTTACTTTTAAAGCCTATCATTTTTAAATTACTATATGACAAACTCTCTTTAAATGTCTTTTAAGAGATATCATAATTTTTTTAAATACAGGACCTGTGACATTAATCTTGGTTATAACCTCATTTATTGTTATATAGAACCCCATAAGTTCAATGTAGTGAACTTTTTAAATCCTTTTTTTTTTTTTTTTACTTCCTGACTTCACATTTGTGGAGTGATCATGACATATCAGTAGACAGGAATGGCTTTGTACTTCTCCTTAGAATGGCCTCTGTGGTTTTGCCAGGCTTCTGACACCAGCTCATGAGCTGTCCTGATTCCTTAGCACGTCCTAGGACCCTGAGTCTGGAAGAGATCATGTTAGGTCCTTCAGTCTCCACTAGGCACTTGTGTTACAAGTGAGAAGCCAGTAAGATGATTTGGGTTTATGACTTGAGTCTTCAGACTTAGTTTTGCTGGTGAGTCTGTCTTCCCATGAATTTGTCTTAGAGTCAGTGAGCTGAGAGGAAACTTTATTGCTTAAGGTGTGAGTAGCACTGTGTAGTGTCCTGTGCTGTAGCGGTCTGCTCTAAGGAGCTGTGTGTGTGTCTCCTCCCTTTGTCAACGTGCAGAAAGTGGAAGCACAAGAACGGGAAGACGTGCTGGCGGGAATGTCAGGAAAAGCAGTGAAAGGCAAAGTGGGCAAGCCCAAGGTGAAGAAGCTGCAGCTGGAGGAGACGATGCCCTCCCCCTACGGGAGAAGGGTGGTTCCTGAGATCGCTGCCATGAAGGCAGATGCCAGCAAAAAGCTGCTGAAGAAGAAGAAGGTAAGCTCACTGGCAGATTGCACACGTGGTCATATTTGCACAGGTGAACGAAGCACACACATGCAGTGAATAAAGGATCACTGCACAGAAATGACATCCAGACTTTGATGCTGCTTGTGTACTTGGTTATACTCTATTCTTTGTAATGTATTTGATTGTGATACGTGTGTGTATGTGTGTGTGTGTGCGTGTGTGTGTGTGAGACAGAGAGAAAGAGAGAGAGAGAGAATATGAATGTGGGCATGTATGTGCCATAGCATGCATATGGAGGTCAAAGGACAACCTCTGGCATTGGTCCTCACCTTCCATGTTGTTGGAAGCAGGATCTTTTGTTGTCCACTGTTGCCAGCTAACCCACAAGCTTTGGGGTTCTCATTTCCACCTCCCATTTTGCTACGGGCATGCTGGGCTTACAGATGCTTGTGCTACTGGATATGCATTTGTGTGGCTCTGGGGATCCCAACTCAGCAACTCCTGCTTATCCAGCACTTTCTCCACTGAGCTATCTCCACAGGCACTGCAGGAAATCTGCTTTCTGTGCATTGTGGAGCCCAGAAAGAGCAATCTGTTAGTCAAGGATCATGCTTGTGTTTAGAGCCACTTAATGTTTATTTTCTGTTTTTTAAGTTCCTTTGTCTAAGTGGCCCCTGAGTAGATGGGATCATAGGGACATGCCAGTGCATCTGTCTTAAATTCAGTTCCCCCTGAATTTCTTGCTCTAACCCAGTCTGACTTTGAATTTCCTATATAGTCTTAGGGTGGCCTCAAACTTATAGCAATCCTCCTGCCTCTGCCTCCTGAGCATTAGGATTAAAGGTGTATGCCACCATGCCCAGCTTAAATTCAGTTTTTACAGTGAGAGAGAATACCAGTGCCAGCATCTTCCTCAACTAAAATCTAATTTTTAAAAATTTTTTTAGAGGTCTGGAGAGACAGCTTAGTGGTTAAGCGCTTGCCTGTGAAGCTTAAGGACCCTGATTCAAGGCCCAATTCCCCAGGACCCACATTAACCAGATGCACAAGAGGGCTTGCAGTGGCTGGAGGCCCTGTTGTGGCCATTCTCTCTCTCTATCTGCCTCTTTTTTTTTTTTCCCCTCTATCTGCCTCTTTCTCTCTCTGTCACTTTCAAATAAATAAATAAAAATAAACAACAACAAAAATTTTTTTTAGAGAGAGCAAGGGTGGGGGTGGAATTGGCATACCAGGGCCTCAGCAGTTGCAGTTGAGCTCCAGGCACTTGCACCACCTAGTGGGCATGTGTGACCCTGGATTTGTCTCACCTTTGTGTATCTGGCTTATGTGGGATCTGGGGAGAGATTGAACATGAGTCCTTGGGCTTTGCAGGCCAGCACCTTAACTACTGAGCCAGCTATCCAGCCCCTAAACTAAAATCTTAAAAACATAACAAGATAAAGAGCTTTATCTTTATTTTTTAAAATATTAATTTCTGTGTTATGATCAATTCATGGAGTTTCATACCAAAAAAAGTTTGTTTCAAAATTAGCTATCATCTTACATTACTTTGTTTTCCTCCTTAGTTACACAGTTATTAATCACATCCTGAATCACTGGCCCTGACAGGTGCTATTGAGAAAAGAACACATTTACCTGACCTTAAGCAGTATGGGCCAAGGTTAGCTGGAAGGAGAGGCCAGCTATGATGTCCAGAGCCGAGAAAACAGGGTTGTGCGTGGTTAAAGAGGATAGGTTCTGGACAGGTTGATGTTACAAGGGACCGTTACGCAGACATGCTCAAGGGTGTTGGGGAATACAGGCTCAGACTTATTAGGACTTAAGAAATGACCCTGTATTGGAGTCACAGCCTGGAGAGTTTCTGTGAAGAGCCAGTGTTTGAGGCACAGAATATTTTGACATACAGCAGGTACTCTCTTCTGTTGAGGTAAACTGAGGCCATACAACTGTCTTCTTGTCTGTCTCCTCACCATATGCACACACACTTACCTTTCTCCTAGGACAGTGGTCTTTATCCTATTTTGTGCAGTTCTCCATTCTCTCTCTCTCTCTCTCTCTCTCTCTCTCTCTTTTTTGTTTGGTTTTCCAAGGTAGGGTCTGACCTGGAATTCACCGTGGAGTCTCAGGGTGGCCTCAAACTCATGGCAATCCTCCTACCTCTGCCTCCTGAGTGCTCGGATTAAAGGCGTGCGCCACCACGTCTGGCCTCCAAACTCTTTCAACCTCATCTCTGCTCCAAACTGCTCCTACTTACAATGATGACTTTCAAGTCTCTGTCCCCAAGCTATCATGTTGCCCCAGGCTTGGGTATAGCCACCAGAGTGTCCAAAGCCCTTAGCCTCAGCGTGTCTGAGCTATGCCTATTATCCTGACTTAGCTATCGCTAGCAGTAGGAAGTGGGAGAGTTCTCCCGTTTAATCAATGTTTTATTGATTGCCCGGTATAATTCCAAAATCTGCCCCCTTCCCTTGGTCCCCTTTGATATATTGCTTTAGAATTCGCTAAATTTTCCCTGAAATACTTTAAAAACTGGTCCTCCTAACTAGTTTAACTAGTCCCCCTGACTCTAATCATAATCATGACTTCTGCTCTTCTCCACTTTATCCCATTTAGACTTGTGTCTAGTACCGGGATACTATTTCTAAAAAGTAAAGCCGAGTTTCACACAAATGCTTAAACATCTTGATTGACTCCGCACTGACCACATAGACTTCTCACAGCAGTGGTTCACACCTGCATGCCTCTCTCTGCTCCTACTCCTTCCTGGCTACTTGTACACTTCCTCAACTTCTAACAGACTAGCTGCTCTGCTTAAAGACCTCATTCTTTACAAAGACTGTGCTGCTGCATGCTTGTGCCTCCTGACTAGGCCTGCTCTTCTCTCCTTTCTTTTTACTTGGCAAACTTACATGATTCCTTCAGCAGCCACTCAGGACAGCACCATTTACAGCTGCTTCTCTGACTCCTTACGCAGAGTTGCTCACTTACCCTCAAACTGCCGCTGTCCCTCACTCTGTACTTGTCATTTTTCTTGTTGTGACTGATGTACCTGCTTCCCTTCTCTGCTGTAGGAGTCTTAGGGTTGGAGTCTCCCTTTCAGTGCCTGGCATTGTGTGGCATGTGTCGCTGCTCTTCCTTCAGAATGTGGACAGTGTTACAGTATGTGCAGACTTCAGGTAGAGGGATTGATTCTGTGGGTTCCTTTGCGTATACTCGTGGATCCTTAGGTAATCAAAAGCTGCTTCTTTTCAACATGATTTTTCTAAGTATCTGTCATCTGAGTAAAATGGGTAGGTGGTTATAAACAGTGCTATTTGCTACAGTAAATGAAGCAAGTAAAACATGATCTGATCAAAGGTATCTGTTAGAACTGCATTAAAATCACTTTTTTTCAAAAACTTAACTTGGTATGAAGAAAGAAGCTGTCTGTTGACTGGAACCATGTTTCTAAAATATTCAATGTTCCTCAAATTTTAGTTTTACTCAGGTTTGGTTTGGTTTTGAATATGTAGGGTGATCTTGACACCACAGCAGTGAAAGTGGAATTTGATGAAGAATTCAGTACAGCACCAGTGGAAGGCACAGGAGAAGATGCATTGACCCCATCAACTCCTGTCAACAAAACTCCTAAACCCAAAAGGGAGAGAAAGGAGCCTGGTAAGGAATTGCGGCTCTGTGTGTGTGTGTGTGTGTGTGTGTGTGTGTGTGTGTGTGTGTGAGAGAGAGAGAGAGAGAGAGAGAGACAGAAAAGACAAGACTGTGTACACGGTGTAACTGGAGTCTTTTGTGCATGTGTGTGTGAGACAGAAAAGACTGTATGTATAGGGTGTTACTAGAGCCTTTTGTGTATGTGTGTGTGAGAAGATGAGTTCTGTTGGCATTGTGTAAGGGTTTATATAGTCTCACACATCTGCATAGGTCACCGTTGCTTTCTCTTAGGCACCAGGGTCAGGAAAACCCCCACGTCATCTGGTAAACCAGGTGCAAAGAAAGTGAAGAAACGGAATCCTTGGTCTGATGATGAGTCCAAGTCGGAGAGTGATCTGGAAGAGACAGAACCTGTGGTTATTCCAAGAGATTCTTTGCTTAGGAGAGCAGCTGGTATTGTCATATATTTTACGTTTATTTTATTGTATACTACAGATTGATCTGTAAGTTGATAGTGTTATCAGTGTCACTAAAGTACTAAATCATCATGTTTAGAGAAGTGACAAAGACAAAAATTGGAGAATGATCTTTTCTTAAAGTGTATCATGTTTTCTTACTGAATTTTATTATAAAATTTGGGTAATATTCCCTTTATGACTTGAAGATACTTTCTTCAATGTCTTTTAGAAGTAGAAGTGTGAATATTCTTTACTTCTTGTATCATGAAATGTCTCCTGCTTATAACATTCTGATTCTATGCACATAGCTCCTTTAGATAATTACAGTGGTAAAGTTGGGCTGCAGAATCTCATCTTGTCAGTATATTGTTACTTTTAATATATGATCTTCTCTTTACTGAATACTCATTAATGAAGTATCAGATAATTAAAATCTGATGATTTTCTTATTGTATAGATTTATTTTACATTCTGTTAGGTCCTATTTTATTACAATAAGACTTGCAACATTATAGTTAATTCTGACAAATTTTTAATGATATGCCTTATATTCTTTGGTTTTCTAATCAAGTGATTAAATTTCTTTTTCTAATGTATATAGGTATAATATAGGTGAATCTTTAATGTGAATAACTTCAATTATGTAAAATTAATTTATTAAATCAGATGCTTCAAAATTATGTTTAGAATTTTCCATCATGAAAAATAAAAGGTAAAATCATGTAATAATCAAATGATTTTAAATTTCTATCCCATAATGCATGCTAGCAATTGTCATAAAATTTACTTATATTATGTCAATATGCTTTACCCCCATAGAAGGTGTCTTTCTATGCATTATATCATTTTATGACTATATTGAGATTTTTATGTTTCCTATCATCTTATTTATCTAAGAATTTACTCTCTTTGCTATTTTATTGTAAAACTCACACTGAAGAGAAGATAAAAAATTTTAATTAGAGCAAAACTTTAGCACTTAAAAAAATATAAAATTTGTCATTTGTAATTGAACAAATGAGAAGTCTTATATAAGTAGTCCTTTGTACAGTGGCTGTTCAAGACAAGGACATAAATGGCCACTTCCTTGTTTTTTTTTTTAAATTTTTTTTTTGTTCATTTTTAATTTATTTATTTGAGAGCGACAGACATAGAGAGAAAGACAGATAGAGGGAGAGAGAGAGAATGGGCGCGCCAGGGCCTCCAGCACTGCAAATGAACTCCAGACGCGTGCGCCCCCTTGTGCATCTGGCTAACGTGGGACCTGGGGAACCGAGCCTCGAACCCGGGTCCTTAGGCTTCACAGGCAAGCGCTTAACCACTAAGCCATCTCTCCAGCCCCACTTCCTTGTTTTTGAGTAACATTTAAGCACAAGCAGCATCCTAAGTCAATAATCTTGTCCCATGTTTTCTGAGTGCACAGCATCATCTCTCATGTTCTGGAAGATGTACACTGATTCATGCTTTGAGATCAAAGCTGTTAGTTTTTATTTTCTAAATCCTTATCATTTTTATGTATTTTAAAAATTCTTTTTGTGGCAAATCTATGATATTGAGCCTCGTGTTTTTTTGTTACTGTTGTTCTTGAGATCGTGACTCTCAGTGTGCATCCCCCAGCCTGGCCTCGACTTCTTGCCTCAGCCTCCCATTTTCTAGAATTACAGCCACATACCACTGTGCCCTGCTAACATTCATTTTTATTTTTTTCTAGCGGAAAGACCTAAGTACACCTTTGATTTCTCAGAAGAGGAGGATGATGATGCTGATGATGATGATGACAATAATGATTTGGAAGAGCTAAAAGTCAAAGCATCTCCCCTGACAAATGATGGGGAGGATGAGTTTGTCCCTTCAGATGGCTTGGAGAAAGATGAGTATACCTTCTCTCCAGGCAAATCAAAACCTGCTCCAGAGTAAGTAATGGTGCCACCGCTGTTCATTCATTCACAGTGGTTTTGTTCCAGGCATTCGCCAAGGGTCTCAGTAAGCTCCAAGACATTCCATTCTGCTTTGGTAGGTATTGTAGCTGTTCCCATAGCTCTTGCTGGAGTTGAGTAGAAAGACTGCAGGCTTTCTCATAAAGGACTCTATAGTTAACATCTTAGGTTTTGTTGGTCATGTGCCTTTGTCACAACTAACCCATGCTGTCATTCTAGCAAGCCATAGACAGCATATAAACAAATACATGTAGATATATGTTCCAGTAAAATGTTATTTATAAGAAATACCTTGCTTATGAGATGTATTTCAGCAGTTCCTGATTTGGGAAATAGTCTCTAAATATTTAGACTTGGAAAATTTGATTCCTCTCTAGGTTTGGTCTTGATTGATTGTGCTTGTTTTAGGTGAATATTAAGACTAACATGGGGGAGATGAGGGTTATGAACTACTTCAGGGTTTTTCCAGAGTAGTGTTTTCTTACTTGCCATCACTGGCCTTGACCAGACAGAAATAAGTGTCACCTGCACTCAGAATGGACAATTGCCTGTGTGATGGGGAGGCCATTCCTTGGGTTCTTACTAATAATTTAGAATGACTATTCATGTCAACTGTAAAATTTAGCGAGTATGTATAGTTTTTTGACATAGAGTTTCACTGTAGCCTGTCTCAGGGTGACCTTGAACTTAGGACGATCCTCCTACCTCTGCTTCCCAAGTGCTGGTATTAAAGGCATGTAGCACCACACCTGGATTTTAATGCGACTTTAATTAACTTTAAATCCTGGTCCAGTTTCTGTTCTTGCAGTACATCACCATTTTATCTGTGTCTGTGCTCACCTGTGTTTTTAATGGTTGGTGGGAGTGGTGGGCTAGCATTGCCACCTTTAGCAGAGAACGGTTTCTTAAACTGAGAGCACTGAAGCTGTGTTGTGTGATTGCAGTCCTGCAGTGTAGAGCATACAGAACTCAGCAAAGTTGAAACTAGATATTTTACTTATGTCCTTTTTGTGTTATTTTCTTCCTAATAGAAAATCTTCACATGAGAAAAAAAGTCAGGATTTTGGGAATCTCTTCTCATTTCCTTCACATTCTCAGAAGTCAGAAGATGGTATGTTCTTTTGGTCTTTATTTGTTAATCATTAGTGCTATGTTTAATAGAGAAAAACTTTAAAAATCATGCCAGGATTTAACGTTAGAATTTTTCATGAAGACTGTTTACATTTTGCTTAGTGTACAAAGGCCTGTTTATTTGTTCTAAGTTGATTTACAACTGACTGGTCAGAGTAGATACTGTGGATGCATGCAGGCAGGAAGGCAGGTGCCTCCCTGCTGTGTGTAGTATATGTTTAGTGCTTTTCTAATGAGGGAAGTCTAAAAAAGATGTATTTTAACCTTCATGGCAGTGTGAATCAATGTGTTTGAAACTGTAGAAACACCACCATGTAGTGTAATGGATGTGTGTCACTAACCCTAATAGTTGAACTATGGCCAATACTGAATGCCTCTCCTAAACCCTGGCTGTTTGCCAAGAAGTGGGTTTCCATTCAAAGATTTTTACCCTTCCTTAGGTAAAACAGTAGAAAATAACAAACTTCAAGGCTTGAGGGACTCATGTGAAGAATGAACTTTTATCTTATGTGAAGTTTTTACCCTATATAATTTTAATAAAAAATTATAATGAAGTTATAATAAACATAAAAGAAACTTTGATAGGGGCAACTTTAATCATGGTATATTTTTTATGCCTATATTTTCTGTGTGTGCATTATTTAAGGTCAGTTGGTTCACTGTCTTGCATTTTTAATTACATGCATACAGCCAGATAGACAAACACCTAGATTTGTTGAATTTGTCTCTTAAGTATAGACAGCATTCATTTTTAACAGCTGTCCAAAGTTCTGTAAAAATACTGAAATCCAAGTGATCACTTTAAAACCTGCTAGGATGTGGAAGAAGAAAGAACTGATTGCAGAATTAAACTAATTTGTGGATAAAAGTGAGCGGAAGCCGGGCGTGGTGGCGCATGCTTGTAATCCCAGCACTCGGGAGGCTGAGGCAGGAGGATTATAAGAGTAGCCAGATTGGACTACATTATGAGACCCTGTCTCTCCCCTCTAAAAAGTAAACTGAAGGTAAGCTTGTATGCCTTTTAAACTAATCTTCAATGATTTATTGACTTAAAAATATAAATGTTTCCTATTTTTGATTTGAACATTTGTGCTATTACTGTTGAAGGGCTCATAGTGTTGGTTTAGATACTAAGATAATACCAGTAGAGCCTTTTCATCTTGTCTTAAAAATCAGTCTTCATTGTATATTGTGTGAACTTGTCAGTTGTGTTTTAAATAGCCTTGGGTGCAATTCATTTACATGACTCTGCATCATATGATTCAAAGAGAACCTTACAAGATATTTTATTCACTAAAGACAAGTCATCAATCAGTTTAGTGAGAGGTCTTTATAGAATCGCTTTACTTAAAGCAACTTTGACATTTTTAGATTCCGCTAAATTTGACAGTAATGAAGAAGATACCGCTTCTGTGTTTTCTCCATCGTTTGGTCTGAAGCAAACAGATAAAGTTCCAAGTAAAACAGTAGCAGCTAAAAAGGGTGCGTACTCATATTTGATTATGTGACATGTAGAGTGGATTGATGGAAAGAGAAATCTGATGTAATTTGAAACGCTTGCACTGGTGCTTCACTGTGAATTGTTACACTGAAAGTACCAGGAGGCTCCCTTTTGTTTGCTAATCATGGGCAGGAAGGAATTCTAGAATAACTATTGGACCATATTATTGTATGAACATATTCCTCCTCTCCTTTAAGTCTAAGTTCACATATGAGAGAAGACATGTTAAGATTATGTTTTAAAACTGTTATAATTATACAATAATCTCACGTATTAAGCCGGGCATGGTGGCACATGCCTTTAATCCCAGCACTTGGGAGGCAGAGGTAGGAGGATCACCATGAGTTCAAGGTCACCCTGAGACTACATAGTTAATTCCAGGTTAGCCTGGACCAGAGTGAGACCCTACCTCTAGAAACAAAACAAAATAAAATAAAACACAATCTCACGTATTGATAATCTAAAGCAATTTGTTGGGTTAGAAAGTGCATACAAATTTTGTCTTGCTAGTAGCTTCATTCTGTTACCTTCTGCTAGTCATGCTTCCACTCCTTGTCTGAGGATCAGCCAGTTCAGTTCGGGTCTACTTTTCTCCGCGAATCATAGCTTTTTTCTTTTCCATAGCCTTAGGTTGTCCATGAAACACTGAATGATTCATTAATGTTATAAATCAATCATATATCTTGGTCATTTTGAAGATCAGTATTAGTGCTTTGTGTTTGAAAATTAATATTTACTTGAAAAAAATCACATCCATTTAATTAAGCCCATATGGACTACTCTCTCAGGATCTGACTTACACCAGCATTTACCTCTGTGCACCTGAATCACAGCAGCACAGTAGTACTAGAAACTGTGAGGTTCCTGCTTGTGCTGAGTGCACTAGCATTTTGATGACATGAGCCGTGCTAGTCTCTCTAGCCAGCGCCCCGGGTGCACACCCAGGACTGTCGTCCTCACCTCTTAGTGGCCAGCGTCGCTCTCTTTGCAGAGGCCCTGAGCAGTGCAGCTGTGCTGAAGTGCTGACTTTCCTACCCTAGCGACCTTTCCACCAAGGAAGGGGAAAGCTGGTCTGGAAATAATGCTCAGTGCCCTCACCATTCCAGGCAGGTTGACTGGACTATGCTTTATACTGGCTCTTCCAAATTCCTCATGGGATTAATTAAGCTCCTAGAGAAAAAGTGGCTTGATAATTCATCCATGACTAGCTTTCCTCTGCTCACTGTCTCAATTTTATAAACTATCACATCCCAAGTGAATATTGATGCCTACATCCATATCTTAGGGTCAGGCAACTTTGGCTTCTGGGGAACCCAAACTGAGACACATGTTATAATTTCCCTTTAAAGCATTTTGGGTTTTTCTTTTTTCTTCTTTTCTTTTTTTAGTCTTCAAATGAGTGTCTTTAAAAAATATCTTGGGACCTATATCCCTTCTTGAAGTGTATCTTCTTGTATCCTTTATTAAGCTAACAAGAGTTTAACTAAAAGGTCAAACTATCATACCACCTAACCTATTTGGATTTGCTACTAGCTTGAATTGGCCTTGTGTGTGTTGAATTAGGACACTGTGCAAGATGACTTCAGGGACCTCAGTAAGCTCTCCTCTTCCTCTGCCTACACCCCAAAGTATAATTTCCACATATTATTTCAAGAAGATAGCATTTCTTGTTCCTTTGAGGAACTGTCTGTGTTAATTCCAAGTTACATATAGTATACAGGTTATGGTCTGTACTTTGCAGCAAAAAGGAAGCTCATAGTACTTACATATCTGACCTATGTTTGGCTGGGAGCAGTAGAAGTGCCACATAATATTGTAAGCAGAAGAAAGAATGGCCTCTGGTTCCCTGCTGTGTTAAGTCTGCACTCCTACGGGGAGGTGCCTTTGGGCCCTTGTGGTGGATCTAGTCATGAGAACCCATGGATAGGAGAAGCAACGCAGTCTTTGCTCACTCCACCATACTGTAGAGTTCAGCATCTCAGAGTGACACACGGGAGACAGTTTCTATGGAATCAGCACTGCTTGTGAATTTTTAATAGGAAAGTATTCAGTTGTTTGGGATATCAATAAGTTTCATTATACAAGTATACCAGAAAACAAACAAAAATTTCCAGTCAATAAAATGAATTAAACAGACAGTTCTCAAAAGAAGAAATGTGAATGCCCAGTACATATTTTAAGATCAGTATCTTAGCCATCAGGGAGATGCAAATTAAAACTGCTTTGAGATTCCACCTCACCTAAGTCAGAGTGGCTAATATCAAGAAAAAAATTACAAAAAATGTTGGTGAAGATGTGAGGAAAGAGGAACGCCTTATTCACTGTTGATGAGAGTATAAGCTGGTATAGCCACTGTGGGAACCAGTGTGGATTTTGCTCAAAAGGCTAAAAGAATTGCCATCCAGCTATAATCACTCCTGGGCATATACTCATAAGATTGTCCCAGAGAGATGTGTATATGTGCATATCCATGTTCGTTGCTGCTCCATTCACAGTAGCAACAAAGGCAGTTAATTGAGGAATGGGTAGTGAAAGGGAGGTGCATATACACAGTAGAGTTTCACATAGCTAAAAGAGAAGGGATGGAACTGGACAATGTGTCAAGTGAGGTGACTGGCTCAGCAGGACAAGCTTGCCGTGTTCTTTTGTGTGGGTCCTATCTTCTGATCTTTACATCTGTGCACTTACATGGCAGTGACTATGTATAAAGGCCAGGAAATTAGAAAGGGTTAAGTGACACTTTAGGGGAGGAAGGTCAGGGGATAATAGAACTCATGTGACATCAAAGTGGAAAGGGAGTACTGAGGCCAGAAGGGTTTAAGCAAGGTTGGGGAGTACTGTGGGGTGGGTGGTCAACCCAAACAAAGGATGCTTCAAAATGCCATAAGGAAATTAATACTTTACAAATATTAAAAATAAAGTAAAAAGTGATTAGTTTTTATATAGAATTGCAGGTTAAATTAGGAAACACGATCTGTCTTTACAACAAAACACAGCAAAGCAAGGCCTTGTATTGTTTGTCTACTTAGGATTTTCACATCTTTCTCATAAGTTCACCTAAGCTACTGAAGTAAAGTGAGTTGGGTTCTGTTCATTGTATTTGAAGTTTTCATAAAAATGTGTTTCCCCCACTAAAGCACTTTTAAAAGCTAGAACTTAACATGTACTTGAACCTAGGTTGTAATTAATATGTCAGATACTACTTCTTTTGTCACGAGTATACCATATTTAAAAGTTACTATTTAATTCATTTAATAGCTTTGCTTAAAATATCTCAATTGAATTATCTAAAATCAAATTATACCTAATTGAATAAAGACCGTTTTGTCATCTCTGAGATATTATTTGTCTTTATACTGGCACCAAGCAGAGAGACCATTTTGTTTTTCAAGGTCACTCAGTTTCTTATGAGCAGTAAGAAGCCACATTGTTACAGACTTACTTCAGTTTGGTGTGTTGATAGATTGCATTGATCTGTGAAATGGATGTTTGCTTGATAGGTAAACCTCCTTCAGATGCAGCTCCTAAAGTCAAGAGAACTCCCAAACAGAAGAAGGTAGTTGTAGAGACTGTGAACTCTGACTCAGATTCTGAATTCGGCATTCCAAAGAAACCCCCAGCACCAAAAGGTAAGGAGTGTCTTGTGTGGATGGCCCTTGAATATGTGCCATGTGGAAGAGATTTCTTTTCTTCTACTTTATGGAATTTAGAGACTGGGTACTTCTGTAAATTAGGTCATTTGTCAATGAGCCTTATGTGTCTAAGAATGGGTGCTGAGATAATCGAGTCCAAAAAAGCTGAGTATTTGAGCCATCACTGTTCAAACATTGACCTAAAACTAGCTTCACAGACCCTACACTGCAGTGAACTCATTCTCCACCTCTCCTTGTACACAGGCGCGTGCGCACACGCACACACACGATCTATTTGCAAGGGTCTTGGTGTGTCTCCCCCAGGCCAACCTCAAATTCATTGTTACCCTGCCTCCACCTCTTGAATTACAAGTGTAGATTAGTACTTGGTACTAACTAAGGAGTGACACTTACTGGAGTGGGCTAGCTACAAGATTCTCGCAATAGAGCCCTTATCTAGGAGATGAAATAGCGCTACTAGGATCCACAGCTGGAGCTGGTGCCCATTCTTCCTTGCACTTCTTCGCTTGCAAAATCTGGAAAGACGCTAAACTCTGTCCATTCTGGATATGACAGTACTATGAGCAGCCGCTGATCCTCCTGTTCCAGTGAAGAACGTTTCATCAGTGTTTTTATTTTACATCTTAAAGGAGGTGTGGAATAAAGAGCTGTAGATCTATAGAGAAAGAGGGAGGCAGGAAAAGAAATAATCTCGAGGCCATATGGCCAGTGTGTAGATATGTGTACATGATGTGAAGCCTTTGTGAAACCTCACATGTTTTTTTTGTCAATTGGATCAACAGCGACCTGTGACTTAAGCAAGCATTCTAAGATTTCCTCCCCTGGCTCAAGAAAGAACCACATCCACAGAAAGTCAGTGTGTTTTCAAGGCTTAATCATTAAAATTTGTCTCTCAAGTTTTTCAGTCTTGGTTATAGCAACCCAGAAGTCAAATGGCACTGTCAGACTGTATGCATAGAGTTCATAGCAAGAGTGTAAGGTTGCAGGGCCTCACTGGCCATGCCAGAAGAGTCACCGTAATGTTTGGACCCTTCCATATCTTTAAGGTAAAGGCCGTGGGGCAAAGAAAAGGAGAGCATCTGGCTCTGAGAATGAAGGTGACTACAACCCTGGCAGGAGGACATCCAAAGCACCCAGCAAGGTAATCAGTATTGCCAATGCACAGCTTACTCCTGACATGCCTGTGACAGCTTCCAGCATAGTGTCTCTCATCAGTGGAGAGCTTGTGTCACTTAAAACTGGAAGACATTAATTTATGTACTGGGTATGGTGCCATAGATGAATCTACTTGGAATCTTTGTTTTACCCACAGAGCTATGTAGTCACAGGCTACTTACACATTAGACTATTCCTATAAACTTGGATGAATTTTATTTTTAATTGAATTTGTGTGACTGTAGTGGATATTCTGAATTAATATGACCCTTCTCCAGAAGCCATCTACCTCTTTTTAATGAGTTATATCAGATGCACTCCCTTCACCCTTATTTCCTCTTTCCATTAAAACTATAAATCCAAACTTAGATGGTAGCTAGACACATGGACATCTTTCCCCTCGTCTTCTGTCCACCAAAGACTCTCTACATCTTCATAGACACTAATATGTGGACCACACACACTGAGGAATCTTGCTGTACTCGCATGACTTGTTAGTGTGTGCTCAGTTTAAACTGTACTGGGCAAGTGTGTTTGCTTGTTGCATTATAGAACATTTCAGAACAGTGATGTTACACTGGTGAGGCAATAACTCAGTAAACATGAGTGTGGGGTGGGGAGGGGGTACCAACTATATCAGATCTTTCTTTGGCCTTCCAAAGTTCATCCTCGGCCTACATTGACATTGCAACTCTGATTCTAAAGTGATTTGTGATCCTTCAGTGTAAATGTTAGTAGTAGTTCATAGCACTAGACTCTTCCTTAATCTCAGGAGTGACAACCTCTCTTTTTGTTAAATATCTAGAAACTGAAGAAAACGTCTTTCGATCAGGATTCAGATGTAGACATCTTCCCCTCAGACTTCACCTCTGAGCCACCGTCACTGCCACGCACTGGCCGCGCTCGGAAAGAAGTCAAGTACTTTGCAGAGTCTGATGAGGAGGAGGAGGAAGATGTTGACTTTACGATGTTTAATTAAGTGCCCAGAGCACAGACATTCTCCAGCAAGTCCCCTGCGTTGTCCTTTTGTCTTTTCTGTCTCAGACTTTTGTACATCTGGCTTACTTTAATGTGATGATGTATTTGATGGTTTTTTATTATTGTGGTAGGCCTTTTAACATTTTGTTCTTACACATACAGTTTTATGCTCTTTTTTACTCATTGAAATGTCATGTACTGTCCGATTGGCTTGTAGAATTGTTTTAGACTGCGTGCATTAGCACAGATTTTAATTGTCATGATTGCAGACTACAGACCTGCTTTTTGAAATGAAATTTAAACATTAAAAATGAAACTGTGTTCTTGGGTTCTTTATTTAAGGTAAAAAGCAGTAAAAACTCCACACACCTTTAAAATAAATATACTTTATTCTTTGCCAGGAGACTCCATGGAAAAAGGTAATCAGTAAATATATGGACATAGAAAGCTGTTTGTTACACAGTCTTAGTGTATATGAACGGTATATGAACATAGAAGGCTGTTACACAGTCTCGGTTACAAACAGAGCTGGGAAGGGCACGCCACAGACTTGCTAGCATATCAAAACAAGGACTGCTCTCGTGCTTGCTTGCATGACGACTCAGCACCTGACAGGAGTCTGCCAACCACTCTACCACAGCTGTCACTCTGTTCATAGTGTCTGAACAAGGCCAGCCGACAGGGACTCTGCCCATGCCTTTGGGCATTAGTGATTGCCCCTGGGTGACGTGAAGATGGGGAGATCCCAGTGTCAGGCATAGGCCAGGAAGGACGCTGGAGCAGACCAGCCTGCTACTCATCCCATGCAGCCTCTCTGTGGCTTATGGACAGGGTAGCAAACCCACGACACTGAAAAGCGTGTTTGCCTTGGAGGCTACCATGACTGAACATGTTGTATCTTCTTCCTTCTGCAGTTGTATCATTAAGTAATAAACCAGTTTTAATTGAAAGTGACATTAACAATTGAACAAATGACATTGGGTTAACTGAACTGGCAGTTATAGTGAATAATAATTCTCTTCTGCTAGTCAGTGAATTGGTATACTTGAACTGGGCAACATGAAATAAAATGTGAATTGAGAGTATCAGAAAGCAAGGACAAGCTTCCGTACTTACTAGCTTATAGTATCTTTAGTCTCATCTCATCCTGTGTGGTACAGCAGTCCTATTTCCTTACCCCGTGCTCTTGATTATCCCAGGAATGCAGGGCAGTTACTTTCTGAGCCCTTCTTAGTGGACGTGGACAGTAGTTTGTCTCATAACCTCGGTGTCTTGGTTATTGAGTGTGCAAGACAAAAGGGAAAGCACCAAACAGTATAGAGACAACAGAGCCGCACTTCTGTATGTACAAAGTCTTCAGAAACTTAACCAGGGCTAACTCATCCCGACCGGGTCCTTGCCATGCGTCCTGACTGTTCAGAGAGGAGAGTAGAAGCTTCCACAAGTTTCTGGTTGCATGAAACGGCTGATGTTCAGAACTTGAAAAGTTTGTGTTTCTAGGCAAGTTACACAGTGAGGAGAATATATTGATACATACGAAAACTTCTTGGTCCTTCTTGAGTTTTAACATAGTTTCAGTCCAAAAACTCAGCAGCACTAAAAATGTTCTTCCCGTGTTTTAAATCCCGGAACGGAAGTGACTGGGGAATGTCGCTGGGAAATGTCTTATTGCACCAGTGGTGACTGACTGACTCCACTGTTCTCCACTGAGCTGGGTGAGATGCTGGGACTGTGCTCTGCTGTGTTCCCACTTGAACTTGGGGTCAAGGGTTCATGTCCTTCAGAATTCTCCAGCATTTCCTGAATGAGAGGTGGCATTGATCCAGGAATTTCCATTTTCAAGGTAATTACACGTTCGGCACCTATAAAGGTGAAACCGAGATGGACCTGGTTAGAGAAATGCTAAGCTTGCTATGAAAGGACCAACATTCATCCCCATACTTAGGAGAGTCATGAAATGCAGGTGTTGGGTGGTTTGTATCTTGCTGCAAAGCTCTCAGAAGTATAAACATGAAAGTGGGAATGTCAGCTGCCAGGAACGCTGGTGTCAGTGTGCTGTGAAGCATCATCAGGCTGGGTTTGTAACCAGCCTCAGTGTCCAAGGGCCTCTTTCTGGCATGGACCCTGCCATTGCTCCTGTTGAATACAGAGCATTGTGCAAAACGATGCACCCCAGAGATGGCTAACCTTACATTAAAGCATCTCATCCTAAGGGAAGCAGTGACGTGTGTGCGTGTGTGTGTGTGTGTGTGTGTGTGTGTGTGTGTGTGTGTAAATCTGATAGTTCCACCACTTCAGTGAGTTTCAGGAGACGACGTAGAAAGGGACATTCCTGATGAGTGTATCAGGAGAGACAAAAGGCTAGAAAACAGTGAGGGATGCCAGCTACCCTAAGACAGACGACGACCTGAGTCCCGAGTGTGGCGCTTTGCAGAAGCCGGACCCCTCATGGCCCCTCGCTGTAGCCCCAGCTACAAGCTGCTCAACAGATGGAAGTAGAACTGCCCCACTTGTGTTTGATGCTTTGAGCAAGCACCGTACTAGTGACCACTTCTGTTACCTGTGCCCTAGCCATCTGTGGAGAATGAGAGCACTAACTTAGCCTCGTTCTAAAAGTCAAGGCATTGTGCCAGTGAACCCATGAGGAGATGAGTAGAAGATCAGTTAGATCACTCAAGTACTGCTGTCTCTGTTTTTTATTTCTCTTAATCCCGTGCTAGGGAGAAACTCGTGATAAAGAAGAAACTTCATTAAAGGAACTCAAGAGTTGAGGTTCCTTGTGAACCAAGTTTGCTGTGCTTCTGAGCACCTGTAGTTTGTTCCAACATCCTCAGGTCTGCACAGCTAATGGGAAGGACAGCGCACTTGGCACCGGGTATGCCAACTTGTACCCGTAGGAACCCTTCTGCACTCAGCTGATAGAGCTTCTGGCATTGCTGCAATTGCCTGTGCTGCCAAGTAAACTAAGAGTTACCCAGCAAGGATGGACTCCTTTACTCAGAGTGCAGAAGTAATCTCTCCATGCACAGCTGTGACCACAGTGATGGAGAGAACTTCGGCTGGTAACAGTGACCCTAAGTATGAGTCATTTCTCCTGGGGCTTGGATACGTAGGAAAAACAGAGGTCAAGTATGTAAGCCAGAGATGTCTGGAAAGCTAGAGTGGAGTGCATGAAACCAGAAAATTGAGAATACATTCTCTGGGGGACAGTGGTTTTCTAATTAACCATGGCAATTGAAAAGCTTTCAGTCATCTATTAAGATCACTGGTGACAGGTAACTGTTCTTTTTGTCTTCTAGGCTGGGATGAACTGAATATGTCTTACTGGAGAAACCAATGAGGAGGTGAATAGAAGATTTGAGGGCTTGTTTGTGTACATGGTGGATGCATGTGTGTGCACACACTACGTCATTCCTTCTGATTTCTGTGAGTGCCGCCTTGCTGTGAAAGAAACCTCATGGAATTTATCCCCCTCCCTCTCCCCCGCCTCCACCGCCACCCTTGAGGGCTCAACCTTTAGCACTGATGCTGCGGAGATCGGTGATCTTCATTAAGATTTTTGGAAACATGTGAGGCTTGCTAGGTCGTCTTTTTCGGATGTAAATTTTCAGCGCCTCCAGAAGTGGTTCTTGTAGCTTATCCACTTTCGTTGGTTCCTCCAGGTCCTGGCGGTCTGGGTACCAGGAGAAAAGCGTTCAGTGTCTGGACAGACAGGGTGTGTCTTTTTTAGGTGGAGGACTGCAGCCCCTCCCTCCCCCTGCGTTAGCCCCTAGTCCTACTGTATGGTGGCTTTGTTGATTCGGTGATTCAATCGCACTGTAAGTTGAGGGCATACACAGCTGCTTTAAGCAGTGACAACTGACTTGGCCATTGGTTGGTCTAAAACGATGCCTACTTGCTTTTATCTGAGGGGAAGCATTACCTCCTGTGACCAGGAGGTGTCAGTATCAAACAGTGGAAGGCACCTCAGGTGGGGTATCTAAACCCACTCCTTAATTAAAGCCATAACTCTGGAACCACTGGAGATTTGCCCTCCTGAGAGCCAGCAGGGGGTGACTACAGAAGAAGAAAGCTTCACTCTACCCCAGTCCTCGAAGATGGTGGGGGGCCCAGGAAGTCAACCTGTGCTCCCAGCAACCGACCAAGCATGCAGGTCCTTTGGGTCATCATGGGAATGCCCTTAGGCAATGTGTTTTATAGTAGTACAGGCCACAGGAGAAGTAGCGTTTGGGTACTTCTTTCAGAGTAGAAGGATCTCAAATTACTTATTTTTACAGTCCCAAGTATCTTAGGTTTTATTCACCTACCTTCCCCCATGCAAAGGGACTCTAAGGTGTAGCCACGTGGGGTTCTGGGTGTGGGTTTCATGAGGGTGTTTGAATAGACCCCCCCATTGAGGTTTTGGGTGAAGGGCCTCATGAGGTTGTCTGAGTTGGGGCCCATGGAATTATGAGTGTGAGGCCTCATGAGGGTGCCTGCATGGGGTGTGGGTACCTCCACAGATTAAGCAGATGGCGCTGAGAAGGCCTGTTTCTGTGTCATCCATTTCCAAAGGCAGGAGCTGGTTGGCGAAGGTGAATACAAGGTCAGTCAGAGGACCGAATCCAGCATTGTGCATCTGAGTTCGATTTAGGGTAAGGCCATCGGAAAAGGTCATGGTGTCTTGCTCTGGGGTGTACCTGGTACAAATTCTAAGAATCTGAAAGAAAAATAAATATAGTCACACTAGATGGATTTTCTCTGTCAGCCTCTACTGACATGGACAGCAATGACCAGATTACGTGAAAATTAACAGAACAGTGCAAGGAGCTCAGGCTGACTGTCTTTGGCTCTTCCATGAAGTCTGCACATGTCAAAGAACATAGGGCTAAGGCTAGTTAGGGGCGAATACACAGGGCACAAGAACTTTTGAGGCACTACTTCATATTGAAAGAATTCATCACTTGATTGAATATTTCCTGAGGCTCTGTTTATCTCTGAGGCACTGATGAACTACTTTCAAGAGTTCGTGGTCTACTAAGAATAAGTTAGGGTGAGCCATACCCACTGTGCTGGTGAATCTTTATTGTCAACTTGACAGTTTTTAGAGTCATCATGGAAACACACCTCTGGGTGTGTCTGAGTGTGCTGCCGGAGGTTTAAGTGAGCAGGAAGACCGGCCTGACTGTGGACTTCACAGCCCGTGGGCAGGGGTCCCAGGCAATGACACAGAGAAGGCAAGCCAACCACTGACATCCCCCTCTCTGTCCTCTCTGTTTCTGGACTGTAGACGCTGTTAGCCAGTTACTTCACTCCTGGGTAGCTGCGATTTCCCTGCCATAATGGACTGTACCCTCAAAGTGAACCTGAGTAAACCCCTTTCTTTTAGAGGTAGGGTCTGGGCTGACCTGGAAGTAGTCTCAGGCTGGCCTTGAACTCACAGTGATCCTCCTACCTCAGCTGCCTGAGTGCTGGGATTAAATGCTTAAGTGTGTGCCCCACCATGCCCAGCTGAAACTCTCCCTCCTCTTGTCAGGTATTTGGTAACAGCCACAGGAAAGTAACACAACCACCCTTTCTTAAGAACTTGGTATACACCTAGTACTGTAATCTACCATCATCAGTCTTTGAAGCAACTTGGTCAAATCCTATCATTTTATAGATGAGTGCCGTAAGGCGCAGGCCACATGCTTTGCTGAATATCACAGTTAGTAACTGATCTGGTTCAAACCCCAGCGAGGGGCTCTCTTCCCCAGTGCTGGCCACAGTCACACAGACAGCCATCACCCAAAGCATGCAGCATACCAGCAGGGTGCTGTGGTGAGGAAGGAACAGAGCTAAGTCATGGAGAGGAGGTGGTATCTTCACCCTGGTCCAGGCAGGATTCAATGCTCACGAACCTGGCTCTGTCCTGTGCCCCAGTCCCTTCCTGCCAGTGGCATCATCCTGGAGCATGCCTGTTCCTGGGCAGGTGCTCCTACCTCCTGTCCCTGAGCCCAGGAGCCCCATGTTGGTGAGGCCTGTGCAGTCCCCGGCACTTCCCCAAAGAGCCACGTTTCTGTCAGCAACTCCATGCCTCCTTGGCGCTGCTCCATGTGGCCACCCAGAGTTGAGGGAACCCAGAGGTATGGTTTAGTTGGGGATGGCCTCCCTGAATGTCCACGTCAGTGGAGGGTGACAGGCGTGGGCCAAAAGGCCTGTCTTCCAGTTACAATGCTGTGGTGTAGAGCGGTTCCCCGAGTGGCTTGGACCCGCATTCTTACGGTCTCTGGCATGCACTCCCCCTCCCGTGGTTCCTAAAGCAGAACTTCATGTGATCAGCGAAGGGGTTGAAGCTGGCGGAGAGGTCGCTTCTTCCCATGAAGGGCGGCACCTGAGAGTCTTCCCAGCACTTGAGCTTACTGCCTTACCTCCCCCCGGGGCATGAGCTGTGGGAATGACTGGCCTTCCTGCCTGCTAGGTCGCTAGCATCCAGGACACTGTCCTCCACACACTGGATGGTCAATGAAAGCTTTCAGGGTAACTGGACTAGCTTCCCTCTTTAGACACTCTCCCACCTTGCATACCCCCGAGGGGTATCCAACTGGAAGGTTGTGGACAGATCCTGACCTGTGTGATGATTTCAACCCCAAGGGATCATGATAGTTACCATGGCAATGGCATATACAAAGCAGCAGTACCTACTGTGTGCAGGGCACAGCACGTACCCTGCAGGCCCTGAGGTCAGCATGCAGTTTCCAGAAGAAGGTGCTCCCTTGGGATGAGGATGTCTATTTTGTATGTTAGTTGTTGTGTTTATTTTATTTTATTATTAATTTGAGGTAGGGTCTAGTTCTAGCCTAGACTGACTTGGAATTCACTATGTAGTCTCAGGCTAGCCTCGAACTCACTTCTACCTTCTGAGTGCTGGAATTAAAGGTGTGAGCTACCACACCTGGCTAATTGTTTTTAGACCAGCACTCCAGTGGCCATAATTAAAACATCTGGAGGAATAGGTGGAACTATTTTATGAACATATTAAGTTAATTTACTTAGTTGAGAGAGAAAGAGAGAGGGAGGGAGGGGGGAGAGAGAGAGAGAGAATGGAATGCCAGGGCCGTCAGTTACTGCTGCAAACCAACTCCACACACATGTGCCACTTTGTACATCTGGCTTACGTGGGTCCTGGAGAATCGAACCTGGGTCCTTCGGATTTACAGGCAAGCACCTTAACTGCTAAGCCTTCTCCCCAGCCCTTATGAACATACTTTTGATCGATTGCCTCTCACATTGCTTCAGCGCATGGTCAACATTAATGAAGTCCTAAAATGTGCTGCCTTTGTAAATGCCTGAAGCTCAGTTTCTGCTCCACAGCCGCAGTGCTTCAGACCAGCTGCACCCAGGGTCAGCAGCCGCCCACTCTTGCACCCATTCAGCCGGTCCACCACTCGTCCACGCACACACTCCTCCTGTGTTGTGGGTTGAATGTGGAAGGTCTCCTGCAGGCTCGTGGGTCTGAGGACTTGAGTGCTGGGTCCCCTGCAAAGCGGTGCTGCTGGGAGGTGGAGCCCTGTCCTGGAGGACGTGGGTTTCTGAGGGCGAGCCTTGAGGTCTTCAGCCTCGTCCCACTTGCTGTGCTTTCTCTGCTTCCTAACTCCGGGGAGACGTGACCACTCCCCACTCTACTGTGACTTTCCTGCAGTGATGAATAACACTGTGCACTGAATGAAACCCTTTTCCTTCCATAAGCTGCTCTGGTAAGGCATGTTGTCTCAGCACTGAGAAAATAACTGATATACCCACCCACACTTCCATCCACCCACCCCACCTACCCATCATCCATCTACTCATCTAGCGAATCCATCCATCTGTCCATCCACCCATCCATCCATCTATCCATCCATCCATCCATCACTCATCCAATCTGTATACCCATAAATCCTCATTGAACCTCTTTTGCTGCTCCAGTGACCAATCCTAATCTGGTGGCTTCTCTCATGTCACTAGGCCAGTCAGCAGGAAGGAACCCGCTCTAGGCACCCGTGCCATGAGTGTGCTGAGAGACCAGCAGGGTTGGGGCGCAGGGGCCTGGTGAGGTGGCCTTTTCCAATATGGCAGTGAAACTGAGACAGCAGCAGCTGGCCAGAAAAAGATGGGGAGGGCAAGCCTGGTGGGTGCCAGGGAAGGACCCAAGCACCAGAGGCTCTGGACCACCGATGAGCTCAGCTAAGGTCCCAGCAAGTGGCTGGGCCAAGAGGCGATGTGTGTGTGTGTTTATGGACGTCTGTAGCCTCTCCTGGCAGGCAAACACACAAGCAGGCACACTCCCCTGCTGAACAGGCGGGATCAGGGCTCCTGCATGAAGGACAACGTCACCATGGCAGGGCGGCCAGGAGCCACTCTTCTGAGTCCTTGCTTGCAGACTTGCAGGATGTCGTTATCCCTCATAAGGTCCCAAGGCTTTGATCTTACTGCTGACAGTAGCTATGCGTTGAGTTCACTACAGACCCTAGACAAACCCTGGGGAATCCAATCACTCTTCCATTGGAAAATGGCTCATTTTCTCCACCTCCATGACCTCCTGGGGGAGACTTCACGAGCCCCTGGTCTCCCCTCACACCTCAGAGGGTGCGCTGTTTGAAAAGAGTGGATACTAACCCATGCTAATGTTATTGAGCTTTAATACATTAAGATGCTAAGCTCCAAACTGGGTGTGCCACCTCATTCCGTGTCCAGACCCTAAAAGAAAGCTTCTGTTATCACTGGAGGGGCACAGAGAAGATGCACTCAGCTCGTCAGATGCACGGCCAGACTGTGGACCTGTCAGGTGGGCTGTGGAGACCACATGGAGCGCCAGGATCTGCAGCTGGGCAAGCCCAGGGGAACAGGGCCACATGAAGTCTCTTGACGGTGGATGGGGCAGTACAAGGAAAAGTACAGCTCTTCTCTCGGCCCTGCTCTCCCTGGATCATCGTAAGTGCTCAGCAAAAAGCTAATAATGCTGACTGAAAACACAGAGGGCTACAGAGATGGCTTAGTGGTTAAGGCACTTGCCCGTAAAGCCTAACAACCCAGGTTTGATTCCCTAGTACCCACGTAAAGCCAGATGCACAAGGTGGCGCATGCATCTGGAGTTTGTTTGTAGTGGTTTGAGGCCCTGGTACACCCATTCTCTTTCTCTCTCTGAAATAAATAAATAATTTTTTTTTTAATAAAAAGACTTTTAAAAAGAAAACAAGACAGAATGAACATTTGAGACACAAGTCTGATTATGCTGTCCCAAATCCTAGGGATTTTCATGGCCCTGAGAGTGGAAATCTCCCTGTGACTGAAGTCGCACTTCCTCCCCACTCTCCTTACGTAAGACCTCAGGTGCAGCCTTAGTTGCACTGTTTCTCAAACCCACTGGGACACCCCTGGCCGGGGACCTTTGGACTGCTTTAAGCTGCAGAGGTGAGAGGACAGGACGAAAGGGGAAATGTGCCGAGAGGGGCTGTCCTACGTTCTCTCCAAGTCCCCGGACGCGGGCGAGAAGGCTGCAAGGCTTGGCTGGGGGAAGGCAAGTCTACCTGCAGTGATTATGCTTGGCCATGGTGGAGCATCCTGAAACTCAAAAGCCAAAGCCGGGCCCCACCTAGCCATGGGTGGGACGTCAGATCAAAGGTTCTGGGCAAGCATAAGGGTGCCAGAGCCCCTGGAAGGGATGAGGATGGGGGGCGGGGCAGGACCTGCCACCAGGACCTCCCAAAACTCTAGGTCATCTCCTCTCTAGTCTGGCAGTTATGTGATTCCAGACCCCTTGCAACCCAGTGAGTCTGTTTGCTCTGACTGGGTGGCTCCTTGACAAGCCTGGTGACGCCGATCAGCCTCCATTCTCCTTTCTGGTGGCCGAGGGCAAGCCTGGGCAGGTCTGCTTGTCGTCTTGCTACTGGTTGTCACTGACCAGACATCCAAGCAGCTCAGCTGGCTGGCCATGCAAAAGGTACCTTTGGTCAGAGGCAGAATGCTGTGCCTAACATGCTAAGACCCCGGGCTTAGCAAGATCCCCAGCGCTGTAATGACAGCGGACTTCCAGAGAAAGGTGCCTTTGATACTATGCCTTCTTCAGGATGTGTGACTAACGACCTTGGCTCACTTTTTTTTTTTTTTTTTTTGGTTGGTTTTTCAAGGTAGGGTCTCACTCCGGTCCAGTCTGACTTGGAATTCACTATGTAGTCTCAGGGTGGCCTCAAACTCAAGGCAATCCTCCTACCTCTGCCTCCCAAGTGCTGGGATTAAAGGCATGCGCCACCACGCCTGGTTTTGGCACACATTATCGAAGAGCACCCCTTGAGCCATTGTCCATCTGCCCAAGTGCCACTATGGATCTGCTCTTCCTTGTGGCCCTACCCTTTCCAATTTGGCTGTCCCCAACCTCTCTTTCACCCTCTGTGTCCTGGGAGCCAGAAGCTTGTTTTTTTTATTATCTTTGATTATTATTATTGTTTTATGAGAGAAAGAGAGAGAGAAAGAGGGAGGGAGAGAAAATCAGCATGCCAGGACCTCTGCAACTGAATTCCTGATGTGTGCGCCACCTTGTGCACATGTGTGACCTTGCAAGCTTGCATCACCTTGTGCATCTGGCTTACATGGGACCTAGAGAGTTGAACATGAGTCCTTAGGCTTTGCAGGTAAGCACCTTAACCTCTAAGCCATCTCTCCAGCCCAAAACTTGGGCTTTGACAAAGGTTCCTGCACCAGCCTTGCCCTAGCTTCTCATCTATAAAATGACCAATTCCCACCATACCTAGTGGGGCTAAAGGGGCTGAGGTCCCTCGATGATACCCTCTATGGTCTGGCGTTTCTGAAGTTCCTGGCTTCATCCCTGACCCACCCTTCAGTTTTAGGAGAAGACAAACGCATCCTCAGGATTAGATTGTGAGTCACCATTACTGCCTTCCCCAGTTGAATTAGCAACTTGAAGAACAGTTAACACTCAGGCCTCCTACAGGTCAAGTTCATGCTGAGTGGAAGTGGGGCCTTTGGGTAGTTAGAATTGTTAGGTCAGAAGGGTGGAACCCCATGAGGGGTCGATGGCTCTGTAAGGAGAGGGAGAGACCCTGGAGCCGGCCCATCTGGTGTGTCTCCATGTCCTGAGGCAGCAGAATGTCAGCACTTCTGAGAGATGGATGTTGGCTAGTTCTGGGGCTTAAGCGAGACACACGTACCCCTGCCAAGCCCCCCACCTCGGGGGCTTTGTAGACCACTGTACCAGTACACCCCTCCCCGGTTCTCCATCCTCCTGCATGGACTACGTACTTACTATGTGTCCCGTTATAGTGAGAAATAGTACCAGCATTTGCAGAGCAGTTGGTACTTGCAGTGTGGACAATGTAATAATAACAATAAATCATTTCAAAATTTTCCTCTATTCTTTTTGCATGTGTATACATGTTCATATGTGTGTGGGTACTTGTATGTGTGTGCACGTGTGTGTAGAGGCTCCATGCGGATATTGTATATCTTCCTCAGTCCCTCTCCACCTTTTTGGGGGGGCCGGAAACTCTCCAGCCACACTGCCTCCCTGATCCCAGGCTCCTGACCTCCAGAGCCACAAGAAGCAAAGCGGATGTGAACAAGCTGCCTGGTCTCTTCTCTCGCTGTGTGGGGACAGGTTCCCCAGGGCCACAGGCAGAGGGAGGCCGTGTAAGATCAGGGCAGGGGTAGGGGCCCAGAGCACTCCAGAGCCCCTGTAGATGGCTTGACCCAGGGGGGACCCCTGAGTCTTTCACCACCTGCGGGGCTGAAACATGGGACAGAGCTGAAAATGACCCATGAGACTCCAGGGCAGAGGGAGTATGCTCAGAAGGTAGGAAGACACTCGTAGTGACGCCTGGGCCTGGCTGGTCTGGAGCAGGCCATCACTGAAGGCCTATGTCACATGGACAGTGTTACACTGGGGAGGGACAGAAGGAAAGTTATGTGCAGCCCCAGGGGACTTCTGACCTTTTGACAATTCAGTGAAATTCATGCAGAGGAGAGGACTCTTTGGGGCCAGGAGGTGAGTCTGGGAAAGGAAGCTTCCTCATTTCTCCTGTCTCCCTCCTTCCATACATCTCCATTCCTTTTCCCTACCTATTGTTTCTTTCCTCCCTCTTCCCCCTCCCTCCCTCTGTCAATCCTTCCCTCCCTCCACCTTCCCTCTGAAGGTTCAGGAAGACCCCTACCAGGATGTCCAGGCAGGCAGCCTTGAGCAGGGTGATTTGGTCTGCGATGGTCAGGCCAGTGAAACCTGGCAGGCGCTTGGCAAACTCCACAATCTTAATGATGCACTTGGTGGCCAGCTCACTGAACTTGTCCCAGAGGCCCAGGTCCAGTCGGACTCGGTGGTCAGCACTGGAGTTCTGAGAGAGAGAGAGAGAGAGGGAAGAGCCCATCAGGAGCACTTCATGGAACAAGACTCTCCCGTGAGTGACATGACGCTCAGCCATCTCAGTGTGACAGTTGCGTTCACACGTCTGAAGTGCACAGGTTCCCACAGCCATGTCACTAACAAGCAGTGGACAAGGGCGAGTTCCTCTGTGGGCAGCGTGGCATAGCTCTAGACCTGGCCAACACTGGTGCCTTAAAGTCTGCTTCTCGGCCATGTAGGTGTTCTCAGGGACAACAGTCGGATGGAGGAGGCTCTTGATGGAAGAACGCTAAATTATTTATTTATTTGCAAGCAGAGAGAGAGAGAGAGAAAGAGAGAGAGAGAGAGAGAGAATGGATGCACCGGGGCCTCCAGCTGCTGTAAATGAACTCCAGATGTAAGTGTTGCTTGTGCATCTGGCTTCACGTGAGAACTGAAGAATTGAACCCTGATTGTTAGGCTTTGCAAGCAAGTGCCTTAACTGCTGAGCCCTCTCTCTAGCCCTGGGACAAGGTTAAACACCACTGAAGGGATGCAACTGTTAGCATCCTGAAGACCCAACAGCATTTAAACCCTATGAACTACCCAAGACATTGCAGGCGTCAGGGTGGGGAGGCAATGGGGAGAAACCCATAGCTCAAAGTGACTCATCTCAAAGGCCCGATGTGGAGGGACGGTAAAGACAGTGCAAGGCAGCGAGCAGAGGGTGCTGCCAGCCAGGGAGGAGGAGTTCACCCGGCTCAGGGCAGGGCGAGGAGCCTCAGAGCATGGTGCTAAAGGAGGAGGTAGACACCAAGCCCCTTGTGCAAAA
The DNA here is from genome assembly GCF_020740685.1 of Jaculus jaculus. Classification (NCBI taxonomy): domain Eukaryota; kingdom Metazoa; phylum Chordata; class Mammalia; order Rodentia; family Dipodidae; genus Jaculus; species Jaculus jaculus. The sequence goes on along the minus strand of NC_059117.1, from coordinate 63,049,128 downwards.
CCTCTGTCCAGAGCATGCTGGGAAAGGCCAGGCTGTAGCGAGAGAGAACAGGCCAGTGACTTTTAGGATGTGGGGAGAGAGGCACAAGGAGTGTGGGAGCCCTTTCTGGATCGGTGGGAATGTGCCACACCTGGACAGGTGTACCACTTACACAACTGAATATTTCTGTCACCCATGTCAGGTCACATTTTCAAAAGATGAAAAAATTACATTATGTAATTGATGCCCCGGAAATCTACCTGAGAAGAATCGAGGAGGCTTTTATCGGAGGAGTTGGAACCCTTACATAACTTGTATTTCGTCTCCTCATCACGTCCGTCTCCTCCCTCATCTTCCTTACCTCTCTTCTGTGCCATCCTCTCATCTCATCTCTCTCGTGTCTTTCATGGCCCCCCATCACCTGCCCATCTCCCTTATCATCTTCTTCACCTCCCTCATCATCTCCATTGCCTTCTTTATCTCTCTCATCCCTTCCTCATCTCCCCTGAGACCATCAGCACACGTCTTTCCGCAGCGAGAGGGTCCAGTCGTACAGCTCCCCTGGCTTTGCCTGAAGGCCGAACCCTGCTCCACCTCCAGCCTTGCCACTGGCTGTTCCTCACCTAGATTGCTCTGCATAGAGAAGTCCTTTAAGTCTTTGATCAAAGGCTACCTTTCCTTGGACCTTCCTTGTCCTCCCCTCCCCCACAGTTCTCACGCCCTGCTCCCTGTCTGGTCACCGCACTTGGCTCTGAATGCTGCGTCACCTTCTTACTATGCACGGCCCATGGCCTGACTCACTGCTCGTTACCACTGCCTGCACCGGGGGTGACACCATGAACGCACAGTAGGGACTCGAGACAGCTGTTCAGTGAACCAGTGGCTCTCTTGTCTGACATGTGCCTGGATGATGAGGTCTCTGATGTCCTGAGAATGACCTACATCTGTTCGTAAGCCCTGCGGCTCCACTGTCTCCCCAGGCAGGAGAGAGCTATCCAGGGAGAAGCCAGACTGCCTAGGGCTGGGGTGTAGCCCATTGACACAAGTCTCATGCTCAACGAAGGGAATTCTGCATCGTAAGCCAATAACTTCAGTGTCGTGCCTCAGTGGAGAACAGTCCACAGCGCTTCCAGCACATTACAGGCCAAGGACCTTAGTTTCCCACGAGAAACAGATGGTAAGGCCCTATTGCTGAAGACGTCACATGCGTGGGAAGCAAGGTCACTGAAAAATTGAGCTGGTGCTGAGCTAAAAACCTCCCTGTAGCCCAGCCAACTGAAAGCTGGAGAAAGCTGCACTGTATGCAGCCCTATGGGAGACAGAGGTCATCAGTGGTGAAGACAGTGGGCACTGGAAGCCTCAAGTTTGGACAGACAGGCCAAATGACCAAATGGGTGCAATAGTGGCATGTCTGCTCTGGGGAAAACTGACTGCTCTGTAATTGAGCTGCAGGCCTGCTCTGTGGGTGGGAATACATGCCTGGTACTGAAAATCTAATCCAAAGCCCATGGAAGGGGAGGTCATGAGCCTTAGGGGTATAAAGCCTGCTCTTGTCTGGCTAAATGCATATATTATTCTCACCAAACTGCCCTGAAAGCACTAGACTTAATGGTCATATTCATATATTAATGCTATTCTCACTTTTGGTTAGAAAAGCGTCTCTTTTCAGATGGTGGTGACCACTGGGATGATCCAAAGGGTACCATGGTGCTGAGAAGAAGGGACAGAGGAGTGTCCAGCACTGAAACATCTCTATCACACCCTCCAAGGCTCAGGGTCCATTGCGGGAGAGGTGGTGGAAAGAATGTAAGAGTCAATGGAAGGGTAGGACTCCTTACAATGCAGCTGTCCAGACAGAAATTGGCCTCAATATCCATGACCTTGCAGTGCCTATCAACCTTCACAAGACCCTCATAATAGGAAAAAAAAAAAAGGACAATGACATCAAAATAAAAGAGAGACTAATGGAGAGAGGGAAGGGATATGATGGAGAGCAAAGTTGTGAAGGGGAAAATGGGGGAGGGGAGGGAAATATCATGGTTTATTGTCTGTAAGTATAGAAGTTGTCAATAAAAATTTAATTAATAAAAAAATAGAAAAAGAACAGTCTACAGGAGTCAGCCAACTTAGCTCTTGCTTCTAAAATCAGCAGGAGACCAGAGGAAGGGAGGCCAGAGAAGCTATCCCCATGGTGGTGGCCGTCGTGGATTCCCACAATATTCCTTGCGGAATCAGATGTGCGTCGCCAGGTGGACGTCACTCCTTCCTCAGGGACCTTGGTGGGATGCAGTGAGCTTCGGGGGATGCAAGCTCGAGATGCGTGGCCGTTTAGGCCGTAACTAGATTTAATAGGCAGTTTATCCACTTTGTAGGGAAATGCCATGGAGGAGAGGGACAGAGATGAGCTTGGTGGGAAATCACTTTGCAATGGAGTATCCACCTGGAAAAGAAACGACATTGCAGGACCAGCAAGTGTGAAGGAAGTCTTCATCGCCATGCGCTAAGGGCGTTTCATGATGCGGGTGTGCGAAAGCGCCCGTCCTCTTTCTACTGGAAGTCACGTCCAGAAGCGTGCCAGTCAGTTTAGCATTACGCAAACCGAAGGCAGGAGGCAGTTAATAAAACACAAAGTAACCCCACGCCTTATTATCTCGGCTGCTGATTCATAGGCACGAGGCTTAGCATGGTTTCTATGCTATCTTCCAGCTGTGGCTAGTGATAAACATGGTCACAGGGAAGCACATCGCAGGGGCAGGGAGGAGGGCAGGGAGGACTCTGGGGAGCAGCTGAGGCCATACGGGGAGGGAGCTGATGTAAGGGGGGAGGGAGACAGGTGAGAGGGACTGGATGAGGCCTTGCTGGCCATCGGAGGCTCACCCGAGCTGTGGGCGGCTGAGTTCCCCCAGTGCTCTTCTCTCTCTCAGTCTTCAGCCCAAGATATTTATTCTCTGAGCAGCAATTATCTCCAAACCAAGAAAGGCCAAAGATTGCCTCCAACAGCCAACAGTGTAAGAGGTGAGGACTGCGTGCCCCAGAGCTGTCAGTGGACATATGGCCCTGCTGACACCTTGATTTTGCACTTACATCATTGTTGCAGTCAGCTCCACGTGGCTGGGACAAACATCCAACCAGCCACAGCTTGTGGGAGCAAAGGGGTTCATTTCAGGCTTATGGCATGGGGCGGGTGGGGGGAGTTCTATCTGTGGCAGAGGACGCTGGCTCACTCCATCATGCATCAGCATAGCAGAGAGAGAAAGCCCAACACAGCAAGCTCAAACCACCAGAGCTCGAACTGCCATCCACACAGCCAGTAGTTCTGGACTCAGATCTTCCCCAGTGACATGCCCCCTTGTGGAAGGATCAGCCAGCTGGGGGCTCAAGTAGGAAGTTTAATCCAAAATGAGCCGGGTGTGGTGGCGCACGCCTTTAATCCCAGCACTGGGGAGGCAGAGGTAGGAGGATCGCCATGAGTTCGAGGCCACCCTGAGACTATATAGTGAATTCCAGGTCAGCCTGGGCTAGAGTGAGACCCTACTTCGAAAAAACAAACAAACAAACAAAAACCAACCAACCAACCAAACAAACAAAAAAGAAACCATCCCAAATGACTGAGTCTATGGGGGCCAAACATTCAAACTATTGCCTTCAAACCACCATAGTCCTCTTGACATGGGAGAGTAAGATAAGGCTGCCCGAGTCACCCAGTGAGTGTGACCTTGCTGTGGTGTTGAGGAGACTAACCCGAGTGGGTGTGGTGTGACAAAACAAGAGACTCGCGGGGGTGGGGCAGGGCAGCTGCGTCTCTGTAAGAAACTCAGGCTTAGGAAGACGGCTTTGGAGTGGCAGCTGCTAGGCGACACAGGGCATCAGAACTCAGGTCTCACGACTCCCTGCCTGTCTCCTCCCGGCCCCCGCCTCCCCGGTGCCACGGCCGCAGAGGGCTGAAGTTGGGCACATGCTCTTGCTTCCTAAGGCACAGCTCTCAGGGCAATTGCAGGACTGATGAATCTGTTTGTGCTCAGTGTTTTGAGCCACGTCTTCAGGGTTCAAATTCACGAGTCCCTGCCGGGGCAGTTTTCCACCAAGCCCTGTGTGGGGTGAATGGCCGGCTCGAGGCTCAGTAGTGGCTGGACGTCAGGAGCAGAAGCCCAGCCGGGGACCACGCTGGCCGTCACGTCCCTTCTCTAGAATCCAGGCATCAGGCTCTAGTGACAATGAGCCACAGAACCCAGGGGAGGAGTCGGCCCACCTGCCTTGCATACTTCTCGGCCTGAAGCCATGTAAGGCTGCCGACACATTTCTGTCATGGAACCTTCCAGGCACCTTATGAAGCAGGTGCCACCAGAGCTCCCGCTGCACAGGTGAGGGGCCTAGGCTCCAGCGGTGGCCTACACTTCCAAGGGCACGGCACCCCCCAGGCAGCGCCACCAGGGAAGACTGGCTTTCTGAGTTCCAAAGGCCCAGCGAGCGTGTTGCTAGTGAACAGCCTCTGAGAAGTTCCTATCCTCTGGCTCACAGTTGTGAGTGCTTGACTATAATGACACTGACCTCCCCCCCCCACTCTCTCCTGTCTGCGTGGAGAACACCCCTCCTCTTGTGTGGTGAGGGGTCATTGACTGGAAACCTTCCCCAGGTCATAGCTTGAAGCTTGAAGGTGGGCATCATGCCCAGGCTGGGGATGAGGATGGTGGTATATGTTTCTGCCCCACTTCTCTTTCTGCTTCTTCATAGGACCTTTCAGTTTGTCCCGAATCCATCCTGATTAGGGAAGAACAAGAGTCACCTCGAAGGATCTGAAGAAGTGGCTGGCTGCAGGAAGCTTCTTGCTATGCAAACACTGCTTCCTGTAAAAAGCCCAGAAGGGCTGAGAAATGGCTCAGGGGTTAATTGTGCTTCCTGAATAAACTTGAAGGCCTGAGGGGACCTGTGACTTCCAGAGTTCAAATCTCCAGATCCCATACAAAACAGATGGGCATAGCCACACAAGCCAATAACCCCAGTCAGGCAGGGAAGCAGAGACAGCAGAATTGTTGGAGCCCCTCAACCTCCTGAATCAGTGAAAAGAGACTGGCTCAAAACAAGACTAGGCAAAAAAGCAATGGAGCGGGACTCCTGACGATTCTCTCTAGCCACCACGGACAATATATGGGGTGCCACAAGGGCACATATATGTGCAGAGAGAGAGAGAGAGAGAGAGAGAGAGAGAGAGAGAGAGAGAGAGAGAGGAGAGAGAGAAAGAAAGAGAGAGAGGGAGAGACAGACACACACACATACAGACACACAAGTTTTTTGAGTGTTTAGCTCAAAAAACCAGGATCCTGCTGTGGGGCATGTATATGTCCAACCTGCTTCCAGAAAGTCCTTGACAATGAGAGCAAAGCCGATCTGTGTGGAGACAGTAGGAAGGAAGAGAAAGAGGTGCGGCCTGCGGCCTGCTGGGAAACTGCTCAGAGCAGCTCGGGTGATGTGGTCTGGTGAAAAGGATGAGCGTCTGAGAGGAATCTGCATTTCTCTTTCTCCTGCTAGATTGTCAAAGGTGCAGAGAGTCCCCACTGAGTGCTGGGGTGATGGACCAGTGACCAGGTGCCATCCCTTATGGTTTTAATCGGAAATGCCCCCACAGGTTCCTGTTTGATTTTAATACTTTTATTTATTTATTAGAGTGAATGGGCATGCTAGGGCCTCTAGCCGCTGCACATGAAGTCCAGATGCATGTGCCACCTGGTGCATCTGGCTTATGGGAGTACTGGAGTCCCTAGTACCCTAGGACTTGGGTCCCTAGGCTTTGCAGGCAGGCACCCTAACCACTAAGCCATCTTTCCAGCCCAAGTTTTTTTTTAAGCACACTTACCAGCATTTTACACAGCAATGGTGGCCATTTAAAGGGACCTCCATCCCCCCAAGAATGAATGATCTGTTGAGTACCTAGATTGCACCACAAACCAGGAGTGTACAAGGTGAACAGACACGCAAGGACCCCGTGGAAAATTCAAGCCCCTTGTGATGTCTCGCTCACCTCCCACCTTTTCTTCCCCCTCTTTCCCTGCCCTTTTCTTGATTTGCAACCCAGTGCAAACCTCCTCACAACACAGCGAGGCAGAGGGGCCTGTCCACCCATGGGGCCCAGACTCTTCTAGACACTGCTTGAGACTAAACATACTCCTCTTGGAAGCCAGACCCTGGCCCACGGGACGGCTCCACGATCCTGGCTGGTCCCATAGCTGGACTGGCGCTATAACACGGACCTCAGCACCCACCCCTCCCCGGTCCTCTCTGGATTCTACACAGTGTCTTCTATGACCTATGTACTATGCCACTGGCTTGACTGGACAGATCTGGGAGAGTGGCTCATGGTGCCAGGGTTGAGCCTGAGGCTTCCTGAGTGATCACAGTACAGGGGCCGAGCTGCATCCTTCTCAGCCACCATGCTCTGGGAGGAAGTGGGCACCATGCTCTCCATCTGCCCACCAGTGCTGGCCTGGATTAGGTGCGTGTCCCGGCCAGGGCCAGGCCACATGTATGGGAGGCACGCACGCATGTCTGTGCCCACGGCCCCACAGTGGGCTGGGGCGGCTCGTGCTCACCGTGGTGTACTTGCCCAGCTGGCAGAGCGACGGGAAGGTTTCCTGGTGGGCTTTCCGGATCTTCTCTGTGAGGTCGTCCAGCTCCGCTGTCATCTCGTAGCTCTCTGCACACTCTTGCTTGGAAGGCTCCTTCTTTTTCTTATTCCTGTCATTCCTGACGGCTGGAAATGACAGGTCAGAGGTCACTCATAGCCAGCTGTGGTGGTTTGATTCAGGTGTCCCCATAAACTCAGGTGTTCTGAATGGAGATTTGGGAATTACCGCCTCCAGGAGGCAGTGTATAATTGGGGGCAGGCTTATGGGTGTTATAGCTAGTGTCCCCTCACCAGTGTTTGGCACAAACTCCTGTTCCTGTTGTCCACCTGATGTTGGCCAGGGGCTGATGTCCACCCTCTGCTCATGCCTTAGTTTTCCCTGCCTTCGTGGAGCTTCCCCTCAAGTCTGTGAGCCAAAATAATCCCTTTTTTCCCACAAGCTGCTCTTGGTCGGGTGTTTTCTGCCAGCAATGTGAACCTGACTGCAACGCCAGGCCTGTGCTCCTGAGCGGGAGGCGTCCTCTCCTAGCTGGACACCCGATGGAGCAGCGCAGGAGGACAGATCAGCCCCCTGACCCCCTCCTCCCGTGAGAGGCTCTGCATAGCTGACCCGTAGGCCTTTCCCAGTGTTCTTGCACCAGTTAGTCAGCTTGGACAAGTTCCCCTGCTGACCAGCTGCCTTGAAGTGGAAAGGAGGCTTCCAAGAGCACCACCCAGGTCCCAGGGGTGCTGTGAGTGAGGCATAGTGCAGGGACCCTTTGTCCCTGAGCAAAGCCCTTGTTGCTTCACAGCAAGGGTGGCCTCACTTGGCTTCTGGTTTCTTTGCTTTCTGGTTTTCTTTCTTTTCCTCCCTTCCTTCCTCTCTTTATTTCTTTCTTTTTGAGAGAAAGAGAGGGAGGATGCACCAAGGCCTCCAGCCACTGCAAATAAACTCCAGATGCATGTGCCACCATGTGCATCTGGCTTATGTGGGTACTGGGGAATCAAACCTGGGTCCTTAACTGCTAAGCCATCTCTCCAGCCCTGCATTCTGGCTTTCTGAATCAACTGACTGGCATGTGAAGAAATTCCTCTTCCAAGTCAAGGAGCCTAGACAGCTCATGTCCCTCCATGTTTTCTATTCACTAGGCTTTCTGTGTTAACTGTCTGATCTGTCATTCATGATGCTGTTGAAAAAGAGTGCAGGTCCTCAGCCAAGACAACCATTCATTCATTCGCCTGCTCCTTCACAGCTACCCACTTATAAGTCTCATGTGGCCAGCTGAGCCTGAGAGGGTGCCCACCATCTGCTGCACATAGCCCCAGCCTAGCAGGACACTGGAACATGAATAGATGTGGTAGCTTGAACCAAATGTCCCCCATAAACTCATGTGTTTGAATGCCTGGTCCTCAGATGAGAGCAAGGTGGAGCCTTGCTGGAGGAGATGTGTTATTAGGGGCAAGTTGAGGGGTGTGATAGCCAGCTCCCCCTTGCCAGAGCTCAGCTCACTTTCCTGCTGCTGTTTCCACCTGCTGGGGTAGAGGTGACGTCCAGCCTCTGCTCATGCCATGCTTTCCCCTGCCGTCATGGAGCTTCCCCTCGAGACTGTAAAGAAAAAACCCTTTCCTCCCACCAGCAACTTCTGGTCGGGTGCTTTGTTCCAGCAACAAGAAGGCAGGTGCCAACAAAAGGACTGGGGGCTCGGGGCCCGGTGCTCTGAAGCCAGGCCTCCACATCTAGCTGGAAGTTTTCGAGCCTGGCTCTGAATTCCTGAAGGGAACCTGAAGCCCAAGAGATAAACCAGGGAAACTGGATCACATGATTCCTTTAGGGAGCCCATGTTTCCTGGGGTGCCAGGCTGGAGGCCATCTGCTGTATAAGCCATCCATGCCACCCGGGAATGTGTAATGCAAGGCGATGCAGGCCATAATCTGATTTGTCCAGGAGGATTTGACCAGACCTGTCGCCCCAAGGGCACATGGGCCACCTGAATATGCACCCTTCATGCTAGGAGAGTCCCATAGCCCTGACTGGGAAGAGGGTGAGGGCAGAGGAGGGTGGATGAGCAAAGGCACAGGGAGGTGGTGGGAGGGAGGATGGGAGAAAGGAGAGGGGCCACTGGGAAGCATGGCGTCTTGACCACTGAGGTGAGAGCTTGGTTGACAGAAGCTCACTCCTCTTTCCAGGAGGCAAGTTTACGCCTATTAACAGATGAAGACACACCCTGGAGAGGCCAAGTTTATGAGGCTGACAAGTTCTCTGCTCATCTGCGCCCACTCGCTGCCAAGGAAGCGGGCGTGTGGGAGAGCAACTTGATAGCGCCTTCCTTCCTGGGCCCCTGAAACGGCGCTGCTCAAGACACACGTAGGTGAGGCCAGGGTTGGGGTCTGTGAAGAGCAGCCCCTGGGCCCCTGTGACCGGTCTTCCCTGTGCGGATGGAGACGGGAAAGGCCACATGTTACCGAGCAGGGATGGCACAGGGAAAACTGTTGTCGGGGGACCCGCAGGGGCAGGAGGGCAGCACAAGGTGGCAGGTACACCTCCCCAAAGCTCTCCCGAGAGGGGACATTGTGACCTGAACGTGGGCGGGGGCAGTGCTCAGGCATTTGTGCTGAAATCAGAATCCTCCTCCCCGGGGGGGTTCCAGAGGTCCTCTTTAGCAACAAGGGCTTTTCCCGACCAGCCCTGGGGAAGAGCGGGGCATTCCCTGCCGAGTTACTGAGCACTCAGTGATTACTGCCCCAGGCACACACAGCTCTGTCCTGTAGCCAAGATGGGAATGACCCAAATGCCCACCCACTGATGCACATGTAAACCACATATGGCTGTCACCCAATGGAATGGTATTTGTCATTTAAAGGAGTGATCTGGGCTGAAGAGATGGCTTAGTGGTTAAGGCATTTGCCTGCAGAGCCTAAGGACACAGGTTCAATACCCTAGAACCCATGTAAGCCAGATGCATAAGGGGGCACATTCATTTGGAGTTTATTTGCAGTGGCTAGAGGCCCTGGCACATCCATTCTCATTCATCCATCCTCTCTCTTTCTCTAATAAGTAAACACATAAATAATTCCTTTAAAAAGGAATGATGCTAATGCATGCTGCAGCTGGTTGCCAAGGGCCACAGAACACGTGCTTTCTTCTGGTATGCAGAATCCTCACACAGAAGGCAGTTTAGTGGTTATTCAGGGCTGGGGTGCAGAGACACCGTTTTTCCTTGAGATGAACATGCTGCAGACAGTGGTGCAGATTGGGTAGCTCTGTAAACACAACATACTGAACTGTAGACCTTAACATGACACACGTTAGGGTATGTGACTTAAGTCAGAAGGACAGTTGAATATCTCCAGTGAGGCCACAGATCTCTGTCCTCCGGGACCAGCCGACTAGACTCAGAGGACCCTGTCCACAGCCTGACAAAGAAGCCACTGACAATGGTGAGGTGACGAAATCTGTGGGGCGCGGGTGAAGAAGCTGTCATCACCCATTTCACAGCCCAGGAAGCTCCTCTCAGAAACTGGCTGTGAGAGAGTTCAGTGGGCAGCGCAGAGAAGCCAAAAGGGACCACAAAGAAGTAGACAAGCCCAGCCCATGCTCTTCAGGGGTTCTGACTCCCGAGAAGGCCTCACTGACCCACAACCAAGGGCTCCTGGGAGTTAGTACAAGTCTCCAGGGAAGAGCAGCGTTAGTGACATTGTTGTCACTGTATTGGAGTGCAGTCCATCATGACGCCAAAGTGTCAATCACCCCTTGTAGCCACCAGCAAGGGCAGGCATCCATGCAGATGGGAGGGTGAGGGAGAGCTGGCCAGGCTGTGTCCTGACGGTGGCTCCAGGCCTGCTCTGAACCTGTCGTACAGGGCAGTGTGAAAGTTCTATGACGGAAACCAACCGGAGCCCTGTGAGCGAGCCGGTGTCTGAGTGAGGGTCCCCAACCAGAATGGGGAAGGTGTCACAGGGGAATGGGGAGGGTGCATTGAGGGCAGCCTGTGCTATGTGGTAGCCTTGGTCGTTTGTACCCCAAAGGTATTTGGCTAGCTCATGCACCAACCTATCCACCATGGCCCAGGGGTCATGACAAGCTACAGTCTAGCAGGAGCAGGTGTTGATGGGGGTGGGGTGAGGGACCTGGATGGCACTGTCAACCCGCCTCAGAGCCTGCCTTCCACAGCGCATCTCCCCGCTCAGGGAGAACTGGAGGACAGCGGCTGTATTGCATCTCCTCTGTGTTCCCAGGCTGCATTCGATACTCGACCCACAGAGGGGCTCAGGGACTGTCTTATGGCTGACAGGGAGGGTGTGTGACTAAATGTGGTATACCAGGGCTGGAGAGCTGGCTTAGCAGTTAAGGCACTTGCCTGTGAAGCCTAAGGACCCAGGCTCGAGTCCCAGTACCCATGTAAGCCAGATGCACAAGGTGGCACATGTGTCTGGAGTTCATCTGCAGTGGCTAGAGGCCCTGGAGTGTCCATTCTTTCTCTCCCTCTTCCCTCTTTTTCTGCCCCCTCTGTCTAATAAAGAAATATATATATATATTGGTTTTTCAAGGTAGGGTCTCACTCTGGCTCAGGATGACCTGGAATTCACTATGTACTGTCACGGTGGCCTCGAACTCACAGTGACCTCCTACCTCTGCCTCCAGAATGCTGGGATTAAAGGCGTGCACCACCATGCCCGGCTAAAAAATATTTTTTAGAAATGTGGTGTTTTGTTCACTGCCAGGCCCTGTGTGGGGCAGAGTAGAGCTCACCCGAACCTCTGGCTTCCAGAAATTAACAGCCTCACTGTCACCTCGGGGCTGCAGAGAAATCACTAACTGCTCCCCACACCTTTCGCAATGGCCAGGAGGGTGATGAAGTGGTGGTGGGGGACACTCCAAGGGTCAGGAGTGTGATTTATACACACGATAAGACCTGGCCCGCTGTTTGCCAAGCACTTCTTGAACTAAAGGTGCTCTATAAAATATCAAGTATGCGCTTTGTGAGGGGCTAAGTGCTACAAATCAGATTTGGTGGCATAAAAGTAACGTATTTATGATCCACTATCATATTGCAAATGAAATGAATGTAATAAAAGTGTCACTTATACAAATACCTCTGATGTACGGATCTCGACCTATGAATATGAAAACAGACACCCAAGCACTTTTATTTGAATGTCTAATCATGGAAATAAATGAAGTCATGTTCATTTTAATGTGAGCACTTGTGCATGTATCTGGAATATTGATTTCCATGCACACAATAAAATTCAATGCAGGAAACATGCAAAAGATGTGAGTCCCACTTGGACTCAGGAAGAGAGAAAAACAATGCTTCACTACAAAGTCCTTTGTGTTAAAAAAAATCGAAAATATGATCATGAGCTATTTTTGTCCACAAAGTTTTTTTTACATCCAGTTTAGCCAAGGGTGCGTGGTGGTCTATTTATTCTTGCTTGAAAATTAAGGTCTGAAATTTGCACACCTCGACTCCGCAGCTCCGTGCTAACTGTAAGAATAATGGGTCACAGTTGGTGATTGAAGCGATCTGGCTGTCACGCATGGACGAGGCTCTGTAACTACTGTACTGATAAGCTCAAGAGAGCAACTTAACAATATGGTTTAATCCTGGTTTAAAGACCATTTTCTGAACTAATTATGTAAATGAACTACCGTGGATCTGAAGGTTGGTAGTGGGTCTATTTCTAATTGTTAAGAGGCATGCTTTTCCCAGAACTTCAGGGTTTGAGAGTTGGTGCTTAAGCATTCAACATAGGATGCCTCACCATGAAGTTGGGGGAGCTGCGTTTCATGAACGCTCCCTCCCTCCACATCTGAATCTCCTCAAAGGTGGAAACTGTTTTATTCCTAATGCAGCACCTGTCACGGACGCACTGGTTGGAACTTAAACAAATAAACAGAGAAAGAGGGGTGACTGGAGGGATGGAGCTGAGCGCCTCACTATTCAGAACATGGGGGCCTTTGGAACCAGCAGCCTAAAGGTGGGGGCATCCAGGGAGTCTATGGATTGAGGGTTCTTCATTCCCTGCGACCTTGATTTGGTATCCCCAGGCAGCTGCAAGCCTGTGTGTGATAGTGTTTGTGCAAGGGCTTCTAGAGGTGACACAGGCCCCACGTGGCTGCAGAGCCAGGCATCACGGGGTGCCCACCATGCGGGGGGCAGGCATGGAGCATGCTCAGACTTTTGCAGACTCATGGATGTCCATGTCTTGGGGAAACAGACTGAACAAGGATTTTGTAGCCCAGATGAGCTTTGTAAAGTGTCTCGAAGCAGTTTGAGAAAACACCCACGATACCATCTGTGGCAGGGCTACCGTACACGAACGAGGCTCTTCAACCCGTTCTAAGTGCACGTTAGACATGAAGACTGCGTCTTTGGTTGGATGCTCTTCCAACCTCCTTCCCTTAGTCGGGGCTGGTGTGGCACAGGGGGAGTGCATTCCTTTCTTCCAGCCAGCGTGGTGACCACCCTTGCAAGGCAATGGCTTAGAGTTTGCAGGTCCTGTTTCAGCCACATACCTGCTCTTTGCGTCATGTGAACTCCAGCAGACATCTGCAGTTCAGCTGTACAGATGTGGGCAACAACGCTGGCTTTGGTGGCAGAGACCTGTCACCCCCACCACTATGGAGGCTGAGGCGGGAGGCACCCAAGTCCAAGGCCCACCTATGTTATGGGTGGAGTTCAAGACAAGCCTGGACAACTTCGTTATCTGTTCCAGAATAAAAGTTGACAGAGGGCTGGGGAAATAGGACAGTGGTGAACTGCTTCCTACCGTGTATGAGGCTTTGGGCTTAGTAGCCTGTACTGCCAAGCAAGTCAGAAAATAAACGGATACACTCCTGCCCCGGAACAGAGGGCAAAGAAAACATTTAACATGCTATGTGCTGGATGAGTTCAATTAAGCGCGCAGTTCTGAGGGGCCTTGCTTCACAGTCGCTGGCACTGTCCACACTTTCTCTGGCAGCAAGGGGCTGCCGTCAATGATGGCTTTGCCTAAATCTTATCCGTAGGAGGCTGTGTATCTCTGGCTCTGGGTCTGCGACATAGTTCTCCCACATGGAGAAGAGATGAGACTTAATTGGTGGCATAAAACTTAGTCTAGCAATGGCAATGGAAGACGTAGAGCCTGACCCTGCACTTTGATTTATTTAATGTTGTTTTATTGTTGTTTTTAGAGGTAGGGTCTCAATATGTAGTTTCAGGGTGGTCTCGAACTCATGGTGATCCTCCTACTTCTGCTTCCTGAGTGCTGGGATTAAAGGCGTGCACCACCACGCCCAGCAGTTTTGGTTTTTAAACTGAGAGCCTTCATATATGAACACATTACATATTGGTCGTAGACCTATTTGGTTGTGCTCTTAAGCTCGTTCTCTCCTGTCCCTGTTCCACTCAGGCCCTCCGCAGTGGGGCATCAGTATTCACTGTGGGGTCAGGAATGCACCAGCCAGTCTTTGCGTGTGTGTGGCACGAGAGAGGGTTCAATCCCTCAGAATACACTTTTCCATCCTGTGGCTCTTACAGTCACTCTTCCCACTTGCTGCAGCGTTCCCAGACTCTTGGAAAGTGTGTTCTAAGTCTCTGTAAGAGTTTGCGTGTACGTCCCCCAGTAGACTCAGGTGTTTTTCATTAACAAACTTGTGTCCAGATGCCTGGCTAGAGGAGGTGTCACTGGGGTTGGATCCTAGGGTCCAGCCCTCAGGTGTCCCTGGGGGCAGATCTGAATTCCAGCCTCAGGGATGCGGAGTGGGCTCTGCCTGGGTCCCTGCTGTTTGGCTGCGGGGTTTTGCTCTTGCTTGTGGGGCTGGCTGCTGGTTTTGTCTCTCTCGATCTGTGAAAGGGGGGGCAGCTTCTTCTGCCATCAGTGGAACTTCAAGTAAATCCGGTTCCTCCCATAAACTGGGTCTGTTTGGAAGTCCATTCCAGCAGTGGGGAGCTGACTTCTATGTTGAGCCCTCAGCAGCTGCAGATTTTCTGCTTTGATGAGTTTTGAGTGTCCTCTGTGTCTGGCCCTGCACTTTTTAAAAAAATATTCTATTTTTTAAAAATTATTTATTTGACAGAGAGAAAGAGGCAGAGTGAGAGAGGGAGAGAATGGGCATGCCAGGACCTCCAGCCACTGAAAATGAACTCCAGATGCATGCACCCCCTTGTGCATCTGGCTTACGTGGGTCCTGAGGAATCAAACCTTTGGCTTTGCAGGCAACCACCTCAACTGCTAAGCCATCTCTCCAGCCCTGGCCCTGCACTTTTAAACCTTGAGTAAACACACACCTATCACACCATCACTGATTGCTATTCTTATTCAGCTAGGACAATCACAAAACAGTTTCTTATTCTTGCCAGGAAAAGTTTTAGGCCCTGCCCACCTCTGTCACAATATATAGACGCGATGGAAATGACTACTGTAGATTAAAAATAAAAGGAAACACTGGACAAGGGGGACAGTGGGTTCAATGCCAACAGCTGCATTTTAGTTCATCATTCACTAGCTGAGAACACTCATGAGTCTCTCTCTGTCTCTGGCATATGTGTGTGTCCGGGTACATATGTGCCTGTGTGTATAGAGGCCTGAGGTTGGTGTTGGAGATCTTTCTCAGTTACTCGCCATCTTATTGAGGCAGGGTCTCCTCAGTGAGCCCGCAGCACACTGATTCAGCTAGACTAGCTCTCTGTCTCGGTCTCCTCAGCTCTGAGATGACAGGCATGGGCCACCACACCCAGAACTCACCCCCAGAACTCAGGTCCCCTCACGCTTGTGTGCTCAGCACTTCACCCACTGACCTCCAGCCCTTGTGACAGCGTCTTCATATCTCTGAACCTCAATTTCTGCATCTACCAGATGACAACATGCATTACTGTCAGTCAGATACATAACATATATAGAAGTAGTTGGGCCACAGAGGGATTGGGGAAATGAGCAAGAGTGCTGCTTTCTTGGTGAACCTGCTATCAGCACAAGGGTGAAGGAGATAGACACTGAGGATACTCAACATCTACCACAGCAAAGGCCCAGAGGCTCCTAAGAGCCCATCATTGAAGTAGACTTAAAACTCACCCACCATGGCTCAGGAAATATTGCAGAAGAGGGGGTAGAAGGATTGTTGGAGCCACAAGTTGGGACATTATGCTCAGAGACATTGCGTCTTGCCATAACTGACTGCTGCCCCCACAATCCCCATAGAGTTGACCTGCATTACCTACAAGAAGGGCCTTTTTGGAAAGGGGGCAGGAGGAGGGAAACGATGGTGCCATCATGTGTTGTTTACATAGTAATATGTCCATATCTAATTGTTCTTTTTCTTTCTTTCTTTTCTTTTTTTTTTTGGTTTCTCAAGGTAGGGTCTCACTCTAGCCCAGGCTGATCTGGAATTCACAGGGTGGCCTCGAACTCTCAGCAATCTACCTACCTCTGCCTCCCGAGTGCTGGGATTAAAGGCATGTGCCGCCACGCCTGGCTTCCTTATCTAATTTTTTTAAAAAGGAAAAAAAGTAGTTGGGGGCTGAAGAGATGACTTAGTGGTTAAGGCATTTGTCTGCAAAGCCTAAGGAAGGACCCAGGTTTGATTCCCTAGTACCCACAAAAGCCAGATTCACAAGGTGGCACATATGCATGGAGTTTGCAGTGGCTGAAGGCCCTGGTGCACCCATTCTGTCTCTCTCTTTCTCTCTCTCTCTAATCAGTAAAAAAAAAAAAAAAAAAAAAAAAAAACTTTAAAAAATATTTGAAATATTGAACTAATTTATTTATTCAACAAATATTTATTGAGTGCTGAAGTTGCAAAAGATATTGAGTCCAGTAAAGAATGGCATCTCCCAGGCTGGAGAGACGGCTCAGAGTTTAAGATACTTGCCTACAAAGCCCAATGACCTGAGTTTGATTCCCCAGTACCCATGTAAAGCCAGATGAACAAAGTGGCTTGTGCATCTGAAGTCTGTTTGTGGTGGCTCTGGCATGCCCATTTACAAGTAAATCAATAAAAATATTTTTTTTTTAAGAAAGAAAGGGATTTTTGAACCTGGCATGGTGGCACATGCCTTTAATCACAGCAGTTGAGAGACAGAGGGAGGAGGACTGCCTTGAGTTCAAGGCCACCCTGAGACTATAAAGTGAATTCCAGGTCAGCCTGAGCTAGAGTGAGATCATATCTCAAAAACTAAAGCATAAAAATAAAAAAAAAACCCCAAAAAATAAATGTACAAAACAGAATGGGATTTTTCAAAATAAGTGAAACACACTTGATGATATAGAATGTGAATTTAATATACAAGCAATGCATTGAGATCTGGAATATTCGACCAGCAGTAGAGGAATGAAAGTGTAAATAAGCAATGGGGAGGAGGAAAGGAAGACAAGGGGATGAAACAGAATGGAATGGAAAGTGGGAAAGAAAAAGAATTTTCAGCCTGGCGTGGTGGTGCACGCCTTTAATCCCAACACTCGGGAGGCAGAGGTAGGAGGATCACCATGAGTTCAAGGCGACCTTGAGACTACGTAATGAATTCCAGGTCAGCCAGGGCTAGAATGAGACCCTACCTCGAAAAACCAAAAGAAAAAAAACAAAAGGGGGCTGGAGAGATGGTTTAGCGGGTAAGCGCTTGCCTGTGAAGCCTAAGGACCCCGGTTCGAGGCTCGGTTCCCCAGGTCCCACGTTAGCCAGATGCACAAGGGGGCGCACACGTCTGGAGTTCGTTTGCAGAGGCTGGAAGCCCTGGCGCGCCCATTCTCTCTCTCTCCCTCTATCTGTCTTTCTCTCTGTGTCTGTCGCTATCAAATAAATAAATAAAAAAATTAAAAAAAAAAAAAGAAAAGAAAGAAAAAGAATTTTCATTCCAGATAAGGCCAGCGCCACGTGACGGGAGAGCCGTGGGAAGAGGACACAGGGCAGGCGGAACACTTGTAAGAGGACATCAGGGCCGTCTGTTACGGCAGGACTTTGTCTCTGAACTTGGCTTAGAGAACAGGAGTAACCAGTTCACCTTCTTCGGAGTTGGCTTTTCACCTGCTGTCCGGCACATCTGGCTGTCTGCATGGGAGGCGGACCAGAGGCCTGCAGGCTTTCCTGGTGTTTTCCAAACACCCCTCTAGGACGTCAGCATAGAGAGGCTGTTGCATATTTTCAAATAAATCCAAAAAAGCTAACCTTTAGAGAACTGGTCTACATGTATGCCCACATGACATACTTAATTTAAATAAAAAATCTCTCTTTCGTAACATTTCACATGGTTATACCATTTATGATGGTATGTCCCCAAGTGATATGCTATGGGCCCTTGAAATACAAAGGTTTTTCTAACGGGTTTCAAAATCACCAAATGCAGTTCTTGCTCATAATAGCTTTGTTCTAAAATATCCTATGTTTTACTTTTTTAGTGTTGGTATTTCATGTATAAAATGTATGCTAGGCAACTGTTGGATATGATTGGTTAATTAATGATAACATTTCCATTAATTATGCATCTGAAGTACCTTTTAGCTGCAAGGTTTTAGCCAATTTAATCCACATATCAATTCGTCTCTTTGCCTATTCACCCAGTCCTTTCAGCTACCCATTCATCTTCCTGCCTATGTTTATCTTTACATCTATCCCTTTGTCCATGATTCGGTAGTCTGTCCATCTGTACTATCCAGACTATCCACTGGTCTATCTACCTGTCCATCCACTTATATGCCCTACCGTTGTTTTTATTTTCTCCATACAACCATCTCTCCATCCCTCTCCCATCCATCCATCCACCCACCCATCCATCCATCCACCTACTTGTCCATCCACCAATCCATCTACCCATCCATTTACTTCTCTTAAATAGCTGTTGAAGACTTATTTACGTGATATCTGGCACTGTGAGCAATGTGAAAAAAAAATAAACAAAAGAGGATACCACTTCAAGAGAGTCACACCCGAGCAAAAGACACAGGTCATCTGAGCACATCATTGTCATGTACCACACAAGATGCAGTGGGAAGCATTTACTCATTGATTCAGTGAAAGGAATGGAGTCCAAGAAGGCAGTTGTGAGATGGCACTCAGACCCATGGACTAGGCAGTTAACAGCGCTGCTGCTGGGATGGGGACAGTGCCGAAGAGAAGACTCTTGAGTTGAGTGGCCCGAAGGACCGGGCAGGCCTGCTCACTTGGCATCCTTGGTGCATGTGCAGGGCTTTTCCTATAAAGGATACCTTGTGATGGTTAATTATCATTGTAAACCTGACAGGATCTAGAGTCTCCTAGGAGACAAGCCTTTGGACATGTTGTGTGTGAGTGTGTGTGTGTGGGGGGGATGTGGAGTAGTTGAGATGGGAAGATGGATTCTATCAATGACACCACTCCATGGGCTGCAGTCTTGGACTAGGAGAAAGAGCTGAGCACTAGTGATTCATATCTCTCTGTTTTTTGATTATGGATTGAGTCCATCAGCTTCCTTCTGCTCCTGCCACCATGACTTTCCTGCCACAGTGGACTGTATACCCTTGAACTACAAGTGAAAATAATAAGCATTTCCTCCCTAAGTTGCTTCTTATCAGGTATTTTGTTACAGCAACAAGGAAAGTAACTAATGTAGGAAATTGGTACCAAGAAATATGATTGTTGCTATGAGAAACCCAGCCATGTAGTTTATCAGCCTTTGGAACTGGCTTGCAGGAGGAATGGGGAAGAGTTCTGACTCAGGGCTAGAAGGTCCCTAGAGTGCTGTATGTAAGGAGAGCTCAGTGTGCCACCATGGTGGGAGTTTGGAAGACTGAAATGAAATGAAAAACACAGGCAGCTGAGTGAGGCTTGTGAGGTTTCAGAGGGAAATGAGGGTTTGATGGGCACTTGGCTAAAGACTACCTATGTTCTACCCTGGCAACAAATCTGGCTGAATGTTGTACATGTAGTGAGAACTTGAGATAGCTTGAATGGAAAGGTAATTGACTAATTTGTTTGGAGAAGGAAATCTCAAGACAGGATAGCATTTAGGCTGTGGGATTGCTCAGTATACAAGTTTAGGCCTGAGTGAGACAGAGCAAAGGTCGACCAGAAAGAGGAGAAATGCGGCTGGGTGAGGAAGGGAGTATGAGTGAGTTCAAAGTGATAAATGAAAGTCCCTCCAAGGAGAAAGCTGGAGCTTTTCCCTGAGACAGCAGAAGAGGTGCCTGGAAGGCAAGACCCCCACTCATTGAAGGCTCCACGTTGTGAAAATGGAGATGCATTTGAAAAGAGAGAGCCTGGTCTGAGGATCCCTCTAAAAGGATGGCTTGCTCAAAATAGCCACGTAGGACAATGTCTCCCTAGCATCAGCACACAAAGGCGGATGGGACTATGGTCCAAGGGGGCCAGGCTGTATCCTGATGGATCACGGCAGTGACACCTCCATGCTGCTGTCCTTGGAAGCATGAACGATGCCAGGGTGAGACGGCACATTGTCTCCTCATGGTTCCAGAGAGCTGCTGAGGCCAGGCAATGTGTAGCAGAGTCGCGGTCCCTGCAAGTAGGTCCTTAGAGGTCACGGTGAGAATCGGTGTAGGTGAACCCTAAGTTACAATGACGACATCCAAGATGTCCAGGGGCACCGTGGGCAGGAGCGGGGACACACGTGCCGCAGGCAGCAGAGCAGGAGAGGTGGGCAGCTCAAGTCCTCTGAGAGCCCAGATGACCTCTTCACCAGCCCCAGATGCCAGACACAAAGCTGCAGGATTTGGTGTTTGCTCTGCTGGGTTTGGGTCTTGCTGTGGCTCAATCTTTCCTTGCTATGACAAAATTCCTCCCTTTTGGAACACGTCATGTATACTGGAAAAGTGCTTAATTTTACAAGAGCTTCGGTAAGCAATTGCTTTGAGTGTCAGGAGGGACTTTGGACTTTTGAACAATGTTGGTTTCAACCTGTTAAGAACTATGGGCACTTCTGAAGCTTACCTGAATGCCTGCTACACATGAGACAGCTGGAGCCACAAGCCTAAGGCAGTGAGGAGTGGGGTGGGGGTTTAAGACCTAAAAGTAATATGTTTGTGTGCCAAGGGGTGAGAGTCTGAACATTTACATTGACTGTGAACTTGAAAGGACCTCTAGGAGACCAGTCTCTGGGTATGTCTGTGAAACATTTCTAGGCGGGCTCACTGAGGTGGGAAGACCCATGCTAACTGTGGGTGGCACCATCCAGAGGACGTGGGTCTTGGACTGAGTAAAAAGGAGTGAAGTGGGCACAAGGGTTCATCGCTCTCTGCTTCCTGACTGTGGACTGAAAGTGACTAGACAGGATCTGTTTCTGCCAGCCCACCATTCCCATCATGGTGACTGAATCCCCTTAGACTGTAAGCCAGAACTAGCCCCTCCCCTCTTAGGTCGTTTCTTGTCAGGTATTTTGTCACAGCCACAAGGAACATCACTAATATAATGCCCAATGACATCTCTTAAAACAAGGGGGCTCTGCAGGGTAGGGGGCATTCTGGAGGAAGAAGAAGATGGGTGCAAAGGCTTGAGGGTCAGAAACAGCATGGCTACAGGACAGAAGTTAGCTTTGGCACAGCCTTAAGGGACGGGGGGGAGGGTCTCAGCGGGGAGGCTAGAAGGGCAGGGAGAACATTCTGGGTGTAAAGAGTATGAGGAGGACTGCAAAGGAAGAAACTACAAGAAGAAACAACAGACTGAATGTGGGAAGGAGGAAGACTTAGTGTTTTCTGTTTGCTTGCTTTAAGAGCAGGTCTCACTATGTAGTCCAGGTTAGCCTCGAACTTGAGCTCTTTCTGCCTTGACCTCCTGAGTGCTGGAATGACAGAGTTGCAGTGAAGTCTGGCTGCTATGAAGATTTTAGCCCAGCTCTGGGCTACTCACGGCACCACAACAAAGAGTAAAATTAGAGTGGCCAGTGGGGAGTCGGGAACTCATTTGGGGCAGAGAGATGGGTTTGGTTCAGAACTGCAGGTGTAAATTCTAGATGTTGTTAGAGGTGGCACTGTGGATTTAGCTAGACAGCTGCACTTAAGTTACATTAAGAGCTTCGAACCTTTGGCATGATGCTTGATGTTCTGAGAGAGGGTTAATCATCTGAGAGGGCGTGGGAATAAAACAGAGAGCCTGAGACTGACACTTGGGAGGTATCAGTGGAAAACGACACAATGACCAGGGGTCACGAGCCAAAATAACTCAGACCTGGAAGCCAGTGGAGCCAAGAACTCCATCGGCAGCAGCCGACTACAGAGTCCACCACATCACCCGTCAAGGAGGAAAGAGGAATGGAGTGTATTGGTTTTGGCACTGGAAGACTTGGAGAATTTTTTAACAATATTTTTTATTTATTTATACACTTGGGAGGTAGGCACCCCAGGGATTCTTGCCATTGCAAATGAACGCTAGATCCTCATGTGACTTTTTTGCAGCCCACCTATGTAGGTAGCTTGGGAATTGAACTCAGCCTGGCAGGCTTTTCAAGCAAGTGCCTTTAACCACCGCGTCATCTGGTCAGCTAATGTGGTCACTTTCGAGAGAAGACTTATACCAGAGCTCTGAGGATGGCTGCCAGACTTGGGTGGGGAGGAGGTTGGTGGGAAGAAAGGTTAAGAGGAGGCAGAGAAAGTCCTTTAAAAATCAACCTAGGAAATGAAATAATTGAAGGAGATCATTTGGAAGCAGGGTTTCAGTAAGAATCCAGAGAGGAAGACAGTCGACCTCCATGTCTGCAGCTAGCGAAAGGCTGTGTGGCGGTGACTTTGCTCTTGCTGTGAATACCTGACCAGAGCAGCTCGTGGAGACAAGAGATTATGTGGTTTACAGATCCACTGGACAGGACCCATCATGGCGAAAGCACTACGGAAGTGGGAACCGGTAGTCACATGGACAAGCAGGAAATAGCAAAAGAGCAAACAGGAAGTGGGGCTGGGCTATAATAAGCCTAGTCCCACCCTCAGGGACCCACTTTCTCCCCCAATCCTCCACCTTCTAAAGGTTCTGTACCTTCCTAAACAGCGCCACTAGCTGGAGACCAAGTATTCAAACACATAAGCTGCTGGGGAGTATTTCACCTTCAAACAATAGCAGCCCGGTGAGTCTGAAGTTGCCCAACTGTAGAGGCCCACGCTGCAGGGAGATTCTGAAAGGTGCATTCACCTGTCTATTCAGATGTCTAAACAGAGGCTCCCAGCAGCCTGGACTTGGCCCAAGGTTAAGGGAAGGGGTTGTAAGCCAAACAAGATGCTGACCACAGTTCAGGGGTCATGTGGTCTTTGGTATCTTGTCAGAGAGGCTTAAAAAATAATAATATATAATATAATATGTAATAAATATAAAATATTATTATTATTATTATTGCTGTTGCCCAGGCTGACCTGGACTTCACTCTGTAGTCTCAGGGTGGCCTCGAACTCATGGCGATCCTCCTACCTCTGCCTCCCAAGTGCTGGGATTAAAGGTGTGGACCACTATGCCTGGCTTAAAAAAAATTATCATTGGGCTGGAGAGATGGCTTAGCGGTTAAGCGCTTGCCTGTGAAGCCTAAGGACCCCGGTTCGAGGCTCGGTTCCCCAGGTCCCACGTTAGCCAGATGCACAAGGGGGCGCATGCGTCTGGAGTTCGTTTGCAGAGGCTGGAAGCCCTGGCGTGCCCATTCTCTCTCTCTCCCTCTATCTGTCTTTCTCTCTGTGTCTGTCGCTCTCAAATAAAAAAATTAAAAAAAAAATTAAAAAAAAAAGAGTGAAAATCTTTAAAAAAAATTATTATTAAGTAGACACTTTGTTGTATGAACAAATCACATGTTGGTCCCATTCCCCTCCTCCCCATCCCCATTCCTGCCCCACTGAGGGCCACTCTCGGTGCAATGGGGTGACTTGTGCTCACCACGGGGTTATGGGTTATGAGAGCAGCAGTCACTCAGTGGGAGGATCAGCGGCGGGGTGGGGGTGGGGGATCATGCCTCTGGAGACTCCTGCCCACACCGAAGTTCCTACAATCCCTCGTTCCTCTCTTCTGCAATGTTCCCTGAGCCTTGGGGGTTGGGGGGTGTCATAAGTCTACTTCAGTGTTAAGCTCTCAGAAACTTCTGGATTTCTGCTTTGATATGTTTTGAGTGTCCCCAGCGTCTCTTGCCACTAGCTCGCAAGTGGCCAAGGAACAAGAGAGGGACGCAGGATGCACGGGGTTCCAGGTTTCTGTGCTGCAGTCATCTGCGGTCACGCAGGGTGCGTCTTGTGCCACTAACTGGCTGGACCTGGGCTCAGAAATGACCGGCTGCAGCCAGAGCCCTGGGAACCTCGGTTGGGCGGCGGAACGGTAGCCGGGGACAGAGACAGCTAATCCCTTCGTCCCACTGCTTGTTTCTGCTTTCAGCTTTTCTAGGAGTTGAGGGGGAAACCCCTCGGCTTGTGGAACTCCACATTCAAGATGCTACTGGGTGGGATACAGCAGGAAACCAAAGTGCTGGGCACGCTTTCTGTTTGTCCGCCTGTCTCTCTCTCTCTGTGGTGTGTGTGTAAGAAAGCTCACCTGTAGGTGTTACTATGAGAAAACACACACGTTTCCTGGCTCTTGCCTTTGAAATGCAAACACAGGAGATATTCCAACCCACGGTGGAGACTCAAGCTCCACTCCTCCCTCACCACAGGCATTTCTTAAATCACCAGTCTGGTGCATGACCAAGACTTCTCCCTCACCCCTGCAGCCACAGCTGCAAGTACAGATTGTCCCAACAGAAGCAATTACTCCCATCCAAAGCCCTCAGGGATGTCCTCTGAGGGATGAGGGGAACCCGCTTTGTGCCCTGCCAAGGGTGTGCTGTGCACTCTCCTCCATGTGGACACAGTGCTGCGTCTTTCCCATCACACGTGCAGGAATGAGGCCACACAGACACTGACCACAGGGACAGAACTTGAACAAACGACTATATAATTCCAAAGCTATATGCCATGCATAAAATAATCCCCCAAAGATTGATATTTGCAAGAAGAAAGAGGACTGTAATTAGAGAATTTTTCTGCTTGGCCTTGGCTGCCCCTGAGTGATATTGAGGGCTCACTCCTTGGCCAAATGGGTCCCCGAGAGTAAATGTCAAAAAAGGAAACGGCCAAAACAAGCCGCTCCCCCAAGCCAGTCTGCGTTCACAGGACTGTGGCCAGCCTGGCCTTCCTCAGGGAACGTAGTGCTTTCTTGCTACACCTACGTCAGCCCAGTGGCCCAGTGTATAGAGAAGGCCACGTCCTGCCTAGAGCTCTCTGCTTTATAGCTCTTCAATTCTCAGGGTGCCTTTCTAGGAGTTATTGGGAAAAGAAATAAAGTCATATAGGTGACAGTAACAGTTTCTATTCCTGGAACTGCTTCTGCAAAGAGGTCCAAACAAAACAGAGTTTTGTTAAAAAAAAAAAGTGAAAAGAGGGGCTGGGAAGATGGCTCAGCAGGTTAAAGGCACTTGCTTGCAAAGCCTGACAGCCTGGATTCGATTCCCCAGGACCCATGTAAAGCCTGGTGCACTAAGTGGCACATGCATCTGGAATTCCTTTGCAGCGGTAAGAGGTTTTGGTGTGCCCATGCTCTCTCACTTTGTCAGTTTGTCTCACAAATAAAAATGTTCTTTAAAAGGCAAGAGGTGGGCTGGAGAGATGGCTCAGGGACTAAAGTGTTTGCCTGCAAAGCCTAGGAACCTAAGTTCGATTCCCCAGGACCTATGCAAAGCCAGATGCACAGTGGTGCGCACGCGTCTGGAGTTCGTTTGCAGACGCTGGAGGCTCTGGTGGGCCCATTCTCTCTACCTCTCTGGCTCTCTTTTCCCTATATCACTCTGTTTAAAAATAAATAATAAATTAATTGAAAAAAAAAAAGAAAGACATGGGCTGGAGAGACATCTTAGTGGTTAAGGCATTTGCCTGCAAAGCCGAAGGATCCTGGTTCAATTCTGTAGGACTCACGTAAGCCAGATGCACAAGGGGGCTCATACATCTGGAGTTCGTTTGCAGTGGCTGGAGGCCCTGATGCACCTATTTTCTCCCTCCCTCTCTCTTTCTGTCTCTCAAATAAATAGATTAATAAAATATATTTAAAAAAAAAGAAAGATGTGCAAGAAAAAGCACACAAAGTATCCCAGCCAGAGCGTCACAGTTCGCTTCCTCTGCCTTCGCACCAGCTCTCAGCGCAATGTGCTTTCCCTCTATGCAGAAAGAGACCTGCGGGTGCTCTGCAAGGCGGAGCTGTCCTGGGGGACTGAAGAGAGAGGCGGTGGCCCCCCGGCAGACACCGCCAGCGCCCCTGCTCCCCACTCCCGGGTGGCACAGGTGGGAGGTCGGGCCCAGCCCCGCGGAAACGGGGAGAAGTCAGCTCTTATCCAAGAAACAACTGCAGCGCCTACGAGGACACGGTAGGCCACAGCATGCCATCACCCCGTTAGCTGCACCTTGTGAGGACGCCCTGTGTTCCAGGCTGGGGGCGTGCCAGAGGATGAAAGCACATGCTCAACCTCCCCGGAGTTCATCTCTTTCTGGAGGTGGCAGGGGACGAACAAACACACACCTCTGTGATGCTTAGTCATGGTAAGTCAGTATCGTGAAGAAAACCAGAGCAGGAGAGAGTGAGGGACAGGCCTGGGAGATGGCTCAGGGGTTCGGGTGCTTGCCTGCAAAGCCTAATGACTCGGGTTCGATTCCCCAGTACCCACGTGTTGCAGTCAGGTTCGCGCTGCTGGTAGAGATCACCCAACCAAGAGCAGTATGTAATATACGACTACAGTGCCACCTGTCAAAGTCAGGACGCCCTCATTCTCTGGGGTGGTCTGAATGTAAAATATCCCCCATAGACTCAAGGATTTGTTGTTTTTTGAAATTTAATTTTTTTTTTTTGCTTTTTGAGGTAAGGTCCTGCTCTAGACCAGGCTGGAATTCACTATGTCGTCTCAGGCTGGCCTTGAACTCACAACTATGTTCCTACCTCTGCCTACCGAGTGCTGGGATTAAAGTTGTGCGCCACCATGCCTGGCAAGTTTGTGATTAAGCCACCTACCCAGTCCCCAGGTGGAAGTGGGGCCTTCTGGAGTGGGTGTTCAGAGCCAGCTCCCTCTTCTTACCCTGCCCTGCTGCTGATGTGCACAGATGCCAGCTGGCGCTCTCTCCACCAAGATGAAGCTTCTCTTCGGCACTAAGTGTGAAATCAACCCTTTCCTCCAATCGGCCGTTTCTGGCCAGGTGCTTTGCTCCAGCAAGACGAGGGTGACTACAACAGCCTCTCAATAATTTCACTCTGGTACGACAGGGACCTGTGCCGGGCTGTGTCTGCACGGTGTGCTGACCCTGAGATATGGCTGGTGAAGGGTGCAGACGTGGTTCCACACCCAGCCAGAGATAAACTGGGGGAGGGTCCAAACTTTTCCCAGATGGGTTGATCAGTGAGAAAGGTTCAGGGGTTGTGGGCCTTTGGGTGGTGGTAACACAGAGGGCTGGGGGACTCTGCGTGTCAGCAAACATATGGTCCCCTGAGAAAGCTTCCCTGACCAAGACGTGCCATGGGCTGGATCTCACTCAGCCTGTTGACCCCCAGGTTTAAAAACCATCCTTGATTGCTAGGAAGTTCTTTGTGCAATAAACCCAATTTGGAGAAGACATTTGGCAGAGGGAAAAAAACCTCATCCTGATCCCCATGCTTGGTTTTCATTGTATGGTAGTTATCAGGCAATGCTAATGTTTTTTTTATTTGTTTGTTTGTTTTGTTTTTGGTTTTCGAGATAGGGTCTCACTCTAGCCCAGCCTGACCTGGAACTCACAGTGATCCTCCTACCTCTCTGCCTGCCAAGTACTGGGATTAAAGGTGTGTGCCACCACGCCCGCTGCTGTTTTTTTTTTATATATTGTTTTTTATGTTACTTATTTGAGAGAGAGAAAGATGCAGATAGACAGAGGCCTTCAGCCTTTGTAAATGAACTCCAGACACATGCGCCACCTTGTTCATCTGGCTTACGTGGGTCCTGGGGAATTGAATCTGGGTCCTTTGACTTTGCAGACAAGCGCCTTAACCACTAAGCCATCTCTCCAGCCTGTTTTGTTTTGTCTTGTTTTGTTTTCCTGCACAGCAATGAGCATCCCCTTGCCAGCATTTTCTCCCCTCACATCATCCATGGTCTGAGTGTAGCATTTCTAGACTTCTGGCCCTCAGGTACCTAACCCCACACAGAGAACGGTCACAGTGTCCCTTGAGAACACATGCAGGGCAGCTGTCCCAGACGCTGGAACAAGGGCTTTGGCCTGATCAGGGATCAGGGGAAAGGGAAGGTGGAGGCCGACCAGAGAACCCTCCACAGAGGAAGGGACTTTTGAGCTGCCTGACAGTCATGGAGATGAGAGGAAAGTGAACAAAGATGTCAGCGCCATAAAGAGAGGCAGGGATCCTAGCTGCAGGTGAGAAGTGCTGGGAGATGGGGCGATGTTCCTCGCCTCGGGGTACCGGAGCTCAGCTTCAAGCCTACGGGCGCACTGGGGAGCAGTGATAACAAACGTGAGCGCACTCAGCTTGTGTGCGGTGAATGCTTGTGAAGGGTGGACGTCCCTCAGGCCCCAGGAGCACAGAACAGGAAACGTGGTGCGTGCAGTCTGTCTGTGTAACCCAGAGTCAGGGACAGCACCTGAGGGCTTTGGAGCCGGGGTGGGTTATCCTGAAATCCTTCCTTCACATTCACTCAGAGGTTCTCCAAAGTCATTTTGACCTGCGGCTCATTTGGACGTGATCTAGTGAAAAATGCGCCCCCGAAAGCAGCTACTTTAATTCATCCAGGGACAAGGAGAAAGGCTGTGGGGATCAGCCATGCCAGCCGTGTGCCTACCATGGCCCCTACTGCCTAAGGCTTTGGTTGGCAGAAGGCTCGGGCAGATAGCAAACCAGGGTAGTTCTGCTTGGGTTACTCAAATCTTTCCTGGAAAAAAAAGTGCAAATGATGGCAGAAAATAGAAGTAAAAATTTAAACACTGAAAACCTTTTTACTTTTGTAAAATTCTGCTCATGGTTTTAAAGCATCCAAGTACGGTAGCCTGTGTCACTGGTTTTTCCTCTCCAGATAAATGGTATATGGATACATATAAAGAAATCTATTGCGGAAATCTCAAAGATACCTACAGATCACAGCATAATGAGTCCCTATTCAGCATCCAGTTTGATTTTCTTTTTTCAAGGTAGACTCTAGCTCTAGCCTACGCTGACCTGGAATTCCCTACATAGTCTCCAGATGGTTTTGAACTCACAGCGATCCTTTGACCTCTGCTTCCTGAGTGCTGGATTAAAGGTGTGTACCACCACACCCAACTTAAAGGTTTTCGTCCACAAGCCATTTAGAATTCTTTCTTTCATAACTTTTTGCCACACATGTGCTTTGTTTGTTTATTTGTATGTATGTATTTATTTTTCTCACTATCTAGCTGATGCTGGCTTCAAACCTATGGCCCTCTTGTCTCAGCAGTCCTAGCTCTGGAACTATAGGTATAAGCTCATCCACCTGCTGTGGTTACCCTCTTGTAGCTGGCATAAAACACCTAACCAAAAGCAGCTGGCAGGAGGAAAGCTTTTATTTTGGTTGATAGACTCGAGGGGAAGCTCTGTGATGGCCGAGGAAGCATGCCATGAGGAGAGGCTGGACATCACCTGTGTCCCAGCTGGTGGAAAACAGCAGCAGGAGAGGGAGGCTGACTTTAGTAAGGGGGAGCCGGCTGTAACACCTCTAAGCCCGCCTCCAGTGGCACACTGCCCAGATGGCTGTCATCTGGGGACTGGCATTCAGAACTCCCAGCAACACCCAGCGGCCCTTGCTGCATTTGAGAGAGGTTACATATGGTCTCTGCATGTAGATTTTAGTAGGGCGCGAGGCCAGGAGTAAGAACTGACTGTCTAAACACCTAAGAGAGGACACGAGGCTGAGGGAGACAGGGGCCTGCCTGACCTGCACTTAGGCCAGTCAAAGTCTTCAATCCTGGCAAACAATCAATGGCAGAGAAGGTGGAGGGGACTGAGGGTGCCCTGTCTCATTTTCCATGTCATGTTCACAGAGAGCAGACAGTGCCCCCACCACTGGCCGTTTTATCACCTTGAGAAGATACCTGTGAGCTAGGCATGAGCCATGGGCTGGCCAGACCTCATGCCGAGAGAAAGGCAGGCTCCAAAACGACCCTTTCTCCTTTCACCACACTTCCTTCCCCCCTGAATATTGCTCCACTCCTTCACAGTCTTCTGTCTAGATGTTTTTTGTTTTTGGTTTTTCGAGGTAGGGTCTCACTCTAGCCCAGGCTGACCTGGAATTGACTATGGAGTCTCAGGCTGGTCTCGAACTCATGGCGATCCTCCTACCTCTGCCTCCCAAGAGCTGGGATCAAAGGCGTGCGCCACCACGCCCCGCTCTTCTTCACAGTGTTCTGATTAATTCAGGAAATTACGTGGTGTCCCGAAACTGTCACTTTTCATAATATAGACTACTCTTGCTTGAACCCTAGGGACCTGGCTGAGGACGGATACATGGTGACCCGAGAGAAGTGACTTTATCTTCGTGCGCGCCTCTGTGTAAAGACAGGGAGGGATCAGCGGGCCAGGGGAACGTCATGGAATGACTCCCGCTTTAAGAAATAGCCTGCCCTCAGGAAACGTGGTTATTAAGGAGTGTCCCCAGCACGGTCTCTAGTGTGGGACACAGCATAGCTTCCACCCACCACAAGCCCCAAGCCAGCAGCAGACACAGCCTGAGCAGCAAACTAAAAACTGATTAGGACATGCGTTAGGAAAACCTGTGGAACCGCTGCCTGGAAGCCACTTCAGAGCCGTGTGACTCACATCGGTAATCCCAGCACTCAGGAGGCTGAGGCAGCAGTGTCAGCAAGCCAGGAGAGAGAGAGAGAGAGAGAGAGAGAGAGAGAGAGAGAGAGAGAGAGAGAGAGAGAGAGAGAGAGAGAGAGAGAGAGGAGAGGAGAGGAGAGGAGAGGAGAGGAGAGGAGAGGAGAGAGAGGGAGAAAGAGAGAGAGAGAGAGACACAGAGAGAGAGACAGAGAGAGAGAAAGCATCACCATGGAAAGCGATATTAATATAAGCTCACAGCAGAGGGTGACGGCGCACTCACAAGGACAGGCTGGCTGTGGAAATTAAGTCACAATGAAAGAGCTACAGGCTCCGCGTCACTGAAGGGATTTTTCAGGCTCTCGAGTGACAGGGGAAATAATCAACGATGTTAAGTTTAGGAAAACAAGATCAGAAAATCAGGGACCAACGTGATCCTACGTTGACAAGAAGGCACGCATAAAAGACAGAGAAGGATGAGTTGACCCCAAATATTCACAGGCCTCATTTCTGGAACACAGGTCAAAACGATTTACATTTTCTTCTTTGCAGTCCCACTGTTTGCTCGGTGTGCTCTGAGCCTCTGCTGCTCTTTTATTTACCAATTTATTTATAATCATTTATTGATTGACTTATTCCTTTTGGAGACACAGTCTCTCTACATAGCCCAGGTTGGCCTTGAGCCCATGACCCTCCTGCCTCAGAATCCTGAGCGCTGGGGCTGTAGGCATGGACCAGGACCCCAGCCCGCGTGCTGTCTGTTAAGTGGAACTATTTTCTGACCTTTGCAAAGACAGTCGTGTCTCCCTGGAGCTGGTGAGGCTCTTGCCCTCGGTGGGGGTTCTGGGAGCTGTCACTGGGCACCTGGGCTGGAAGCTGTGTCACTGGAAGCCAGTCCCAGGCTGAGCGTCAGGGTTCTGAAGGTCTGAACTCCCAAGTGCTCCAAAACCAGAGGACTGACACGTTGAAACAACGCCCCAGTGTGACACGTTTGAGGTGGCCTCGCTGGGAGAAGGTGAGTCATGAGGTGAAGCCCTGTGGGAGTCCAGAGAGGGTGCGCTTCTCGCTTCCTTCCGCCAGCAGGCTACAGCAAGAGAACCCTTGTCTGCAGTCAGAACGTGAGTGCTCACAACACCTCCAGGGGTCTTGATCTCTATTTTCCCACCCCCAGCACTGGGGAAGTCATTTCTGTTGTTTATGTGATACTCAGCCTACAGTATTTTTGCTATAATAAGTTGACATGGATGAACAACACACAAATTTCCTTTCCCCATGGCTCTACTAAATGACATGTCACGGAAGTTGCTCGTAGTGTGGGTGGCTGTATTGTTGAGTGTCTTTGCTAGAGAGGATCTTATTTTCCAGGCTCCGACCACTGAGCAACAGCAGGCCCATGTGAACCTCATCCAATTTTGAGCCCAAGGGAGAGTAAGCCCTCTGTGAATTTGAGCATATGCCCTGGGCAGAGATGTGCAGAGTCCCACACTAGGAATGAATATTATCTAGAATCAGCTTATGGAGAATCTCAGCTATGGGAAGGTCACAAGAACTGGATGACAGAGCTGAGCTAGAATAGAAATGGACCCTGAAGCTTCAGTGGTTGTGT
Source organism: Jaculus jaculus (assembly GCF_020740685.1). Lineage (NCBI taxonomy): Eukaryota > Metazoa > Chordata > Mammalia > Rodentia > Dipodidae > Jaculus > Jaculus jaculus. Next base: position 63,017,193 of record NC_059117.1, on the reverse strand, counting down.
GAACTTGGGCTCGCTGGGGGTCAAAGCATGGTTGTGAACTCAGGGAGGAGCTGAGATGATGCAGTCCCCAAGGGTGTGAGCAGACTCTGTCACTGTCCTCCTCTTAGCCTCTTGGGAGTGTTGGACAAAAGCAGTCACTTTCCCCTACACCTGGCTTTCTCCGCACTGTGGATTTTAGAGAACACAGTCTTATGAGTGCCTGCTATGGTCAACATGACATGGAGAATATTCAATTCTAGAAAACTTCCATACTGAAATGTGGTACCCAGAACAAAAACTAACAACATCTCCGGATGTTCCAATCAGGTCCACATACAGACGGTTGTGGTTCTCCATGACCCGATGGCTCAAACACCATGCTGTTGCTATCACTGCTTCTGCGTGAGCATGTGGTGGTCAGTTTCTGAGCCCTCCCTAGCCTGAGTCCTCACTCATTTGCTATGCATGTCCATTAAGGAGGACCATGCTTGCACCGGCCCAACATTTGCTCCTGTTGGCCCTTCTGGAAACTTCAGATCTCCTGCAGTTTCTGCATGTTAGAATCAAGATGCACCCACTGTTTAGCTCTCTCCCTGTTCCTCAGGTCTGGAACCTCCTGGTATTGTCCAGTAGAGGTGCACAGAAAAGTGTCAAGGTGGTCCAGTCAGTTCCAAATCCAGAACTCTCTGGCTTCTCACGACCTGATCAGTCAGACACCTTTAGAAGGAGACATGTCATTGCTATAGTAGCTTCTAGTTTTTTAAAAAATATACTTTATTTATTTGTTTGACAAAGAGAGAATTAAAATGGGCTCACCAGCATCTTCAGCCACTGCAAATGAACTCCAGACGAATGTGCCACCATGTGCATCTGGCTTACATAGGTACTGAGGAATGGAACCTGGGTCCATTGGCTTTGCAGGCAATTGCCTTAACTGCTAAGCCATTTCTCCAGCTTGGCTTCTGGGTTTTGATGCCATCTCATGGCTGGCGGGTCCTCATACTGAATTCATATTACCAACCTAGATCCTGCACTTGGGTTGGACTGGTTCCCAGCTGCAAATATAAAAGCTCATCTTGCTTCCCAAAGTGGCTCAGTTCTCTTGAGAGTCATCTAGCAAACACAGTGTAGTAAATGTTCACCTCTAAATACAGTCTTCCTCACACTAGATGTCCCATGGCTAACCTCCAAGCTTCCTCCTCATCAGCTGCTGCTACACTGGATATTGGAAAAATGTTCAGAGCTAAAATTGGATATTTCTTCAGGGAATGTGTATTAACAGAGGGTGAAAGAAGCACGTATGAGAGAAATGCAATATATAAATTGGCATCCTGTCACTTGCCTCCAGTTGTATCTATAACATATATTCAGAAAGGTTCACAACTTGCTAGTTTTCCCCTCCACCTCGACTCCATGTTTCTTTGGGGTGATGCTATCTGGAAAAAAGCTTCAAGCAATCACCAGCAGGGAAAAAGAATCCTGTATATACCAACTCAGATTTGGAGTGTACAGCACGCTTAAAGGCATGGTGTGTAGCACATTTAAAGGCATGGGTCTTCCTAGAGCTTCCCTTGGCATGGCCTTGAAACCAAGGAAATCTGAATGCTGGCCCTCCTGTATTATCCATTACATAATTGCTGTGTTTTATTAGAAATATGATCTATTATAACCTTGAATGGAGTACATTAAATGACATTGAAAATTAGATTATTCTGATTATTAGAGAAGTGAGAAATGTGCTAAACATTTGTAAGACTGATAATCAATCAAGGTATCCATTTGAGTGTAATAAAAATCAATCTGGAGCCAGTGTGTTTAAATCCAATTTTTTAAGCATGACATTTCCCTCAGAGTTTCTTTCTGGAATGTCACCATCTTCTACAACCGTGATGGATTCTGTCTCTAGGGAATGGCACTCACGCGGGTGACTTCACCCTCTGCACACACGCCACCGTCCACTTCAGGGAAGCCAACTGAGCCGCAGTCATAGCAATCTGCTTGACAGGGAGCCGAGTCTTATGCCACTCCAGTTCACAGGCTGCCCTTCTTCCCTCCTGGGCGGAAATGAGTGATCCATGGTACTTGGGGTCACAGTACACCCTTCACCATCTCCCAACAGAAACAGAGATTTTCATACTGCTTCTACTTTACCTGCCCAGGCAAAAATAAAAGCCTACAGTACTGGCTTGGGTAAAATTATTATTGTCTTCACATATTTGAAGTGAAAAATAAATGACACAGTTCATCTACATTTACTTTTCAATCTACCAATTCACACCCGTATTTTCCCCATCCTTCCGTTTCCTCACCCATCCACTCACCCACCTCCTATATGTCCATCCATCTGTCTCTCCAACAATCTATCCATCAACCCACCCATCCAGATTCCATCTGTACTTCCATATATCCATAATTATTGAACTCCAGTGGAGGTCCCTAAGAGATGGGCATCTTGGGGGACCATTGCTATTTTCTTCCTCTTGATTCTGTTCAGACACACAGGAGGTGAAGATGGTATCACTTCACCATTTGATGGAATGAACTGAGTGGATTGCCACATCCTGTTCAGGGCTCACAGGTTCATGTAAACAGGAATTATTGCCTGACAGTTTAGCTTGGCCTGTTAGACTTGGCCTGTTAAAGATGGCCGTATTTACCAAGACACCTTGTCATTTTCCTGGCAGTCTTATGGAAAAGAGTGTTTGGCAGGAACACAACCTTGACATATATTTAGTCCACTGAGACCCCAGTGGCATGATGGTGCCTCTGCTACCCAGTCTCTCTCTCCCAAATAAATAAATCAATACATTTTTTTAAAAAAAAAATGTACAGAAAGTGAGGAGGAGAGAGAGAAGGTTGGAGCTGCCCTGAACTCTGAGCAGCTCGGGGGGCTGGGGGGACACCCGCAGCCGCAGGATTGCACACTTCCCCAGGCACTCCTTGAGGGAGGGTGAGGCATGACCGTGTCAAACAGGTTGACAATAACTTCACCTGGTTCCCAAATTCCAGAAGGACGGTTATGCAATGTACCTGCGGCAGGAAGAGAAGGGCCGTGCGGGTGACAGTGACAAGGGCTTCCAGGCTGGAAATGAGTGTGGTCATCTTTCAGGCAAGGGCCCCTTACTCCAGAGGTTTGGGGCCACAAGTGTTTCGGGTTTGGCTTCTCCTCAGGTTTTGGAAAACTTCCATGTACATCATGAGAGTGTTACAGGGAAGGGCCAAGTCAACATGGGAGATTCACTTAGGTCTCACATACACTTTGCACCCACAGCCTGAAGGTAATTTTATACATTTTGATAATTTTGGACATTTTAGTTGGAACCCAGCCTGAGACCAAATGTGGAATTTTCTAAGTCTGTCATGTTAGTACACCAAGCCCATCATCAAAATACTGTGGGCTGAGTGTCTTACAAGCGACAGAAATGACTTCCCCAGTGCTGGGGGCGGGAAAATAGAGATCAAGACCCCTGGAGGTGTTGTGAGCACTCACGTTCTGACTGCAGACAAGGGTTCTCTTGCTGTAGCCTGCCTGGCGGAAGGAAGCGAGAAGCGCACCCTCTCTGGACTCCCACAGGGCTTCACCTCATGACTCACCTTCTCCCAGTGAGGCCACCTCAAACGTGTCACACTGGGGCGTTGTTTCAACATGTCAGTCCTCTGGTTTTGGAGCACTTGGGAGTTCAGGCCTTCGGAACCCGGACGCTCAGCCTGGGTCTGACTTCCAGTGACACAGCTTCCAGCCCAGGTGCCCAGTGACAGCTCCCAGAGCCTCCACCCAGGGCAAGAGCCTCACCAGCTCCAGGGAGACACGGCTGTCTTTGCAAAGGACAGAAAATAGTTCCACTTAACAGACAGCACGCGGGCTGGGGTCCTGGTCCATGCCTACAGCCCCAGCGCTCAGGATTCTGAGGCAGGAGGGTCATGGGCTCAAGGCCAACCTGGGCTATGTAGAGAGACTGTGTCTCCAAAAGGAATAAGTCAATCAATAAATGAATAGAAATAAATTGGTAAATAAAAGAGCAGCAGAGGCTCAGAGCACACCGAGCAAACAGTGGGACTGCAAAGAAGAAAATGTAAATCGTTTTGACCTGTGTTCCAGAAATGAGGCCTGTGAATATTTGGGGTCAACTCATCCTTCTCTGTCTTTTATGCATGTCTTCTTGTCAACGTAGGATCACGTTGGCCCCTGATTTTCTGATCTTGTTTTCCTAAACTTAACATCGTTGATATTTCCCCTGTCACTCGAGAGCCTGAAAAATCCCTTCAGTGACGCGGAGCCTGTAGCTCTTTCATTGTGACTTAATTTCCACAGCCAGCCTGTCCTTGTGAGTGCGCCGTCACCCTCTGCTGTGAGCTTATATTAATAACATTTTCCATGTCGCTGTTTTCTCCCTCTGTCTTTTCCAAGCTGACCAGTTGCCTGCCTCGACCTCCCGTGAGCTGGGATTGCATTTGGCTCTGATGATTTCTCTGAAGCGTCCCCCAGGAGGGGTTACAAAGGCTTTTCAGTTGCACGTTTAAATCCGTTTCCACCGTCCAGCTTGGGCCATCCGTTTCCGGCCCGCTCCCTGCCTGTCTTTGCGGACGGCGGCACTCGCTGTCTGGAAGGAAGCCGCCGCCGTCGCGTTTCCAGCGTCACTAGCTGTCAGAGCGGCCCCCAGGGCTGTGGGCCTCGTTATCAGTGCAGCGGACACTGCTGTTGTCCATCTCACTCCGGCCAGCGCTGCCGGCTTAATAGCTCCCTGTTGGGCTACAGACGGGCAAGGGGTGGACGTAACAACATAATGTGACTGCAGGACAAGCAGTGACACATTTAACCAACCTCTGTCTTCACCAACAGCTCCACCCAGGAGCAGACATGGCAGGCTGCCTCACTCCTGGGGGCCCACAGGAGCCCCATCTTGAGACGCAAGTCTGATCAGTTGCATGGCCTGAATAGACGCACTGAACTTTTGCCCTCCTTGCAGGACATACACAGAGGAGGGCAAGTGTACTTCAAGAAGGATTTCTTTTCATTTTCTTTAAATTTTTTTTTTGTATTTTTTAATGAGAGAATTGGCACACCAGGGCCTCTAGCCACTGCAATCAAACTCCAGCCGCTTGAGCCACCTTGTGCGCATGTGTGCCCTTGTGTGTTTGCATTGTCTTGTGCATCTGGCTTACATGGGACCTGGAGAGTCAAACACGGGTCTTTAGGCTTCACGGGCAAGTGCCTTAACCGCTAAGCCAGCTCTCCAGCCCTTAGAAATATTTTTACTGGGGTTGGAGAGCTGGCTTAGCGGTTAAGGTGCTTGCCTGCCAAGCCTAAGGACCCAGGTTCAATTCCCCAGTACCCACATAAGCCAGATGCACATGGTGGTACATGTGTCTATAGTTTGTTTGCAGTGGCTATTCTCTCTCCTCTCTCTAATAGATACATATTTTAAAAATATTCATTTGTGAGAGACAGGAATAAAGAGAGACACAGAAAGACAGAGAAAGTGTGTGCATATGGGTGTGCCAGGACCTCTTGCAACTATATGCAAAATCCAGACACAGGCACCATCTTGTGTGTCTAGCTTCACGTGGGCACTGGGGAATCAAACTTTGGTCTGCAGACTTTACAAGAAAGTGCCTCTAACCTTTGAGCCCTGCTCCCAGCCCCAGGAAGGGTTTCTTATTGGCCACAGCTCATTACAAAAAGCTCACCCCATCACACGGACTCATGACAACTCATATGACGCTAGCGCTAAAGATTTTCTCCCACTCCATCTGAAGCCCCCTATGGCAAGCCACATACAGTATCTTCTGTGGTTCTAGGATACAGTGACCGCACTCCCAGAGGTGTTGTGACCACAAGTTCAACTGGTTGCTAAGGACACAAAAGTCACAACATCCACAGCGAATCAACTCCACGCTTAGCAATTCTCGAGGGAAGGAGGGTGAAGAGGCCAGTTTAAAGCAATGTAATGTCCACCTGCGGGGGGGGGGGCGAGGGGGGAGAAGTACCACTTCTGGAGAGTTCAGCTGGCTTGGGGTTTAGTTAATGGCTCACCATGCCCTGATGTGTGCATCCCGATCAAACAAACTAGGAAGATGAAGGGGCATAAACCATTTTCTTCCCCAGCCACGATGGCTTCACAAAGTACCTCACAGGATTAAATCAGGAATTGATATTACAGAATTCTACGACCGAGCTGGTGGGATGACTGGGGAGTGAAGGAAGGAATCCACTGATAAAACAACTGGATCGATAAATAAAGCATACGACCAAATGAAGAAATACGCATTAAAAATCCTGGTGGTGTTTTTACCTTGCTGGGTGAGGGGGCACCTGGCGGGGAGATTGGCAGTGGCTCTTAGATGCTTACGCATTTTAAGAATTGAGCATGTGAGTGGGAGTGGCTGTCTTTGTTCCAGGCAGACCTCGGGTTTGCCAACTTCAGCAAACACGATGCCTCAGTTTCAGGATGGACACAGACTGACAAGTGAGGCCAGGAGGCGAGGCTTTTGCAAAGCCAGACCCCACAAGCATCTGTGGAAAACCCAGGGTTGTCTGATCTGAAGGAAGAAGGTTCTGGAAGGCTCACTGCCTGGGTCCACATCATGGGATCAACTCTCTGCATCTGGAGAATGGGTCTGGGCCAACAGGGGGGCTGGGCCTGCCGCAAGGACAGCCTCTCACCGTCCTGCCGGACTCGACCGACACTCCCCGGCCAACTGCAGGAAGAATCGTTTCTGGTGTGGGGGGGCGGGGGAGGCGCAGGGCTCTCTGGGGTCTTGTCTGTATCTCCCCCTTCTGTGCAGCTGGGGACTTTCAGCTACTTCAGGAACCCTGGGCTGCTGGTACCTTTGTGCACTGGGAGAAGTCAAAGTCACCCAAGGTCACCTGTCTATTGAGAATTCCGGGTCTGTGGCTGTGTCTGACTTTCTGTTGGCGTGACAAGATGCCTGATATAAACATAACGAAGGGGCATATTTTGGCTCAGTGCAGAGTCAGCCATGGCGGGAGGACGCAGTGGAGTCAAGTAGCTCACATCCGGTGCCCAGCAAGCAGGGAGAGACAACGTCTGCCCTCACTGGCTTCCTCCTCTTTCTTTCTATCTGGACCCCCAGCCCAGGAGTGGTCTTTCTCCTTTATTCATCTCTGGGGCCACCCTCCCGAGACACATCCAGACGGAGACTGGCGTTACTAATCCTCAATCAAGCAGACGGAGGTACGTGCTTTGGGAAAGCTTAGGCCAGCTGAGCGTGCACACACACACACACACACACACACACACACACACGCATACACACACACACAGGGGGGTGATGGTGGGTGCTGTACTTCCTCAAACAACTGGCATGAGGAACAGTCTTCTCTCTTCAGCTCTCGTCTCTCAGGGACAAATCCCTTCATAAGGCACAGTAAAGACACACATCAGGAAATGAAATGCTCTTGGACATTGCGCCTAAACATCTGCGCTCAGTGGTGTCTTGGTCTCGCCGGTCTGTTCACAGACCACCTCTGGCCCACAGACCAGACTTTGAGAAGTACTACGAACAGCACTGTTGTGAAGTCAAGCCATTTAAAACGTCATGACAGGGCTGGAGAGATGGCTTAGCGGTTAAGCGCTTGCCTGTGAAGCCTAAGGACCCCGGTTCGAGGCTCGGTTCCCCAGGTCCCACATTAGCCAGATGCACAAGGGGGCGCACGCGTCTGGAGTTCGTTTGCAGAGGCTGGAAGCCCTGGCGCGCCCATTCTCTCTCTCTCTCCCTCTATCTGTCTTTCTCTCTGTGTCTGTCGCTCTCAAATAAATAAATAAAAATTAAAAAAAAAAAACACAAAAACGTCATGACAGTAAGTGAGCTGACACTCCACTGACACGATCTGGAATTCCAAATGATGTTCAGCAGCCCAAAGACCGTTTTCTCCTGATACTGACATGAGTTCAGTGATATCTCCTGGGTCACATTATGAGAATAATGAGGAAGTCTACAATTACGCAATAGATCCACATCTTATGCTCTGACAGGTGGAGCCCAGTATGTCTGGACAATTTTACTTGAAGTCCTTTCTCAATCAAAACTGTCACATTGGCTCCACATTCCATAAGAATTCATTAGAAAGAAGGTGAGGCTGGAGAAATGGCTTAGTGGTTAGGGCACTTGCCTGTGAAGCCTAAGGACACAGGTTCAATTCTCCAGTACCCACATAAAGCCAGATATGCACAAGGTGGCGTATGTGTCTGGAGTTTGTTTGCAGTGGCTGGAGGCCCTGGCACCTCCATTCTCTCTCTCTCTCTGCCTCTTTCTCTGTCTCTAAAATAGACAATAAAAGGTGAGTTCCCATTGTTGACTATATTTTGTTTATTTATGTTTTCACTGTTGATTTTAAATCTAAGTGATTGGTTGGGGGCCTCTTGTAATTTCCAGGGATTGTCAGTCCTTGGACACCAGAGGTTTTGTTTCTCTAAAGCCACGAGCCAGCCATTTGGGCAGTTAGCACCATAAAATAGCACTTTCAACTTGGCGAAACGGGCCTAGATTTGCTGACTTCTGCACAGCATTGACACAGGCAGGCTGAGTTCTCTGGAGCTGTCTGTGAGAGCCAGAGGGTGAGACCAGAGTGCCCAGCATAGGATTCTCCTGTTGTCGTTAGAACCTTCCACCCTGCGCTCTGTGAACACAGGCGTTGGCTCTAGGCTTTCAAGAAGGCGAGAAGTCAGATGACAGCGTGATCCAGAGTTGGGCCCATAGAAGGTGATACCTAATCAAAAGAGCCCTGGAAATGCTCACTCCTCAGGCGTTCCCCTCCCTCCACATACATGTTCACGACATGGGAGCTTGTGGTTCGGAATTAAAAAGTCAAACAGCCCCGTAGGAGCCCAGGCATCTATAACTGTAATGTAAGGATAATAAGCCTTGCAGCGCTATGCGTTAGGTGGTAAAAGCAAGAGGCTGTGTACAGTACGGGAGTGTGGAGTCTAATCAGTAAATGGCATATACGTGCACATGCATGCACACGCGTGCTCACACACACACACAGCATACGGCTCACTCAGGGCCCATTCAAATACACAACCCATCTTGAACTGAGGAGTAATGCAACCTCGGGGGGAAACTATATCCAGTTGAGATAATTTACAAGCACATAAGCTCGCGTTCCTCAATTATCTTGGCCCGAGTTTAAAGCACGAAATGGCTCTTTCCAGTGCTGCTTCGCACCGAGCTGCTTCCTGTCAGTAGGCCCCCTTGGATCTCTTGTTCTGTCTACTGTACCAAGCCACCCGTTCAACTCCCTTATCCCTGTGGGCTTGGGGTCTCTTCCTGGCCCAGTCGCAAACCAGCCTGCACGGCCCCAAGTGGGGGTGGTCCCCTGCAGCATCCTGCTCAGAGGCCAAGTCAGCTTTCCGACCTGGTGTTTCCAGGGCAGAGGCTGGAAGCCCTGGCGCGCCCATTCTCTCTCTCTCTCCCTCTATCTGTCTTTCTCTCTGTGTCTGTCGCTCTCAAATAAATAAATAAAAATTAAAAAAAAAAACACAAAAACGTCATGACAGTAAGTGAGCTGACACTCCACTGAAACGATCTGGAATTCCAAATGATGTTTAGCAGCCCAAAGACCGTTTTCTCCTGATATTGACATGAGTTCAATGATATCTCCTGGGTCACATTATGAGAATAATGAGGAAGTCTACAATTATGCAATAGATCCACATCTTCTCGCTCTTCTCTCAATTCTGGAAATGTCTCTTACTCAATCTCTGTGAGCGGATTCCCCATCTTACTTAGCACGATGTGAGTTTGCTTTCTTTCCCAATCCAAAATGTCACTGGAAAGCTCCCAACTTCCTTCCTTCATGCTCTCTACATCCCTCACCCCTCACCTCCCAGTGACTGTCCCTCCTTCCAACAGCTCAGGCCACTCCCATGAAGATGGCTCTGCCACTCACTACTCACTCACCAGTCCTTCTTCTGCCTCGAGCGTGAATTTCTAAGAGATTGTTTCTTCTAGAAACATCCAGCGACATTTGCTTAGAATAACAATAGTCTGCATTTTATTTCTCACCACATTTTCACTATAACAAACTAATTTCCACCAGAGCCCAGAGATAAGCATCTTTGATTATCTGTTTTGTAAGAAATATTTATTTTTTTGTGAAGCAAACCCAACAGATTGGCCTTATTTTATGTGATGTTGCATGCCAGTGTCACCTTGTGTGTCTGGTTTATGTAGGATCTGAAGAGTCAAACATAGGTCCTTAGGCTTTGCAGGCAAGTGCCTTAGCCACTAAGTCATATCTCCAGCCCACAAAATTTTTTACTATTTATGTATTTGCAAGCAAAGAGAAATAGAGATAGAAGTAGAGATAGAGAATGAATGAATGCACCATAGCCTTCTGCAGCTGCCAACAAATTCCAGATGCACTTGCCATTTTGAGCATCTGGGTTTATGTGGGTAGTGGGGAATTGAACTCGGGCCATCAAGCTCTGCAAGCAAGGACCTTTAACCACTAATCTGTTCTCCCAGGCCTTGAGTATAAGTCACAAGTCTTATCTATCTAGCTTTACACTTTACTTTTTGGGCTATGGTTTAATTGGACCATTTTTATCTTTGTTGGAAGCCAAGGTATGGGCAGGAGTGACATGGTGTCATCCAACTTTCAGATGAGCCTTGAAGAAATTGAACTTGCTCAGTCTTGTCACATACACTTGAAAATTCCTTGTTCCAGTGGGAGGCAAGCCAGTATTGTTAGCAGTGGGTCAGGTGTGGCACATCATGACAGTCATTTAACCATGTGTATTTGTACAAAGTAATGGGTTTCCTTGTGACACAATGTGCTTCACCCCCTCATCCTCCTCTCACAAGACCCCCTCCAAATAGACTCCTTTTTACCTTCATTTTTTTTAAATGTATAAGTTCCATGCATGAAAGAAATCATCTTGCATTTGTCTTTGTGAGTCCAGCTTGTTTCACTTAGCATGGTGATCTCTTGTTACATCCATGTTCCCACCAATGACACAACACTGCTCTTCCTTATGGCTGAATAAAAGTACAAATATATAAGTAAATAAATAAATAAATTTAGAAAGGAAAGGGCTGGAAAGATGGCTTAGTACTTAAGGCACTTGCCTGTAAAACCTGATAACACAGGTTCAGTTTCCCCAGTACCCATGTAAAGCCAGATGCATAAGGTGGTACATGCGGTTGGTGTTTCCCGTGGCTAGAGACCCTGGCATGTCCATTTTCCATTCTCTCTCTCTCTCTCTCTATTTCTGTGCCTCTCTGTCTCAAATAAATAAATTTAGCAACTAATAAAACTCTGTAGTGTGCATGTATCCATTCATCTGTTGATGGACTTGGCTAGCTCCATGTCTTAGCTACTGTCAGCAGTGACACGGTGAATATTGTGCGCATATTAGATGCTTTTCTGTGTCCCTCTCGGTCCTAAGACCTGACATGGCCAGTGGTGAGACAGCAGACACGGCAGAGGGGTGGCGGTGGGCTTCTTTGACAGCCTCCTCCCCTTGACTGACTTCTGATCATCTTGGTATGTGTCCCGCTCTCTTCTGTGCCAACCCATTCTATCTGCACAGCTGCCCAAAGAGGAAAGGATTCTCACTCCCTCTGCTAGGGAGGCCAGGCCACTGAGGTATGTGGCGTTCCTCTGCCAGGTGACTCTTGGCCATTGTGACAGGGTCCTAAGCACCCAACAAGACTACCTAGTTGGATGTCACCTGAAGCAAGCCATTACAGACCCAACAAAGATCCTTCCATTTTGAAACTCGTCCACACTCACGTGAAGAAACAACAAGCTAGAGAAAGCCGGGCACGGTGGTGCACGCCTTTACCCCCAGCCCCGGGCAGGCTGAGGTGAGAGGATCACTGTGAGTCTGAGGCCAGCCCGAGACTGATCCCAGGCCAGTATAGGCAAGAGCGAGACCCTACCTCAAAAAGAAAGAAGGAAGGGGGGGGGTAAGCCAGAGAAAAAGGTTCTAGAGTAACTGAGTCAGAGCCAGAGGAATGAATCAAGTGGCAGACATTCCTGTTCTCCAGCCAGATTCTGTCCTTGTGGGAAACTGAACTCTCCTTCTCCCCTCTGTGACCACATCACCAGCAGGAACAGCCTGCTGTGTCTTGAGTCTCCCACAGCCATGACTATTCTCCTTCTCAATGTACCTAACTAGTGCACCCATCAAGTGTGGTTTAAGCTTCTGAGTACACCTCTGTGTCTTCCTGCAGGAAAAGTCTCAGAGGGGTGCACACTGCACAGACTTTGTGATCTCACGACCTAGTTCTACTTTAATTTATGGATTTTCTTTTTTTTTTCTTTATCTATTTGAGAGAGACAAACACAGAGAGAAAGGCAGAGAGAGAGAGAGAGAGAATGGGCGCGCCAGGGCCTCCAGCCACCGCGAACCAACTCCAGATGCGTGCGCCCCCTTGTGCATCTGGCTAATGTGGGTCCTGGGGAACCAAGCCTCGAACCGGGGTCCTTAGGCTTCACAGGCAAGTGCGTAACCACTAAGCCATCTCTCCAGCCCTTACTTTTTTTTTAAGTGTACATGGGCTATATCTCAGCCGCAGAGCACCTCTCTAGCACACATGAAGCCCTGAGATCATACCTTAGTCCCACAAAGGGAAAAACATCTAAGCACCCGAGTACCCCTCAGATCAGGTAAAGGAACAGTTCTCTCCACTCTCTGCTGATGTTTAGAGTGAGCTCCTCACGTGCACTGGGCACACGGGTCCTAAGAGAGCTGTGTAGTCTCCGTCCACTCCTCTCCACTCTCTCCACTCGGCACTGCCATTCTCAAATGTTACAAATCCTCCTAATCGTTTTCTCAAAGTCTTTGGTCATGTTATGTTGAAACTGGGTTTCCAACTCACACATAACTAATTTTAAAATCTTAGTATTCTCAAGGTGACAAGTTGTGGAGGCACAAAGTGAGCCCAAAATGTATAGGAAATTAGAATTGAGTTGAGTGAAATGTAATGGGCTTTCTTCAACTGGGGGCCATGAGCAAGGATTTGACTTTGCTCCAATGGAGGACCTCTGAGAAGCCTCAGGCCAGCCCTGGAAACTCCAGTGGGCATTAGTATCACAGGAGAGAAAAACTAAGGTGTAATTAAAAAGGAATTCAGGGGCTTGGAGATGGCTCAGTGGTTAAAGACGCTTGCTTGCAAAGTCTGATGGCCCAGGTTTGAGTCCCTAGTCCGCACATGAAGCCAGATGCATAAAGTAGCAGATGCATCTGGAATTTGTTTGCAATGGCAAGAAGTCCTGGCACATCCATTCTCTCCCTCTCTCTTTCTTTGCAAATAATAAATAAAAAATTAATCAAAGGATGAAAATGCGAGGAAGCAAGGCATCTAACTTCGCACAGTTCTTTAAGATGTGCCTTATTTCGGCAGCATAATGACCTGTAGGGCAGTCTCTGCCTTTTGACTTCCGAGCGGCTCTCTCCGTCCATTTGGTATGGTCTAGTAGATTCCTGTAGGTTCTACCAGCAAATTTCCTGACATCTTCAAATGACAGGATTTTGGAATGAAAAGAACCACACCCAAGCCCACGGATGCCATCTGCAGAGTGAGCACTTGATTAGCTCGCCAGACAACAGCACGCGCTTCCCATCTCTTCAAGCCAACACCCACACATCTCTCGGCATTCCGTGAGCCTGCGCTGCTGACAGGTAATCTGGTAATAACACATGGTCACGATACTACAGTGGCTACCTCAGTTTTATTTATTTATTTATTCGAGAGAATGGGCTCCATAGGGTCTCCAGCAGCATTTTATGCTTCTGGCTTTATGTGGCTACTAGAGACTCAAATCAGAGCCGTCAGGCTCTGCAAGCAAGCGTCTTTAACCACTGAGCAATCTCCTCAGCCCCACCTTCACTTTTAGAAAGTATTTTATTATTTATTTGTTTATGAGAGAGAGGGGGGCCTATGGTACTGACTGATGCCACCTTCTTAGGAAATCAGCCACAGGTCACACAGCTCACCAGGTGTTAACTTTGGCTCACTGACTTGATGGTCTAGATTTATTTCAATACTATTGCAATCTTCCTATGTTCTAGTATATTTATTTATCTATAGGAGTCCATATTTTTTAAACCTTTATTTTATTTATTTATTGGAGAAAGAAAGAAAGAGAGAGAGAAAGGAAGAAAGAAAGGTGGGCAGATAGACAGAGAATGGGCACTCCAGGTCCTCTAGCCACTGCAAACTAACCAACTTGTGCATCCGGCTTACATGGGTACTAGGGAATCAAACCTGGGTCCTTAGGCTTTACAGGCAAGACCCTTAACCACTAAGCAATCTTTCCAGTCCCAGGATTCCATATTTTTCAGGGTTAGCAAAAACAAAACATAATCACATATCCAGAACTTGTTTAATCTTACTGAATTAAGATGTAAAGTATAACAGACTTGTTAAACAAGCTAATATGTCTTACAAAATCCTATTATTACAACCTTCAAAATATTTATTCAATGTATTTTGTTAGTCTGCACTACCATGGTCCTTACACCAAGAACATTAGATTTAAAAGTGGAGTGTCCTCCTTCCCTCTCTATCTCTCTTCCTCTCTTCTTTCTACTTCTGCTTGCAAATAAATAAATAAAAATATTAAAAGCTGGGTGTGGTAGTGCACACCTTTAATCCCAGCACTCAGGAGGCAGAGGTAGAGGATTTCCATGAGTTCAAGGCCACCTTGAGATTCCATAGTGAATTCCAGATCAGCCTGAGCTAGAGTGAGACCCTACCTCACACAAAAAATTAAATTACTTTGTTTAAAAATGACCTATGGGGCTGGAGAGATGGCTTAGCGGTTAAGCGCTTGCCTGTGAAGCCTAAGGACCCCAGTTCGAGGCTTGGTTCCCCAGGTCCCACGTTAGCCAGATGCACAAGGGGGAGCACGCGTCTGGAGTTCGTTTGCAGAGGCTGGAAGCCCTGGCGCCCCCATTCTCTCTCTCCCTCTATTGGTCTTTCTCTCTGTGTCTGTCGCTCTCAAATGAATAAACAAAAATAAAAAAAAAAACATTTAAAAAAAATGACCTATGTTTGATTTCCCAGTATGCACATGAATCCAGGTGCACAAAGTGGTGCCTGCACCTAGAGTTTGTTTACAGTGGCTGGAGGCCCTGGCATACCCATTCTCTCTCTTTTTATCTCTTTCTCTGTTTGTCTCTCTCTGTTTGCAAATAAACAAATAAAAATACTTTAAAAATACTTTACAAGTGCTGGATAGATGGTTAGTGGTTAAGCTACTTACCTAAAAAGCCCAAGGTCCCAGGTTCAATTCCTCAGAACCTATATAAAGTAGATGCAAAGGCAGCACATGCTTCTGGAGTTAGTTTGCAGTGGCTGGAGGCCCTGTCACCCCCTTTCTCCCTCTCTCTCATAAACAAATAAATAATAAAATACTTTCTAAAAGTGAAGGTGGGGCTGAGGAGATTGCTCAGTGGTTAAAGACGCTTGCTTGCAGAGCCTGATGGCTCTGATTTGAGTCTCTAGTAGCCACGTAAAGCCAGAAGCATAAAATGCTGCTGGAGACCCTATGGAGCCCATTCTCTCGAATAAATAAATAAATAAATAAATAAATAAATAAAATTGAGGTAGCCACTGCAGTATCGTGACCATGTCTTATCTTTCATAAAGGATTCTTTTTTTTTTAAATTTTTTATTTATTTATTTGAGAGCACCAGACAGAGAGAAAGACAGATAGAGGGAGAGAGAGAGAATGGGCGCACCAGGGCTTCCAGCCTCTGCAAACGAACTCCAGACACGTGTGTCCCCTTGTGCATCTGGCTAACGTGGGACCTGGGGAACCGAGCCTCGAACCGGGGTCCTTAGGCTTCACAGGCAAGCGCTTAACCGCTAAGCCATCTCTCCAGCCCAGGATTCTTTTTTGAGTCTTTAATATCCGGATTTTCTAGCTGCATGAGGAGATTCACAGGGACTTGATATTAGTGTTGCCCGCCCCCTGGTGTCTGCCTGTTGAAATTGCAAGCAGAGAGCTGCAAGCAGATTCCGGTGTGCCAGACATGCAGGTGAGACTCAAAAACAAACAAACAAACAACAACAACAACAACAAAGAACAACCTTAAATGTCTCTAAGAGCAACTCCTTTCTTACCGAAGCACTTTAGAGACAGTTGCCCATGACCAGTGAAGGGCTGGGTCTTAAGCCCTTCTCCCAGGATGACAGCAGAGACCACTCAGCTAGCCACCTCATATGGCAGATGTTAAATGGGTGTGACTCTTGGGAAGCAAAGTGATGCAAAAAGAAAAGAAATTCTCACTAGAGAAACTACAACAAACCTCCAAACATTCTTCTCTCTTTTGCTTTGGGGATGCGGGATCATAAATAGGGGACATTTCTTATTCTTTCTTTTCTTTTCTTTTCTTTTTCTTTTTTTTTTTGTTTTTTTGAGGGAGGGTCTCATTCTACCCTGGCTGACCTGGAATTCACTACGTAGTCTTAGGCTAGACTTGAACTTACAAGGATCCTCCTACCTCTGCCTCCCAGGTGCTGGGATTAAAGGCGTGCGCCACCACTTCCAGTTGAGACCTTTCTTTCAAAATAAAAATGCTGTTTGTTTTTGGGGTATATCTCCCCCCACCCCTACCCTGATATTAATAACATCTGACGTTACATTTATGCAGGAAGAAAACATAGCTGTATGATTTAAAAAGCATGTTTATGACTTGCCATGTTTAAGCACTGCTGAATAAATGCATATTGAAAACATATTTCAAGTGAGAAACCATAATAAGGGGTTTAGGGATATTCAATATTACTCTCCTAATTCATAGCACACCATAATTATGGAATGTGTAGACATGCTCAGTATAAATTATAGTCCACAACTCAGTAAGAACCCTATGTAGCCTTCCCTCAGCACACAGCCACCGTGCCACACACTTTAAGAAAACTGACACAGGCTGGCATCAATCCTGCCAAGAGGTGCATGTACCATTATTTCAGTCTTAAACATGTCATTAGCATGAAACCAGTTCAAATTTTCCCCTTCTACACTCCGCCTCACAGCCATCACTGGAAAAGTTCCTGAAAATATAGCTTTTTACATTTTCTAGGGGAAAGATGACTTTTGCCAAAAAAATCAAGTCCAGGGGCTGGAAAGATGACTTAGCAGTTAAGGTGCTTGTCTGAGAAGCTTAAGGACCCAAGTTTGATTCCCCAATACCCGCATCAGCCAGATGCACAAGGTGGCACATGTGTCTGGCGTTCATTTGCAGCAGCTGGAGGCTCTGGCATGCCCATTCTCTCCCTCCCTCCCTCCCTTTCTCTCTCTTTCATATAAATAAACAAAATCTTTAAATAATCAAATCTAGGGCTGGAGAGACGGCTTAGCTAAGGTGCTTGCCTGCGAAGTCTAAGGACCCATGTTCAGTCTCTAGATCCCACATAGCCAGACGCACAAAGGTGATATAAGCACAAGGTCTCACAGGCACACTAGGTGGTGCAAGCGCCTGGAATTTGATTGCAATGGCTGAAGCCCTGGTGCACCAATTCTCTTTTTCTCTCACTTGCTCTCTCTCAAAAAGAAAAAAAAAAATTGAATCCATGCTTCTGTTCTGGACCCCTCAACAAAGACCCCGAGGGTCTTCAACTGAGTTCCTACATCCTAATTCCCACCTGATAGAAAGGATTCCTGACACCCAGATTTTATCATTTGCAGGCCAAGAAAGTGGGTTTCATTTTCTATAAAAGCATCAACATATAAAATAGAAAATAGGAGCACTTATAGAAGTGGGGGATGGGGTGGGAGCCTCCCTCAAAATCATTTAGGAATGTGTGTGAAATTCTCTGAACTCTCATTAAAGGAATTTGCTCAGTGGCCACATTTGAGTTTTCAAATTCCGACACAAGTTGTAATAGGCTCTTGTTCTGTCTTGTTCTGTCTGTCTGTCTCTCTCTTTCTGCCTTGACATATGCAGTGTACTCTTACCTTACTTGTTTCTGCCAATGTGTGTAACTCCTTGCTTGAGGTTTTTGATTTGGCCCTGACACCCCAGAGCTCCATAGGTCCTAGGAATTATGTCCTCCCTGGAGAAGCCCTCAGTCAGTAGCTGATGTCTATCCACTGAGGGGCTGATTCTGAAATTCTGAACTTCTGAACTGGAATTTCATCTGCTTCTTAAAGTTCTCTCTTTAAATGCATTCATTCATTTATTTGTTTTGCTTTAAAATTTTTTAAATTTATTTGTAAGCAGAGAAAGACAGAGAGAAAGAGAGATAGAGAGAGAGAGAGAGAGAGAGAGAGACAGACAGACAATGGGCATACCAGAGCCTCCAGCCACTGCAGAAAACTCTAGATGCACGCACCAGTTTATGTGTCTGGCATTATGTGCATACTGAACCTGGGAATTGAATCCAGGTCATTAGGCTTTGCAGGCAAGCTCCTTAATTGTTTGATGAGTTATCTCTCCAGCCCCATTTGTTTTATTTTCGAGACAGGGGCTTATTGTATAGCCCAGGTTGGCCTCAAACTCATGATCCTCCTGCCTCTG
This sequence comes from Jaculus jaculus, assembly GCF_020740685.1. Classification (NCBI taxonomy): domain Eukaryota; kingdom Metazoa; phylum Chordata; class Mammalia; order Rodentia; family Dipodidae; genus Jaculus; species Jaculus jaculus. The sequence continues at coordinate 62,998,711 of NC_059117.1, read as the reverse complement.
CCTCCCAAGTACTGGCATACTAGGAATGGCCACCGTGCTCAGCCTAAAGATGCATACCTTCCTGCTCATCTTTACCGTGAGGTCTCCCTCACTTCCACATTAGTGTTCCAGGGCTCAAGCAGAAAAAAACCCTAAATTATCCCCATGCAACCTTGGTCATAGCGTCTGCTTCTGGGTGTGCACCCAGAGCCCCAAGTGCAACGTGTGCTCATTTGTTCTTTATCACACCCAGGAGGCAGAACAATGGCCTCTCCGCGGAGTCATCCATAGCCTAATCCCCGGACTGTATGAATGTTATGTACCCAGCTGGGGAGAGTGAAGGTTGCAGATGAAGCAAGGTCATTGATCATTTACTCCTCAAATGAGGTTACCCTAGATAATCCAGGTGGGTGCACTGTAGCCGCAAGTCTTAAATATAGAGGGGGCAGGAGTGTTTGAATCTGAGCAGTGTGAGTGGGAAAGTCTGGGCCAGTCACTTCGGCCTTTACAGATGGACATAGGCTACAAGTCAGGGAGCCAGGGTGTCTCCTGGAGCTGGAAGAGATGAGAAAAGGGGTTCCACCCCAGAGCCCCCAGGAAGGAACACAGCCCAGGCAGCTGCTAACTGCAGCTTCACAAGGTCTTTCCATCCTGAGACCTGCAGATCTGTAAGATAATAAGCTTGTGTTGGTTCAAATGATTAAAGTGTGGTAATGTGTTGCCATAGCAATAGGAATCTAATAAGCCAAATAAACTGCAGAACTGGCAAGTCTGAAAGAAGGATTACCATGTACACCCTTCACCTCCCTCCCGCTCCTCTCCCCCATCTCTCCTGCAGTCACTAGGATGCCTGCGCATCTCAGCAAAACTGGGCAAGTCTTTGCCGAGCCCCAGCGATGCGCTGGGTACGCTAGAAAGCGTGGGGTTTGTGGCACTGGGGAGACTTTCCGTATGGGGGACACAGAGAAGCCCACAGACCATGACAGTCCAGCCAGGTCAGTCCTGGACAGAAAGAGGCGTAACTATGTGGATGTGTCTTGGCCCAGGGTAAGAGAGACGAGCAGTAGCCCATCAGCCACTCTGACAGCTTTGTTCTAACCTTAGGAAAATGGTGAACCTGGAGGCATTCTGTTTTTTTTTATGAGAGAGAGAGAGAGAGAGAGAGAGAGCGAGGGAGAGAGGGAGAGGGAGGGATTGGCATGCCAGGGTCTTAACACTTTGCAAACAAACTCCAGATGCATGTGCCATTTTGTGAGCATGTGTCACCTGAGTACATATGTCACTTTGTGCATCTGGCTTTCGTGGGTCCTGGGGAATCGAACCTGGCTCCTTAGGCTTTGCAGGCAAGCACCTTAATTGCTAAGCCATCTCTCCAGCCCCTGGAAGAATTCTAAATATCACTCTATTAAACTGAGTAGCTATAAAAGAATGTAATTGGTGAGCTTAGCAGTTAAGGTGCTCATCTGTAAAGCCTAAGGACCCAGGCTCAGTTCCCCAGTACCCAGAGAAGCCAAATGCACAATGTGGTGCATGCATCTGGAGTTCATTCATTTACGGTGGCTACAGGCCCTGGTGTGCCCATGCTCTCTCTCTCTCTCTCTCTCTCTCTCTCTCTCTCTCTAATAGATAACGTGATGACCCTGCAGGGAGTTGGGCTGTCACCTTGACCCTCTCTGGAGCGGTGAGAAGGGATCACTTGGAGGTTCAGCTTGGTTACAATGCCAGCTGGGAATCACAGGGCACGACAGCCGCCCACCTGTGTCTGTTGCTTTTCTTGTTGCTGTGGCCAAACATTTGCCAAGAGACAACTTAACGGAGGAAGAGTTTATCTTGGCCCACAGTTAGAAGGGATACAGTGGGTCACGGAGAGGAAGGCAGGCTGGCGGGAGTGAGAGGTGGCTGGTCACATTGTGTCCACATTGAGCAGACAGGAAATGAAGGAGAAGGATAAAGCTTCAAGGCCGGCTCCTCAACCTACTTCCTCCAGTGAGGGTCCACCTCCTAAAGGTGATGCTATCACCTTCTAGAACAACACCATGTGTCCAGACACATATGCCTGTGGTGGACAGTTCACATTCAGACCCCAAGACTCCCCTCCCTAGCACCCTCGTCCAGAGGAAACGAAGGCTGAGTTACCCCTGGTCAATAGCTGTGCTTGGCCGGGGGCTGGAACTCCCCACCAGGACCTTCCTCATGGTATCACTAACCAGCTACCCACGGGGGTTCAGAACAGCTGTGCATGGAGCTGTCGGCCTCCAGAGGGCGCCCGAGGCCTCACCCCCTTCACTTCTGCTCCAGCCTCCCACAGTCCACCCAGGCTGACCTGACCCTGGGACTCTGGGCATAGCTGTCCTTTGAAGAGTGCAAGTGACCAGTTAAAAAGGGTTTGGCCAACTGACTTGAACTCCGTGTTGGCCAGGCCCTTCTCTAGGATCTCCGTGTTAGGCTTATTTAAGTATGCCTTCCTTCCTTCCTCAACACCCACCAGTCTTTTGATTCTCTCTCTCTCCTCTCTTTTTGGTGCCAGCTCCCCAAAGATCACCAATTAGTCAAACATCAACATTTGGCAGGCGGGCTCCTAGGTTTCTGGCACAGGCCGGGGGGCACCTCGCGAGCCGCTGGCCTGCCTCTGTGAGGCCTGCTGCTGAATGAAAATAGTTTTCCTGATGCTTTCAAAGAAATGGCTCAGGGCTGGAGAGATGGCTTAGTGGTTAAGCACTTTCCTGAGAAGCCTAAGGACCCCGGTTCGAGGCTCAATTCCCCAGGACCCACGTTAGCCAGATGCACAAGGGGGCGCACACATCTGGAGTTCGTTTGCAGTGGCTGGAGGCCCTGGCGCACCCATTCTCTGTCTCTCTCTGCCTCCTTCTATCTCTGCCTCTTTCTCTCTCTGTCTGTCACTCTCAAATAAATAAAAATATTAAAAGAAAAAGAAATGGCTCAGAGCGGGAAGCACAGCGAGAAATCTGGGGGAGCACTTCTCTTTTGAGGGGTATGGAGTACAGTGTTTGTTTCTCTTAAAATATATAAGGCAAAGATAATCACTTGTGTTAATTTTTACTCCCTGAAAGAGAAATAATCATGTTGGGTTTGTCTAAGCAACGCCAGGAACACCTCACCTTGACAGAACCCCTTTTTGCTTTAAGACACTGGACACCACAGTTGCTTTTTGGGTCACTTTATCTGGAAGGTTCTGGATTAAATCTTTCCTGCTGATGCTAGACCTTCTGACACACTAGAGAGGTCGGAGGGAGCCTGGGTTGTTCTTCAGGATGCTCTAGCTCACACACAATTTGGGGAGAGCTTTGAACCTACAGCTGACCAATTTTAAAACCCTGTCTTGGTGACGTCTTAGCCTAAAGGGGTCATGCTTTCCTGAAAATGGCCTTGTCACTCCCACTTTCACACGCTCTCAGGGCTGCCCTGTGAGGAGGCAATGGAGTCACCAACAAGGACTCCAAGTGCCCTGCAGGGTCAGCGAACGGAGCCTTCACATCTCCAAGGAGTAAGACGAGGTATGGACATGGTGGAGAGCTGGGATGGACAACTGAGGTCATCTAAAATGCCACAGAATCTAGGAATAGTGACCACGTATTTATAGATAATTGCAGTACTCTAAACGCTAAGGCAGAAGGACAGTGAGTGCTATAGAATGACACTTGTCCCAATGGATAAAACAAGATAAAGGGCTGGAGAGATGGCTCAGCAGTTAAGGCGTTTGCCTGCAAAACCAAAGGACCCAGGTTCGATTCCCCAGGACCCATGTAAGCCAAATGCCCAAAGTGGTGCATATATCTGGAGTCTGTTTGTAGTGGCCGGAAGCTCTAGTATGTCCATTCTCTCTCTATCTGCCTCTCTCCCTCTCAAAGTAATTAATTAATTCAATTAAAAATACAACAAAACAACCCCATAGGAACCCAGAATTCAGAGGGCTGGCAAGTCAGCAGAACCCCTGAGGGTTGTTGGCTGCACACTGGGGTGGTGGGAGCTCATTCCCATGACCAGGCGTAGCCTGCCTCACGATGCTTTAGGCTCCCGGTCTTCACAAGAGACCAGGTGGAAGCGGCAAGTACGGTGCCAGCTCAAGGCTCTGCGAGGCTGGGGACAAGGGATATGTGAATGGGAGCTGATGTGCCAGGGATGCCTGGGATCCTGACATCACAGACATACTGCTCACCATGTAAATCATGGTTCAGACTGGAGAGATGGCTTAGCAGTTAAGGCGCTTGCCTGCAAAACCAAAGGACCCAGGTTCGAGTCCCCAGGACCCACAGGAACCAGATGCACAAGATGGTGCATGCCTCTGGAGTTCATTTGCAGCAGCTGGAGGCCCTGGAGCACCCATTCTCAACCCCCCTCACATAAATAAATAAATAACTAAATAAATAATTATAAGTTGTGGTCTAGGAACCCATAAGGGGAGAGAGAGGTCATCATCTTTGCCTTACTGAGAGTTCTCTGTGCGAAAACGCAGGTCAAGTTTTGTAGCCCTAATTCTTCTATAATCACACGTCAGACCCAAGACGGCCGGGGGAAGGGAACAGAGAGCGCACGCAGGCTCTCTACAGCGCTTCGGCCTTTGTTCTAGTCCCGCTTGGTGCTTCCCTGAAAACCCCAGGGAGGGGAGTGGGCAGGAGCTGGAGGGGGAGGCAGGTTCTGCCCTGCACCCTACAGGCTGCTTCATTCCCTTAGGGAGACCCAGCTCCCCTTATACCAGGCTAAACTGTAGGTACTGCCCTTCACCCAAGCAAGTCCTTGCAGCTGGCAAGTGCCAAGCCCTCCTGTGCTCCTGACCCACTTGCGTGAGGTCCGTTTACAAGCACACAGGTTTCTTCTTATGGTCTGAAGCTCACTTCTGTCCTCCTACCTTTGCTGTTTTCCCTTCCCTTGCTCCCTGCCCTAGGGTCTTTTCTTACTGATCCGCCACCATTCCCTTACCCCTCATCTTCACCATGACCTTCATGCTAGTGTTCCCCCCAGTCCTCAAGCCCTACTCTCTATGGCAAGGGCCAGCTCTGTGGGCTGAACTGCTGCCTGGGATTATAATAAGGTTTTACTGAAACATAGCCACACTGTTCCCATTCTCTGTCTGCTTCCGTGTTACAGGGTAAAGGCTGGGTAGTCATGGAACCCACCATTCTACCCACCTGTCTGCCCACTCATGGTCCCCATTATCCATGTGCTTGTCTATCCACCTGCCCATCCACCCATCTACCAATCAGCCACCCACGCATCCACTTGTCTATCCAACCGCCTCTCACCCGTCCACCAGCGCATCTGCCCACCCATCCATCCCCACACCTATATCCATCCACCTGCCCACTCACTCACCTGCCCATCCATCTGCTCATACACCTGCCTGTCTGCTTGCCTAGCAGTCCAACCAGCATTCTCAATGTGCCTTTTACGAATGGTGTCAGGTTGGAGAGATGGCTTAGTGGTTAAGTTGCTTGCCTGCAAAGCCAAAGGATCCAGGTTTGATTCTCCAGGACCCACATAAGCCAGATATACAAGATGGCACATGCGTCTTAGAGCTCTTTTGCAGGGCTGAGGTGCACCCATTCTCTCTCTCTATCTGCCTCTTTCTCTCTTTCGAATAAATAAAAATTTTAAGGAATGGTGTCATGTTCTTTTGTGTACAGTTAATTTATCAACCCTGTGGTACTTGAATGAGATGCCATCTGCTTTGAATACTTGGTCCCTAGCAGGCGGCGATTTGGGAAGTGAAGCCTTGCTGCGGGAAGTGTGTTGCTGAGGGTGTGCTTAGGGTGTTATAACCAGCTCCCTCTTGCCACTGTTAGTAAGCTCACTCTTGCCCCTTTTTTGCCAGCTGTTGTGGCAAGATGTGGTGCCCTGCCTCTGTTCTACCATCCTTTTCCTTCCATGATGAGACTTCCACAGGAGACGGTCAGCAGAAATGAACCTTGTCCCCCCATCAGCTCTTTCTGGTCGGGCGTTTTGTCCCAGCAACACAAAGATAACTATGACAAAAACCCACTCACTTCGCTTTACTTTTAAGTGGGCCTCATTGGTCCTAAATGTTCTACTTTATCTTCCTGTTCTGGCTCCTGTAGCTTCTCTCCTGTGTGGAACGGTTCTCAGCAGTAACGACACTGGTACATCTGCCCACCTCCTCCCCCACCACGAGCTCCGTAGCCTTAGAAACTCTCTTCCACGTTGACTCTGGGCTGAACCAGCATATTGTTGAGAGCAGACATGCAACAAATTCTTGGTGTTGATAGACCATGTGGTAAGTACTCAGCAAAGAGGTGGATAACAGGTGAATTCGGAAGGCCTGACCAGAAGCAGTGTGCTGAGGTATTGGAAAACAAGGTGAATCCTCTCGTGTTCTAGGTGTTTGTGACTAAGGATGGAAATCAGCAAGTTGGCCGCACAAGTCTTTGCCCTCCATCATCTTACCTGCATCCCGTTCTCCTCTCCCTAGTCATGAAGCCCGGCCCTCTAAGGCAAGGGTCGGTGCTGTGGTGTTGCAATAAAGTTTTATTGGAACACAGCCACACCCATGCCACAGCAGCTCCCGACCTCGGCCTGTCCCTCAGCGTCACTCTACTCTTTCCCTTTGCTCCTCCTGGTTTGCCTGTGAGATGGACAGAGCAACCTAGAACCTGGCAGCTTTATTTCTGTGACAGAAAGATCTTAGAGCATTTTTATTTCTTCTCCTATCCATTTAACTGTGCGAGTGCTTAGACTTTGATGAGTTTCCTCAGCGTACTTTATGATATTGTGAAATAGACTAAAACTGAAAATGTTCACGTGCAGAATAATTTCAGATTTTATTCCCAAGGGTCATAAAAGAAAACCCATTTAAAAATGTACAGAGGAAGAAGGGGACTGGGGAGGAGGGACGGCAGGGAGCTGACTTCCTTAGCAGGTGTTTGGTAGTGTGCGGGGGTGGGGAGGGTCCTTGAACCTTTGAGATGAGAGGTCTGTCCTGCACAGCGTGGGTGCCTCATCTCTAGCCTTGCGATGCCTTTTCAAGTCCACCCTTAACTCCTGCTGGAGAAAGGTCCTGCTCACATTATCCTTTAGATCTTGTTTTCTGGCCAACACCCTGATCTTGACTTTGAAAGCACTAGTTGTTCAATCTGATTTTGCAAGGAGTTTAAAATTCACATTTCTGCTGGGTGCCATGGTAACAGAAGTAGGTCACTATGATTTGGTTGCCCATCTCTCGGAGCCCATCAGAACTGCCAGGGGATGATTTCTGCTCAAATCTCTTGGGCGACGTGCCGTTTTTACGCATGGTGTGGAGGTAGAGGCCATGTCCACTAGTTACTCTGAGCTCTGAGAGTCCTCGCATGTTTCCACAGAGCAGGGAGCCAGTCACTCCACACCGAGGGGCAGCCTCGGGCATCGCCCACAGGGTGCAATGCTGCAAGTTTTGAGACACAGTTTTCAAATTGTGTTTTATACAGGAATGGGAAGGGGAGACCTTTTGCTCTTCTGTTACTAAAAATGGTCAAGTTAAAAAAAACACCCAGTGATACCAACACATCCTGTGCAGGAGAAAGAGTTCGTCAAAATCCCTAAGAAGTATTAAGCTTATTCCCTCTCCTGGCTGGGAAAATAAGGCATTTCTCATGGCTTTCAGAGTATTTGCAAAGGAAGCAACAAAACACCAATAACAGACATGGCCCCTGACTTCCAGAGTCTCCTGTGAATGGCAGAGTCAGGACAGCCAATGGCAGCACTGGTGAGCTGTTGGCAATGGACAAACCATTGGTGTTCTTAAATCTTCTATGTCAGACATTTAGAGAGGAGGGCCAGTCTGCCTTGTGTGTGTCTCACATGGCATGGGATAAAGCTAGCAAGAGATCCTGCACAAGGGATCACTTTCAAAGCTCAAAGGTCTCCCTGGACCTCTGTGGAACATTGAATTTGAAAAACAAACAAAAGCCAAGTGTTCCTGTTTAGAACGATTTGATTTACACCTCTAATCAGCCAGAAATCAAATAGAAACGAGGGTTAAAAGAAAGCATTCCCTTGGGGCTGGAGAGATGGGTTAACGGTTAAGGCACTTGCCTGAGAAGCCTAAGAATCCTGGTTCGATTCCCCAGAACCCATGCAAGCCAGATGCATAAGGGGCTGCATGCATCTGGTGTTCATTTTCAGTGGCTGAAGGTCTTGGCACACCTATTCTCTCTTTCTCTCACTTTCAAATAAATAAAATATTTAAAAAAATCACTCCCTGGACAGACATCTTACCATGCCTCATATAACGTGACGCTTCCAGTACATGCGCATCGTGGTCACATCCTGAGTTCGGCAAGGCATGGTGACAAACTCAAACCTGTCCATGTATAAAACACGACCCCTGGTCACCAAAACAATTTTCTAGATAGTGCTGTAAAACTGTGGGCCATTTAAGTTGGATGCTTATGAATTCATTGGTTCCTTACCTAGTGCCCAGTGGGAGCCTGGCCTAGAGACCAGGCACCTGCAGCCCCTGCTCTGTGCCCAGGACCAGCAGCCAAGAGCCCACAAGGAATCACAGCCCAATATCCTGCAAGGTGTGTTCCAAGAGGGCAGGGCAGGGTAGGGGTCCCTCAGGAAGAGAGAACCCCCTACCGTTCTAAAAAGAACGCCAGCACCCAGGGCTGCCTCCGGACTGAAATGCAGTGCGCATGGCCCGGGCTCTGTCTCCCTGCCGTTTTTCACCCCAAACACCAACAAGAAGCGATTTTCCTGCCGTGTTAGCAGGTAAGCAGGGAGCCTTGCATTTCACGGGGTTTAAAGGAACACTTGGTTACACATTTTTGGTGATGGGATGGGAAGCCAGAACCTTTGCCTAGGACTTGAGTTGGTGGAGGCCTGCCTCTCTGTGTCCATCAAGGAGCTATTGTGTAGACCCTTTCTTTCCAACTCTGGTCTCCTGGCAAATGATAGAACCAGAACAAATCTTTGTATGGGCTTAAAAAAAAAATAATTATGGAGCTGGAGAGATGGTTTAGCAGTGAAAGGTATGTGCCTGCAAAGTCTGACAACCCAGATTTGATTCTCTAGTACACAGTAAAACCAGATACACAAAGTGGCACATGCTTGTTTGCAGTAGCAGGAGGCCCTGGCGCCTCCATTCTCTCTCTTTCTCTTTCTCTCAAATAAATAAAAATAAATAAAGGCAAACAAAATTGCGTGTATGCATGTGTGGGTGTCATTTGTGAAAGGTGCATGTACGTTGGTGTCTACGGACACCAGAGAATAGTCACAAATGTTGCTTCCCAGGGTGCTGGGGTTTTTGTTTGTGTTCATGGGGTTATTATTATTTTTTTCTTTGTTTGTTTGAGATAGTCTCTCTCATTGTTCTGAACTCACCTCTTAGGCTCGAGTGGCTGCTCGGTGAGATTCAGGGGTCCTTCTGTGTCTGCCTCCCCAGTGCTGGGGTCACACGTGTGTACCGTGGTGCCCCACATTTTTTTGTATGGGTTCTGGGAAATCTGGGAATCAAACTCAGGTCATTACACTTGTAAGGGAAACCCGTTATTGACTGAGCTGTTTTTCCACTTGTGAGTTCTTAAATCTACACATTTATACTAAAACCACTAGAAAATACAAAGTGACTAATTGTAACTCGACTATTTCCTGCACCGACTACACAGGTGCTTTTTTTTTTTTAAGTATATCTTTAAAAAATATTTTAAGGGACAAGGTGATTCAGTGCGTCACAAGTGTCTCCTCTTCAAACCAGTGCTGCTCTGTTGTACATCGTGACAATCATGTTCAGGGAACCCTATGACACATGAGACAAAAATACCAAGAAAAGCCAATCTGGGACCATCATTCTGCTGGAAAATCACTTCACAGCTCTGTCTATTTTCTTAGGGCCGGTACGCAGCATGAATTAAATTTCATGTTAATTACGTCCTGGAAGCAAAATAATTCCAATGAAGAGGTGCTCTCATGCTGTGCTGTCTGACCCATGCTGGATGGATGGGGGACTCTCCCCAGCCCCTGCCTCAGCACCCCTGGTGCCCAGATGAGTAGCGCCCACCCAGGACCCGTGACTTGGTCACAGCCACCCGTGTGTGATCAGTCTTTACTGCCAGCTTCGCCTGGCTTAGAACCACCATGGCAACTACTTCTGGGCTCGCCTGCTGGGGTGTTTCCAGAAAGCTTCAATGAAATTCAAGTGGGAAGACTCACCCTGGATGTGGCTGGCACTGTCCCCCGGCCCGGGGTCCCAGACTGAAGAGAGAGGCAGTGGGCTGAACAGCGGAGCCACCTCTCTCTGCTTCCTGACTGTGGACGCAACGTGACCAGCTGCCTCATGCCACCTTCTCCCCTCCCCCCACACTGCCATTGTGGATGGTCGCCTCAAACTGTGGGCCCAAATACATCCTTCCTCCTTTCTTTCTTTTTTTTGGAAAAATGTTTTTGTTTTTTTTTTTTTATAAGATTTTAAATATTTATTTCTTTATGAGAGAGACAGAGAATACATGGATGTGGCAGGCCTCTAGCCACTGCAAATGAACTCCAGAGCAAGTACCACCTTGTGCATTTAGCTTTACGTGGGTACTGGGGAAACAAACCTGGGCCTTTAGGCTTTGCAGGTAAGTACCTTACCCACTGAGCAATCTCTCCAGCCCCAGGATGATATTTTAATTATACCCATACAAAGTCTAAACAATTCTCACTAAGCAGGCATCTTGGGAGGGAGCTCAATAAAACACTCTCCTGAGTCTGACCCTTGGTTTTGAACCCCAGTGGGGTGCCTGCTGAGTCTTAGGAAGCAGACATTCTTCAGCGAGTGTCCAAGTGTACTGTTTGGGTTAGATTCTCTTGTTCTGTCAGCTCCCCACAGATCCAGCTCACCAGCACACACACCAGTGCTGGGGTGAGCCAAGGTGCTTGTGTTTCAAGGAGCACACGATTGGCACGTGTGTACTGGGACACACGCAGCAGTCCTTTCACGAAGTGTACTTTTGTGGCATTTAGTTCGAGGTGCTATGGAAGGGAGGTCTTGTGAAAATAAAAAATAGACAACGTGGAACACCTGAGCCCAGGTGGGCCTGATGAGTGTCAAAAGCTCAGAGGCTGCTTCTGGGTTTGAGCAAGCAGGTGACCTCAGGCAAGGCTTTCTTCCTCTACCTCTTGTAAAAATGTTTTATTTATTTATTATTTGTTTGAGGAAGAGAGAAAGAGAGAATGGACGCTGCAGGGCCTCCAGCCACTGCAAATGAATTCCAGATGCATGTGGCCCCTTGTGCATCTGGCTTACATGGGTTGTGGGGAATTGAACCGGGGTCCTTAGCCTTCACAGGCAAATGCCTTAACTGCTAAGTCATTTCCCAAGCCCTCTTTTTTTAAAGTTTTTATCTTTTTATTTGAGAGAGAGGGAGAATGGGAGTGCCAGGGCCTCTAGCCACTGCAAACAAACTACAGACGCATGCACTGCCATGTGCAACTGGCTTATATGGATCCTGGGGAATCAAACCTGGGCTTCAAAGGCAAGAGCCTTAACCACTGAGCAATCTCTCCAGCCCCCTTTACCCCCCTCCTTTTTCTTTGTTTTTGGTTTTCTGAGGTAAGGTCTCACTCTAGCTCAGGCTGACCTGGAGTTCACTATGTATTCTCAGGGTGGCCTTGAACTCACAGTGATCCTCCTACCTCTGCCTCCCGCGTGCTGGCATTAAAGGTGTGTACCACCACACCCAGCTCTCTCTTCTGGTCAGGTATTTGGCCACAGCAATGAGTAAAGTAACTGATGCAGTGAACTAGCTGCGATTGGGCTCGACCCTCCCTGGGCATCACTTTTTGGATTTACTATGGAATGCCAAGTAACAGACTGGCAGGTCGGGATGCGTGCCTCTACCCAGAGCTCTTCTCCTACTCATTAATGACTGACTGGTTGTCCTGCAGAAGAGAGGCCCGCGGATGCTCATTTCTTAGTTCATTCATCTGGCCTAGAAACTGGGAGAGGCGGTAGACTAACCCTGACACAAACCTGGTCTTGGCAGCCGACTGTGCATGCTGACTCGTCCTGGAGTAAGGAGCCTCGCGGCAAGTTGAGGGGAGCTGAAGCTTGGTGTAGCCCTTATTCATGCAGCCGGATGTGGGAGAGCGCTCTGAGGAATACGGTTGCCACAGTGGTCTTTCTGCACTGAACACGGCTCTGCCTCACTCATGTGGGATGTCCCGGGCCTTGGACTTCAGGGAAAAAAAACACGCCTAGATCCTCTAGGCAGTCTTTGCATGGATAGAAGTCACTTTGGTTATCTTCTGTCAGTAAGTGTTTCTAAGGCATTTAATGTTAAAGATTTTGCAATTTCTCTTTTTTTAAAGTTTATTTTATTTATTTATTTGAAAGAGACAGACAGAGAGAGGAAGAGGCAGAATAGAGTAGATAATGGGTGCACCTGGGCCTCTAGCCACTGCAAACCAACCCCAGACGTATGTGCCACCTTGTGCATCTGGCTTACATGGGTCCTGGGGAATTGAACCTGGGTCCTTGGGCTTTGCAGGCAAATGTCTTAACTGCTAAGCCATCTCTCCAGCCCCTGGAATTTCTTTCTTTTTTTTTTTTTTTAATCTTTTTATTTATTTGGGTCGGGAGAGAGAGAATGGACATGCCAGGGACTCTTGCCTCTGCACATTAACTCCAGATGCATGGGCCACTTTGTGTGTCTGGGTTTACTGGGCAGTTAAACCTGGGCCAGCAGACTTTGCAAGCAAGTGTCTTTAACCCCTGAGTCATGTCCCCAGCTCTCACTCCTTTACAGTTCCTCGGCACTCCTGAGGCTTTGTTCTCACAAACTCCCTTAGGCATGGAAAGAGTAAGGATTAGTCTTCGGATTACATGTGACAGCGGGTAGGTGGTGGCCACATAGAGTCCGTCTTTATACTGGACTCATGCACCGCGCAAGTTGGCCCAAGAGGATTTATTCTCCATGGCTCTTGGTATTTTGTCAAAGGCATCTGTGAAGGGTAAGACATTTGTCATGAGCCAGATGTACACCTCCAAGTGGCCATTAAGAACAAGAACAGCCCCAAAAAGTCATCCTGGAATTTATCCGCTACCCCTCAGGTGAGGGCCACTGCCTGCAAGATTCCAATCTCTCCCCTTTCGGAACTCTTGTCAGAGTCGATCCCCCCTTAACTCCTTTCTTCTACCCCTTTTCTCCCTTCCTCTCTTGCGACTTCTTTCTCCTATAAACCAGGCCTTTTCCTGACCTATGCAATGGCTCTTACCATGGATCTACCTCTCCAGATATAGAGCTAATTTTTAGAAGAGAAAAATCAAACTCATCTCTTCAGTTACCACATATTTTTATTTAAGCAACTTTAAGTGCCGAGTCATCTCCCCAGCCCCTAATTTTTATTTTAGTATTTTTAAATTTTTCATTTATTTGAGGAAAGGGGAAAGAGGCAGCGAGAGAGAAAGAGAGAGAGAGAGGGAGAGAGGGAGGGAGAGGATGGGTGTAACAGGGCCTCCAGCCACTGCAAATGAGTTCCAGAGGCATGTTCCACCTTGTGCATCTGGCTTACATGGGTACTGGGGAATGGAACCTGGGTCCTTTGGCTTCACAGGCCAGTGCCTTAACCACTAAGCCATCTCTCCAGTCCCTTATTTTTATTTATTTATTATTTTTTTTAATTTGTTTATTTGAGAGCGACAGACACAGAGAGAAAGACAGGTAGAGGGAGAGAGAGAGAATGGGCGCGCCAGGGCTTCCAGCCTCTGCAAACAACTCCAGACGCGTGCACCCCCTTGTGCATCTGGCTAACGTGGGACCTGGGGAACGGAGCCTCAAACTGGGGTCCTTAGGCTTCACAGGCAAGCGCTTAACCGCTAAGCCATCTCTCCAGCCCCCTTATTTTTATTTTAAAAAGATTGATTCTAATTAGATGCCTAAGTCTCATGTCTCTGTGTTAAGAAATAACATGATGTCATCAGCTGCAGTTTTTAGAGCACAGGTTGTTTTTCCTTCATTTAGAAATCACTAGATTTTTCCAGTGCTGGGAGAGGGGAGCTTTATAAATGTTCAGTCCAAAATTGAAATCAGGGGTCCCTGTTGGATTACCAGGATAGAATGGTGAGACATGTAGATCCTGTGCTAGTTCTACAAACCGGACAGAAATGAGGCTGCAGTTACAAATTGTACATGTGTTTGGCATGGAACCAAACTCTTATAATCAGTGTTGGAATTAAAACAAAATTTAAAAAGAGCATATCAATTACGGCAGGGGTTGGCAAACTTCTTCTGCGAAGAGCCAGATAGTAAATATCTTAGACTTTCTGGCTTTATCACAAACACTTGACTGTTGTCAGAGCAGGGAGATACCAGCGGGTGATTCAGAATGGAGGTGTGTCTCAACAAAGTTTTATTGATAAAAATGGGAGGTCATATTTGGATGACAGGCTGAAACCTGCTGCTCCTGGTTATGGCCTTCCACACGGAGGCACATACGAGTTCTGCCATAGAGTATGTAGTTTGGATACGTCCCCAGAGGTCGATACCTTGAGAGTGTGGTCCTCAGCGGGGTGATAGAGAAGTAAGTGGCAGGCATATGAACTGCTTAGGCTACGGCAGGCCCTGTCCCAAGAAGGAACTGATGTGGCTGTCGTGTGACCTTGGTTTGTTTTCATGACAGGTTGTTATAAACAAGGAAGCCTGGACCTCCCCTGGCTCTGGCTTCCTGTCTTGCCATATGACCTGACTTCCTGTGATATGGGCGGTCACTGTGACGCCACCTGTTACGAGGTGTTTACTACAGCCGAGCCAGGGCAGGTTCCATGGCCTCCAACTTCCAGAACTGCGAGCTAAGTAAGTCCTGTCTGTGGTGGTTTGATCACGTGTCTCCCATAAACTTCGGTGTTCTCGATGCTAGGTTCCCCAGCTGATGGCAATTGGAAATGGAAGCCTCCTGGAGGCAGTGTATTGTTGGGGGCGGGCTTATGGGTGTTACAGCCAGTTTCCCTTTGCTAGTGTTTGGCAAACTCTCCTGTTGCTATTGTCCACCTTATATTGGCCAGGGGGTGATGTCCACCTTCTGCTCATGCCATCCTTTTCCCTGCCATCGAGGAGCTTCCCCTCGAGCCTGTAAGCCAAAATAGACCTCTTTTTCTCACAAGCTTCTGCTCTTGCTTGGGTGATTTCTACCAGCAATGCGAACCTGACTGCATCCCTGTCTTTATAAAGGACACAGCCTTGGGAGTTTGGCAGCAGCCGTGGACGACGGCAGAAGCAGCAGCTACTTGTACCCACGCGTGGAGACTCGCGGGTGCAGCAGTGGGTATGCCTGGTGCTGGGGACATAAAGCAATGAGCGGGAAGCCAGCCTGGCACGGATTTTCTTAATCTTTCCATCCAAGTCTCTGTTTAAAATCAACGTCATTTGGAGTGTAGGCAAATGGAGGTCTAGGAGTTGCTTAGTGGTCAAGGACTTGCCTAATGTTCATCAAAATTGGATAAACTATAGCCAACTTCTCTCCTTTTCTTTCTTTCTTTCTTTCTTTCTTTTTTTTTTTTTTTTTTGAGGTAGGGTTTCGCTCTAGCCCAGGCTGACCTGGAATTCACCACGTAGTCTCAGGTGGCCTCGAACTCACGGTGGTCCTCCTACCTCTGCCTCCTGAGTGCTGGGATTAAAGGCGTGCGCCAACGCACCCGGCCTACATTCCTTCCTTCCAGGTTTTCCTATTTAGGATGCAACTAGAAGATATGTGCTACAAATAGACAATGAAATAAATAGAAATTCAGAAAAGGAATGTGACAATAGCTTTTAACATTTTGAGCTCCTAAGCTTCTGAGTTCCATAGCTTGAAGTATCATGAGGACAGGCATCTCTTGTTTGTTAGAGTCCCTTTTTCCTGGGTTTCCTTCTACCCCATGACCATCACTGTTCCCTAGGGGTTTGTGGTCATAGAGGCTGGTTGATTCTTCAGGCTGTCCCTGAACTCACAGCATTCCTCCTACCTCTGCCTCCCAAGTTCTGAGATAAATGTCTGCACCACCATGCCCAGCCCACACTTTTTGTTTTTAATAAGTTGTCTTATTGATGACTTGTAATCTCCATTTTTTTTTTAAATAGAGAGAGAGAGGGTGACAGAGAGAGAGAATTGGCACGCCAGGGCCTCTACCTATTGCATTCAAACTCCAGACACATGCACCATCTTGTGTGTGTGTATGCCCTGTGCGCTTGCATTACCTTGTGTTTCTGGCTTATGTGGGATCTGGAGAGTTGAACATGGGTCCTTAGGCTTTGCAGGCAAGTGCCTTAACCACTAAGCAATCTCTCCAGCCTATAATCTTATTTTTTTAAAATTATTTTATTTATTTATTTGAGAGAGAGATATAGAAATGGGCAGGGAGAGAGAGAGAGAGAGAGAGAGAGAGAGAGAGAGAGAGAGAGAGAGAGAGAATGGGTGCACCTGGGCCTCTAGCCACTGCAAATGAACTCCAGATGCATGCACCCCCTTGTGCATCTGGCTGATGTGGGTCCTTGTGAATCAAACCTGGGTCATTTGGCTTTGCAAGCAAGTGCCTTAACCGTTAAGCCATCTCTAGCCCTTTTTTAAATTTTTATTTATTTATAAGCAGAGACAGAGAGGTGGGGAATGGGAGCACCAGGGCCTCTAGCTATAGCAAACGAGCTCCAGATGCATGTGCCACTTTGTAAACCTGGCTTTACGTGGGTCCTAGAGAGTCAAACTTGGGCCATTAGGCTTTGCAAACAAGCACCTTAGCCACTGAGCAATCTCTCCAGCCCATATCTGTCTTTTTAGTGATATGCTTGTGAGCTCCCATTCTTTGAAGGTGGTGGTGAGACAAATATGCCCACAGTAGCCTTTCTTCAACTTGGGGAGATTAGTCCTAAGACCCCGCCACTGAGAACCTGGAAACCTTGGATAATACTGTTGTGTATATGTTTTTCCTATATATAAACACACCTGTAATAAAGCTTTGTTTCTAAATTAGGCTTAGCAAGAGACTCCCATTAACTAACAACAAACACAACAGCTCTAGCAATGCACAGCATTACAAGTTACACAAATGTGATCTTGCTTGCTCTCCAAACATCTTATGATGTTGTGATGCCTCAATGGCCACTCGATGACTCGGTGCGGCCTGCCAGTGACTATGACAATGTGTGCACGCCCACAGGAAAGGGTGACTAACACCTCAGGCATGGCAGAGTGGGGTGGGGTGAGATTTTATTACACTGCTCAGAATGACATGCAATTTGAAACATGCACTGTTTATTTCTAGAACTTCCCATTTTTATTTCTGGGTTGCTGTTGACTGCAGTAATTGAACTCTTGGAAGTTAACACCCCAGATAAGAAAGACAGCGGTATATAAGATAGATGTTTGCTCATATTACCTTCTTGCAGAAATAACTGAGCCCACCAGTCTTGATATTTTAAAAGTGATATTCCAGATGTTAAATCAACTCGTCAATGAACCATTCCACACCACCAAAAGTTCTACGACTTTGGGTCAAAATTTCTGATAATAGAATATAATTTGCCAACAGTGCCTTCAGTGCATGGCACTGGAGCGGGGGCAGAGAGGCCAATGATGAATTCTGGGTACGACATCCGCCTCAGCAAACTTGGAGGACACCAAGAACCACATCACTGGTGCCCCCAAGGCATCTAAAGCTGCCATCAGAAAGGGTCTTGGATGTAAGACAAAGGCAAATTGGCAAGAGACTCTGACACCTTGTCTTTTTGATGCTTTGTCTTCTGTCATACATGCATATCAAGTACTCCATCATTCTTATTTTAATCATTTTATTTATTTATTTATTAGAAACAGAGGGGGAGAGAGAATGGGTGTGGCAGGTCCTCTAGCCACTGCAAATGAACTCCAGATGAATGTGCCATGATGTGTATCTGGCTAACATGGGACCTGGAGAATTGAACCTGGGTCCTTAGTCTTAGAAGGCAAGTGCCTTAACTGCTAAGCTATTTCTCCAGACCATCATTCTTTTTTTAATATTTATTATTATTAGCAAGTGGGGGGGAGAGAGAAAGACACAGAGAAAGAATGGGCACTCTGTGGTCTCTAGCCAGTGAAAACTCCAGATGCATATGCCATCTTGTGCATCTGACTTTATGCAGGTGCTAGAGATTTGAACCTGGATCACCAGGCTTGTAAGCAAGTGCCTTAACCACTAAGCCATCTCTCCAGTCCTTCATTCATTCTTACAAGGCACCTCAAGAAATAAAGATTAAAGGATGCCTAGCATGTGCAAGACACTGGATACAGCCCTAGTACCTCAGAATAAACAAACAAACAAACAAATAAACAAACAAACAAATAAATAAAAAGGAAATGAAGACGGACAATTCAGTGAGGGCAGAACATCTCTACATTTGAACCTGCTTACAATGAAATTGTTCTGATGGCTATAAAACATGTTGGTTGTCCGTTCTACCAAGCAAACCTCACTGTTAAATTCCCTTAACCAGTCTCAGTTTGACCACTTAACTAATTTCAAGGTCCAGTTGTCTTTAATAAATGAATCAAAGTGAAAACTCATCTTGTTTCGTTACTTATAGAGAAAAGGGATAGTCAAGTAACTACTAAATCACAATCCACATGAGTTCATAAATCATGTTTGGATTGTACTACATATCCATGAGGAGTTTAACTGACGTCCTGACAGCTGAACAACGTTTACAAACAACAATCTTACACTATCTTTGTTTCACGCCTACTTATTATTTGATGGACAGGATGGTTTTGCAAACACCGCAAGTTGTGTGTAGAGGCCGCAGTGCCTGGCACTGAAGTGGGGCGGGGGGCAGAGAGGCCACCAGTGCATTCCGGGTACCGCGTTAGCCTCAGCAAACTTGGACACCAAGAACCACACCACTGGTGCTCTGGAGGCATCCAAAGCTGCAATCAGAAAGGGTCTTGGAGCCAGGCATGGTGGCACACTCCCAGCATTTGGGAGGCAGAGGTAGGAGATTGCCATGAGTTCAAGGCCACCCTGAGACTGCATAGTGAATTCCAGGTCAGCCTGGGCTAGAGTGAGACTCTACCTCGAAAAACCAAAGAAAAAAAAAGGGTCTTGGATGTAAGACAAAGACAAAACAGCAAGAGATGATGACAGCTTTTGAGCAGGGCGTGGGGGGGGGGAGTGGAAGGGGGTGGTGCAGAGGAAGAGTATCCCCACCCCTCATCCCAGAATGGAGGCTGAGGCAAAAGGATTGCAAGTTCTAGACCAGCTTGGGTTACAGAATGACAACCTGGGCTATCAGGCTTTGCAAGCAGGTGCCTTTAACCACTGAGCAATCTCCCCAGCCCGACATTTTTATTTATTTGTGTGCACGCGCGTGCGCGCGCGTGTATGTGTGTACATGCCAGGGTTTCTTTGTTACTGCAAATGAACAGCTACCTAGCTTTACATGGGCAGCTGGAGATCTGAACCTGGGCTGGCAGGGGTTGCAAGCAAGGTGAGCTGTCTCCTTAACCCCTTAAACAATTTGCTTTTAAACCAGAGACAGTTTGCACTGGTAAGATTAAGTGGCGGGGCAGTTGTGATGCCTTTGGTAAAAAGTCAGTCCTCTGAAGGATCAGACTGCTTGCTTTTTCCTTGCTGGAAATGATGGCCATGCGGGTCCCCTGGCTCAAATGTCTCCAGCTGGAAAGGCCGGAGGAAGTTATGAACCCAGGGCGTTTCCATGTGGCGGTGGCAGAGGGAAAAGAGACAGGTTGAGAGTGTGACACACTCCAGGAAGAACACAGAGCAGGTGCGGCTCTGCGCCTGGAGGTACTAAGCAGGTTTGGTGGCCATCCCCAGAGAACTGTGCCGTATGGAGAAGGGATTCTCAGGGTGGCATTCGCTGTTCCAGAGCCCAGGGGCGGCAGAACTTCAGGCTGCTATTTCCACAGACATTTGTTTCCCAACACAGGGCCGTGTGCCAGCCATCTCAGAGGCTCTTGCGCATCCATTCAGCCAGCCCTCTGGACTGGGGATTGTCTTTGGGCATTGGGGTTTCATCCATGTCTATTTAGAGCAGAATGAGAACAAGCACAGGATGAAAACAGAATATTTCCAGCAAGAATGCGCGCGGTTTCCTCTTTCTTACAGGGTGGATGCTGGCTTCTCCCTCCCTCCTGTTTGGAGACTGCCTGCCACCAGTCTGTAGGGTGCCCAGGGTTAGTTGGTACTGCTTTTGTCTTAGAAGTAGTATATAAAGTGATTGCATACCTAAATACATTACAGATTTGAGGAAGTATTTGTGTGTGGGGGGAGGGAGGACTATGCATAATTTTGAGAGAAACCAAACCTTCTCTGTTGGGGCCCTATTTACTGGCTTTATCTGGTTTCCCACCATGGGACGAGTGGTGGTTTAATATTTCATTAGAAGGCAGCATTCTGCTGCTTATTGGGTGGGAGAGGGCAGAGAAGCAAAGTGGAAAAGACAAACACGGGCTCCTGATGTCAACAAGATGGAAAATTTCCTTGAAACAGTTTTTATATTTTTATTTATTACAGAGAAAGAGAGTGGGGGGAGGGAATGGGCACATCAGGGCCTCTGGCCACTGCAAATAAACTTCAGACACATACGCCACCATGTTCATCTGGCTTACGTAGGTTCTGAGGAATCAAACATGGGTCCTTAGGCTTCAAAGGCAAGTGTCTTAACTGCTAAGCCATCTCTCCAGCCCCTCTTTGAAACTTTTTTAAAAAATTGTTTTTTCATTTTTATTTCTTTATTTGAGAGTTACAGAGAGAGAGGGCGAGAAAGAGACAGATAGAGAGGGAGTGGGCGTGCCAGGGCTTCCAGTCACTGCAAATGAACTCCAGACGCGTGTGTCCCCTTGTACATCTGGCTAACGTGGGTCCTGAGGAATCAAGCCTCGAACCGGGGTCCTTAGGCTTCACAGGCAAGCACTTAACCGCTAAGCTATCTCTCCAGCCCTCCTTGAAACTTTTAAGTCCATGTAATTCAAAGGTCTAACTTTTGGGGAGATCAGACAAAAGAGATTCAGAGTCTTCAGTCTGCATTTTCCTCTTAGCTCCAACCCATTCTAGAAACATCTGTTAAGGTCCTGGGCTCATCGGTGAAGATCCAAGGACAGATCAGACTCCGTGCAGACAGCACAGGGTGAAACTATGGGCGGGTTCTCTCTGTCTCAAGACACACACATGCCCAAGCATGTGCACATATCTCCTGGACTCAGGAGCACATGTGACTCTGGAAGTCATCTCCAAAGAGGTGCCATGAACACATCACCCTGGGGAGGTCCAAGTGACCCACATATGTTCCTTGATGGGAGGACGTGCATCTGTGCAGTGTGTGAAACTCAGTGCGTGAGAATCACCTGCAGTGTGCATGCGTCCCTCTATTATTACCTCACTTGGTGGGTGTATATCTGAGCCCCAGGGAGAACTCCAAATTCAAGAGTAGCTCTTGCTTGGGTCCATGGAGAAGCGGGAGGGAAGCGTTAGCTGTTCGGGCGGTTACTGAAGGCAGCGGTGGTGGAACGTGCTACCCAGCGGAGGCCAGGAAGGCCCGGCGCTGTAGTGGGAAGGACGGCAGCAGGGGCGGAGACTTGGCTAATGCTGTTTTGAGCCTCTGCCTCACATCCACCCTGTCTTTGCCTCGCCATAGCCCACCAAACAGGTGCAGGTACTGTTGTTGTTGCTATCTGCGGGTTAGAGAGAAAGGACTTGAGGCCCCAGGTAACAAGTAACCCACCAACATCAGGCAGCGCACTGTGTGGTGTGTGGAGACTTGAGTCCAGGCCGAGTCCCTGCAGTAAGGAACGTTACTGTACAGGGCACATGCAGCCGGAGGGTCTCCCTGCTGCTCCGTCCATCAGCTCACCTGACACCTGACGTCCCTTCAGGACGCATGCGCCCACTCATAACCCTCATTTGCATCAAGGTGCCACCAAGGAAAGCAGAGGAGAGACGTGTTGTTCAGCCTCTAGTCCTGAGCTGCTCAGGAGGTGTGGAGGACATGGGGGACACATGCAAGGCAGAAGCAACCCCATGAGGTAATGGCCAGCAACTATAGCACTTCAGGGCTAGAGAAATGGCTTGGCTTAGCAATTAAAGTGTTTTCCTGAGAAGCCCGAGGGCCCAGGTTTGATTCCCCAGTACCCATGTAAGCCAGATGCACAAGGTGGCGCATGCTTCTGGAGTTCGTTTGCAGAGGCTAGAGGCCCTGGTGTGCCCATTCTCTCTCCCTGTCTGTCTCTTCCTTTCTCTCTCTCTCTCTCTCTCTCTCTCATAAGTAAGTAAGTAAATAAATAAATAAATAAACAAACCTCAGTGTCTGGAGGGGTTTAGACTCCAGAGCCAGGCTGTTTCTATTCCTAAGAGGGGCCGACCTACTAAGCCAGGGTTTCTGGAGCATCAGGATTTCCAGCCCCATCTTCATGACTTCTCACCTAGTCACAGCTCAAAGAACTTTGCTGTCAATCGACTGTTATTACTTTCTTTTGCTTAAATAAAACGTGGAGGAAATTTTCGCACTATCACTGTAAAAGGGAAAGTAATTCTGTTTGCTGTCATTAGAAAGAAACAAAAATAAGTGGAGATTTCAGGTCAACTGCTGATCTTTTTGTAAATAACGTTTTATTGGAACAAAGCCCTCTTCAGCTGTGATATTCTCATATCACACACGGGGAACACCAGAGGTAGATGCTAAGGACCCTGGCATGCCTTGGACATTTACCATCTGGCACTTAAGGAAGTCTGCAGATCTCTGAAGCAGATCCAACTCAACTCTGGCAAGGTTTTTCTGCCCTCCCCTACTCTCTGGTCTAGAAATCAGGAGATTTAAGAGATGTTAAGGACATTCTGGCATTAAGAAGACATTCTCATGCATACAAAGCCTGCACTATCTTTGACAGTGCTCTAAAGTCCTCCTTCATGTTGCCATGAGCAGCCTATTGACAGGAAACTAATCCAGTAATCTCATACACATGTGAAATCAAATCCCACATGCAGGTGGATGATGGTACTGGATTGGGTGCCATGACAAAGGGCAAGTGTGGCTTCCTGGTAATTGAAAAGGAGATCGTGGGCGTCAGCCAGTGATGTGGCTTCAGATGGTACCGTGGTTTATCTTCTCGGATTTGGAGTCACCTGGAGGTGTATCTGTGCAGTATTTCCAGAGAGGTTTAACTGAGGAAGGAAGACAAGCCCTGAATGGTACCAGACTGAATACGAAGGGAAAAGAGAGAAAGACAGCTGAACGCCAGCCTCCCTCCTTCCTCTCCCCAGCCTCTTCTGCTTCCTGACCTGCCCAGATGTGAGCACGTGGCATCACGCTCCGCCCGCCACAGCGGACAGCCTCTCCTCCAGCCTCATGTCTCCCCGCCACGACGGACTTTACTTTCTCATACTCGAAGACCAAAGAAGTCCTTGCTCCCTTAAGTGGCTTCTCATCAGGTATTAGTCACGGCAATAAGGAAAAGTAACTTGGGCTGGAGAGATGGCTTTGCAGTTAAGGTACTTGCCTGCAAACCCAAAGGACTGCGGTTTGATTCCCCAGGACCCATGGAAGCCAGGTGCACAAAGTGGCACATAAGTCTGGAGTTCATTTGGAGATGCTAGAGGTCCTGGTGTGCCCATTCTCCTCTCTCTCTAAATAAATAAAGAAAGAAATAAATAGAGTGGGGCTGCAGAAATGGCTTAGCAGTTAAGGAGCTTACCAGTGAAGCCTAAGAACTCATGTACAAATCTCCAGGTCCCACATAAGCCAGACGCAGTGACACAAGCTCACAATGTCACACATGCACACAAGGGGCAGGTGTGTCTTGAGTTCATTCACATTGATGGAAGGACCTGGCACAACCATTCTCTCTCGCTTTCTCTGCCTATTTTTTCTCTCTTCCTCAAAAAATAAAAGAGAGGGGGGGGGGACTCATTTAGGCAGATGTCTGGACCTCAGAACACAGGATGACCAAGGTCCAAGGAGGCTGTCTGTCTGGCTAAGCACTCAGTGACCGCCCACTCTCATGCCGTCACTGATGTCCTCCACAGCTTTCTTCTCACTGGGCTGACTGCAGTCAGTCCTGGTGAGAGGCCAAAGGCCGGATAAGATTTATTTGGTGGGGAGGAGAGAAGAGAGAAGGTGTCAAATGGGCCAAGAGAAGACAGTGGGTGTGGCTTGACCTCCATTATGACTTGGTGGGCTCCACACTGCCTGGGAGATTCTGATGCCCTCACTGAGATCTGACTTTTCTAGGAAGGGGCCAAGTGACCTTTTTAACACCACAGTTCAGCTTTCTCCCTGGAGTTGGGTTCCATGATACCCGGATCCTATCTTGGTCTCTGGTTACATGTGTCTGGGCATCTCCAGATGGCAAATGAGCCCTCTGCCTCCCAGGGTATAGAAGCCAGGAAGGTGGGCATTTATTTTAGAAATGATGCTTGCGAGCTTTATCCTTGGGGCTATGACGTGCTATGTGGGTCCGCCGTCCTAGCTCTGTGGTGTTTCAAAAACAGTTCCTACGGAAGAGGCAATGCCTTCACTTCCACCCTGCTGTCCCGTCCAGGCAGTCACTTTGATGACCACAGCAACTGCAGCACAGAGCTGTGTCACCCTCCCAGGAAAACAAAGCAAGAAACAGCTGCCTTTCGACCTAGTATGTACCAAGCAAGCATTAAGTGCATCACCCTCATGCCTGTGGTCCTTGGGGTCCCATGTGGTGGCTGGACAGACCCCCAGACAGAGGTTAACTCACTCCACATGACGCAAGATTATGCTACTGGTTCTGGTGGAGACAGAAGTGAGCCCAGCTCAGGCTGGTCTCAAAGCCTGAGTCCTTTCTCCTGCTCTGGTCTGTTGAGTAAGGGACATCTCTCATTTTTCTAAGGGGAGCATGAACCTAGTGTCCCCTCACTAGAAGATAAGCACTGGGGAGAAAAGTGTTTGTAAGATGAAGAAATGTACTGGGTTTTTTCTCAGCCTGAGGGTTGCTGGCCCTTACGTCCCACAGTGCCAGTTATCTGTGCCCAGATGGAGCTGGCACCCTCGAGTCCCCGATCGAAGCAAGGAAACATTCACATGTGGCTAATGGAAGCAAAGCCGGTGGAAGACTTTTATTTTCCTTCTTGTAAGTCCTTTTTGTGATCTAAAAACATAAAGCACGTGGCCTGTGGCTTACTTTTGGGGTGCACCTTGGGGCTGTGTGGACCATGACACAAAAGACGAAGTAGGAGTAATGGTGACCTGTCTCTGTGGAGGGAACAAAGTGGCGACAGTGAATCACGCAGAGGTTGGGAGGGAAAACAGGAACAGATGAAGAAATAAACTAAAATCACAAAGACATTAAGTGTCCCAGTGATGACTTTTATGTAAGCCCCCAAGTACACAAGGCAACTTACAATATGAATTTTCTTGTGATTACACAATGAAATCCAGCCGTGGACGCAATCAATATAACTTGCACCAGCAAAGGTGACTGCAGCTAGGGTTAAGTGGTTTTGGTCCAAGAGGTTTGTTTTAATGTGAGTGTAATGCTCGTGGGGGAGGCAAGAAAAGCACAGAGCAGACAGCAAACTCACTCCATCCAGCCCACCGTGGGGACATTCGAGTTGCAAGTATAAATGGGAATTTAGAGACTTTATAAGAAACTGTTTTTAAGCTCAACATGATCCAAATGAGAAGGTGTCAATGAGTGCTTAGGGACTCTTAAATTCTGAGATTATTCAATTGCTCCGTCTAGAAGCATACTTATGAAACTGCCACGGAACTGAAATGCGGTCATAAACTTTAAGGAACATTTGTGAACAAAGTCAAAGGAATGCTGTGCCCTCTGCTCAGGAGCAAAGGCCACCTAAACCTCAGAAAACCAAACAAAGAGGTTCTCTTAGAAGAATAAAAGCCAGGCATGGTGGTGCATGACTTTAATCCCAGTATCTGGGAAGCAGAGGTAGGGGGATCACTGTGAGTTCAAGGCCAACCTGAAATCAGCCTAGGCTAGAGTGAGACCCTACCTTGAAAAAACAAAAACCAAAAAGCAGACAAAAGATGAAGAAGAAGAAGAAAAGCAGGAGTGCACTGGAGCTGCGGACATGCCCTGGTATCTGTTAACCACATGCTGTGGTGAGGCCTCCGTTTGGAAGGCCAGAGGCCTTGGACGCCTGGCCCAAGGCCAGAGCACCCACACCTTCCTTTGCCTTGGCACACAAGCCTTGGTCTGAATCTTGTCAACCACTTTCCTCCTGGTCTCCCGGCCCCCTGAGGAGCCTCTCTTGAGAGCCCTTCTGTTTTGGCTACCTGAGCTGCTCTATCTGGCAGAGCTAAGTTATGCAAGATGCCTGATCTGCTCAACCTTTCCCTCCGTAAACCCCACGCTGGAGGGTCTGGTGTCTGGAGGGAGGAAGCCGCGCGTGGAAAGCTGCTGTCTCAACAGGAGCAGAAGCTTAGGTTCCCGTGTTGCACGCGGGCCTGTGAGTTCTCCCGTTTCTTGTCTCCAGGTAGAAAACACAAGAGCAGGGACGTTGAAAAACTTGTTCTGGGTCCTAAGAGGTGTGTGAATGTCAACGGATTGAGCAGATATCCACTGAGAATTCTTTTGCATTGGACAACTCCTCCGGAAGTAAAGCAGAGAGAAGGGGTTTGGTGTCTTAAGGCCGGAACATTAAGAGTCCCAGAACTTTCTCCTGCCTCCCATCTGGCCACCTAGGATTCTGGGACCAGCTCCTGTTATGGTAATCGAGGGGTGGGAAGTAGGAAATGCCACTTCCCCTAGTCCCTACCCAGCACATCACCCAAGATCCTTCCCTCGCATGTGGTTTCCCTCCTCCTCTTCCATAACCCTGAAAGCCCTCTCTGGCCTTCACTTGTCCTCTTGCTCTTTCCCTGGTTACATTTTTCCTCTCCTCTCCTCTCCTCTCCTCTCCTCTCCTCTCCTCTCCTCTCCTCTCCTCTCCTCTCCTCTCCTCTCCTCTCCTCTCCTCTCCTCTCCTCTCCTCTCTTCTCTTCTCTTCCTCTCTTCCTCCCCTCTCTTCTCCTCTCCTTTCTTCTCTCTCCTCACCTTTCTCTTCTCCTTTCTTCTTTCTCCTTTCTTCTCTTCTCCTCTCCTCTTTCTTCTTCCTCCTCTCTCCCTTCTCTCTCCTCTCCTCTCTCTCTTCCTCCTCTTCCTTATTCTCTCTCTCTCTCCTTACCCATTACAATAAAGTCTTAGCCTCAAGAAATAGGAACCCATTCCCCTGGGCGAGGCACAGTGCTACATTCTGAGGAAGTGAGGTTGCGATGTGATCAGGCTTCAGCGTGTGCCCGATGCCTGGTCATGGCCAAGAGGCAGAGGGGCCGTAGTTCTACATTTACGACCTAGCTGAGAGCCTCGCTGGTGGGTGAAGGATTCTGCAACAGTAGAAGTAAGCTTGCGGCTTGTGGAGGTGTGTGCAAAAGCACTGTGGGAAGGCAGGAAGTGTGCAGCTCAGCCTCAACATGGGAGGGGCTTGGTGTGGGGGACTTCTGAGAGGAAAGAGCATTTAGTTAGCAGGCAGCTGGGTTCCGTGGGAGGGGGGTGTAGACCACTGAAGGCTGGAGCTCATGGCTCAGCGTGGGCCAGCCTGGCTGGAAGCCTGGTGTCTGTGGAGGAGGTAAGGCCAGGCTGGGGTGTCACAGTTGTATGTGCCAGGTGAGGGCACTGCCCAGCCACTTAGGGCAGCTGGAATTCCATGGCGAGTGGGCAGAGCCCAGGCCTCCTTCCCCCGCCTTGACAGTGTAGGTCTATTGGAACATAACAGCCCTGCCTGTTTGTCTACCGTGATGTTGCCATGTCATAATGTCACAGAAAATGATCAAATCCTCTAAAATGGCCTGGCTCACAAAGCCAAAAGCATTTCCTAAATTTCACCTTTGTAAAAAAAAATTTATTTATTTATTTATTTGAAAGAGAGGGAGGGAGGGAGAGAGAGAGAGAGAGAGAATGAATGTGCCAAGGCCTTGAGCCACTGCAAGCAAACTCCAGCCGCATGTGCCACCCTGTGCCTCTGGCTTACGTGGGTACTGGGGAATTGAACCTGGGTCCTTAGACTTTGCAGGCAAGCACCTTAACTGCTAAGCCATCTCTGCAACCCAAATTTCATCTATTTAACGGCTCAAGCATTAAAAAAATAAATAGTTTGCTGACCTTTGGCCAAAAGCTTGGAACTCTTCACTTGGACTTCAGTCAGTGACTCCATGTGGTCAGGCTTTCTAAGGCCTTCCTCCAACTGACTTTTGGTAGCCCCCACCTTAAATCTGCATTTCCAAGGTGGACAGACAATCAGGTGTTCATCTGTGTGATGGTTTATGTTGACTATCAACAGAACAGGATGTAATATCGCCTGTAAAGGGTTGTATTTTGGTAGAAAGAGCCACCTTAATTGCGGGCAGGGCCCTGGACTGTAAAAGGGAGAGAGTTGGCGGAGCTGCTTCCTCACTGTGGACTGAATGTGACCAGCTGCCTCTGGCTCTGGCCACCATGATGGGCTGTGGTTTGGAACTGTGAGCTGAAATAAACCTTTCCTTCTTACGCTGAGTTTTGTCAAGGTTTTGTCTCTCCAAAGAGAAGGCTAACTTACAGATTTTGCTTACTGGCCTCTCTTCTAAAGCTTATGCCTCCATCCTTCGTTTATTGTCTCTTTTTTGTCTCTTTCTTGAGACGGGGTCTTACACAGTGTCCCAGGCTGGCCTGGAACTCGCTAGCCATGTAACAACATAGCACAGGTTGGCAATTCTTGTGGCAATCCTCCTGCCTCAGCACCCTCCCTGCCCAACTGAGTGTTAAGATTATAAGTATGAAGCCACAGCGACTGACTGACAAAGTGGTTTTCTTTCCTACTTTCACTCAGGCCACGGATTTGCACTTCCTTCACCGACCCTGCAAGCTACCTCGGCCACCAGGAGCTCTCCACTTGTGGAGTCTCTTTACTTCTCTTGCTCTCTGCCTCTAAGTCGTCATAAATTTTTGTGTTACTTTTAGAATTGCAGCTAAAATTTCATTCTTCTCATTGCCATTAACACTCTCAAATTCCATGCCCTG
The DNA here is from genome assembly GCF_020740685.1 of Jaculus jaculus. Classification (NCBI taxonomy): domain Eukaryota; kingdom Metazoa; phylum Chordata; class Mammalia; order Rodentia; family Dipodidae; genus Jaculus; species Jaculus jaculus. The sequence goes on along the minus strand of NC_059117.1, from coordinate 62,969,761 downwards.
ACAGATGGCTATAGAAAGGCTTCCCTGGCTCTATAAAGCCCTTGGGAAACAGAAGGAATCACCACCAGAACCTACCAAACACAGCACGGTAGACATAACCCCCGGGTTCTGGTAGGCCATGTTAAAAGACGTTTTACTAGCAAATCCCCTTACACATTTAAAATCAAATTTGATCTATAAGAATTAAATTTGTGCATGATTTTCTAGGGAATACATCTCTAATATAGAGCAAGCAGTGTGCTTATGGTTTTATTAACCACTGGCAATAAAAGAGAATAGAAAAAGTAATTCAGAGTTTAAAAGCTGCTTTTTATGGTGCACAGTGTATGTTTCAGTTTGAACACAGACTTAATATCAAGCTACCTTGTTCTAAACCCTAGAACTGCCCCTTTACTAACTATGTTGAGTGAGGTAACTAGCTTCTCTATGCCTTAGCTTATTCATATGCCGAGAGGGAGGGTGGGGAGAGAGAGAGAGAGAGAGAGAGAGAGAGAGAGAGAGAGAGAGAGGGAGTAAAATGAAAGTGGAAGGGAAGGGACATGAAACTGTAAGAGGGTGTTGGGAAGTAAGCATGTGCAAGTTACTGATACACACATGAAAACATAATGAAACCAACTACATTTTCTCTAGCGGGGAGATCAGTGCGTGCTGTGTTATCTGTCATATAGACAGCTATTGCTGTGATATGATTCTTAGATTTCTTTCCTCGCCACTCCCACCCCCCCCCCCCGCCCCACTTAGCCAAACAAAAAGAAAGAAGCAAATCGAGGCATGGTGGTAGCCCTCTGGTCATCCTAGCACTTAGGAGGTGGAGGCAGGAGGATCAGGACTGTAAGGGAATCCTTGGCTACACAGTGAGCTTGAGGCCAGTCCAGGCTACATGAGACTCTCTGTCCAAGAACCAAAAAGGGCTGGGGACGAACCCAGGACCTCGGACATACCGAGAATGGATTTTCCCATTGTGCCCTACCCCAACACTCCTGTCACTTAGATTCCCCATACTCCTGGCCCACATGTTTGGTCTGAGTCAGCCCCAGACCTGGGCTTGAAGGACGGATACATGACACACACCTAAGCAGAAGCCATTTCCAGACAGACAGTTTGTTCGTCGAGGGGTGCGTGACCCCAGTTAGGCAGAGGGACCCGAATCCCCAGGCTGCAGTGGGAGGGTCGGATCCAAGTCTCTCTCTCTCTGGTTGGATGGAGAAGCCTAGAGTAGCTGGGGACCACCTTTGTTCCCAACAAGGAAGGTGGCCGGCACCGAGAAATGCTATGGATGTGCTCTCAGGCCCTTGGAGCCCGGGTGTCACTGTGGACTGGACTTTGCAGCGGCACATGCTGATGTTTTCGCCTAGGCAAGTCTGAGCTGGGCTTTCTGGCCCCCGCATTCAAAGGGTTCTCCCCAGGGCTGCAGTTCTAGGTCCAACCTCCAGGGGCCTTTGGTTCATAACAGCCCTTCTAACCCACTGGCCTTTGGTCCCGTGCTCCCAGAGGTCACTGCCTGCGTCTCAGGCACCTCCAGGATCCAGGAGCAGCACCTTGCTTACTCACCAGTGCACCTCTAAATCCTACAGCTGGAAACAGATGTCAGTATTGCCACTGCAAAGAGAAGAGGAGGGCAGCGGTGGCGGACTTGAGCTGGTTCTCTTTGCCAGAAAGGGATTGCTGGCACAAACGTTTCAACTTTCTGGGTGCTGCTGTGCTTGGGTGTCAAATGAGAAAGGTGAGCGAATCTGATCTCCGGGGCCCGTTTCAGTTGTGACAGACCCCTAATGGCGCTTCCTCTTGGCTCGTCTCAGTTACAAATACTGGGGATAATTGGTTATCAAATCTCTGTTTACCTGCTTATTCTGTTTCAACTTTAAACATATTCTCTTAGATCCCTTGATTCCTGTATCACAAGTGTTTATTTCCCTTTCAATTTTCTCCTAAGAAAAGCATATTTATTTTTGAGTGCTTGGACGTAATGATGCCATTCTCTTCCCATTTCTATAATTTTAAATCTAATTAAGGTGCTAAGTTCTTTAAGACTCGAAGCAAGAGTTTTCCTGTGGGTGGAAACATTATATATTTTTTTTATTTGCCTACCAACTGCCAGTTGACAGAATAGCAGGATGTGGGTTTTGAGAAATGTAAGCAGGAAACAGTCTCTGGTCCCCACAAAATAAATACAAAAGTACTGGTTTCCCCCACCTTATATCTGGCTTATTCATTTGTAGTTTGAGTCTGAATTGAAATTCTCCTTCCAAGATGCAGGGTGGCATCCATGCCGACAGGACATCAGACCAAACATGGGGCATCGGGTGGCCCTCTGAGTGCCACTCATGAAGATAAACTGGCTATTTCAGGTCGGTGTGCTTTTCTTGCGTGGGGCGGGGATGGGCTCTGGGATAATTGGATATCGGCTTCATAGCTTAGCATTTCTCCATCTCCAGTAACTCAATCACTCAAAAGTTTGGAGGGATCAAAGGGGAGTGGAGGAAATGTCACCTGACCCGCTCTCTGCTGACACAGAAAAGGTCCACACAGCTGATGGTCTAGTCCACCACACTCGTCTCCCTTCCAAAGGTCATAGTGAGGACCTCGTGGGACATGCAGTAAAATAGCCTGGGGACACATCACAGGGCTGGCTGGCTGCATAGGTTCTTTTCCATCAGCCCACTTCTCCATCCATGGGGACCTCTTGTCACACAGCTGACTTTCCTCGGGGCCAGAGGAGAGCTACCAGATACTTGTGCCAACCTGCTTCCTTGTCCATGCACATTGGCAAGGTTCTGAGTGTGAGCTCTGAATTGCCTCTCTCGGGACTGGCCTCGTGCCTCCATGGTGAGCCGAGAGTCATGGCTGCAACGTGCAGCGTGCTGACTGCGCGAATCCTGCTCCCAAGGTGCAGAGACCTAGGACTGGTGAGGAAAGGGGACGGGGCAGGGGCAGTGCCGGCATGATGTGTGGGCGCCTCCAAGAAACAGCTGCTGCAGTTCCGGAGCAGTGGGCCCAGTCGGGCGCTCAGCCAGGCACCCCTGGAGCAGTGCTGCTGGCCTTTGGGGCCTCGTGCTCTTAGCCAGGCTTCTCCAAGAGCTGTTGGCTTATAGCATAGCTCTTCTAACCCATGAGGCTACGATCACGGGCGGGGTGCTTAGCGTAAAAGTCCCATACTCCTGGAGGACACTGGTCAAACCTTACACATCTCAGGGACCCCCAGCAACACAGTGTACACTGCCGGGCACACAATCACACCCATGCCCTGTGGGGAAGGAACGAGAAGGCAGTGGTGGCCACCTTACTTCACCTGGAGGTGTCCTCACAACTGCTTAGTCGCTGCCCAAGCCACTCCCCTGTCACCCTCATGAAAACACTGATGTGACACTTTTGTGGTTGTTAAGATCTGACTACATTAAAAGGCATGTGCATTCCATGCCCTACTATTAGATGTTTATAGGCAAACAAACAGTTTTTAGCTTGTTAAAATGTTTTCTTTTGGGCTGGAGAGATGGCTTAGTGGTTAAGGCACTTGCCTACAAAGCCAAAGGACCTTGGTTCAAACACCCAGGACCCCTGTAAACCAGATGCACAAGGTGGCATATGCGTCTGGAGTTCGTTTGCAGTGGCTGGAAGCCCTGGCATGCTCATCCTCCTTCTCTCTCTATCTCTCTGTCTCTCTCTCTCTGTCCCTTTTCCTCTATTATATGAATAAATAAAATATTTAGTTTGGAAGAGAAAAGCCAAGGCAACTGGAGTGTCTCAAACTTCAAAACAGTTCTCCTAAAACAATTTATACCATCCTTCTTGTCCAATAAAAAAGAAAAAGCAGGGCTGGAGAGATGGCTCAGGGTTAAAGGTGGTTGCTTGTAAAGCTTGACGGCCTGGGTTCACTTCCTCAGTGCCCACATAAAGCCAGACACACAAAGTGGTATATGTGTCTGGAGTTCCCTGGTGTGCCCTTACTCACTCTCTCTCTCTTTCTCAAATAAATAAATAAATGAAAAAACAAGTTTTGAAAGAAAAGCAGATGAGTACTTCTGTTACTACTTTTGTCTCTCATGCCATTTTACCTTCATGGTTTCAGTGCACCTCACCATTACTGACTGGGGGGGGTGTGGCGGGGAGGTTCCCCATGGCTGTGTGCCATGCCCGAGGGACTGAGGGCTCTGGAGTCCCCAGACAGCCACCGCTGTGCACTCTGACAGCCACGGTGCCAACCCGTGCTTTTCAACAACTGCAACTCGAGTTTTATGGACAACCCCCATAGTTACCCCCTCTGGTGGCATCTCTGTGAGCACGTGGCTTTTGCAGCATCTCATTAGCACCACGTCTGGATGTCACCTGCTAACAACAGTTTGATCTGGGAAGCTGAGCAAACACATTCGTAGATAAGGCAAACGAGGAAAGGGTTTGTGCGTAAGGTTCCACTTACATTCTTTGGACATTCCCACTTCAAAGCACTTCTGGAGTCGGCAGTACTGGCATCGGTTCCTGGTGACTTTGTTAATGACACAGTTCTTGTCTCGGTGACAAGTGTAAATCATGTTCTTCTGAATACTTCGGCGGAAAAAGCCCTGCAAGCAAGCAGACGGGCAAACTGAGAAAGATGGCCAGGCTTCCCTGGGAGCAGAGCCTGGACTCCGTCCGTGCCCCTGAGCAGTGGAGGGACGGGCGGAAGGGCGGGCTTGTGCGAACCGCCAGCGGGGCTGCAGAGGAGGCTCGGAGGCCAGAGGCGCCTGCTCGCAAAGCCGTTGTCCAGCACCCACGGAAAGCCAGATACACAAAGCGGTCTGTGCGTCTGCAGTTTGTTTGCAATGGCAGGACGTCCTGGCATGCCCATGCTCTTTCTCTCTCAAATAAATAAAGATTTTTTTAAACCCTGAAAATGTGTACTAGTATTAAACCTTACTTTTAAATCTTGTCAAATCAAAACGAATGCCAAACTGATTCACTTGGGAAAAGTCAGGCAGCATCAGGACGTCCAAGCAGGCTTAGCTTAACTGGCTCCTTTGTCAGCCAGATCCATTTCAGGTGAGCTCCCCGGCCCCTGCAGACAGCGCGCAAGGCTCTGCTTACAAAAGGCATAGCACACCTCATGCAAGAATTCGGTATTTCCAAGCAGGCTTCTTCAGGAAAGTTTCTTTTCCTACTTGGTTCCATATCATAACCTTTAAAATATGCTTTAGTCTACAAAAGTGTTTAGGAAAAAAATATAGAAAATCAAAAGCAGAAAAATGGACGTGTGCTCATTAATGGTACATGACCTTCGCCCTGTCCAACATGATAGATATCAGCCACATGTGGCTATTGAAATCAAGCTTAATGAAGTTAAACAAAATTAGTAACTCAGCCCTCAGTTCTGTTAGCCACGGTTCAAATGCTCAACAGGTACACATGGAGCTGTTGTTCATGGTTAGCTAGGCACTGGGGTCACAGTCATATGCAGCCATGTCAACATTGTTTTTTCTTGTATTTATTTGAAAGAATACTGGCTTGACAGGGCCCTACCCCATTGTGAACACTCCAGAAGTATGTAGCACCCCATGTGTCTGGCTCTATGTGGGCACTGGGGAACTGAGCCAGAGAAGTCAAGCTTTTTTTTTTTTTTTTAGAGAGAGAGAGAGGGAAGGAGTGAGAATGGGTATGGCCTCTACCCACCGCAAACTCCAGATGCATGTGCTGTCATGTGCAGCTGGCTTATATGGGATCTGGAGAATCGAACCTGGATCCTTAGGCTTCACAGGCAATCATCTTAACCACTAAGTCATCCCTCCAGGCCCCATGTCAAGATTTTTATATGGGTACTGGGAATTGAACTTAAGTTCTCATGCTTATGCAGCAAACACCCTTACCCACTGAGCCCTTGTTACCCACCCTCTTAATGAGTTAAAGAAAAGTTTGACCCTGGCTTGCTAAATGTTTTGAGTGGTTGTTTTTTAACTTCTTGGAAAATATTTTGACAACAGGAGCAATATTTCCCAATGTCTGTGAAACACTCACAACATGGAGCAGACTTCAGACTCTGAAGCACGGGACCTTCAGTCCATCTCCATGGGGACACCTTGCAGATGATGGTATAGTGTAATGCTTGTTGGGATCAGATTTACCAACTTCCTTTTCTCTCTCTTTTTTTTTTTAAAGATTTTTATTTATTTACTTGATTATTTGAGAGTGACAGAGAAAGAAAGAGGCAGATAGAGAGTGAGAGAATGGGCGCACCAGGGCTTCCAGCCACTGCAAACGAACTCCAGACGCGAGCGCCCCCTTGTGCATCTGGCTAACGTGGGACCTGGGGAACTGAGCCTCGAACCGGGGTCCATAGGCTTCACAGGCAAGCGCTTAACCGCTAAGCCATCTCTCCAGCCCCCTTTTCTCTTTTAACTGCCCAACAGAAACCCTGTTGGGCAGAAGAGATGATCTAGCAGTTAAGGCACTTTCCTGCAAAGCCGAAGGACCCAGGTTCAATTCCCCAAGACCCATGTAAGCCACATACACAAGGTGGCACAGACGTCTGGAATTGGTTTCCAATAGCTGGAGGCCCATTCTCTCCTCCTCCCCCTCTCTCTTTCTCCCTCCCTTCCTCTTTTTCTCTTTTCATAAAAAGAAACTCTGCTGTCTAAGTAGTGAAACAAGGAGGTCCAGAAGTGTGCTGGAGGGCTTTGTACCACACTGTGCATAAGGTCCTACGCCACATTTGTTAAGCAGAGCCCATGTCTCCCGCGTGACTGCGGCCTCGCCTGTGGTCCATTCCCGCTGCAGGGGTCAGGCTGAGAGCCTCCGCCACCCGAGTCCTGAGCCAAGAACACTCACAGAACCCGAGCTGTTTAGGACTTTTATGTGGGCACCCTACGACTCCAGTATCTAAATAAACACATTTTTACTGGCATAATTCAACTGTACCAGCCTGGAAATCTGGTCTAAGATTGCCACTCCTGTCACACAGCCAAGACATATACATTTTCTAAGAAAACATAATTTATTTTTATTTCTCTGAACCCATAAGTATGCCCAGAATCTAAAGTAGCAGATTTTAAACATTTCAACCTGAATAGCACTGTTCAGCGGCCACTCAAAAGCCCTCTTTGGGGCTAGAGAGATGGCTTAATGGTTAAGGTGCTTGCTTGCGCCTAAGGACCCAGGTTTGATTCCCCGTATCCATGTTAGCCGGACGCACAAGGTGGCGCATGTATCTGGAGTTCGTTTGCAATGGCTGGAGGCCCTGCTACGCTCATTCTCTCATTTTCAAACAAATAAATAAAATACGTATTTAAAAATCTCTTTTTGCCACAAGACACTACAGGCCACTGTTGTCTCCAGATGTACAAACTCACTGCCGAGAAACGACCGTTGCCAGGAGCACGACGGACGAGAGGCAGTCTGCGGTGCAGGGAGCCACAGGTGACCTTCCCTGGTTTACGAAAACGACATTCAACTCAGCGAATTCTTAGTGAGTGACCACGGAGCAGAGGAAACAGCCTCGGGATGCTCACAGGAAAGAGAGAATTCAAGAACCCTGTTGTCACTAAGCACCCAGCCCTGTGGCTCGGTGACAATAGCAGCAGAAACTGAATAGGGCGTCTCGGTTTTCCAAATCAGACTTTTGGCTGGCTTTCAGCGGACCGTCTAAGTTTCAGTAAATCGTTTCCACCATGGTAGAGCCCTGGCTGAGAGCGCATGCGGGGAGGCAGGAATGGCCTGCGACACAGGTGGAGGTCTGCCCCATGGCCCTCTTCCTCTCCGTCGCCATTGTAAGTCGCAGCACAAGCCTGGCCCTGCTGGAGACCAGAGCTCTGACAACTACATGGGGTGGGGTGCGGCACCCAGCCCTAGACCACTGATGCCGCCCTTCATTTGTTCCTAGATCAGCTCCACATTTTACTTGAAATATTCTGCAAAATGGAGATCTTTCCTCTCTGATGACGCCGGCTCCAAGTGCCAAGATGAGAAGGCGTTTGTCGCATAAAGTGTAAAGCCCGGCGGTCCCTATTCAGGTGTTAGTTCACTCTCTTGGGGTACTGGATCCACGGAAGGTGGGGTGCCCACGGTCTCCTCCCTCCCCGCTGAAATGGAACTCTAGTGAGCCTGACAGGTGCACCAGTGCTGACTTGAGATTTCCTCTTTGAGGAATTTTGAGAAACTGTGCAAGTTCTCTCCATGTGACTCTATGGGACATAAAGCCCATGTCTGACGGTAAATGAGGGGCTTCCTATTTTGGGGAACAAGATTTTAATCTAAGACTACTTGGTTACAACAATGGGCTTTAAGTTCAAGAGAGACAGTCTCTCTCTCTCTCTCTCTCTCTCTCTCTCTTTATTCTAGGTAGGGTCTCACTCTAGTCCCGGCAGACCTAGAACTCCGTTTATAAACTTCAGAATGGTCTTGAACTCATGGCAATCCTTACACCTCAGCCTCCTGAGGGCTGGGATTAAACATGTGCATCACCACACCTGGCTTAAGTGAAGCCAAAAGATGATGGACATAACAGAGAAAAGACCAAAAGAGTGACCATGGGAAGAAGGACTTGGTCATATTTAGAGGAGCAGGCTGAGGGGAGGAGAAGGTCACACTGCACAGAGGGGACCTGAACTGGGAGGTGAGCCCCCCTTCCCATTGAGAGCTTCCTCATGACCTCTGTGACTTCAATGAGTCACAGCCCTGTGGGGCTCTCAGCTCCTCAGTGAGTGCTTGTGGGGGGAGTGGGGACTGGGGGACATATTTTCAAGGTACTACTGCAGGTTCCTGGGATTCCAAGTGTGTCACTGTACTAGGAAGTGATGACTTGGATGAGTTGGGAAGGCCAGAGAGTTCACCAAACGGCCGAGGAAGAGACTAATAAAAAGATGTTGCAGGACTGGAGACATGGCTTAGTGGTTAAGGCACTTGCCTGTGAAACCTGAGGGCCCAGGTTCAATTCCCCAGAACCCAAATAAGCTAGATGCACAAGTTGGCGCATGGATCTGGAATTTGTTTGCAGTGACCTTGGAATGCCCATAATCTCTCTCTCTCTCTCTCTCTCAAATAAATAAAAACCATACTTAAAAAAAAAAAAAAAAACCTTTTTAAAGAGACCTTCCACCTGTGTGGACAAGAATGGTTCATTATTCTAGACAAGGGTACCATGAGGCTTCCAGGAGGCAGGCATGACTGTCAACACCGTAGGAGGGACCTCAAAGGTAGCTCACAGCTGGAACCTTAGGACCTGGGTTTCTGACCCCTGCCTTGTGACACCACCTGCTGCTCTGCTCTGGACGTTTCTTGACCCAGGAAGCCTAGGGAGGAGCATGGGGGCTTGACTCAGGGTGCCTCTGGGCACACGGGTGCTCCCTGTCAGGCACGTTGCCTCTGTGCAGCCCTGTCCAAGGACCGTGGCTGGTTAGAGAATTACACAGCAGCATTGCCATCTTCCCAGGCTGCGTTGACAGCAACATGAGGCTGTGGCCAGTGGTCACCGCCTGGGGAGCCCAGAGCACGGTGTGTTTTCACCATTGCCCTTGCTGGCAGTGACGGGCAGGGAAGCCAGCTCCGACGGGCTACCGCAGAGAATATGGTGTCCATCCAAGAGTCACTGCCACCTCCTGTAGTGATGGCAAGGGATGGGTCAGGTCAATGGACACTTAGGAGGACATTTAAGAAAGCTGTGTCACTGGGCATGGTGTCACATGCCTTTAATCCCAGCACTCAGGAGGCTGAGGCAGGAGGATAACCATGAGTTCAAGGCCACCCTGAGACTACATAGTGAATTTCAGACCAGCCTAGGTTAGAGTGAGAACCTACATCAGAAAATGAAATAAATAAATGAAGGAAGGCAGGAAGGAAGGGAGGGAGGGATGGATGGAGGGAGGAAGGAAAGAAAGAAAGAGAAAGGGAAGAGAAGGGAAGGGAAGGAAAAGGAAGGAGCTTGTGCTTGCTCCGGCCGGGGCAGAACCTGACACATAGCGAGCATGTGCTCTGTAGACCCTGGTTGACTGACGGAATGATGATCTTGTAGCCATGGCTGTAGACCCCTCCACGGACCCTGTCTCCTCTCCTAGCTTCCAGACTGAAGACGGTGCAAAAGTCTGCACCATCTTCCTCAGAGAGTGACTTTTTAAAAAAAATTTTTTTTTGTTTATTCTTATTTATTTGAGAGCGACAAACAGAAAGAGAAAGAGGCAGATAGAGAGACAGAGAGAGAGAGAGAAAGAGGCAGATAGAGAGACAGAGAGAGAGAGAGAGAGAGAGAGAGAGAGAGAGAGAGAGAGAATGGGCGCGCCAGGGCTTCCAGCCTCTGCAAACAAACTTCGGATGCGTGCGCCCCCTTGTGCATCTGGCTAACGTGGGACCTGGGGAACCGAGCCTCGAACCGGGGTCCTTAGGCTTCACAGGCAAGCGCTTAACCGCTAAGCCATCAGAGAGTGACTTTTTGACTTACCTTCTCACCTAGCAACGATGCATTGGGTTTCAGTTCGGGCACGTGGGCACTTGCATTGTAGCTCCACCATTTACTACTGGGTGGCCCAGACTGATTTGTGCTCAGGCCTCGGTTCCTTCATCTGGACAAGTAGAATCAGGAAAGCACCTAGCCTAAGGGTCACGTGTGAACACAGCAGGGGGCAGTCAGCACAGTGCCCGCCCCGTGACAAGCATGGGTGAACAGCAGCTATTGCAAAGCCCTTTTGTTAACAGTCCAGTTCTTGTAAAAATCACATATACATTCTGTGATTAGAATACAGAGGGCTGGAGAGATGGCCCAGTGGTCAAAGGCACTGGCTTGCAAAATCCTGATGGCCTGGGTTTGATTTCCCAGTACCCATGTAAAGAAAGCTAGGTATACAACTTGGTGCTTGCATCTGGAGTTCATTTGCAGCAGTAATTTCCCCCTTCCCCCCACTCTCCTTCTCTCTCTTTCTCTGCCTGCTTGCAAATAAATAAAATATTTTTAAAAAACACATTAAAGGTGCTTGCTCGCAAAAACAAAGCATCCCGAATTGGAGAGAACAGCGGTGTTAGCCTCCGAGGAATGTCAACAATGGCGGGTGGAGATTTGATTCCAAAAGCCAAATCTGCACACAGTCGCCCATTGAATGCTGGCCACAGTAGGTAAGGGGACAGGGAAGGTTTCCTTGAGGGGCAGATAGAGGTTTCCAAGGCACTGTCACTGTCCTTGCTCAGTCTAGAAGAACTAAAGCCAGGGGATGTAGTGTGGCGAGAGTCTTATGCTTTGTTCTAGCCAAGAAGCTGAGAAGTCGTTCAGTTCAGTAAGTCCTTTAATGGAAGCAGAAAGTGACAAAGCAATCCCAGTTTGGCATTTGATAGATACTAGGTAAAATCATCAGGCTGAGTCAGTAAAGATCAAAAAGAATTTGAGTGAGTTTGACCCTAGCTCTGAAGAAGGGGTAGGGATGGGAATGGGATGGACATTTTCCTGGAGGAATCTCGGGGTCAGCAGGCATGGAGCGTGGTCGAGCTGTGAATGCTAGTAGTGTGTATAGAAAACATAGCTGGGGGCTGGAGAGATGGCTTAGAGGTTAAGGTGCTTACCTAGAAAGCCAAAGGACCCAGGTTCGGTTCCCCAGGAGCCACATAGGCTAGATGCATAAGGTGGCACATGTGTCTGGAGTTCATTTATAGCAGCTGGAGGCCCTGGTGAGCCTATTCTCCCTTTTTCTCTCTGTCTCTCTCTCAAATAAATAAATAAAAATTTTAAAATAAAATAAATAAAAATATTTTTTTTAAAAAAGAAAGCATAGCTGGAAGAGGGGTGGATGCTCAGGCCGGACTTGAGAGGCCTTGAAGGGGCACCCGACACTTGCTAGGAGACACTGCACTACCCTACAAACGGAAGTCGGGATCAGAATTACATCTGCCAAAGTTGTGAGTCTTTATCGTGCAGATACTTACGTCTTTATTAAGTAGATACTGAGATCTTGGCAGCAAGCTAGCCCTGGCTAGGCAAGAATATAGGCAGGGAATCCTTGCTTTGAGACTGCCATTAACTGACTTGAGTTTAATCACAGCGCAAGGTTGCTAGTGAGGGTTCATAACCCTGCTGTTCTGAGGGAAAGTGTGTCCAAGTCTTGTGGTCACTACACTGGGTTGACAGGTGTGGGATATATCATGATGATTTGAGGAAAGGCACTTGGTAAAAACTTGTTCTTTTTTTTTTTAAATATTATTTATTTATTTAAGGGAGAGAGAGAAAGAGGCAGATAGAGAAAGAATAATTGGCATGCCAGGGCCTCTAGCCACTGCAAACAAACTCAAGACACATGTGCCACCTTGTGAATCTGGCTTACGTGGGTCCTAGGGAATGGAACCTGGGTCCTCAGGCTTCACCGGCAAGCACCCTAACCGCTAAGCCATCCCTCCAGCCCAAAACTTGATTTCTTAAGAAAGGCAACTTGCTGCCATCTTTAGTCATGAAGAGCATTGAATCAGGAGAAATTCACCCCAAAGTAGAGGGTTCCTGTGAAGCGAGCTGCAGCCCAGTTCATTTCTATTCAGCTCAGCACTCACAGGGGGGAAGGAGGGAAAGCCGGAGCCTCTCATGCTCCTTGTGTCCTGTCGTTAAAGGGAAAGATTCCAAGCCAATTTCGACCAAAAGAAGCCAAGTGACCTCCTTGAGTTGTTGTGCAGGGCCTGGCAAGACTGCAGGGCAGAGCCACTTGCAGCAGGAGGGGACTGTGGAACCGTCCCATCCACCACTTTGAGAGGCAAGGTCCGGAGACCAGGAAACACGATGCCTTAAGCAAACAGAAAACACCCTGGTGAGTGGAAGCCTATGCGTGACAACGGCGAGGTTATTAATAGCCGAGTTGGAGGGGGAAGAGAGAGAACAGTGAAGACCTTTTCACCCTCTGAAAGACAATGGGCGAGAGGGAGGGAGAAAGTGGCAAAACAGCTATGATGGGGATGGCGATGGCGAGGACGGTTTCCTGCCGAGCTGGGAAGGTGGCCCAGGCCCGAGGCTGGGGAGTCAGTGAGGGCCGGGACCCAGCTCAGAGCCGGGAGAGAAAATGACCCAAAGCCCAGGCTCCATGTGAGAAAGTCCCCAGCAGGCCTTGGTAAAGATGAACGAGGGCTGGAGAGACGCCTTAGCAGTTAAGGTGCTTGCCCGCAAAGCCAACAGACCCAGGTTTGATTCTTCAGTACGCATGTAAGCCAGATTCACAAGGTGGCACATGCAGCTGGAGTTTGCAGTGGCTGGAGGCCCTGGCACACCCATTCTTTCCCTTTCTCTCTCTTAAATAAAAATTTTCTTTTTTTATAAAAAAAGATGAACAAACAGCAGGCAGGAAGAGAGATGGAAGAGCTCCATGGGCAGCACAGGTGGCTTCTAGAAGCTCCTGCAGGCCATTTCTCCTGCTCACCTGGATCCTGCTCACCTGGATGGTGCTTCCTCATCCTTTCCACGGCGAGCCTGTGGAAACAACCTGTCTGTTATCTCCCTGCGCCACCCTTGTCTAGACACGTCCATGGCACGCTTCTTACGGCCCAGGTTAGGAAAGCAGTATCTTATGAGACGCCTAAAGCAGTGGTTTCAGAGAGGCCTGTGGTGACCAGAGCACGGTCTCTGTGAGGGCTAATCCTTCCAGAAGGCTACTATCGCAGTCTTTTCCTAGCCCGTGTTACCGTGAGCCCAAGAGCTTAGCTTCTGTTAGACCCCAAACCACTACCCTCAGTTCTCTTAATCCACTGTTAATTAAAACTCCCTGGCAATGAGGAGGCAGCCTATGTTCTTAACTTAGAGCTTGGAATCACATCAGCAGAGATCAAGGTCTAAACTTCCAAAGCCTGTGGCATCCCAGGAAGGGCAGGCGCTGGCCGATGACTCCTGCTAACAATGCGGCTTATTGAGATGAATACATGAGGGACAGAAAGGATCTAGGAAATGCCTGCAGAGGTATCCAGGGTGGGGAGAGAGTGCCCGATTGGATTAAAAATCTAAATCGAGGTGAAAACTATTCTCAAAGCATGACCTTGGTCAAAATAATTCTGATCAGTGACCAGGCCTCAGACAGGTCTGGTTATCATAATCCAATTCTAATTGGTAGGCAGGGGGCTTGTGGTCAGTCTTCTCAAGGCAAAAGCTTGCCTGTTGCTGACTAGAACGGGCTGTCCTCTGGAGGTGAGGAGGTGTGCAGGCCAGGGCTGAGGTGGCATGTCACCTACACTGCCTCAGAGGGTCCCACACCTGGGGGGGGTCTCATGCTTCACAGTGTTTGCAGGAGAGACCAGCGTTTCAGGGTGGTCAGGGTTCTGTGGTCAGGGTCCATCTAGGGTGGAGGGTAGCAGCCATTCTCCTTCACCAGCGTGTGGGAGTCTGAGAATCTCTGGTCTCCGCTGCTTGACCCGAAGGCTGTTTACAGACTTGGCTCAGGTGGAATTAAGTTGTCACCACGGCCACACTCTTCCCTGGACTCCCTGGGGACACCGCTGAGAAATTCCACTACCTCAGCAAGTGCCAGAAAAGGCCAAGCTTTCAGAGGTATTTTATGTTCAAGGGATTTGGGGACAGTGGGAGGAGCTAGAACAACACAAAGAGCTTTTCCACAACTGCATCAAGTTTCCTCTCAAAGAGCACCACACCTCAGCCCGGGTCAGAGCTCACCAGTTGAGCTCAGGGTCTCCCTGACCGCCCATGGGTCGGGGGGGGGGTCACTCAAATGAAGCACTGATTAAAATAAAAGTCTCAAGAACACAGAGTGGGGCAGCTAATGGGTTATATATATTATCAAGGTGATATCCAGGGACCGTGTTCATCTCTTCCCGAGAGTTTGAATGATGACGATATAGAAATGTAACTGGTGGCCGTCTAAAACGGAAGGATTTTCTAGGTCCCACAAGAGCTTTCTTTGAAACTGGACTTGAGAATCTACTTCAGACCACCTGAAGACATCTGTTTTTGAGATGACCTGGGTCAGTTATCTTGCACCCTTCCACAGTGCGACCCACGGTTACCGATTTATCATCAGGATCTTGCTAAATATAGCAGGGCAAGAAGCCAATGAACTTGGAGTTTTTAAATTCTCAATTATTTTACTGAGAAAATGTACCCAAATCACTCCTTAGCCACAGCCCAGGAGGGAGTAGGCCCATGTAGTTTGCACAGCAGTCATTAAGCCTCATCTGGACCCAAATTGAAGATTTGAAAACGAAGGCTGGGGAACTGACTTAGTGGTTAAGGCACTTGCCTGCGTAGCCTAAGGACCCAGGTTCGATTCCCCAGTACCCACATAAGCCAGATGCACATGGTGGCACACGCGTCTGGAATTCGTTTGTTGTGGCTAGAGGCCCTGGCTCACCTGTTCTCTCACTTGCTCTTTTTGCCACTCTATCTCTGTCTCAAATAAGTAAGTAAAATATTAAAAATAATTTTAAAATATTTGAAAATGAGGGGACAAAACGGTAAGCAGAAGAAACGAAAGTCAAAAACAAAGATGTACCTCATCTGCTCGCTAAAGAGAACAGGTTGTAAAATTGCTTTGAGAAGCCTGGTGTGCAGTGTTCCCATCACACGCCAGGCCTTAGCTCGCTCTGTCACAGCATGCTGATGACAGTGCACATTGCCATAGCAACCCCGCCCAGCACATAATTCAAAGGCCTTTCACAGACACCGATAATTATGATGTACTTGCATTGTTTTAGGACATTAAAGACCTAAAATTAGTACAGGAAAAAACGATGTTTTTCTTTTTTTTTTTTTCTTTTCTTTTTTTTGCTTTCAAGTTGATTTAATTCTCAGGGCCAGTCTGGGATCTTCCCAGTGGAATTTTTTCTCCCTCACTCTTACATGATTCCATCCTGAACCTGAAGTAGGAAGGAAGGAATTGGGGAGGATGTGAGCCCTGGAGAAGGGAGGCCAGCGAGGCGTTTATGCTTACGTGTGGAGATGGCTGACAAGTGGAAAATAACGGACTCAGGGCCCAGAGCCTTCTTCACGTCCTCAGCGGGCGCTCTGCGCTCACGGAACAAACCCCTTCCTGAGCCCGGCTTCCGAGGGGGAATTCTGTCCTGTAATGGCAAAGTGTGGCGACTCTCTAGGTGATGGCAGGGGAAGGGGCACCATTCCAAATCACAGCCTCTGAACACAGAGGTGGTGACAGCAAGGTGCAACGCTCCCTGCCCCCGGCCACAGCTGGTGCCTCCGGCCAGTGACACTTGGCCAGGCCTGGCAGAGCCAAGCCATTCTTTCTGACCCTATGCCTTCACACTGCAGGAGCCCATGCCACCAAAGTCCCCCTGGGTCCTGTCCGTGTCACACCGGCTCATGTTCAGTAGACAGGAGGGTCAGAACCGAGAAAGTTCACGTTACCGTCGTCACCCTCCCACTGTGACACTGGCCTCTGTGCCCCTTCCTCACTTTTGGATAACACCAGCAGAGCAGGAGGGAAGAAAGAGCAGATCAGTAGATGAATGAATGAACAACAATGGAAATTCTTTTTTTTTTCTTTTTTGATTAATTTTTAAGGTTAGCATACAAAAGAATGGGTTTCATTCTGGCATTTTCAAACATACGTTATTACACTTTGTTCCCAGGGGTTCACTCCCGCTGTGCCCTTCCCAATGCTCCAAGCACGAGCCAGAGGAAGAGGAACGAGGCTGGCCGTTTGCAGCAGCAAGCCCTGATATAAATCCAGGCCGCTCTGCTAATTCAGTGATTTATTCCAACTTCCCTTTTCTCCTCTTCCAAATTAGCAAAAGATAGGCTCGCGTTTCAGTGGCAGGCTCCCCTTTCTTAATCTTTAAAATTAAAGTAGCTCTATTATATCAGCACGGTGCGAAGATTTGAAGTCAAATAGGTCCCCAATGCAAAAGGTAAAGTTCTTTTAAACAACACCAAACTTGCCTGCAATTAGAGCGTTATCGTTTCCCCCCAAGCACCTGCTGTATAAAAATACACTCTTGGAGCCACTGCTGTTTCCAAGACCTTTAATTTTACATGTTCTGATCCTATTCTGTGAGAGAAAATTTAGTATAATCCACAGAATTAATTTTTAAGTGTGCCCCTCCACCTCCTGTCTTCCACTCCATCCCTGATTCTTGCTGATGCAAAGAGGAGGAGGCAGAGCAGCCCAGCACAAGCGAGATGCCTGCCAAGAAGTCGGCCTTCTCCAGCTTTCCATTCAAGGCAGCTGAATGGATGCAAGGGGATCTGTTTTATTTTCCCTGACAGAGCCCTTATTTTTAAACTCAGAGCTTCATTTTCCAAAATCACTGGCTTTAGACAGCAGAAACATGTAT
This sequence comes from Jaculus jaculus, assembly GCF_020740685.1. Classification (NCBI taxonomy): domain Eukaryota; kingdom Metazoa; phylum Chordata; class Mammalia; order Rodentia; family Dipodidae; genus Jaculus; species Jaculus jaculus. Next base: position 62,952,556 of record NC_059117.1, on the reverse strand, counting down.
CTCGAGTGAAAGCTGTCACTGTTTGTCCATTTCCTGAATCCAAATTGCACTTTTCTCCTCACTGTGACTCCTTAAAGCGCCCTGCCATCCAGAGTGGGCTTGTTAATGCAGGGCATCTTTGGTGTCCCCGCCCCTGGGGTAGGAAGGAAGCTCGGGGGAGTGTTTCGTCCTAGCTTTGCACTGTGGTGATGTTCCCGTGACGGGCTTGGGGGCTGCAGAGATGGCTCGGTGGCTAAAGGTGCTGCCTTATACAGCCCTGATGGCCTGGTTTGATTGCCCAGTACCCGCGTAAAGCCAGATTCACAAAGCGGCACATGAATCTGGAGTTCATTTGCAGTGGCAGGAGGCCCTGGAGTGCCCATATTCTCTCCTCCCTCTCTCTCTCTCTCTCTCTCTCTCTGTTTCTCTCTCCTGAAAGAAATGAATACACATATTTAAAATAGAAAAGGTGGGATATCCCATCCTGCCTATTGGGAAGGAAGACTCATGGATGGACATGCTCAGGTGTTTTACTCTCTCTCTCTAGACAGTGGTCCCGTGGAACCTCACTCCCTTTCCATAGGTCTCCAGAAGGACAAGGGAGAAAACTGGGAGGGTATGTTTATTTTGCCTGGGCCGGGTGGGGGGGCGGTTGTTCCTTAGATCAAGCAGGGTTAGGCATTGCCTTGGACATGGTTGGCCTTCCTGAGAACACATATGTTTTTAGCATGGGGCTTTTTACCCAGTTTTCTCAAATTAGCAATTAGAAGATGCTCACAGGCCTAAAAAAAAAAATGCTCCCAGGACTAAACAAGCTAAAAGAGCTAAAGACTAAAAGAGCTCGTCCCTCATAAATCACAACGAGGCTGCATTCAACCACCAAAGCCCGAGAAACCTTGGAACAGTGTCGTCTGTGGACGTACACTGTAAGAGGCAGAGGTGGCTTCACAAGGCATGTGAGGCCCAGGACACCTTGGTCGCGTCAGCCCTGACTCCCTGAGCGCCCATGCGGTAAGACAGGGGCGTCCATCCTGCCCGGAAAATGGAAAGTGTGCTTCCAGGAGCCCCTCCAAAGGAGACTTGAATTAATTCTTAATTTCAGGTTTTCAAATGGCTTTTGTGAGCTTGCTTTCCCAAAGCATTTCCTTTAATTTTTAATTTTTATCCTCACGATGCTCCAGAAAATACCTCGCGTGAGCCCTCTCCACTTATCTTGTGATCGTAATGGGGGAAGGGCCATGCGTCCTGCTGGCCATTCTGCCTTAGGTGTCCTCATTTACAGATTGGGGAGAAAAAAAAAAAAAAGGAAAGAAAAGAAAACAGTGCCGGATGTAAATTATTTATTGTCTCCATGTGTGTTCTGTAGGCATTTACCACCGGCAAGGCAGGCAGATTAGTTTTCACTTTTAATTGTGTGGGTGTCTTGTCGCTGTTGTTGAAGGCTATACCGCAGGCCGAGGAGGGGGCGCTGCGCGGGTTGAGTGTGCCAAGCCACCGCAAGCCAGTTAGGGGACGGAGCTGTGGCTCACTGCTAGGAAGAAACCCGGAGCTGCTACTGATGCCGGGCATACGTGGGTCCCTGCGTCCACGTGGGTGGGGGCAGAGCAGGCTGACTCCTTGAAGAAGTAACCCACCAGCTGGGCATGGCGGCTCCTGCCTGTAACTGCTCCACAGAGGAGACGTGGACAGGACACACGTTGTGAGTCTGAGGCCAGCCTGGGCTAGACGCTGAGTTCCAGGCCGAACGTGGCCACTGCACAGAGGGGCCACTGTGTGTGAAGGAGAAGGCGACCTGCCCTGTGTCCCTTCTCTCTCCCTCTCTTCCCTCCAAATCTGCTATGACACAGCAGTGTGAAATCAGGGGGGACCATTGTTAAGTGTGACTCAATAAGTCTAAAGAAAGTAGTTAGGCCATCAAAGACACACACACACACACACACACACACACACACACACACACACACGCACACGCACATGCACAGAGACATGGACACATTAACATCACTAACCTGTGACTGGAACCCAGTCGAAGTAAAACGGGGTGCAGGATACGAGTCATGACTAGAAAGTCAAGATACACCCCTCCCTTCTAATTCTCTTCTGACCTCCAGAACCATCACCAAGCAATGCACAGATGCGCTGCTTTGCTCCTGTGTTGCCCCAGCACTTCATTGTCACTGACTCTAAAGTGACTCTTCCCATGCCAGTGACCAGGACTCTCACGGGGAACCTGCCAGTGAATGGCAGATGCTACCAGGAGCATGGAATGCCATTCATCAAGTCCAAGGCTTGTCCTGACTACGCTTTTGTGTTCTCAACACCAAACCTGGGACCCCCCACCCTGTTTTCAGTAGGTATCCTGGGGCTGGGTGTGCATCACAGGGGAAATGACCCCATTTGCTGGACGACCTCAGCAGGGCTGAAGGACAGATGAAGAGCAGAAGCCCTCTATGGGGCACCATAGGCTGGGGCCAATGTCATGCTCTGCCCTTGAGTGGCCCAGAGTCCCAGCTGCCTCGCCAGCTCCTGCTCATAGGCCGCACACTGACTGCCTCCCTGTGTCGCCTAGCACCAAGGCTTGGGATCTCCTCATGGATGAGTGAGGCTAGCCTCAGATCTACGCTCCGGGAGAACGTGTGTTGCATAAGGCACAAAGAGCTGTGGAGAGCCCAGAGCCTTCCAAATATGGGAGACTCTGCATTGAGTCAAAACTCCGCCATGGACAACCCCAGCAAAATGCTCCAGTCGGTAAGGGGACACAGAAATAAGCTGCATTACATGTGATATTTATGAGTTTCATTTCCACACTGTCAAATATAATTTGCGGCAACCCACTTTAGAGAAAGCCAGCGTTGGCCACTGGACTGTTCTTTCCAAACACCACCTTCCCACGGGTGTGAGCTGCAAACTGAACTCGTGACTTCCCCAGCCATGGCTTGCATCCCTGAGACAGTTCCATCATCACCTCAGGCCACCACGTGTGAGAGCCACAGCCAAGGTTGCTCTATTTCTGTTCTGAAAGGGACAAGTGGCAGGGTCCTGGTTTTCTACCCATCTGGTTTCTCCAATAAAAGGGGAAAAAAAATAAATGGAAATGAAAAGTATACAATTAAAAAAAATTACATTTAGCTTCCTTTTGCTAATGTTTGTAAGATGGTTTTTGGCCTGGCAGGAGACTCCAGATGGGTTGTATAATGAATATAATTTAATACGGAGAACCGGAGTTCTCAGAAAGACATTTTTCCAAGTCAGAAGGTAGCGAGCGGGTCGTCTCATACTATTAATGCAGAACACCAAGGCTGGCCACTGCGCTTCTTTTCTTATTGCACATTGGCCTTTAGACTTAATATCAGTGTGACCAGACCTCAACCCATCAAAACCAGAAGCTGCTGTCACTGTCTCCCGATGGGCTGGTAGCCACGCCTGCTTCCCAAAAGGCCAGAGACCACGAGCCGTTCAACCTGCTTTCCCTCCGGGGTCTCAGGATTTATGTCACCAATTAAGGCCATAATGAGTGCCCCAGGTTGACCTCCCAGGAGCAAGAATTAATTAAGCACAGTATTTCTTGGTAAGAATGACATTTCCCTGCATTACACGAAGTAGCCACACTGCCTGGCACAACTGGGTTCTACATAGGACTGCTCATTGTGGGCACTCTAAGAACATGGTCTGGTTTATGTTTTTAATTTGACAATCAACGAAAATAATTTTTACTTTAATCTTTATTTTAGGGGCAAAGAGAATTTTTGGTTATTCACCGTGTATGTGGCACAAACTCATTTCCATTACTAATATAATAACACTTCCTTCAATTTATTTGCGTCACCACCGAAAGCAAGCCAGGACTCACATTTATCATTTTTCCTGAGCTTTCGAGGGTGAAGGAGTGTTTCGAAACCTATTTTATGCTTCCATAAATTTTACAACTGGAGGAAAAATGAAAACAAAACCAAAGCAGGTGAAAGTCTCCATTTTGTAAACTAAAGCTTAGACAGTCTAATCCAGGGCTTGGTTGGCAGGTTTCTTCTGTAAAGGGTCAAATATAAACTTTGTAGGCTGTGGACTACACAGTATCCAGTATAAATCCTCCACACTCCGTGCACAGAAAACACAAAGACGGACGGAGTGCCTGCCTTCCTGAAGACCTAGTTCATTCACATTGAAATGTATATTTCAGATCATTTACATATCACACTTAAAACTTTTTAAAAATTATTTATTTATTTTCAAGCAGAGAAAAGAAGAGAAACAGAGAGATGGAGAGAATGGGTGTACAGGGCCTCCAGCGGCTGCTGCAAACAAACTCCAGGTGTGTGCACCACTATGCATATGGCTTTACATGGGTACTGGGGATCAAACTTGGGTCATTAGGCTTTGCAGGCAAATGCCTTGGCTGCTCAGCCATCTCTCCAGCCCTTAAAATTTTTTTCAAGCATTTAAAATACAAAACCAATTCTTAGCTGTTGGCTATGTAAAAACAGATAGCTTGTGCTCACACATATAAGCGTGTGTGCACTCACACATATATACACATGCGCGTGCATGCACACACATGGAAAAACTCTCACAAGAAAGAAACGTGGCTTCAGCACATCTCCTCGGTGCAACAACCCGAGGTATGGAAAAAGCCCTCAGCCTTGAAGAACCGTCATGGGTGTGGTGGGAGAGATGGCACACCCCGTCCCTTCTCATCTAGAAAATTTCTATTCAGTTTGAAACCCATCTTACCTCCTTGAAAGACTGAATGCAGCCGTGCCATTCTGGAAATCCCACTGCCTACTTGCCAATTAAGGTATTTAACTCTAAGGAGTAGGCACTTTTTAATTTAGCACATCCATCACCAACAGAACATTTTGGTAGAAAATATTAGGATTTCCAAATAATTTTATAGCTCTGTAAATTGCCAACATACCATCTGCAATTGAATTAACATTTATAACCGAACTGAAATAATAAATAAAGCAAATTACACCGCAAATATTCGCGAGTGCCCAATATGCACTTGAGAACGGTAATTAGCATTTTATAATCACGCCTCATTTTCTTTATCCAACTCCCTGTCACATTAATGATAAAATATTTATGCTGTGCTCTATCAGCGGGCAGCAGCCACCGTCTCCACACTGTCTGTGAACCTGTTAGTTCACAAAGCGCAAAGACTCTCACTGCTGCCGTGCAGGCCAGGGAAGTTCCCGTCCCACTCGGGCTCTGTGGCTATTGGCTCTTCTCCCCCTTCTGACCAGCAAGGCTTAGGAAAGCCACGCCTGCTCTGTGTCTTCCAAACTGTGGTGCTATGCAAGCTACAGGCATACATCTTTCTGTAAGTGGGAAGGAAGGAACTAATGTTTTATATATATATTTATTTATTGGAGAGAGAGAAGGAGTGAAGCAGACAGATAGAATGAGAATGAGCACGCCAGGGCCTCCTGCCACTGCAAACAAACTCCAGACACGTGTGTCACTTTGTGCATCTGGCTTTACGTGGCTACTAGAGAATTGAACCTGGGTCCTTTGGCTTTCCAGGCAAGTGCCTTAACTGCTAAACCATCTCTCCAGCCTGAATTAATGCTTTTAAAATATAGCTGGGCACGGTGGCACTTGCCTTTAATCCCCTGCCCTCAGAAGGCAGAGGTAGGAGGATCGCTGTGAGTTCGAGGCCAGCCTGAGACTACAGAGTGAATTCCAGGTCAGCCTGGGCTAGAGTGAGGCCTTACCTCAAAAAACCAAAAAAATTAATTAAATAATTAATTAAAAAAATATATTACATTCTTCGAATTTGGAAAACCCAACTAGGGCCAAGAGGTTAAGAAATTGAAGTCACTCAAGTATGATTCTTTCCAAAGCCCATTGTCATTGTGACCTGACACCCTTGGTGGAAGCGTGTGCAATACTATCCTCAGCCCAAATAAAAAGGATTTCAAAAGAACATACATATATATAATATCATAGACATATATATATTCACGTAGCTTTTACAGCAATTAGCAGTTTCCCAGAGCCTTCCCATTAGTTTGTTTTAGCTTGTAAGATATTTTATTTATTTGAGAGTAAGAAAGAGGCAAATAGAAAGAGAGAGAGAGAGAATGGGTGCAATAGGTCCTCTAGCCACTGCAAATGTGCCGCCTTGTGCATCTGACTGTATGTGAGTACTGGGGAAATGAACCTGGGTCCTTCAGCTTTGCTGGAAAATACCTTAACCACTATGCCATCTCTCCAGCCCCCAAAGCACTTTCTTAAAACAACTATGGGGCTGGAGAGATAGCTCAGCCATTAAAGGTGCTTGCTTGCAAAGCCTGACAGCCCAGGTTCAATTCCCCAGTACCCATGTAAAGCCAGATGCTCGAGGTGGCCCATGTATCTAGAGTTCCTCTGCAAGGGATGCCAGAGTTCCCGGCTCTCTCTCTCTCTCTCCACCCTCCTTTCTGTCTTACAAATAAACAAATAAATAATAAAACCATCCACTAGCACCTGGGAGGCTGCGGGAGGAGGATTGCGTGTTCCGGGCCAGCCTGGGCTACACAATGAGAATGGAAAAAAAAACCAAAATGAACAAAATCAAAACAAACAATGCCACAAAACCCAGTATAGAAAATCTGTGTGCCTGCTTTCTGCTTCCATGTTCCATCTCATTTACATCTCACGTGTCAGCCTTTTCAGGGTTCTAATGTAGACACTGGCCACGTGTGTGTGGCACTAGGCATGTGACACATGGCATCCAAGACGAGCTGGGCTGTTGCTGTGACAGGCACTCAGGTTCTTCCAAACTGAGCATGAGGGTGTAGGTCAGGGCTTGGTGGCTGAATATTAATGTTGAAACGATAACGTTCTGAATGTCGAGTTAACTAACATCTACTGCTGAAGTGAGGTTAATGTGCTTGCTTGACATTTTAAAAGACGTAGCTGTTAGAACATTAAAAAAAAAAACCCATCTTTAAGTTGTTTTTCTGGGTGGCTTTATATTTCTAGTAGGTGGTGCTGCTCTGGTGGCTTCCAAAAACAATGATGCCTGAAGCTTTGTGTGGAGAATATATCCTGCAAGCCCAGGGCTTGATTCCCCAGTACCAGTGTAGAGCCAGATGCACCAAGTGAGCATGGGTCTGGAGTTTGTTTGCAGTGGCAAGATGCCTTGGTGTACACATCCTCTCTCTTAAATACATACATACATATATACATGAACAATTCAGAGGCCAACTGCGGACATTTCAAAGAGCACGAGACCCCCGGCTCAGCCCACACGCGGTCTGCAAGCATCCTTCCTGAGATCCAGATTTGGTCAGGCAGCATCCACTCCCAGAAGGAACTTGCCTGGAAAGCTGACTAGTGGCATTGGTTGGAGAGCCTTGTTTCACGTTTTACCTTTCCTGGTTGCTGTGCAGTTTCAGACAAGTCACATACCTTCTTATCTTCTAACTGGGGACGTTATTGTTGCCTCTCTTGTCATAGTTATGATAAGCTAACACATGCAAAAAGCCTCATACAGTACCTCACACACAACACACCAGTAGGTTTATCACCTGCTAGCTACAATAATAACTATTCCAAGTCAGGTCTCACTCTAGCCCATGCTGACCTGAAATTCATACTGTAACCCAGGCTGGCCTGAAACTCACAGTGATCCTCCTACCTCAGCACCCTGAATGCTGGGATTAAAAGTGTGTGTCACCTCAATGACACTGATAAATATTCCTGTTAGTCTACCTCCACCAAGGGAGGGAAGGAGGAAGGGACAAGTGAAACAAACAAGACCCAAGAGACTAGGACAGCAAGCATGCTGGATGCAGACGCAGAGAGGGCAAACGTCTCTGAGGCACCACGATGGGAAGAAACTGGCTGGCTCCAACTCCAGATGGCCGCGCCATTCCTGCAGCTCTTGTAGGGGAAAGACCATTCTCGGACTGAGAACAGGGGACACGTGCTGCAGGGTCGTATTAGCTTTTCTTCAGTTCCACTAATGTCCTCATAGTATTTCCAGTTGCGGAAAAGGGTGGGCAGGTGGAATTGTTTCATATTCCTTTGTTTCTCCCTGGCATCCACACAGAGGTTGAAAAATGCTCATCTGCTGGCCGAGTGGAGCCATGGTGGGCACAGTCTTGTAAAAACTTTTTAACAGTGCTGGCATCGTGGAGGTGGAAGACTAACTCCATGCTGTTTCCTGTCTGAACATCGTACGAGACCTGAGGACTTTCCAGCACTGTAAGGTCATATCTCAGTCCTCAGGCAGCAGAGGAGTTCTGAAGGCCTAAGAATCTGTAGGTCCTGGGCCCTCATGCACAATGCTCTCAGAGGGTGCTCCCCAGGGATGCCCATGCAGTTCCTTGGCCAAGCACTTGCTTATCATGCACAAGATCCTGGGTTTTACCCGCCCCTCCAGCACTGTGATCAAAAACGTGGTCCCTGGACTTGTATAGGGGGCTGGGAAAAGACCCCTGAATCCGAGTCCCAATTGATGCAGAATGGAGAGTGAACATTTTGGGTATAGGAGAAGGGAAAGGAGCTCTTCACCCGAGAATCTGCTTGAACACTCTTTTTTTTAAAAAATATATATATTTTTTTTTATTTTATTTATTTGAGAGCGACAGACACAGAGAGAAAGACAGATAGAGGGAGAGAGAGAGAATGGGCGCGCCAGGGCTTCCAGCCTCTGCAAACGAACTCCAGACGCATGTGCCCCCTTGTGCATCTGGCTAACGTGGGACCTGGGGAACCGAGCCTCGAACCGGAGTCCTTAGGCTTCACAGGCAAGCGCTTAACCGCTAAGCCATCTCTCCAGCCCGGCTTGAACACTCTTGCAAGCAGCTAAACAGGAATTCCAATGTCATCAACAACTGCTAAAGGACTTTCTTCCTTTTCATCTGTAAACCTGCAGTTTTCTAGGGAATCTCCCCGGAAACACCATGTGCAGGGAAAGGAAATGTATGAAGCCCTTTGTACAACTAGAGTAGCTTCTGAATTTATCAGATTATAATTCCACTAAAGGCATCGCCAGAGCCGTCCCATCATCTCACTTATCAAAAAGTGAGAGAAAGCCAGGCATGGTGATGCACGCCTTTAATCCCAGCACTGGGGCGGCAGAGGTTAGGAGGATCTGAGGCTAGCCTGGAAAGACAGGATGAATCCCAGATCAGCCTGCACTAAGGTGAGACCCTACTTTGAAAAATCAAAAAAGAAAAGGAAAGAAAAAGTGAGAGAGATCCAGGAGTGGAGGCTTACCCCTCTAACCCTAGGACTTGGGAGGCAGAGGTAGGAGGATTACTATGAGTTCAAGGTCACTGAGACTACACAGTGAATTCCAGCCTGAGCTAGAGCAAAACCTTACCTTGAAAAACCAAAATAAACAAATAAATAAAAAGTAAGAGAAAGGGGTTTTTCAGCAGCCTTTAGAATGTAACTTGAGAGTCACTAATATGGAATAGGTATGGATGATGCTAACATACTTAATTGGCTCATCTGTCTGAGAGGAGCCCTCACCCAGGCTCTCATTCTCCTTCTTAGCACCTGTCCCTTCTCCTAACCCTCACACTTAAGCCTGTATTAAAATCTTGCTAATAAAATCTTCATATTGGCTTTCCTTGAAATTCTCTCCTAGGTTAAAGCCATGAGTTTTGGGTTTGCCTGAGTTGAGGTCCCTAAAAATCTGGCAAAATTCCTCAGGTGTCCAGGGTGACTATGTGGAGCCATCTTATTCCCCTCAACAAAGGTTTGTCCATTGCCCACCATGCCGGAAAGCCACAGCACCAAGGAGGGAAAAGAAAAACAACTTCTCCATGGGCAGATCTCTGTAGAAAATGATTAAGCACCCTTGACTCTAAGAACAAGTACACAGATTGAAACATACAGTGCCTCTCTAAGTGTGTGAGATGGTATCCTTGCCATAACTACAAAAACGCTGGTGAAGGTTCAGGATGAAGGACAATCATGTCCATAAAAGAAATGGAAGAGAGTCGGGCGTGGTGGTGCACACCTCTTTAATCCCAGCAGCACTCGGGAGGCAAAGGTAAGAGGATCACCGTGAGTTGGAGGCGACCCTGAGACTACATAGTGAATTCCACTCAGCCTGGGGTAGAGTGAGACCCTACCGTGAAACCCACCCCCCACCAAAAAAAAAAAAAAAAGAAACAGAGAAATGGACTGGGAGGTGGTTGCCTGGATTGAGGTAACTGTGCCTTCCTTCCCCTCAGAAGCCTTTAAGGTGGGCTGGAGGGATGGCTTAGCAGTTACTGCATTCTGCAAAGCCAAAGGATCCAGGTTCGATTCCCCAGGACCCACGTTGGCCAGATGCACAAGGGGGCATATGTGTCTGGAGTTTGTTTGCAGTGGCTGGAGGCCCTGGCATGCCCATTTTCTCTCTCTCTTTCTCTGTCAAATAAATAAATAAATAAAAATAAAATATTTAAATAAAGAAATCTTCCAGGTGAGTGTTGGGGAGAGATGGCTTAGCAGTTAAGGGGCTTGCCTGCAAAGGCTAATGACCCAGTTTTGATTCCTTAGGACCCACGTAAAGCTAGATGCACAAAGTGGTGCATGCATCTGGAGTTTGTTTGCAGTGGCTAGAGGCCTTGGCATACCTACTCTCTCTATCTGTCTTCTCTTTCTCTGTCTTTCTTCTTGCAAATAAATACATAAAATTTTTTTTTTTATGTTACATGAGCCAGGCATGGTAGCTCACGCCTTTAATCCCAGCACCTGGGAGGCAGAGGTAGGAGGATCACCATGAGTTCGAGCCCACTCTGAAACTACATAGTGAATTCCAGGTCAGCCTGAGCTAGAATGAGACCCTACCTCAACAAAACAAAAAATAAAATAAAATGAGATAAAATAAAATGTCAGGTGAGTTGTAATCTGTATCCGACACAAAGGAAGTGCCACATAAATATTCCTGTGACTGACGGAGCTCTGTGTGTGTACATCAGTTGGATTTCATAACAACCCATGGCTCAGAGATTATCCTCACCCTGCAGAAGATGGGACTGGGTTCCAGTGGTTTGTCCAGGAGTTGAATCCCTCCTGTCCGCCTTCCAGTTTGAGGGAGCTTACTAGCCCAGGCCAAAGGAACACACACCCTTCGAGAACAGGAAAAGCAGGAATTGCCCCACTGAGGCATTCTATCTCACCAAAATAGAGCCTTTTGGGAAAGATAGAAATGCTCCTTTTCCAGACCAACATAGTTGACTTTTGTTCTTTAAGGGGGGCGCTGGCTTTGTGGGCCATTCAAAATCGTTCCTAGCTATGTGGTCACTATGGAGCTGGTAATGCATGCGCGGCGTCTGGGCGTGTCGGGAGGAAGTCAAATTGGGGTGCTCCACTCCAGGGGCTGCGATCCAGACGCATCCAGGAAGAGGGTTGGGAACAGAGAGCTGGGCCAAAGTGGCTGCGGTGTCCAAGCTCAGTGGTCACCCAGCCTCTTTTGTGAGAGATCACAGACTTGGCAAGTGAAAGCCATGCGAGGGCTTTGAAGTAGGAGATGTGAAGACGCCCAGCGTCCCACAACTCTGCCGAGGCAAGCGACCACTAACGGCCACTAGAACCACCTCCATCTTCCTTAGGGGTCCTCAAAACATCCATGAAACCCAGTTCTTTAAAAAGATTACCTGCCTGAACTTTACTTATAAGGACTTGAATAAAAGTTGGCACATTTCTTCCGGTTTTGTATTAAACTTTTAAATAGGAACAAATTGCTATAAATAGCTTTAGGGGCCTCAATTTGAAATGTAAAAAAGAGAAAGTTCATGCTCAGAGGCAGGCATGGCTTGCGTAACGCCGTGCCCGCCCTGGCACGCTGAGATCTCAGCAGCAGCTGGTGGCGGTGCCTCTCTTTTCACAACCTGACTACCAGTCCTCCACCAGGGTGTTCGCAGGATGCCTCCTGAGTGCTCCCCAAGTAAATAGTCCCCATGTTCCCCACGAAAATCCACAACCAAGTTCAAAGAGGAAAAACACAAGAAGATAGGACAGCGGTTTTGGAACGGCCCTGCCTCGAAATGTATATAGACCTGATGTCTCCCGGGAGTGTGTCTACATTCTCTGAGGGGGAGTCTGTCATTAGAAGCCACCCTTTTCTTTCTTTTTAATTCTCAGAAGACAACGTCCAACCTGAAGCCAAAGAGAGTTTTGGCTGAAGCCTTGGACGCTCACACCCTTGCCACATACACGGGCTGTGGGGAGCGAACTTTCTGGAAACCGAGTGGCCAGAGTCTCTTGGTTCTCAAAGTAAAAATGCATGCAGCACCTGAAATCCACATGACAGGAAGGGTAGGCATGGCTGGCAGAGCTGGGGTGCACGGGGGTCTCCTAATGCCGTTCCTCCATGTTGCTATAGACATCCCCAGTGCAGCTCTGTTAGCTGTGACCTATCAAGAAGCCCAGCTTCATGGCTGGCAGCGTTAAGGTGGGTGGCAGCCAAATGCCCACTTACTGCGTGACTCACTGAGAGTGGAAGTGTGGAGGGGGGCGGTGGGAGCCCACAGTGCCTCAACCTGTGTTACTACTCGGGTTTCCAGTTGAGCCACAGCCTTCCCAGTACATAAAGACACGTGCACTTCCCGTGACAGGTTTGTAAAAACAAGCCACTGATTACATTTGGTAAAACTAACCCCAGTTTGCAGCAGACTGTATCTCCTAGAGATGGGCGTGCTGAGTTGCCCCATGGGGCTGGGAAGACAGCTCAGTTGGTAAAGAGCTTGCCTTGTAAGCATGGGAGTTCAAGTTCCAGAGCCCATGTCAAAATGCTGGGTTGGGTACTGTGTGTTTATAATACCAGCACTGGGGAGATAGAGACAGGAGGACCCCTGGGCTTTCTCGCCGGCCAGTTTGGCCTATTTGATGAGCTCTGGGTCAATAAGAGATCTTGTCTCAAAAAAGACACTTGGAGCCAGGTGTGGTGGCTCATGCCTTTAATCCCAGCACTCACGAGGCAGAGGTAAGAGGATCACTGTGAGTTCGAGGTCACCCTGAGACTTCATAGTGAATTCCAGGTCAGCCTGAGCTGCAGTGAAACCCTACGTCACAAAGCCAAGAAAATAAGAGACACCTGAGGTTGTCCTTGGGACTTCACACACCAATGTACTCACGTGCACCCACGAACATACACTTGAGTGTACAACCCCAAATACACACGTGCATAAAAGTAAGATAAAAACAAAGCGATCCTGGCAAGCTGGATGTGGTCTCTTGGGTCTGCAATACCAGTTAGTCCCAGAGGGTGAGGCAGGAGGGTCACAAGTTCAAGGTCTGTCTGGCTATAACGTGAGTTAAAAGCCAGACTAAGGAACTCAGTGAGAATCTGTCTCAATATAAAAAGTAGAAAGAGGGGGCTGGAGACATGGTTTAGTGGTTAAGGCATTTGCCTTTGAAGCCTGAGGATGCAGGTTCCATTCCCCAGTACCCGATGCACATGGTGGCACATGCATCAGGAGCTCGTTTGCAGTGGCTGGAGGCCCTGGCATGCCCATTCTCTATCCGCCTTTCTCTGTCTCTCAAATAAATAAATGACTTTTTAAAATTTTTATTAGCATTTTCCATGATTATAAAAAAAATCCCATGGTAATTCCCTCCCTCCCCCCTCCACACACTTTCCCCAATAAATGATTTTTTTTAAGTAGAAAAGAGGGCTGGGATGGAGCTCAGTGATAGGCTGTTTGCCTGGCACGCTGTGAAAAGCCAGGAGACACTGCTTTTATAAACCCTCAGAACACCACAGCAGCCTCCGCCTGCATCCCACTAGGAAATGTGATGATGAGGAAAGACTGATATCTGATATTCAAAGACAGCTCAACTTGGTCCTAAGACGGGACCTTAACAACTGGCAAGCTCAGCCATCCTTCAGACAATATTGTCCCCTTTGTCAGAAACCAATAAGCCATCCCATCAGGTGTGGGACTGAGGCCAGTGCTGTTCTTGAATCATCCTCTCCAATCCCGCAGCAGCCCGGCAACGGGAAAGTGGGAAGAGACAGCCAGGCAGGTACGGCAGGTGCTCCTACGACTTCAGCATTCAGGAGAAACCTCCTTCAACAACTAAAAGTTGAGTGGTCAAGGACACTGCAGAAATGGCCACCCTTGGGCCTGGGAAGAGCTCAGTTGGTAAAGTGCTTGCTATGTAATCACAAGGACCTGAATTCGGATCCCAGCACTCACATAAAAAGTGGGCACAGCAGTGGGCACCAGGGAGGCACAGACGGGGGGGGGGGTTAGGCAGCTTGATAACTAGCTAGTCTAGCCTAATCTGTAAGCTCCAGGTTCAGTGAGAGATGATGTCTCAAAAAAATAAAGTGAAGAATAACTGAGGAAGATCCTTGACCTCTGACCTCTGCATGCATGTTCATTCATGTGCCCTTGCACATACACACACACACACACACACACACACACACACACACGTATCAATATACAAACATGAATATGCTTTAACCACTGAGCTATCCCTCCAGCCCACTACGTTCAAATAATAGTAAGTACCACCCTGGAAATGCCATTTCAGGAATCCTGGTTTATCAGGAAAGTGCCAGCGTGGTACATCTATTCTGCAAAGCCCAACAGGTCACTGGGGAGAGGGGAGGTATGCAGAGCAGGATACCAGTAGCCTGGCATTGGGCTTCACCCTTAGCCCAACACAGAAGCTGCCCTTTGCTTCCAAAGGAGCTCCACAGACGGGCAGGGTGATTAGTGAAAATAAAATGAAAGGCCAGGTATGGTGGTGAACACCTTTAATCCCAGCACTTGGGAGGCAGAAGCAAGGAGGATTGCCATCAGTTCGAGGCCAGCCTGAGACTACATAGTGAGTTCCAGGTCAGCCTGGGCTAGAGTGAGTCCCTACCTTGAAAAATAAACAAACAAAAAATATCTTTCAGCTTTTTTTTAGGAAGGGTCTCACTCTAGCCAAGACTAACCTGAATTCACTATGTTGTCTCAGGTTGGCCTTAAACTCAGAGTGATCCTCCTACCTTGGCCTCCTGAGTACTAGGATTAAAGGCATGTGCACCACCACACCTGACTCAGCTTTCTTGTTTTTAAAAATATTTTTATTATTTATTTATTTGGCAGAGAAAGAGGGAGTGAGAGAGAATGGGCACACCAGGGCCTCCACCCACTGCAAACGAACTAGAGACGTGTGGCCCCCTTGGACATCTGGCTAATGTGGGTTTTGGGGAATCGAACCTGGGTCCTTTGGTTTTGCAGGCAAATGCCTTAACAGCTAAGCCATCCCTCCAGCTCTCTTTCAGCTTTCTTAATCCATCAAGTTCCAGGTATCAGTCCTGTGAACTCAAATGGTGATTACCTGAACATGGGCTTAGGGAAAGAAATTATTTCATGATATACTTGTATTTAAAACCAAATATGTTCTGTGAGGAAAGGCAGACTTGTTTGGGCTCTGTTATGTAACTGATAATCCTATGCTTACCTATGTGTATGAGATTCATAACTTTGCTTGACAGGCAAGGATAAACATAAAAAATGCACATTCACCTAACTTTTAAAGAGGAAAGGGATAATTTAAGACTAAGTCACAATTGGGCTGAGAGATGGTTCAGTGGTTAAAGACACTTAATTGCAAGGCCTTCTGCCTGGGGGTCAATTCCCCAGTACCCATGTAAAGCAATATGCACAAAGTTGTGCATGTATGTGTCTGGAGTTTGTTTGCAGTGACAGGAGGCCCTGGCATGCCTATTCTCTCTCTCTCTTGCCGCTCAAAAGTAAATAAAATTATTTTTAAAAAGACAAAATCACAATTGGATGAGAATTATATATTTCATTCCTTTTCAGAGAAATAATCAGAATTAATTTCTGATAACTTATCTGCAAGGATCTGACATTAGACTGAGACGTTCATATTTCTTCTCCATTACAGATCAACACAACAAACTTACTGAAAAGTTAAGCAAGTGTGTCAGCATAATGGTGCTCATGAAATCATAAACATGACACTGTGGATTCAAACTGAGTACATGGTGTTTTAAGAAGTAATAAATTGGGGGCTGGAGAGATGGCTTAGTGGTTAAGCGCTTGCCTGTGAAGCCTAAGAACCCCGGTTCGAGGCTCGGTTCCCCAGGTCCCACGTTAGCCAGATGCACAAAGGGGCACACTTGTCTGGAGTTCGTTTGCAGAGGCTGGAAGCCCTGGCACGCCCATTCTCTCTCTCTCCCTCTATCCCTCTATCTGTCCTTCTCTCTGTGTCTGTCTCTCTCAAATAAAAAAATAAATAATGAACAAAAAAAAAATTAAAAAAAAAAAGAAGTAATAAATTGGCCCACAGGGCTGAGGGCAGCGGAAGGAACGCCAATGGTGGCAGAACGTGTCCCTGGAATGTGCTCCTATCAAAGACCACACCTCTCCAAAAAATGCTATTATCTTGAAACTAATTCTTTATGCTAACGAGGAGTCGTAGAAATCAGGGCAGCAGTTTTCGAGAGTATTTCTTGGCAAAAAGTGTGCCCACATTCTTGATGTCCCTCCCATACCGCAGAGCTCCTCCATGACACGGAGGGGGCTCCAAGGAGTCGCGTCTCCCCAGGGACAATCAGCTGAGTCTTCTGGCTTTGAGCAATAAGGATAATTTCCATGACTTGGGGGACTTTCCAGGCCCGTATGAATGGCGGTGTTGTGTTCTTAGAATGGACTTAGAATGCTATTTTCAGATTCAAAGGCAAAGAAGAGAACAACCTTGCTTCATCATTGTAGTTTCTCCATATGTGCTTAACCACGAACCCCTTTACCAATCTCCCGTCTCCCTGTTGCTGCCTGACGTCCTCTGGGCTCCCACTGCTCGTCGCTCCGGGGTTTGTGGACTCTGAAGTGCAGCCAGTGTAAAGACACAGAAAAAGGCCTCATCGGAGCGGAGCGGAGAGGGTCACCCAAGACTCTGACCTTTCCTTGGTGGGTTATTTCCTTTGAAACTCCCCCAGTGTTCTTATGAATTAGGCACTGCACGGGAATCCCGGCCGAGAGGGGGGCTGCCCCGAACAAGGGAAGAAGCGGGCTGACCTGCTCTCCTTTTGACACCGGTAAGCAGAGAGCAGACCCCCGGGACACCGGCCCCCTTGACTTGACTGACAGGGGTGATGACAGGCGTCACAAAACTGTCCCACCCCAGCCATGTAGCAGCCTGCACTTCGCTGCTTTCGAAATAAAACAAAACAGAAATGCCCCAGGCGGCAATGCTGGCCACAGAACGGGTGCCAAAATCCCGGGCAGCAGGCTGCTAACAAAGGAATGCCATCCTTTCAATGTGAACAAGGAACAAGGCTCTAATGGGGCAGGCATGCCAGAACCCCAGCTCTCCTCCTCACACCAGACAATACTAGCATTGACCGAGCAGGGATGCGCACACTTTATTAAGCCTCACTCTAGGTTTGATCCAGAGATGTGCTCTGGAGCCCACAGAAGCAAAGCTTCCACGTTCTGGCCTTGTTAACCCGCCTGACACATGGACTCCTCTTCCGGGAGTGGAAAAGTACTGAACAGACCCAATTCAAATAACACCGTCCACAAAAAGCACATGAAAAGCCAGGCGTGGTGGCACAAGCCTTGAATCTCAGCGCTTGGGAGGCTGAGTTAGGGAGAGCGCTGTGAGTTCGAGGCCATATTGAGACTACAGAGTGATTACAGGTCAGCCTGGGCTAGAGTGAGACCCCACCTCAAAAAAAAAAAAAACAAGGTGCAAGAAAAATTCCAGGGCTGGAGAGATGGCTTAGCAGTTAAGTGCTTGCCTGTGAAGCCTAAGGATCCAGGTTCGAGGCTCGATTCCCCAGGACCCATGTTTGCCAGATGAACAAGAGGGTGCATGCGTCTGGAGCTCATTAGCAGTGGCTGGAAGCCCTGGCGCATCCATTCTCTTTCTCTCTCTCTCTCCCTCTTTCTCTCTCTGTCTGTTTCTCTTGAATAAATCAACAAGAAAAATTCCAATCCCAAAGAGACTTAGGATAGGAGAAGCTCAGTGGCAAGGAAGCATCTAGAAGGATGTGTAGTTTTCATGGTGCAGGCATAGTGTAGTTCTTGTGAGTCAGGATGTGTACTTTGGCCACAATCTGAAGACAGAAAGGACTTCATCTGGTGTTCCATGCAGGGGGCAGCGTTTTGCTCTCTAAGGCGGAGGAGGAACCAGCTCTGCAGGTCCTCAGAGACATCCCACAGTCCTGAAGGCAGCCCACTGAGGAAATTCTCGGGGGTCATTTTGTCTAGATGTGATTTTGTTTTTCATACTGGTGGGCAGAGATAGAAACTGACCCCTAATGGGAGTCTAACTCTGCTGAGTAAGGCTTTCCCTGTCCCCCAAAATTCCCAAACAACGTCAGGAACGCATAAGTATTTGGAGTCGGGCTTGCAGGACATAGCTTCATGAGTTTCAGAGGGCAAGTTAAGTCAAAAAGTATATCCAAGGAGATTCTCACAGTAAGCATTTCAGTAATAGAATTGGATCAGAAGTCAAGGTCACAAATGACGGACCTTCGTCTTATCAGCTCTTAGTTTCCTCATCTGCAAAGTAGAGGGAAAAAAAAGTCTTCTCCTATCCATTTCACACACACACATAATTTTTTTTGAGGTAGGGTTTCACTTTAAGCTAGGCTGACCTGGAATTAATGATGTAGTCTCAGGGTGGCCTTGAACTCAGAGCGATCCTCCTACCTCTGCCTCTGGAGTGCTGGGATTAAAGGTGTGTGCCACCACACCTGGCCCACTTCTCTCATTTTATGAAAACCTACAGCAAAGCAAGAACAGATCCACACATCTCCGTGGCGTCCATTCTTTCTTTACATAAGAGCTTTGTGTCCATACCTGACTAGACTAGATCTCCCATCCTCCTTTGCGTTTGCTTTGGTCATGCGGCCAGTTCTAGCCAATGTTGTGTGGAATTTCCATCCTAGTGGTTAGAAGCAAGATCATTGCCTCCTTCCGGCTTTCTCCTCAGTCCAGTGACAGGAATCAGCAGGGTCTAGGGAAGACCGTGCTCCAACACTGGGGAGAGGCCAGGTTTCCAGTCAATGCGTAGAAGAAGGTTTCTCATGAAGAATGCATGTCTTACACTCTTGGTTGTGTAAGGTACATGACTTTGGAGTGCATTTTTATTTTGCCAAACTAACTGAATTTCATCCCATATATACAAGTGCTTTAGAGACACTGAAATGTGCAGTGTCTTTATGGTTTCTGTGGAGGTGGGAGCTGGCGCTTGCAGCCCTAAGGAGAGACAGTGAGGACACTAAAGAAACCAAACCAAGGGCCTCTTCAGATGACTGAACCTCTTATGGCCTGTCTGCAGGAATCCTTGAGGGCCAGGGAGAGCAGAACCCAACCATCTCTAATAAAACGATGGGAGAGGGTCAAAGGGCCCTCTGCCGAAAATGAAGAAAGCATTTCCTACAAGGATATGAATTTTGCTTCCACACACTGCCAATTATGATGCATCTCTCAGGAAAGCATGAGTGTGCGCCTTCTGTGACAAAATCACCTTTGTAGGGTTTGTTTGGTATGGTATGGCTACTTTTAGATGACTTTCTTTGGGAATTATGAGGAAGTAACTTATTTTGTTGGCTACCTACTAGTTGCTTTAAATCAGAAAATACACACATGGGTTTTGATGATTTATTTTATTGTATTGTATTGAGTTTTAGTGATTTTCAAAAAAATGGCCAGGGCTGGAGAGATGGCTCAGTGGTTAAGGTGCTTGTCTGCAAAGCAGAAGGACCTGAGTTCGATTCCCCAGTATCCATGCAAAGCCAGATGCACAAGGTGTGGCATACATCTGGAGTTCATTTGCAGTGTGGCTGGAGGCCCTGGTGCTCCCATTCTCTTTCTCTTACTCTCTCTCAAGTAAAAATAAAAATATATTATGAAAATATTTATTTATTTATTTAATTTTATTTATTTATTTGAGAGCGACAGACACAGAGAGAAAGACAGATAGAGGGAGAGAGGGAGAATGGGCACACCAGGGCTTCCAGCCTCTGCAAACGAACTCCAGACGCGTGCGCCCCCTTGTGCATCTGGCTAACGTGGGACCTGGGGAACCGAGCCTCGAACCGGGGTCCTTAGGCTTCACAGGCAAGCGCTCAACTGCTAAGCCATCTCTCCAGCCCCGAAAATATTTATTTTTTAAAAGGAGGATCGCTGTGAGTTCGTGACCAGCCTCAGAACACATAGTGAATTCCAGGTCAGCCTGGCCTAGAAAAAAATAAAAAAATGACCAAATATTCATGAACAGATACTTAAGATTCCACTGGGAGGTGAGACAGGTTCAGACTGACAGGCTACACAGGCTAGTAAACAACGTAGGAAAGCCCTTTTCTTAAACATGACAGACTGATAAAACAACAGCACGTGACAATGTCGTAAGTATTGTCGAATAACAAGTCAACGAAGCAAACATCTAAACCAGCATTCTTCAATTTTTAGCCATTAAAATTTTTTTCATCCATTTAAGACACCAAGTTAAACTATTTTCACCCAACCAACAGGAGAAAAACAACCACACGGGCTTAGAGGCTAGTTCGAAACTCACCATCCATTTCCTGTTTATTCACATGCCAGAAGCAGGGAAGGAAAGAGAATTTTCTGCCTTTCCAACCCAAAATGATTTCTCAATTTAGAACGAAATTTTGAGCAGCAGAACAAAAGCCTTCCTGCTTTGAAGGCGCTATTATGAGAACATCTAGGCTGTCATTCGGCTGCCTTCACGCTCCTGGGCGTGGACGTGGCTTCTGTATGAGATGTTTTTGTTTGTTTGTTTTTTCGAGGTAGGGTCTCCCTCTAGCTCAGGCTGACCTGGAATTCACTCTGCATTCTCAGGGTGGTCTTGAACTCATGGCGACCCTCCCACCTCTGCCGACAAGTGCTGAGATTAAAGGTGTGCACCAACCACCACACTTGGCCCTATTCACAATTTTCATTCATGTGTATAAACGTATTTTGCTGTCCCCCCGCCCATTCCTCTCCCACTGAACCCCTTCTTCTTCCCAACCAGTCCCTCAGCTGTACAATACTGAGCCCACCAACACTCCAATCCATCATGGATGGTGGAAGAGGTCCTTACCCACTCCCCGAGGAGTTACCGGTCCTTCGTGGTTGCTGGGAAACTGGGGAGACATTTTCTGCAGTGGTGTAGCCAGCGGTACGTGGCACATGCTATGGGAAATCTGCTCTCACCCATGTTTATGCAGGCAACCCCAATTAATCTCAGTGGGTCACACAAAGGACATTTTTCTTTTCTATGAAGATTTTTCTTTCTACACAAAAAGCCCGTGGTGCTCTCAAATATGTTATTCCAGATGCTAGTGTGGCCAACAAAAGAAGTCACTTCCTCACAATTCCCAGAGGACATCATCTAACATATATGGTTTCCTTATATATGCCCACTAATGCAATGGTGGCCTGTCTGTCATGGGGGTAACCGAATGCTCTCTGATTGGATTTGAGGTCTGCGCCACTGGAAGGAGTTTCCACTCAGGACTAAAACCTGTTCAAAAGCCTATGGCTGGAAAGGTCACAAGCTCTAGTGGGGAAGCTCCTATAGTTGTTTGCTAAATGTGGGTACTACGCCCACTAAGTTGTCCTCTCAGTGTTTATATTCATGCCTATGTGTTATTGCTACAGTCACTTTCAGTTAGAAAAGTGTCTCTTTTCAGATGGGGATGACCCCTGGGGAGACTCACGACTCACCAAAGTGCTGAGAAGTGACAGTGGATGAGACATCTCTATCCAAGTCTCCAAGGCTCAGTGACTATTTCGGAAGAAGTAGGAAAAAGAACGTAAGCGTCAAAGGATAGAGAGGAATGCTTTGGACACACTCTTCCAGGCACAAGGTGGTTACTGCCCTCGTGACCTCACAGAGGCTGTCATTACCTGCTTAATACTGGGCCCACCAACACGTTGTCATGGATGATGGAGAAAGGTAAAAACAAAACAACATCAAAAAAGCAATAGAGGGCTGGAGAGATGGCTTAGCGGTTAAGCGCTTGCCTGTGAAGCCTAAGGACCCCGGTTCGAGGCTCGGTTCCCCAGGTCCCACGTTAGCCAGATGCACAAGGGGGCGCACGCGTCTGGAGTTTGTTTGTAGTGGTTAGAAACCCTGGTGTGCCCACTCTCCTCTCTCTCGCTTTCTCTCTCTGCCTCTTTCTCTCTGTGTCTGTCACTCACAAATAAATAAATAAAGAACAAAGAATTAAAAAAAAAAAGCAATAGAAAAGGGCCAGGTGTGGTGGCACACACCTTTAATTCTAGCACTCGGGAGGCAGAGGTAGGAGGATCACTGTAAGTTTGAGGTCACCCTGAGACTACAGAGTGAATTCCAGATCAGCTGACCTACAGTGAGGCCCTACCTTGAAAAAGAAACCTGAAGAAAAAAGAAACAAAGAGGGAATGGTTGGAAAGAAGAGGAGGCTGAGGGAAGGGGTGTTGGATGGGGAAAGAAAGGTGGTGGGCGAAGATTATGCAAATTTTTAATAAAATTTTTTAATTAAAAGTTTGCTTACAGACAATATAAAAAAAAGAACATATCTTTTCTGGAAATGGATTAGCTCTGAGAAGAAAGGCAGCAATTCCTAAGAAAATGGCCACCAAAGGCCTCAAAAATGACTTTGGCCACCAAAGATCTCATTCTATTTATAAAACTTCATAAAAGTTGCCGGGTGTGGTGGCACACTCCTTTTACTCCAGCACTCGGAAGGCAAAGGTAGAAGGATCGCTGTGAGTTCGAGACCACCCTGAGATGACATAGTGAATTCCCGGTCAGCCTGGGCTAGAGCGCGACCCTACCTCAAAAAAACAAAAAATCATAAAAAGTTTGCAAGAATGTGTATCACACACTCTATCATTAGGTACAACTCGTTATCTAATTAATTGTGAAATTAATTGCTACGGTTAAATGTATAAATGTATATAGTTTGTATCTGACTTACTTCACGTAATTTATAACTTTATTAATTGCTCACAATTCATTATCAAAAAATGCAAACTGAGACCCTACTATGCGCTCCCCCAGCATGCGCGGCGCATCAAGCTGTGAGCAGAGGCCCTGGGCAGCTACCCTGGAGCACACAGTTGGATACAAAATCCCACCTCAGCTGTGGTCAGTTACGGGCTACGAAGGTAAGGAACATGGCATGGAAAAGGTGCTGCCCAGGCTCCTGGAGCTGACAGAGTCCTTCTGAATGTTTAACGTTCAATGTTGCCATACCTCCATAGGGCTGTGCAAATGAATGCTGACAGAATGGTCTACCTTCGCTCAAGTAAGTTTGCAAAGCCTGTTTTCATTCTAGGCTTCTTCAACGTCCAGCCCCACCTCTAACTTCTGCCTGGAACATTCCCCTCCTTCTCCTATGTGGAGAACGCTTTCATATCTGTTACGTGCTGGCTGTATCTCTGAGCTGCGCCTCCCAAACCCCTCCAGCCACAGTCAGGCACAGCGCTCAGCTGTTCCCTTTCCCCTTCTTTCATCATTCAACGAGTATTTCCCAAGGGCAGGGGTAGTTCTGGGTGCCTTCTAGACCCTGGGAAGAGCACCCCCTAAACCTTTCATTTCTGTGGCCCAGGCTGGTCTCAAGCACGGTACCCAACACATGCGTGAGACCAGGGGAAGAAATCAGCTCTCCCCTAGGAGCCAAATGCAGTGGTCAAAACCAGCTTTAGGCCGGCGTGGTGGTTTAATCCCAGCATTTGGGAGCCAGAGGTAGGAGGATCGCCATGAGTTCGAGGCCACCCTGAGACTACATAGTGAATTCCAGGTCAGCCTGGACTAGAGTGAGACCCTACCACAAAAAAACAAAAAACAAAAATAGAAAAAAACAGCTTTGGGGTCCATAGGGAGGAACCTCCTCAGCGTGTTCCAATGGACTCCAGTAATGAACTTGACGGCAGGTTTCCTGGTCCAGTTTCGCACCGACACTACTCTATGCTTGTTACTGATTTTAGTAACATCACATTATCCTTGGGACTCAATGCCATAGCAAACCCATAAACAGAAGCAACTATCAGAGTGAAGGGAGCTAAAGATGTTCTCCAAAGAGAGCTTAGTTTACTTCATGCCAATTAAAATATAATTTTAAGAGACTGGTCAAATAACACCTTGAAGCCCATATATAGTATTTAATAGCAATTCTAAAATGAAGTACTTCCTGATTGCAAAATTTTTCTGACTGAGCTACTTGCTGTCTGTCAGGAAAGCCAAGGCTCCTTATTTATCCATTTATTTATTTATTTATGAGAGAGAGAGAGAGGCAGATAGGGAAAGAGAGAATGTACCCACCATTGCCTCCAGCTACTGCAAATGAATTACAGATGCATGTGCCACCCTGTGCATCTGGCTTATGTGGGTCCTGGGGAATTGAACCTGGGTCCTCTGGCTTTGCAGGCAAGCCCCTTAACCACTAAGCCATTTCTCCAACCCCAAGCCTCCCCTCTTGTGAGGCAAGAGAAACAAGGGTAGGTGAGAAGATAGAATTAGTCTAGAGGAACAGGAAGCTAGTGAGCTTTAAAGGCTGCTCTAAATAGAAGGATCCGGTGTGACCTTCAGCGAGCACCTCCTCTGCACGCCTACGAGGACAGCACCTTCACAGTGTCAGTGCTGCTGGGGTCTAGAATGTGGCTGGCTCATGGCTCCTGAGGCCCATTTCCAGGTCTGCTCCCAGCTAAGGCAGGGCCAAGCAGCCTTTGGAAGTGAGTCTGTGTACACCTCATCCCGCCTGCTGGCTCTCTCTCCCAGGAAAAAAACACTTTCTAAGCTCTTAAAAAAAAAAAAAAAACAGAAATTATTTATGTCATCCAGGTGCCTTGATAATTCATAGTGGCCTGTCTCAGCCTTCTGAGTCCTGGGGTTACAGGGACATGCTACTATTCCTGACTAAGATTTTTTGGGGCTTTGTTTTTGCAAAAATGTCACTGTTTTAAGAAGTGACCAAGATGATAGGGTATTTTGTAAGTTGCCCTACCTGTTTTTTTTTTTTTTCCCCCTAATATAACCTATTTTGGTTTCACATATACCTTTATTATTTTTTTATTTGAGTCATTTTTATTTTCATTTACTTACATGCAAGGAGAGGGGGGAGAAGGAGAAAAGAAGGGAAGGGAAGGCAAGGCAAGATAGGAGAGGAGAGACAGAGAAAGAATGGGCATACCAGGGCCTTTAATCATTGCATACTAACTCCAGATGACTGCGCCACTTTGTGCACCTGGTACTAGAGAATTGAACCTGGGCCATCAGGCTTTGCAAGCAAGCACCTTTAACCTCTCTCTCTCTCTCAAATAAAAATAAATGCTTTCCCTCTGCTACCTGTATAGCTGCTTCCTTCTCAGCCACAAGATGCCATCTGACACCTACGAAATCAAGTCACCCTCCATTATCCTTCAGCAGCCCATTTTGCTCATTTCTTTCTGACTTTGAAGCGTGTATCACTTATCCCTTGTATGAAGTTCCACGAGGATCTGCCCGCTCAGTTCTCTGGTGAGACTCTAGTATACTCACGTGGGGAGGATCAATAAAACATTTCCTGAGACAACTGAACGGTGCTCTCTATTGTCAGAAGAGACCTGCCCATGAGCTTGGGAATAATAAAAGACGGACCAGAAGCACATTCCTGCTGGAGACAGGCACGGCAGCTTTGCCAGCTCTGCACCGTAGAACCGATGTTAAGTCAAATTGCCAGTTTGGCCAATAGGGCACTGGTGACGCCCTGCCAGTAGAAGTTGAAAAGTACTTGCCAAAAACAAGCAAACAAACAAAAAACAGAAAAAGTCTTTTGAACTTGTGTTATTTGGAATCAGCTGCACCCTCACAGCTTTGTGTGTTTTGAATACTTGGTCCCCTGCTGGTAGTAATTTGGGAGGTGGACCCTTGCTGGAGATGTGTTGGAGGGGGTGAGGGTTGAGTTGTCGTTACCCAGCTTTCCCCCTTGCCAAAGCTCAGCTCACTGTCTTGTTACTTTCTGCCAGCTGCTGTGACAAGAAGTAATGGCCAGCCTCTGCCCTGCCAACCTTTTTCAGGCTGTAAGCTGAAATAAACCTTTCCCTTCCTGCCACTGCACTGGTCTGGCGTTCCAGCAACAACACTTGTATTTAGAAAAAGGGAAGAGTACTAAGATTAGATGTGTTTATGAGAGAAATTAAACGAAAATGAAAACGAAGAAACAAGATGTATTCATACTGGGCTGAGGATGTGGCTCAGCCCAGCACCGCCACAGTTAAACGAAAGGAAAGGCGTTCGCATGCTGTGGCTGCCCCCTCTCTGGCTGGCACACATCTACCGCCGCATGAGCAGCTCAGGTGGGGTTCGGGAGAGCAGTCGCCCCGAGACAGGAATGGAGCTGAACAAGGCCATCGTAGACCAGTGGACCCCAGCCCGGCCATCTGAAACAAGAGCCGCCCAGAACTGTAAGAGCCCTAACAGTCCATCTTTGTCAGCCACTGAACACTGGTTTTGCCAAGCAGGAAACTAAGTGGCCCAGCAACACGGAGTACACATTCTCTCAACCTTTCCAACGTGGACTGCCAAGTGCTGCTGAAAGGAGCATGATGACAAGAAAATCGCAGGTGAGGAAGCAAGAGCTGAGTGTGCGTAGGTGTGAGGAGTGGCCAGACGGGGCGCATGGACTTGAAGCTACCAGGTCCTGGGGCCCAGCAGGCGGACGCCAGCTCTTTCTACAATGACTTAGGCTCAGTGGCTCTAGATTAGGTCCCGCCAAGGCCTATTGGCCTGCTATCTCTGGCATAAGTGCCTGGCCACCAGGGTCTGAGATTTGTGAGAAGGAACCCATCTTCACGTACTGGAGCAGAGGCCAAGGAAATGTGGCCCAGTGGCCAGCGCTGGCCCACTGCTTGCTTTTAATAAGTAAGGCTTTGTTAAAGTTCTTGCTCTGCTACACAACGTCCATAGCGGTAATAAGAGTGGAGTTATTCTGACAGAGCCATATGGCCCTAAAAACCTAAAATACTTACCATATGGCTCTCTATGGGAACAGTTCACAACCCTGCTCTACTGTAACCCAGGGAGGCTTGAGTTGGGCCTTAGCCTGAGTTGTGAAGGGAAGAGGCCATTTTGATTTGGGTGTAAGTGAGCCAGGAGCTGCTCGAAGGTCATTGTGGGAAGAGTTCTAAGATTAGATCTCGTCCTTCCACTGAGTATTCAAGAGAACGATAACCCAAGCAGAATGCTGTGTACACACTAACTCACTAATTTTTTAAAAATGTTTTTTGGGTTTTTTTTTTTTTTTTTTTTTTATTCTTAGGCACTGTCTCACACTAGCCAGGGGTTGATCTAGAACTCACTCACTGTAGTCCAGGCTGACCTCGAACCCTCATGTCTGTCCTCAACCTTCTGAGTGCAAAAACTAAAGGCATGTGCCACTGCCCCCACTGGCCAGAAACTCATTATATATTCACAACAATGCTGATATGCAAGGCCTGTCTCCATGTAAGGGTTGATTTTGATTGTCACCTAGGGCATTAATGAGGCTTGTCTTGGGGTATGTTTGTGAGACGATTCACTGAGGTGGGGGAGACTTGCCCTGGAAGTGAGTGATATGATCTCACGTGTGGGGATCCAGGCTGATTAACTAGGGGGGAGGAGAAAGACACCTGAGCACTGGTGCACCCCTTTCTCTGCTTCCTGGTCCACCCAGATGTGGGCAAGCAGGCTCCCACTACACAGCTGAGAGCTGGTCCTTCCCCACTATGATCGACCCCATCCCCTGGACCATGAGTCAAAATAAACCTTTCCTCCCTGACAGTTTTTCTTGTCAGGTGTTTGGTCACAACAGTGACAAGAGAAGAGAGGCAGCAAATGTACAATGCTTGTACAAGGTCATCAGGGTAGCAGTAGCCCAGCAAGGACGCCGTTCCTGCCATTCTCACCCTAGACTCTAAATACCGTGTGGTTATTTGAATGCTAAGTGTCCCCATAGCCTTGTGAGCTTGTGATCCTCCCACTTTGTGCCCAGCTGGTGGAGCCTTTGGGAGGCAGAGCCTTGCTGGAGGAGGTGTGTTGCTGGGGGAGGCCGTTGGGGTCAGCCTGGCTGGGTGTCAGGGAGCCAGCTCACTCATGAACTTCCTGCTGTCTTCTTGAGCCATGTTTTCCCTGACACGCAAAACCTTCTCCTCGAAGATATAAGCCGAGATAAACGTCTCAGATAAACTTCTGAGATAAACTGCTTTCAGTTGGATGTTTTGTCCCAGGAATAAGATACCTGATACACTACGGTGGTGATTTGATTCAGGTGTCGCCCATAAACTCAGGTGTTCTGAATGCTAGGTTCCCAGCTGATGGAGATTTGGGGATTAAAGCCTCCAGGAGGCAGTGCATTGTTGGGGGTGGGCCTGTGGGTGTTATAGCCAGCTCCCCCTTGCTAGTGTTTGGCATACTCTCCTGTTGTTATGGTCTACCTGATGTTGGCCAGGGGGTGATGTCCACCCTCTGCTAATGTCTTTGTTTTCTCTGCCATCATGGAGCTTCCCCCTGGAGTCTATAAGCCAAAATAAACCTTTATTTCCCCACAAGCTGCTCTTGGTCAGGTGATTTCTGCTAGCAATGCGAACCCGACTGCAACAACTACTCTCTGAAAACTAAAGAAAAGGGAAAGAGAACATCTGATTTAAGGCCAAAATTGTGTGTAAATTTTGACTATGAGAAATGAGACTTCTTCCTAAGGACATTATTTTATCTTTTAAAAAATATTTTTGGCCAGCCAGGCCAAATGAGCCAACTGGTGCAATAGTGGCACACCTGTTATGGGGGAAATCAACCACCCTCTAATTTGACTGCAGGTCCTCTCCATGGGAGGGAATACATCCCTGATACTGAAAACCTACAACAGGGGTAGTCATGAGCCCTAGGAGTATAACATCTGTTGCTGTCTGGCTAAAAGTATATAGTATGCTCATCAAACTGCCCAGTAAGCACTTCTCTTAATGTTTATACCCATATATTAATGCTACCTTCACTTCTGGTTAGAGAACCTTCTCTTTTCAGATGGCAGTGACCTTGGGATGACTCAGAAGGCACCATGGTGCTGGGAAGAAGTGACAGAGAGTGCTCAGCACTGAAACATCTCTATCACACCTTCCAAGGCTCAGGGTCCATTGCAGAAGAGGTGGCAGAAAGAATCTAATTGTCAAAGGAAGGGTAGGACTCTTTACCATGTGCTCCTCCAGACACAAAATGGCCTGGATATCCATGACCTCACAGTGCCTGACACTACCTACACAAGACCATCACAATAGAAGAAAAGATCATGACATCAAAATAAAAGAGAGACCGATTGAAAGGAGGAGGGGATAAAAAATATTTTTATTTATTTGAGAGAGAGAATGAGACAATGGGCACTCCAGGGCCTCCCTGCCACTGTAAATGAACCCCAGACACATGCACCGCTTTGTGCATCTGACTATACATGGGTGCTGGGGAATCAAGCACTGGTCGTCAGGCTTTGCAGACAAATGCCTTTAGCCACTCACTCATCTCCTCAGCTCCGATTATTTTATCTTACATTGTCACTTTTTATGTGTGCATAGAGTCTAGTTCCACTAAATATCCCAGGCTGGCTTCAAACTCACATTTTAATCTCCCAAGTGCTGAAAGACCTGCACGCATCTCCGCACCTGATCTCACTGTTTCTTTACAACCTCCTATTGCTACATCTTTTGACTAGCCTGCCTCACATGCACATTGTGTTCTGTTTGTGCCCACTCAGCTGGAAGTCCCCTAAAGGGACATCCCAAGGGTGTGTCTAGAGGCTTTGTTGCCGTGGTAATGTTGTGTCAACAGACAGGCACTAACTCTCCCCAGAGATGGACACAACTTATTCATGACATCCTGACTGTCATCCTGTATCTGCAGTGGTGGCTGGGATGGCCACCAGAGCCATCGGAGAATGAAGTTTTCTCCAGTCACGGCTGCTCTGGCCATCCTGGGCATGCCACGCACAGGCCACTGTAGGCGTTCCATTTTCTTTTTGTTCTTAGACAGAGACTTGTGTAGCCCAGGCTGGCCTCAACTGGCTACATAACAGAGGAAGGCTTTGAACTCCTGGCTTGCCTGTCTTCATGTCCTGAGTGCCAGGATTATAGACATGCACCACCACGCTAGTTTTAGTGGGGTTGAGGATGGAAACTGAGGCTTGGAAAGCCAGGAAAAAGCTCTACAGACTAGGTCACATTCCTAGTCCCCATTACTTCTTTTTACTTATTTGCCTAAAGTTTTTAATATGTTATTTATTTATTTCAGAGAGAGAGGCAAATAAAGAGAGACATTGGGCACACCAGGGCCTCCAACCACTGCAAACGAACCCCAGACACATGCGCCACCTTGTGCTTCTGGCTTATGTGGATTCTGGGGAATCAAACCTGGGCTCTTCAGGCGAGTACCTTAACCACCAAGCCAATCCTCCAACCCTTTTTAAATTTTTTAATATTTATTTTTAACTTCATTTATTTTTCAATCAGAGACAGAGAAGAGAGAGAAAGAGAATGGGCATGCTAGAGCTTCCAGCCACTGCAAACAAACTCTAGATGCATGTGCCAAGCTGTGCATCTGGCTTTAGGTGGGTACCTGGTCCTTTAGCTTTGCTAGCAAGCGCCTTAATTGCTGAGCCATCTCTCCAGCCCCTCATTACTTCTTAAGGTCACAGTGTGGGTTC
The DNA here is from genome assembly GCF_020740685.1 of Jaculus jaculus. NCBI lineage: Eukaryota > Metazoa > Chordata > Mammalia > Rodentia > Dipodidae > Jaculus > Jaculus jaculus. The sequence goes on along the minus strand of NC_059117.1, from coordinate 62,921,970 downwards.
TACCTGAGAACAGAGACTCCCAGCCAGGAAAAGACAGGGCTGGCCCAGCACCAGTAGGTGATCAGTGTAGTCCATGTGCCTGACTGAGTGTCAACATCCAATTGAATAGAAGAGGAATAGAGGAGGAAAGGAAGCTGCATATGAGTTCGTTGCCTAATCAGCACTGGAGAGAGAGCCCAAGTAATGTCCCACAGGATCAGCTTGTCACAGACTAGCAGCTGAAGCTGACACACCGTTTTGGAGACACTGCAGGCTATAGGTATCCAACACCTTAGAAGTGAGAGGAAGTGGGTACAGCTCAGTTGTTAAGTGCCTTCACTAGAGTACATGGGGCCCTGGATTCAATCCCCTGTGCCCTATGGCCCTCTTCTTCCTCCCCTTCGCAATAAGGGAAAGAGTAGCTGGGTGTGGTGGCACACGCCTTTAATCCCAGCACTTGGGAGGGAGGCAGAGGTAGGAGGATCACCGTGAGTTCGAGGCCACCCTGAGACTACATAGTGAATTCCAGGTCAGCCTGAGCTAGAGTGAGAACCTACCTTAAAAAAAAAAAAAGAAAGAAAGAAAGAAAGGAGAAAGTAAAAGGAAAAAGCTTGAATCTGAGTGTGGTGCTGTGCTAACATTGTGGCTCAGGGTACTTAGCCTCTTGCTAATAATACCAAATCCCCAACACAAAGGGAGGAAGGGTTTTTTTTTTTTCAGCTCACAGTCAGGGTTACAGTCCATCATGGCAGGAGGCAGGAGCAGATCATATTTAGTACAACCGTGAGGATGGCGGAAGCTCAGCTCGCTTTCTCCTTTTACACAGGCACCACATGAGCCACCCCCCAGGTCGAGTGAATCCTCCCACCTCAGCTAATCTCATCTGGAAAATCCTTCACAGACGGGACCAGAGATTGTTTCCAGGGTGACTCTTAATCCTGACACGTTATCACATTAACCATCACAAACCATAATCCTAGCTACTCTGATGACAAGTTCAAGTTCAAGGCCAGCCTGGTGTAAGTTCCTGAGGCCTTGTCTCAATATTTAAAAAAAAAAAAAATGTAGCTCAGTAGAATACTTGGCTAGCATGCACAAAGCCCTAGGGTCCAGTACCACACAAAAGAGCCTTAAAAACACCACTTTTACTAATTTATCCCAAAGAAATTACTGCAAGTATACCTACATTCTATTTTTGTAAGCAAACAAACAAAAATTTATAAACTGGTAAAAAACACTGAGGATTTTTTTTTTTAAGTTTTTTGAGATAGGATCCTAGCCCAGCCTGACCTGAAATTCACTGTGTAGTCTCAGGCTGGCCTTGAACTCATAGTGATCCTCCTACCTCTGCCTCCTGATTGCTGGGATCCCATTAAAGGTGTGTGTCATGACACCAAGTTTTAAGAGAGGTTGTCTCTGAGGAAGAAATACTTGCTTCAATTTTCTATTTTTCAGACATCACACCATATTGGTAATTTTAAACAATATCCTTTAAGATTATATTTTATTTTTGGATACTTCTATTTCTTTTTCTTTGAGTGCAAAGTTTTTGTTTTACCACCTCATGTTCCTTAGTTCTATAGACTTCTTCATTATTTTCCCAGTGAGCCCCAAAGCCTTTCTCCCCACCAGGAAGAAGGACAGCCAGTGTGTTCAGAGGTCCCCACAGCACCTAGTGATCAAGGTCAGCCCGCAGCCTGGGACACTTCTGACCTGGCTGTGTCCATGGTTCTGGTGAAAGGAGTCACTGTTCGGAAAGTCAGGGCCACTTACCTGAGCTCATCAGGGTTGTTGGTGCTGGTGTGGATTTTGGTTTTGGGTTTTGGTTTTTTTTTGTTTGTTTGTTTTCCTAAAAAGAATTGGGATCCCTGAGCAAGCTGGGAGGTGAGAGAATCGGTTGACAAGGAGCTGATTCAAGCCCCGCTTACTGCCCAGGACGCGAGGCTGTGTGCCGCAGAGGCCGAGTGCGCAGAGCCTTTCCCCGGCCGTCATGGAGCAGGAAAGCTACGCAACCCCACCCCTGCTTCAGGCTTTGGGCTTGGCGTGACTTCAAAGCTTTTGGAAATAAAGCAACCTGTTCTCGTGGATGTGGTGGCTCCTGTCTGTAAACCCAGCACTCAAGAGACTGAGGCAAGGGAATTGCTGAGTTCCAGAGTAGCCTGGGCTACTTAGTAAGACCCTATCTCAGTAAACAAATAAATTAATTGAAAAGTATTTTCTCAAGCTGGGTGTGGTGGCACATGACTTTAATCCCAGTGCTTAGAGGCAGAGGTAGGATGAGTTCGAGGCCAGCCTGAGACTACAGAGTGAATTCTAGGTTAGCCTAGGCTGGAGTGAGACCCTACTACCTCAAGCCTCCCCCCCCAAAAAAAAAGTGTCTTTTCAGGGGCTGGAGAGGTGGCTCCTCAGATCAGAGTGCTACCTGTGTAAGCATAAGGATCTGAGGGGGCCTGGGACTGCTGGAGTTCAATCCCCTTCCAGCTATGTAAGTAGCTGGGTGTGGCCACACATGACAGAAATGCCTGTCCTGTGAGGAGCAGGTAACAGAGCAGCCAGGACTCCTGAAAACAGCAAGCTCCAAAATCAAAGAGAGAGACTCTGTATCCAAGAGGGGTCACGTGACTTTCTCCTCTGGCCTCCACACATGCATGGGGCACATACATGTGTGTACAGCATCTACACACCACATCATACACATACATGCAAAAAAAAGTGTCCTTTCATTTAACTTTCAAATGACATTAGAAGCCTGGTGTGGTGGTGTGTACTTTAATCAGCACTCGGGAGGGAGGCTGAGGTAGGAGGATTGCCACAAGTTCCAGGTCAGTTTGGGGCTAGAGCGAGACCCTGCTTCAAACAAAACAAAACAACAACAACAACAACAAAAACTGGCCTGGAGAGATGGGTCAATGGGTAAGGCACTTGCTTTCAATGCCAAAGGATGCCAGTTGGATTCCTCAGTACCCATGTTAGCCAGATGCACAAGGCGGCTTACATGCATCTAAAAGTTTGTATTGGTGTGCCCATTCTCTCTCTCTCTGCCCCTTTCTCTCTCAAATAAATAAATAATTTTAAAAATGATTTTTTTAAAGTATATGATCAGATGCACAAATGCATTGCTTGTTAACCAGTGCTGAACAGTTGTTCACAGACTTCTCCCAGAAACCCTCTTGGGAGACTGCAGGAGAGAGAATGTCTGGAAGAAAGCCCCCACTATCCTGAAGGGGGAGTCTTCAACGAACTTCTCCAGCCTGGACTTCTGTAAAGTGAGGTCAAGTTTCCTCAAATGACTTCAAAAGAAGGGGAACTAGGCATTGTGACTTTCCGGGGCTGCATGTCATTCACACATTTTTCATCCTACATCATGAAGCATCCACTACGAGCCAGGCCACAAGTGGGCTGGGCAGGGGAGTCTGGTCCTCCACCACTCATGCCCACAGGAATCAATGTGGTGAAGCTGGCCCCTTCCCCACCGTACTGTGATGGGGAGCAGCTCCAGTTAAGCGTCCACAGTGAGGGGGTCACCGCTTGTTTGGGCCATGGTGTTTAGGCCTCTGAAGATCTCTCTGGCTTCCCTCCTCTCTCCTGGTGCCCAGCCTCTGCAAGTAACCTCGACCAGCACACGGAGTATAGAGCCGAGGTTCCCCACTCCCAGCCAGCATCCCGGCAGCCAAGCTGACGGCAAACCCGCAGGTGACCACAGACAGGTGGAGGAGCTCAGGGAGGACCACAGGAGTTCTGCTGCCTGCAGGTGACCAGAAACCATGGAGAAGTACAGAGAAGACCGCAGACCCATGGAAGTGTGAGCTGATAAAAGTCTGCCACGTGAAGCCATTACATTGTCACCAAGCATACAGTGACTGCTTATGCTGATAACGCCACAGAGCCCTGGGAGTGTGATCCCAGTATGTTAACAACTACAAATGAATCATGCAGTTTAGATAGAAAACACACAGCCTTCTAGAGACAACCAAAAAGAAGTTATCCATCTAGGGAAGGGCTGGCAAGCTCAAGATAGCCATCATTCCATGGAGAAATGTTTTGTGGATGAGCTGAATTTGCCTATGACTCAGTCTGTTTCTGCTCTCCTTTACAAACACAAGGAGCCTTTTTACTCAATTATGCTTCTTGGACTTGATAGCAATTGTCTAGCTTGATTCAAAGCAGCCATCTCCTCTCTGACACATGTTCAGCCTCCAGTGCTCTGTAGGCAGGAACTTTAATCCAGCTCTCCTGAATTTATGACACAAATACAGTAGCAAGTCTGCACAGGCTGGAAATCAAAGTGTAATTCAAAGGCCACAGGGCTGAAGAGGAAGCCAGGAGATAAATCCTAATTTCAACCTTGGACTGTCTGCAAGTTGATTCAGCGGACTGTCAGTCATATTTAAAAATAAAATAAACTACAAAGACACCAGATGGCATGTTCCAGGAGAAACAGGGCAATAGTTGCCAGGATTCCTGGCAAAGAAACAACTCCTTTGTAGGGTATCTTAAGGGCCCCACAATTCTTGGCCCCGATAAGTCATTGACAAACATTTCAGAACTTTAAAATGAAGACATGCAAAAAGTAATAAAAACCACTGGGCTGGAGTAATGGCTTAGCAGTTAAGGCATTTGCCTACAAAACCAAAGGACCCAGGTTCAACCCCCCCCACCACCCCGTACCCATGTAAGCCAGATGCACAAGGTGGCGCATGCATCTGGAGTTATTTGCAGTGGCTGGAGGTCATGGTTCACCCATTCTCTCTCTCTCTCTCTTTCCGTCTCTCTCTCTTTCCATCTGCCTCTTTCTCTCCTCTCTCAGATCAATAAGAGACAAAAAAGAAAAAGAAAAGAAAGAACAAGTGAAGAAAACCATATACTACAACCAAGCTTGCCGTCCTGATTGTAGGTTTCGAAGCAGCTCGTTTTCGGAGGAGCCGGGGGGTCACACCCCTCAGCACGAGGGACTCACCTTGCACCCCTCGCAGGCACTGACGCCATAGTGGTATCCCGACGACTTGTCCTGGCACACGAAGCAGGGCTTGTACACTCGGGGCGGTGGAAGTGGAGACGGTGGGCTCGGGACGAGCTCCTCAGAGCTGGTGCTCTGTGTTTCAATCGCTGCAACGGAGGAGGGAGAGAGACAAGAGAAAACGCAGTTAAGGTCCTGTTTGCTTCGGCCAGCGAATCCCCGTGCCTAGGCCCCAGGTTTAAGCAAGAGCAGGACTGAGCAGGACTAAGCCCAGACGACAGAGCTCATTGTCACCACAGCAGCGGTGCTGACACAGGCTGCGGCGCGATCTCACCCGCGTCTTTCTAATCTGCAGCCCATCAGCGCTGAGGGGGATGCGGCATTCAACGCAGTTAAACACGGCAGCAGATGCTCGGCTTGTGCTGTGGACACAGGCCTGTCCAACGGTAACCGCTCCCCCACATCTCTTCTGTTTCCCACACAGCCTTGAATGAATTGTGGGTTCTGATGGTTTACTTAACGGAATGCAAATTGCCTTAGAAAAAAAGTGAAAAAAGCATCCAAGCCAGTCCTTGTGGGTATAACAATGCCCGTGAAATGTGAAAGACATGGGCCGGAGAGATGGCATAGCAGTTAAGGCAATTGCCTGTGGAAGCTTAAGGACCCAGGTTTGAGTCCCCAGGACCCATGTAAGCCAGATGCTGAAGGTGGTGCATGGGTCTGGAGTTTGTTTGCAGGAGCTGGAGGCCCTGATGTGCCCATTTTCTCTCTCTCAAATAAATAAATAAAATATGAAAAACATAATTGAAAGGAGTGAAATGATACTCCAGAATCTTCAATCTAGAGACTATTTCCTGGTGTATAAAAATTTTAATTATTCTATTTGTACCTGTCCAATTGAAATATTTCCCTTTCTCCTATAGACAAATTTGTAGCAAATCAGGTCACATCCATCCACCCTCAGAACACTCTTAACAACCCAGCCCATCTCAGTACGGGGCTGCCTCACCAGACTGTGGGGATGTGGCTATTGGCTGTGGAAGTAACCTCTTCATTGGCCTCCCTGAACCTGCACTTTCCACCCTAGAGACATTATCGAAACAAACACACATAATAAGAATTCAAAGGTCAAAGTGGATCGCTTTTAGGGCTGAAAAGATGGTCTAGTGGTTAAGGTGCTTGCCGGCAAAGCTGAAGGACCCAGTTTTGATTCCCCAGTATCCCAGTAAAGCCAGATGTATAAGGTGGCACATTCATCTGGGGTTCATTTGCAGTGGCTAGAGGCCATGGCATGCCTACTCTCTCTCACTCGCTCAAATGAATAAAATACATTTTTAAAAAACTGATCTCTCTTGGGCTGGGGAGATGGCTTAGCGGTTAAGCACTTGCCTGTGAAGCCTAAGGACCCCGGTTCAAGGCTTGATTCCTCAGGACTCACGTTAGCCAGATGCACAAGGGGGCGCATGTGTCTGGAATTCGTTTTCAGTGGCTGGAGGCCCTGGCGAGCCCATTCTTTCTCTCTCTCTCTCTCTCTCTGCCTCTTTCTCTCTCAAGTAAATAAATAAATAAATAAATAAATAAATTAATTAAATTAAATAAAAAAACTGATCTCTTGGGCTGGAGAAATGGCTTAAAGGTTAAGGCGTTTGCCTGTGTAGCCAAAGGACCCAAGTTCAATTCCCCCAGACCCACATAAGCCAGATGCACAAGGTGGTGCATGCATTTAGAATTCGTTTGTAGAGGCTAAAGGCTCTGATGTACCCATTCTCTCTCTCTTTCTCTCTGAAATAAAGTTAATAATTAAAAAAACAACCCTGATCTCTCTTGATTGCCTACGCAAAAGCTTCCAGTGGTTACCAGTAAGGTCCAATGCCTCACGATGATGCCTCACGATGTTCTCCAAGGCTCTGCATGCCGTGCCCCCGGCAGCATGCTTGTCTCCGATGGTTCCCCTCATTAGGGGAGTTCTATGCCACTAGTTTCCATTTTATTTCTTGAACAGGACAAGCTCTAGTACCACTGTGACACAGTGTGGCCGCCACGGGAAGCCCAAGGCTTGAGCCAGACCAGGCTGGAGAGCGTGCCAGGACCCAACCACAAACAATCTCACTAACCATTCTCCACCCAGCAGTCCTCATCCCTTCACACCCTTTCTCCTCTTAGCCCTAGAACAAACGTCACACCCTCAGATATGATATCCTTAGTGAAGATAGATGAGCGTGTACTTATCATACAGGTCCAATCCCTAGCACAGGAGAGGATAGGAAAAGATAGAAAAACAGAAAGAAAATGCCCTTCCCACTCCTGATCCTAGTATCCTATTATTTTATCTTATTTCCTTTAAGAAAAAAAAATTTGTTGTTGCTTTGTTTTTCGAGGTAGGGTTTCACTCTAGCTCAGGCTGACCTGGAATGCACTCTGTAGTCTCAGGGCGGCCTCAAGCTCACTGTGGTCCTCCTACCTCTGCCTCCCGAGTGCTGGTTTTAAAGGTGTGAGCCACCACGCCTGGCTCCTTTTTAAAATTATTTATTTATTTATTATTATTTGCAAGCCGAGGAAGAGAGAGAGATAGAATCAGTGTGCCTGGAGCTGTTGCTACTGCAAATGAACTCCAGACACATGTACCGCTTTGTTCATCTGGCTTTACATGGGAACTGGGGATTCGAACCTGGGCTGTCAAGCTTGCAAACAAGGACCTTAATCACTGAGCCATCTCTCTAGCCTTACTTTCTATAACTCTTCAACTGTACAAATTTAAAAAACTTAATTTCACACATTTTTAAATTTCATACCTGTCACTCTTCTCCCAAACACAGACACATGCTATAAATATGGCCTCTCATGAGGTCAGGGATTCAACCTGCCTTCCTCACAATGGTGCTCCTGGGCCACAGACCTCACACAGGGTGGGCGTCAACTGTTGGATTAATTCCTGATGTTTTCCCTTCTCCCTTTTTTCCTCTTTTCAAGCACTAAGTGCCCTCTAGGTTTTGACGTGCTAAAATTAGAAATCAAAGAGCACTCTTATACTCATTTGCTTCCTTAAAAAAGTAATTAATTGGCCCTTTGGAAGAGAATCAACATTAATTGTAACATTTTCATAATTCAGAAGAGTCTTGGAGTGAATTCATGAGGGGAATCTCGGTCTGGTAGAGGAATGTCTTCGAATCTTTACGGGTTAGGTCAGAAGCAGGTGGAATGAAGACATCAATCCTGAGAACATAGTTCTTTAGGCACGTAAGTGCGCTGGCTTGGGACAAATTCCCTGGAGAGGTTTTTTTTTTTTTTTTTTAAGATGTCACTAAAGCTAACCACTAACAACTGTCATTGCAAAAGCATGTGTCTTTGTTCAAATGCAAGAAAGCAGTCCATACCCATGAATCACCCGCTATGCTTTCACTCAGAGAAAGCCCTGTGGGATTTTCTTCATTTGCTTATGAAAGTGGAATTCTGTTGAGATCAGTGAGGTGCTTAGCTTATGATGTCATGAATATACTTCCGTGTCAGTATCTTTCCTGCAAAAAAGCACTTCGTTGGAATGCACATCTTTACAGCTAGCCTCAGCACACCTCCAATTGGCATCAATTCTCAGAAATGGAATTATTAGCTTAACAGGGAAATTTCAAAATTATTTTGTGGGGCTCAGTGCTTTCTGGCAAAACCAAAGGGCCCAAGTTCAATTCTTCAGTACTCATGTAAAGCCAGATGCACAAAGTGGTACATGTGTCTGGAGTTCATTTATAGTGGCTAAAGGCCCTGGCTCTGTCTCTTTCTCTCTTTCTACTTCTTTATCTCTCAAATAACTAATACATAGATAAGTAAAAAGAAAAAGTAACAAGAATTATTTTGTTAGTGTTGGATTCAGATTGATAAACTGATGTCTAGAACTGCTGCCCACTTCCGTCTTTCTCCCAGCCTAAGCATGCCTTTACCCTTCCTGTCCTGCCCTGTCTTCCAGATGGGTTTGATCTGTGTCCTTTTATTTTCACCCATGAGTGAGTTACCAGCTCTGGCCCAACCATCAGTCCATCCCTGCACTCTTAACAGGAAGGGCCCTGTGTGACAGGAGGGGAAGAAGGTGGCATTCTCTTTGCTCCTGTAGGACACCCACTCTGGCTTGTCTAGGGCAGTTGGAAATAGAATCCTGTTAGGGCTGGATTCAGCTGTCACAGCTATGCCCTGAATTTCACAAGTGGGTGGTAATTCCCATAAATATGTCACTTCAAATCCACACACCAAAGGGAGCCCAGCATTTCATCCTCCCAAAGAGAGGAAATAGAATAGGGCGCGGTCCACTCCCAAGAAATGTGGGACACAGTAAACCCACTGGCACAGAGGCCTGTTACATGTCAGAAAGCCCCCAGCCTTTCACAAAAGGAGGTGAGATTTCTTCTCTCACATAGGAGCGCCATTTATAACTCAATGAATCCGGGAGGCTTTTCTTGAAGCTTGCCATGAATGAAGAAAAAAAAATCAATAGAGGCCTGGCATGGTTTCCCCAGCCTGGTCATATGCCTACCCACCACGGTATGGTGCAGCCTCACACTCATCTCATGGGCCCAGCCACTCACAGTCACGCCAAGCTTTGTGTCCCGTGCCGTGGAAAGCTCAAGATAAGTCAGGCCTGGTGGTGCAGGCCTGTTATTCCAGCTACTCAGGAGGCTGAGGCAGGAGGATGGTAAGTTCAAGCCCCTACCTGGTCTGCACAAGGAGTTCAAGGCCAAGCTGACTATCTCACAATAAAAAATACAAAAAGGCCGGGCACACAGTGATACAGCAAAATGAAACAGCACTTGACCCATAGGCATGAGGCCCCGGGTCCAGCCACAGCAAAAGTTGGTGGTCCATGGTACTGTTTTGTTTACATGCTCTACAGTGCTGAGAACCACACAAAGCCAGAGGAAAACACACACACACAAATTTAGGGCTAAGGAGATGGCTTAGCGGTTAAAGTGATTGCCTGGGAAGTCTAAGGATTCAGGTTCGATTACCTAGGACCCACGTAAGCCAGATGTACAAGGTGGCACATGTGTCTGGAGTTTGTTTGCAGTGGCGGGAAGCCCTGGCACACCCGTTCTCTACCCGCTCCCTCAAGCAAATAAATAAAATATTAGAAAAAGAATTTCACATGTTGGACAAGAGTGGGCGCATCCAGGGTGGCACACTGATTTCAGATTTCTGTGGCATTGGCAGAACACTTGAGCCACCCTCAAGCAAGCATGCCAAGACAAGCTCTAGAATTACATCAGGATGTGGCATCAGGATAAAGGATTTGTACTTCAGCGCAATCACTCGCCTCTTTAGCAATCTAGCAGAAACACCTCTGGCCAAGTCTATTAGTGCTTCTCTTGCTGCTGGTGGGAAACGCGGCAGGAGCGGCCGCAGCTCTCGGGCACTGGGCACTTCTGATATTTAAGGTGGATACAGACTGCTCGGCCATTGATCTGCTCACCACCACCGTGCTTAAATCAATAATCTATTAGTCCCTTTAAATTAGAGTTAGATTCATCAAATGCCCTTGAGGAGCCTCAAACATTTTCTCCCGTATTCCAGACAAGCACAATCAGTCCATGGAATGATAAAATTTTTTGCTGGAAAACCCTGCCGGCTCAGCAGACAACATGTCTGTATTAGCTCATTCAGCGATCTCAGGCTGGCCAGAAAAGCAGTTTTCCAACATCCCCCGGGGAGGCGGCTTGTGTCATTCACTGAAATGGCACTCCAGGCATCCTGGTGCAATCACAGTGGGGGACAATCTTTTTTTTTTAATAATTTTATTTATTTATTTATTTGAGAGTGACAGACACAGAGAGAAAGACAGATAGAGGGAGAGAGAGAATGGGATCGCCAGAGCTACCAGCCTCTGCAAACGAACTCCAGGTGCGTGCGCCCCCTTGTGCATCAGGCTAACGTGGGACCTGGGGAACCGAGCCTCGAACCGGGGTCCTTAGGCTTCACAGGCAAGCGCTTAACCGCTAAGCCATCTCTCCAGCCCAATCTTTGAAGAATAATTCAGATCTGCTTTTTGCCTCTTGCCTTCATTTATTTCCTGCTTACATATTGACTGCCTACCCAACCTTTAGCACCATCAAGTGAGCCAGGTGAGCGCCTGCTGCCTTGTCGGGGCACGGTGGGGCCAAGGAGGGATGCCTGGCTCTGTGGGACAGGGCTGCCGGGCCCCATGGTCCTGGCAGGAGTGGTATCAGCGGCGGAGATGCTGACGGTGCAGCTCTGAGCTGCATACCACCCAGAGCCTTCAAGAATCAAGATAGAGGCTGGAGAAATGGCTTAGCAGTTAAGGTGCTTGCCTGCAAAGCCAAAGGACCCAGGTTCAATTCCTCAGTACCCATGAAAGCCAGATGTACAAGGTGGAACATGTGTCTGGAGCTTGTTTGCAGTGGCTTGAGGCCCTGGTGTGCCAATTCTCTCTCTCTCTCTTTCTCCTTTCTCTCTGCCCAATAAATAAAATAAATAATAAATAAAAAAGAATCAAGATGGAACCAAATCTGCCAGTGTTTTAAACCCTTCTTCTCCCACAACTTCAACAGGCCTGTCCCTGAGGAAAAGTCAGACATCTGCCTGTAAAACGAGTCAAGGAATGTTTGACTTTTCTTCTTTTGTTTATTTTATTTGTGGCTGGCTTTTTTTTTTTTCCTTTTGGAGACAGAGTTTCATGTAGCCTAGGCTGGCTTCAAACTCACTATGTAGTCCAGGCTGACTTTAAACCTCTGATCTTCCTTCTATCTCCTGCCTTGCAATTACTGATTTGCAATGTCTTGCTCACACGGCAGGGCCACATAGCAGCGCCTTAGGGAGACTGGACCGTGGTACTCAAAGGGTAATTTTTCAGAGGGTCAGCAGTAAGTGGTGAAAGACCATTTCCTACTCCCCCCTCCTCACAGCACAGCTTGTTAATATTCCAGTTGTTACCAGAAGGAATCCCTGGGACAAAGGGTTAAAATTAGGGAAAAACAGCCACCTCCAGAGCACCAACTTCATTCTTTTTCAAACGAGACTTAATGGACGTGAACTTATTCTCAACTTGCTACAAAAGCTTTGAGAACTTTTGCTGTCTCTGCCCGTCTCCTACAGTGGACTGGCATGGGTTACTAGGGCAGGGATGCCAGTCTGTGCCCTCAGACTCTTTGCAGGCCCACCCAGGAAAGCTCAGCCAAGATGAGCCTCCTAGGACAGCAGTAAAGTCAATGGTAGGCTCCACTGAGACAGGTTCTTAAAAAGAGTCATTGCCTTGGCAGTGGGCTCCTTCACAAAATGAAGGGGGAAGAGAAAAGAAAGAAAGAGAGAAAGGGAGGGAAGGGAAATTAAACATAGCTGTCTGCTAAGTGGACTTGGCTCCCAGGAACCCCACTCACCTGGGAAAACACGGTATCAATGGCCTTGTTGTTACAACACACCTGCATGTCACTTAAACATTCGGAAAGTCTCCAACAGTGGCCCCTTCACAACTCCTCACGTGCCTGGCATTTTTTTTTTTTCAAAGGTTTAGATTAGGGAGCAGAATTACCTGAAAGAGAGGCTCCGTGTATTCTTTTCCCATTATGACTAGCCAACCTGTGCTGATTACAGGATTTTAAAGTTGGCCCTGATTACAGGCATCATGAAAAGCCTGCCTTTTTCACTAGAAACTTCTGATTAAGATGGTATATTTTAAAAAATTATTATTATTTTTTTTAAGGTAGGGTCTAGCTCTAGCCCAGGCTGACCTGGAATTCACTATGTTGTCTCAGGCTGGCCTCGAACTCCCAGCGATCCTCCTACCTCTGCCTGATTGAGACAGTATTATAATTCCGTTTTGGGGCAGCTGAGCCTGCAGAGGAAAAGGAGCTGTAAAGCAAAAGGCATTTCCTGCACGCCCCCCACCAGCGCCCCCGGAGGGGGTGGATTTGTCGCCAGGAGGAGCTGGGGGTTGGTGGGCGGGAGCTTTTGCAGCTCATTAATGGGAATGAATAGCAGCAAAGTTGCACTTGGTCAGGACATTAGTCGGGTTTCATTTTTGTTGGCACCAGAGACCCTAGCTGGATTCCCCCCCCCACACTCTCCCACCCCCTTCTCTGTGGACTCGCTGCAGGATCGCAAGGCCCACGGGCTCACATACGTTAAGCAGAAAGTCAAAGGAAACGCCAAAGTTCAACTAAAGTACAAGTAATTAGAACCAGACCCGGCGGCAGGGCGGGCGCGCATGCGCGGTTCATTACATGTCATTTACAGGGTGGGGAGGAGGAGGAGGAGGAGGGAGTGGAGGGGGAGGGGCTGCGCTTCCCGGCGGCTGTGGGCAGGATGCTCCTGGCCCTGCACGGGGTGCGGCGCGGGTTGCAAATGTGTGAGTGGCTTTCTGAAATCAGGGACCTTGTTTGCTCGGAGGGACCCCCACCCCCACCCCCAGCATCCTGACTCCATGCCCTGCCCGTGACCCTGGCCTTGTGTGATTGCCCGGTTGGTCACCCACAGAGGACCTGGCCTGGCCTGCTCTTCTGTCTGACCACACATGTAATACAGAGGACACGAATTGAGGCTGGCTGGGGAAAAGTTTTGGATGGTGGAGTGTTTAAGGAAAGTCTCACTTTGCTAAGGGAGTGTAGTCATGGGGCCCACAGCGTCAGCGCCAACCAGGGAAGGGAAGAGGCAGAATGCCAGCTGCGCCCCAGAAAATCCAGGGAAGCCGGGCATGTCCACAAAGTCCCCTGAGGATTCCCAGGCAGAGGCTCTGACGGAAGAATGCTCTAACTTAGTCCCATCCTGCTGATTCAATTCGGTAGGACCTGCCTCAGCTGCCCAGAGGCCCGTTAAGTGCTGTGAGGGCAAAGCGGGCAGATCTCCCACCAGATGCCTTCTCTTGCTGCCATGCAATGTTGGCCGCAGCCACAAGTTGTTGCTTCATTCACTGAGCACTGCTCTGCTGGACCTAGCTAAGTACTCACAGACTCCTCCCCCAAACCACAGAAGGTCAGGACTCAGCACCTCAAGATAAGGAGATTTATAAACACAAGGCTAAGTTGGAGAGATGACTCAGCCATTAAGGCGCTTGCCTGCAAAGCCTAAGGACTGGGATCGATTCCCCAGTACCCATTTAGGCCAGATAACACAAAGTGGAGCCCACATGTAGTGTTCCAGGTGGCTGATTGGGTTCAAACTAGTGCTGATTGGATTCAGTTAAATGTGACCAGATCAGAGTGAATCCTGTCTCTCGGCCACCGTCTCCTGGGCCACCATCATCAGGAGACATCATTCCTGGAAATGACATTTACAATGGGGGGTGCAATTATATCTTCACAAGGGACCACGACACACCAGACACCTGCACTGCATTTTCATCATAGCGTTCTTGCTTCAAGGAACATATTAGAAAATTATCCCAGAAGGTGTTTTGTGAGATGCTTTATGACACTGCTTTCCAGGCCATACTGAGATAGCTTATGACAGAGTTCAAGTAAATTTTCCCTCAAAATCACTTACCAGGCTGACACCTCTAACTGCTTATTAATGATCTGAGCCGGGAGGCAGCAGAAACAGCCGCATTAAGGGAACAAACGCAGAGCAGGTTCAGGGGTCAGGTGCAGAGGAGACCTTGCATCGCATCGTACTGTTAAGGTCCTTTGAAGAGTTTATCTCTACACTGTGTTAGTCAGCTCCATTTCTGCCTCTAATCAGGAGCCACACGACTTTGAAAAAGCAGTTGTTGTACTAACAAATGACATTCTCTCATCTGTTCAAGTTTCTTGCATGTAAAATGGATTAAAGTGAGGGCACTAATGTCCACTGGTTCATGTGTCTCCTTTCCTCACAAGCTATACATTTGGCAACCAGGTTGGTACCAGCTTTACAGAGACGTAACCCAGGCCTCTAATCTCAGCACTCAGGAGGCTGGGGCAGGGGGATTATGATTCTGAGGCCAGCCTAGACTACATAGTAAGTTCTAGGGTATCCTGGGTTATATAGCAGCACCTTGTATCAAAACAAGAACTGCGGTAAGGAGGAAGAAAAGGCAGTAAGGGGCACAAACACCAACTTCTGCCACTCACATGCCATGCCCACCTCTGAGTTCTGAGGCAGCTCAAGTATGAATGACTAAACCCAAGGTTTTCCAAAGCAGTGCTCTTCAGGCTTGATTGCAAGTTTTCTTGAAAGAAGGTTTTCTGTTCCTTTTCATCTCTTTTCTGCCTAAAATAACTGTGGAGTTAATTGAATCCCCCACAGCATGGGTTTTCTTGGTTCTTCAAAGGAAAGAGAATGCCATGAGGCTGCATAAAAGTTGGTGGTAGAGGTGAGGGGAAGTTCGTGGGCTTGGACTTCAGGTTGACCTGAATTTCATCCCTTTTCTGCCACTTATGATTTTAATAACCAGAGTTTTCTTTGCTTTTCTGAACCCTAGTGCTTCTTTTCTGAAAATTTAGGTAGTCCTAAATTGTGTGTTTGCAGTGTGCCTGGTATGCAGTAATTGCTCAATAAATGACAACAGTCCCTCCTCCCTCTGATATATTTTCCTTCCCTGTTCCTTAACCTAGGACGGAGTTTTTTTTTTTTTAATTATTTATTCATGAGCAGAAAGAGAAAGAGAGCATGGGCATGCTTGGGTCTCTAGTCATTGCACACAAACTCCACACAAAGGGACCGCCTTGTGCATCTGGCTTTTATGTGGCTACTGGGAAGTCAAACCTGGGCCATCAGGCTTTGCAAGCAAGTGCCTGTAAATGCTGAGCCGTCTCTCCAGCCCTAGAGTTTCTTCACCCGCGCTGACGTCCCCTCTAAGCACACACTGTGATGTCTGGGGACAGTCTAGGCTGCCACAGTGGGCTGGATGTGCTGTCCATGTCTGATTTCTATCTTACATGAGATGAGCTAGGGGCCCAGCAGGGCTAGCTATAGCAGTGACAGCAACGGCTGAGACCAGTGACCACCAGGGTGGCACAAATCTGGAGGGGAATGGGGTGCGTTAGCATAACGTCTTAGATGCTTTGCTTGCTGCAGCAACAAGGTCCTGAGGGGTCTGCGCTGCTCTCAGTGTGAAGGGTCGCCACTCGTCATGGTGGGGAAAGCGTGGCTGCAGGAACGTGAGGCCGCCAGTCACGTGGCATCCGCAATCAGGACGTATTCTGCTCAAAGCCTTTTCTGTTTTTCTTTTGGTTTTTCGAGGTAGGGTCTCATTCTAGCCCAGGCTGACCTGGAATTCACTTTGTAGTCTCAGGATGACCTCAAACTCACAGGGATCCTCCTACCTCTGCCTCCCAAGTGCTGGGATTTAAAGGCGTGCATCAACACACCTGGCAAGAGCCAGAATTCTGGGCTGGGCTCTGCTGCTGCTGTCCACACTGCGAGGTCTTAAAGCAGGATCGCTGTTCCTTTCTTCCCAAGAGGACCCAGTGGTTGGGTGGAGAGAGGCGATTCAGGCGAGGCTAACCCCTGGAGGCAGTTTGACACTGCTGGAGCCAAGCATAGCGTGTCTGATTACGGGTGCATGTGACGGCTCATGTTCTCAGAGAAATGATACTCAAAGGAGAGAAGGCAGAAAGTTCCAAGCGTCGCTTACTGGATCAAACATGCACACACAGTGGGTGACATTCCCATAGAAATAATTCTAGAGGGGGGAAAACTGAAAGCTTCAGGGCGTGTTAGTTCTATTTCTTTAAATAAATAAATAAAACCTGCTAAGGAAAACTTGAAAATGAGGCCAGGTCAGGTGTGGTGGCACACACCTTTAATCCCAGCACTTGGGAGTCAGAGGTAGGAAGATCGCTGTAAGTTCGAGGCCAGCCTGAGACTCCACAGTGAATTCCAGGTCAGCCTGAGCTAGAGTGAGACCCTACCTTGAAAAACCAAACACACACACACACACACACACACACACACACACCCCAAAACAAAACAAAACAAAAAACTCTTGAAAATGTAAGAGATTTTCACCCCTTTTCCAACTATTCCCAAGTCCCATGGCTAACTCACATCTTTCTTAGCTATTCCCAGAATTTGTCAATCTCTACAGACAGCTTGCTTGGGGCAAGTGGTTGAAGTGTGAACTCAGGAACCAGTCTTCCTGGATTCACGCCCAGGTGTGCTTCTTACTAGCTGTGTGACTTTGGATAAGGTTCTAAGTCCCTCTGAGCCTCAGGTTCTGTTGGTGTAAAATGATAGAGCAGCTTGCGTGGATCCCTATGAAGATTACGTGACCCATCACCACAAAACCCTTGTCATAGTGACTGTAGAGAGACTGACTCATGGCTGCCGGACTTAGTGGCATTCACTTTCCCAGCTTCCTCCCAGGCAGGGGGATCACACCTTCAACTGTCTCCCCTCCTGGTGGGGCTGAAAGCCAGCAGCCAGCAGGAATGGATCCAGTTCTGCCTATTTCTCCTGTGGGAGATGCTTGGTCTAACAGGCATCTACAAGACTTCCGCCAGCCAAACTGAGTCCAAGGTCGGTGGCTTTCAAGTCTTGAGTTCTTGTTGGCATTAACAAAGAATTGGAAAATGCAGCTACAGAGAAGGGAAAATTATGAGATTTATTTTAGGCAGAGTTAAGGTTAGAGGGGGAAAGTGCCCAAAGTCAAGAGGTCCCAGTCCAGGAGGGAGGAGAGGAAAGAGGAGGGTTAAATCAGGTTTGGCTATGAGTTTGGTATCCAATCAGAATGAGCCTTGTTACCAGCCGGGTTCAGGCGTGTAGGTGGGACTCTGCTTGGCTGATGGGCGGGTGCTAAGCCAGTGGAACACTGAGGAAGAACCAGGAAGCTACTGTTGCTTCTGCGGCTGCTCACAGCCAGCTTGGATGAGACTATCAGACTGGAGTTCTAGTGTTGCCAGGACAGAATGGCATCTCTACTTCTGTGGGTCTGTCCCTAGCTGACTACCTACCAGAAAAAGCTACCGTTCTCTTCATCCATATTATTACTGTGTTCACCAGTGATGTGTGTGATGCAAGGTGAGGTCCCTTCTTCCAAGGTTAGAGCTTTACCTCAAAGGACTCCATGTCCTGGCCAAGGTCTCCCAGCTAGAAACTGGCTTGCTCCAGGACCACCTTGGACATAGCCCACATTTCAGGTACTATTTCTAAAGGCCCTGTGAAATTTTATGGGTTTTGTTTTTGTTTTTATTTTTTATTTATTTATTTCAGTCACTACATGGCCCAGGTTGGCTTTGAGCTCATAGTATTTGACCTGTCTCAGCCTTCCAAGTGCTAGGATTAAAAGTGTGAGCCACATGCCCACACTGATGTTTGTTTTCAGGTAGGTCCAGAAAAGTTGGCATTAACAAAGATCCAGGCCTTGTGGGATACACAGCCTCTGTCTGGGCCACTGGCCCTGCCACTGAATGGGAGAGCAGCCCCGAGTGAATGTGGCTGACCAGTGTGGCATGTTCCAGTAAGACACAAGTACCGAAAGATAGACTATGGGTCCAGATCTGGCTAATTATCTGATCCTTGTTTAAGAAAAAGAAAAAAAGAAAGAAAGAAACTATTCCTTGGTGCAGCACCTACACAGATCACAGTAAAATGTGTTCATGGGTGTGATGTCATACGCCTTTCATCCCAGCACTCAGGAGGCAGAGGACGGCTGTGAGTTTGAGGCCACTCTGAAATGACATAGTGAATTCCAGGTCAGCTTGGGCTACAGTAAGACTCTACCTCAAACCAACAAACAAGCAAGCAGCACGTGTTCCTTCACTTCCAGGGTATAGACAGCAGGGCCGCCGTAGTTCAGAGACGCAGGCAGTGCTTTAAGTCATGGATATGATGGTGTGCTGTGAGAAGCTGCACGTTCCCTGCTACACGCACTTCGTGGATACACACTTATTAGTTAACGAGGTCAAGATGCCCGCCATAAATATGTTTGAAAATTCCTTCCTGCAGCCTCTGTCTATTGGGATTATTTTTCATGTCCTGTTCCCTGGCCTCCAGCCAGGCCCAATGTGGGGGCTTTAATACCTTCAATCCATTACATGGACTTTTTAGAGCGTCATAAGACAAAATAAAATGCACTCTCATGGTCAAATAAGCGGTAACCCTGATATGTCACTTAGTATTTCGTGTCCTGTTTCCTATTTCCGCTGTGCTTCTTGCTAGCCTGCAATGTGCGGAATGAATGGCGTGGCTTTTGTTGACCTTTTTGTTCTAATTTTGTGTTTGTTCATGTCAAGAACTCCTGACAAGGCATGAGCAACACACCCCGCTATGACTTTTGGGGGCTATTGCTTCCCAATATCCTGAGGGTTTTTTTTTTTTAACATTTTTTGTTATTTTTATTTATTTGAGAGCGACAGAGAGAGAAAGAGGCAGAGAGAGGGAGAGAGAATGGGTGCGCCAGGACCTCCAGCCACTGCAAAGGAGCTCCAGACGCGTGCGCCCCCTTGTGCATCTGGCTAACGTGGGTCCTGGGGAATAGAGCCTCGAGCCGGGGTCCTTAGACTTCATAGGCAAGCGCTTAACCACTAAGCCATCTCTCCAGCCCTATTCTGAGGTTTTGAAGTCATTGTCCACCCATATGTATCCTCCAGTGCTAGGTAGTGAATTGGTTGTGTTGATTTAAAAAAAAATTAATTTTTCCATTTTCATACATGTGCATAATGTGTTGTAATCTTATTTTCCTCCAGTGATCCTCTCTTATCCACTTCTCTCTCACACTAACATTTTTCTTCCTCATCAACCTCCATCTTACTTTCATGCAAACAACCCATATTTAACTCAATGGGTATTAAAAAAAAATGGCATGTTGAATTTTTACTGTTTTGCTTTTATTTAAGAACATTTATTAACTACAACATAATGACATGTGCAAACCATCTTAACACATGTGGCTACCAAAAGTCACAGATGAAGCACTTGCTATGCAGCTGTGCATTAATTCAGAATTAATTTTGATCCATACCAAAGCCCATGGAGGCACGCACTATTATTTTTGTAAGATTATTTATTGATTTATTTGAGAGAGAAAGAGGCAGAGGGAGTGGGGAGGGAGAATGAGAATGGGCATGCCAGGGCTTCTAGCCCCTGCAAACGAACTCCAGACACATGTGCCACCATGTGCATCTGGTTTATGTGGGTTCTGGAGAATCAAACCTGGATTCTTAGGCTCTGCAGGCAAATGCCTTAACCACTGAGCAATCTCTTCAGCCCTATCTTTGTTGAGGCAACCCCCCAACAGACTTGACTTTTTTTTTAATGCGAAAGAGTGAGAGTGAAATCAAGAGTGAGTGAGTGAGAGAGAGAGAGAGAGAGAGAGAGAGAAAATTGGCACACCAGGGCTTCCAGTCACTGCAATCGAACTCCAGATGCGTGAGCTACCTTATGCGCATGTGTGACCTTGTATGCTTCTGTCTCCTTGTGCAACTGGCTTATGTGGGATCTGAAGAGTCAAACATGAGTCCTTAGGCTTCACAGGCAAGCACCTCAACCACTAAGGCATCTCTCCCATCCCCTGTTTTGTTTTCTGAGACAGATTCTTGTTATATAGCCCAGGCTGGCCTCAAATTGCAGTGTGCCAGGTCATTATTTTTGCACGTGTCCTATGACTGACGTGTGCATTTAATGGAGAATGTCAGGTCCTCCTCATTCACCCATGTACTTCCTTGAGATGGAGTTTATTTGAACCTGTAGCTTTCATTTTTTTGTGAGCCCACAATTTTTGGTCTGGGATCCCCACAGGACCCTAGGGTTACAGGCATGCTCGACTATGATCAGCTATTTAAGTGAGTGTTGAGAATTGAACTTACGCAATCTAGGGGTGGGGGGAGAGGCTCTCAGGTCCAGAGCCGATTCCCCAGCCCCTCAGGTTGGTTTTTATCAGGCCATGTCAACTTGTCTGCAAACAGCTCATTGACATGCAAGTGCTGGCCTCTCAACACAGGCTTCCATGGACCCGCCCTCCATGATGTAGCCTGGTCCTCCTATTTCTTGAGAATTATTGTGTATAAAACCTGCTGCATTTCCACTGAGCTCATGTGTGAATGCCACCTGCCTCTCACCTGTGTCCACTCTTTCATTTTGAGATACAGATGTCTGCTTGAAGGGCTGTTGCATTTTTATTGGCTCCTCTGGGGGACAGATTGAATTCTTTTCTCCACACTGGACATTGCAATTCAAAATAATCGCCAGAAGACTGATAGGTAATGGGCCGTAAGACTCGCTTGATATCGCTAAGGGACGGCTTAGATCACTTGCTCTGTTACCTTTCCCGAAACATCTGTTTCCTATGAGCCAGTTAAAACTGCATACATCTGTAAATAATAAGCCTGTGTGTGCACATAATTTAATGAATTAAGACATAAAAGGGAACCGAACAGTAGGGCCATAGCAATTAGAGTAACTGCCCATTTTGTTAAAAGTGCATTGTTTTCAGCTTGCACTTGGGAGCTCTCATCCTGCGGGCTGTGAGGCTTTGACCCTGCCCTGCCCCCAGCCCCACCGAAGAGCTAGGCATGCGTGTCATGCAGTCACACGCGCGCGGGCTGCTGGGGACCGCCTGTCCTCCCAGCCCCTCCCTCCCCAGTGGGTCTGAGGCACTTCCGGGCCTTTCTGCTGCCCAGAACCAGGCAAAGATGGAGCTGGCAGCAACGCCCCTCTCCTCACGCTGCCGTGAGCGTGCGGTGCCACCTCTTCCTTTCAGAAGCGACGCCTCAGCCCTCGGTGGGCAGGGTGAGGATGGGGCTTGCTTCATTTTAGAACAGTTAGTTGAAAGCACCAGGGGAGGAGGCAAGCCTGGGTCGAGTTTCTCTTGATGATTGGTTTAATCCTATTTCTGCTTTCTTTCTCCGTACAGATTCTAGAGATGAGGGGGTAATGTCCAGGTGGAAGGAAGGAAGCACCTTCGGGAAACTCTATCCCATGACACCCACAGGGCAGGGCGGAAGCCCCAGGAGACAGTCTCTTAGTTTCCGGATTCGAGTTTCGCAGCTTACATACCCATAAGGGCTTGTCCTGACAGCCAACTTGAACTTCTCATGGTTTTGACAGCTCCTTGACACCACTTCAGGTGTGTTGAGTGACCCCAAAATATTCAAACAAAAGCCAAGACCACTCGAGGTGATCCGAATTTCAAATTCATTTCCAAAGAACTACGCTCATCATATTTCAGAGCACCTATTGTGTGCCAGGCCCTAGGTGACCAAGCAGGGCACATAGATGTGAGCAGAGCAATGTTCCTATGGAAGAAAATGCACAGAACTTTCTGGAAGGCACATGCATTCTAGTTCATAGTGGATGGCCTGCTCTCTGCTTCCCTGAAGGCTGTTGAGATACTCGGGTTGGTTTGAAAGTAGTTTTTGTTTGAACATGGTAAAAGATACCCTGTGTCCACTTGGACAGCCAGCCCAGGGCAGACTCCCTTCATGCTTCCATGATACAAGTGCTACAGGAATATTAAGTTCATTCTACTGGGGCTCTGGAGAAAGCTTGGTTAAGCCCTGCAAAAGAAACAAGAGACACCACAGGCCCCAGGAAACACAGTTCCACTCAGAAGCATGCCTGGGATCTCAGCCCTGGAGTGTTCTGTTTACATTCTCCTGCGGTCTATTTACCATCTACTTAAAGAGATAATTAGAGCTTGCTAATAGCAAGAAAAGAAGCCAGGCTGAAGGGAGAAGGGGAAGCAAACAGAATGAGCAAGCAACAGCCAGCTCGATAAAAGCTGGAATAGCGCAGAGCTGTGCCCCCAGCCCAGGGGCCACCAGCGCAAGCGGCCACGGGACCCAAAGGGAAATTAATTCGGATGAATGTATGAAGAGTCCACTCCTTGGATTATGAGCCACGTGCCACACACGCTCCAGAGCCACACGTGGCTGGTGACTATGACCATGTCAGTCACTCTGCGGGAGGGCAGGTCATATCGAGCTCGGCTGGAGGGGACCGATACTTGAGTGGACAGAAGGAGTGTGACATGGAGGTCTCTGCGGATTCACAGATCACAGTCCATAGGGATCATGAGTCAAGGGCTGCACTAGGTCTGCTAGAGCTGAGGTCACACCCATGCCACTCAGGCGTCCTGGTTCAGTGACGGGTCTGGTCAGCAAACCAAAAGCAAGAACACACACACACACACACACACACACACACACACACACACACACACACGAGGGGTATATATATATGTCTACAGTTATATAAAACACAAAAATACATTTGGTCATTTTAATGGTACATATGATTGTCATATAGCAATAATCTGCTTGCTTATTGCAAATACTTCCAACTTTTCTGCATGTATACTTTTTCATAAAATATTAGGAAAGGTAGCCTGGACAATGAACATTCTATGTGATATATCCTCTTTTCTTAAGTATTTGATTAACATGTTGACTTTTTAGCATGTACGGTGAACATCATGGATCCATTTCACAGATGAGAAAGGAGGTTACTTGCTCAAGGCCCTGAACAGTGGCTGTCCCACTTCTGCTGGGCCACAGGGGCCTGGGCCCCCCGGCCCCACCGTCCTGGGCCAACATTGGACACTGATCCCAGCTTCCCTCTTGGGTCTACCACATGGCTTCCAAATGGACGTGATGTTACTAAGTAAGCACATTATCCACAAGGCCAATTAGCAACCATTCTGATTCATGCATGTTTCAAGGGAAATAGTGGCTCACTTAGGGCTGGGAGGCCCTAAACACAGCAATACTTAAAAGGTGGGGGGTAAGCCAATATAAAAATAGCCATTCCACTTCGCTGCTTCTCAGGAAACTGTCTTCCCTCTTTCCCTTTCCTCTTTTCCCCTTCCCTGCTTTCCATCCCTTTTCTTTTTCCTTTTTCTTTTGGTAATGAAGACACAGTAGTCCCACTTAGCTAAGAGGCCCCATGTTGCACAGGTGCCTGGTGGACTCTGTATGTGAGCTAGCATGACTTGAAAAGCTGCATCATCCACCTCTGGTCTCCCGGGTGGACCTTACTTATTGCTAGAGTACTTTGCCCCCCAGCCTGGCGAGCCACAGCGGCTAGCAGGCCGGCACAGCCTTCCACAACAAACAGGATGCAAAAACAAAAGGGCAAAAGTGTAAAGTCGCCTCGTTGGGGCAGAGTTTCCTTTGCAATTTTAAGGCCACGGCTTATATTAGAGAAAATAATGTAATCACAGGAAATTCTGTGAGCCACAGGTCTTTACCTTTCTGATCCTAAACCAAACACCCTATGGCCTTTTCTTGGCATGACTGGGACATGAAAAGTGACCAGGAGCTCTCCGCTGGGCTGACCAATGAGGTGAAGGACTGCCAAGTGGATGCCCCGTGTCGGAGCAGGGAGATAGACTTGCCTGGGTGGCACTGGAAACGTACGGCCACAGCTCACTGGGTGACCCCAGTTAGATACTTGCCTACTCTGAGCTCGGTTTCCTCATCTATAACGTGAGAGTAGCGATACCATCCTGGCATGCTGGGGAGGGTTAATTGATCATGTATGCACAGTCGTCAGAGTAGAATTTCCCTGGCTATTTAACTAGCCAGCTTCAGCTAAAGCCTCACCCCTGTTCCACTCCGTCTCATTCAGAAGACAGACTCTTCCTCCTCCCAGAGCCACACGTGCTCTGACAGCTATTGCTGACTAAAGATCACTGGGCATGCTGGCCCGTCCCCCCACCCCCCATGAGAGGAGGATTTATTGGACCTGGCCTGGCCCTGTGACTGATTAACCCACAGAACACAGCGGTGGAGACAGGACTTCACTGGCCGCCTCCTGATTGGTAGGCCAGGCCTCCTCTCCCGGGTTCCTTCTCATGTTATCTTGCTGAGAGAAGCATGCCACATGGTGAGCCTCCAGGCCCTGGCCCCAGCTGAGCTCTCACCAGCAGCGTGAGAGAGCTTGCTTGGCCTTCCAGCCCATGGAGCCGGAGGCTGCTGACGCCCCAGCCGGTATCGTATGGAGTGGAGGAGATCTGCCTGGTAGTGCCCGGTCAATGCACAGCATCATGAGAAAATACACTGTTAAAACGGCCACTGCATTTGGGAGGGTTCGTTACAAAGCAATCAATCATGCAAACTATCCTAAAGAACCAGGCATTCAGGGCAGGAGAGATGGCTCAGCTGTTAAAGACGCTTGCTTGCAAAACCTGCCAGCCTGTGTTCAGTTTCCCAGCACCCACACAAAACCAGATGTACACGTGGAGCATGTGTCTAGAGTTTGTTTGCAGTGGCATTGACATTGGTGTGCCCATACTCGCTGACTTTCTTTGTGTGTGTGTCTCTCTCTCTTAAATAAATAAATTATATATATATGTATGTATGTATGTATGTATGTATGTATTGTTTGTTTGCTTGTTTTTTGAGGTAAGGTCTCACTCTAGCCCAGGCTGACCTGGATTTCACTATGTAGTCTCAGGGTGGCCTGGAACTCATGGTGATCCTTCTACCTCTGCCTCCAGAGTGTAGGGATTAAAGGCAAAAATAAACTTTTTTTTTTTAAAGAAAGAATAAGGAATTTAAAAGAGTCTAAGTGAATCAAACCTGATTCCAAAGAACATAATTGCTTAACAAACACTCCAGAAACATCCGTAGAAGAGTTTTCAAGAGGCAAATTTGGAAGGTGTGTACTTAATTCATCATTCCAGACAGGTTTACAACTCCTCTTTGCGGGACTTTCCACACAGTAAAACTTCTCTCCTGCCTCACTGAGACAAAAAGGGATAAATCACCCCATCGTCAGCTTGTGACCCTGTCTTATCACCGATCTCAGGTTCAAAGTCCTGAGGAGGTATTTGAGGGGGTGTGTCACGTGCCTGACTTAGACACTTCTCTCCAAGTTTGGAGGGAGCAGGGACAGTGGCTGAAACATCTCGGTGACCCAAAGATCCTGTCAAGGAGTCTGGACGTGGCAGACGCCCAAGAGCTCTGGTGGGACAGGAACGTCTCACGCACCACTAAGCACCACCAATGCAGTGTGCCACCAAGAGCATCTCGGGGCTAAGCGTGTTGTGACAGCCTGGCAGGTGACAAGGCTGACTTGTAACTGTAAATCATTTGTGCAAACTGAGGGCTTAGGGAATTTGAAATCAGGACCAGTGAGCTGCTCAAACTGTGACAAATAAGAAGGACTGTCACCTAGGCAAGGAGCTGCAGGCTGAGGAAAGTGCAACAGGTGGGTGTGACTGAAGAGCACTGAGTACCTCCGCCCCAAGTCAGAGTGGAAGCCCCCCGCCAGTGACTGCCGTGTAACTCCAGGACAAAAGCAGAATCTTAATTCACATGCCTGCCAATCCTACAAATCCTCCATGGCGGACATCACCGTCCCCGGTTTAAAGCTGAAGGAAAGGACTCTGTGCCAAGCCCCGCTCTTTCTGTCACCTTAGACCGTCAGGAGTGCCGGGAGAGGTGGAGAGGCACGAGGGGAATTCTGAAGACAAGGAAGGAGCTAAGGGAGAGGCAACTTCTCACCACCTCTATTGAGGGCAAGGAGATCATTTTGCCTTCTACTCCACAGGGCCTTCCACACTGAGGAGCCAGAATCACCTCCGCTTAGCATTTATAACTTCAGCTACGAGACGCCCAACATGGGCAGCCAACACCATGAAGCAGAGATGCCCAATGCCTTTGCATCTGCCCTCCAACTTTGACGGCCCATCCAAACCTGTTCACCCCATCTCCAGCTCCCATTGTTCCCTCTGATAAGCAGGGCCCTCGTGAACAATTAAAGCTTTCAATAAATAATCTCTAAGCACATTCATTTGATTGACTGTTATTTGATACAGCAGTTAGTTTCAATGGGGCAGTAAATATTGATCACATAGAGTACTCCAGATGAACGTGAACCTGATCCAGAATTCCATGCACTATTACCCTTTATCTGTCAGTCATCTGGGTTACTTGTAATGGTCATGGAATTTAAAATCAATAATATCAATTAGTGTTCTGTACACCAAAACAGATGAATCATGTGAAATGGGTTTTCATATACAAATCAAAGAGGAAGCAGGCACGTAACAGAGACGACTCTGAATTTCCACGGCGTGCTTGGTGCGGCACCTTCACTGTGGACTCCAAATCCCACAGCACAACAGAAATGACAAGATGGTTCAGGACAAGATATGGCCCTCAAACCCACAGAAAACTCCTGATAGTCTTGCTCCGAAAAGATAAAAGTCACCACAGTGAATGTTAACAAGCACAGTCAGATGAAGAGACCTCCCCATTTTCTTCCTTTAGCAACTTGCTACCTGCCTTGGCTTTCAATGTGCAGGCATTCAGTGTGATTTTTGTTGTTTGTTGTTGTAGAAATGGCATCAACGCACTTAAGTGAGCTCCAAGCACAGCCACAGTACTGCCTAGATAATTAAAATGCAAAGCAAAGAGAAACGCTTTATCATTAAACTGTAACCAGCGCACTATGTGAAATCATCCATTCCAAAGACTTGCTTTTCATCAATTATTTGTTATTTATCTGATGTAAATATAAGCAGGACTAATTAAAATGTATGCCTTTTTATACAGCTTCTTGTCATTAAAGCCAATGAAGGCATTTTGAGGACCATAATGAAATAATTATGTTTCCCTTGAAGAATTCTCTTCCATAACACACGTGGTGCTGAGCTAAATTAAAACATCAGGAACTGAAATTCGCTGCCTTCACTTCCATTTTAGTTAATTATACCCCCAAGCTTTCCAATAGACCAGACCCTAAAACATCTTTTGAAGCTGAAATGGCCCTAGACCATCAGCCTTTTCATAACTGTCGACTTTGATGATGGAACAAAGGTGCTGTCACCGTGGAAAGCTTTAAGATTTGTGCGAGGAGGGATTTATTATATGACTCCTTCATTTGCTCTGAAAATTGGAGGAAAATTAGGAGAAATGTGATCTAAATCTCTTTCTCCCCCCAGGTAACTGATGCACTTAGTTGCTATTACCGGTAGTAGTTTGAATTCACTACTTTTTTTTCCCTCTGACTTGGTAAAATTTAAATTTTTGGCAAAATAATTGATACACAGCAACAACAAAAACGAACTCTTTTCCATTTTTTAAAAAAATTTTAGAAAGGGACTTCTGTAGCCTAGGCTAGCCTCCAATTCTATGTAGCTGAGGCTGGTCTTGAACTCCTGATCCACTCGCCTGTACCTCCCAAGCGCTGGGACTACAAGTGTGCCACCATACCCACAGAAAGACAAACACTTCTCTAGTTGTGGGTCAAATTAAAAGAATAACTCCTTCAATTCTAAAACTTAAAAAATAAAATAAAATAAGGTGCTCTCTTTAATACAGGAGCAGACTGGGGAGAGCCTGTGAACTTCAGAAAACAAGAGAGGGCCTTGATTTGAATCCACCTTTAAATCTTAAGCCAGTTCACTTCATTCAGTCCCTGCCCTGGGAGCCTTTGGGTTCCTGGAGTCCTTCCCAGTGCCCCACTGGAGGAAATACTCTGCAGGCTAGGTTCCCCAGCTGATGTCACTTCCTGTTATCGGCACTTTATCCCTGCTAGGGCCAGAGTCTTATCTTCCCCAGTGGCCCCCTGACAGCTCCTGGTCCTCCAAGGTCTGAGAAAAAGCAAGTCAGCACTTCCGTGGCCTGTCAGATGCCCATGAAGACCTCTGGGAGCCCGAGGCAAAGAACAGGCCTGAAGCCTGAGTGTCTCCTGCTCCTAGCAGAACTTCCGCAACTTTATTTTTCACGCATTTAAAGGGGCTGTGGATGGGATGGGACTGGAATCGCGCTTGTGAATGCTGAAGCCAGGAAGCCGGGCAGGAGAAGAGGACTCGAGCAGCACACTGACAGATGAGGTGGTGTGAGGAGATCGTACACACGGACAGGTTATCTCCCTTGCTACTTAACAACACCCACTTCGGCCAAGCGACTTACAGGCACGACACGACCCCCATCAATTTGAATCCGAAGAAGACTGCCCTCCTTCCTTCAGCAACTCCAGCCCCTAATTTTTAAGAAGCTCATGCAGAGCTGTTACAGATTCATTCATAACCATTCCATTGAATTCCACTCCTTTTCCCATCCCCAACCCACGTGCTGGAGTGGGGAGCAGAGGTCCATCCATCTGTGGGACATGCTTCTACCCTCAGATCTGCAGTTTGCTACAAAAGGAATTCATGCTTGGGAGAATGACCCAGAAACACAAGGCGATCCTCAGTCATAATGGAAAAATTAAGCTGTGAGCGCTCTAGTTATATCGACCATGGAATCCGAACAAAGACTCTCTGTGCCACTCCTGGGTTCAAGGGCCAGCCCAGGAGGTGTCGTCATGGTGAAATATCTGGCATATTTCAGTGATTGACGTGGGAACTGCAGCAGTACATCTGAAAGTGGGTTATTCGACAAACAGCACTATATGATTGCCTTAGCTAGCCTGCAATTTGAAAAGCAAGACTCAACATTAAAATCTTTGCAAAGGTTTTTAGCCAACGTTTTTCTGATTAACCTTCATCAAAAACTCCCATTTCCGAAATAATCTATTTAATTGATAGTTAACTGGATTTATATTAGAACATTCAAAGTATAAAAAGGCCATTTCAGGATGAATTTATTGGCACTTACATGTAACTCCAACTCTACAGTAGATTCTTGTCAAGTTCTAGGATGAATGCTGCATTTATTGTTAAAGTCCTGCGCAACTTGAAAAGGAGTTTCGTATTTTGTATCTGGGTTTATAGTTCCATCTTCCTCTAAGACACTCACTTCATAATGAAAAATTCCTCAACCTTTTTGCTTTCATCAAAAATCTGTTCCTGCCAGGCGTGGTGGCGCATGCCTTTAATCCCAGCACTCGGGAGGCAGAGGTAGGAGGATTGCCGTGAGTGAGTTCAAGGCCACCCTGAGACTACATAGTGAATTCCAGGTAAGCCTGGACTATAGTGAAAACCTACCTCGAAAAACAAAAAAAAAAAAAAAAAAATCTGTTCCCTTTGAATTTAGAGAATTATAAATTCCTTGAGTAGAATTTATAATTTTTGTCATTTTTCATGTATTTCCCTTACAGAACAGAATCTAATGCTGTTTGTAGTATGTATATAGGCAAAAACATAGGATGTTCTTCCTGGTTCAGAAATCTCAGCGTTTCCACACATGCCCATGGTGCAAATTCATCAGTGTCTGATACCCAGAGAATATTATTTTATTCTCATGCTTGTTTAAAAATAAAGTCCACTGACTGGTTCTGCCTGGTTCAAAATAAGAAGGAAACTTCTGATTCAGTCAACTAACCTAACGGAAATCCACCTTCTGGTCATTTATCAATTAAGAAAGAAAGGTCAGATTCAGTGCAAGGGTCTGCTATTCCTTCTAGAATTGAGTTCCAACTAGAACCCCCAAATCAATCCCAAACTGGTAGTTTATGGTTAATTGCATAGACACACCACGTCTTCCACGCTTTCATCTTGGTCTGGAATCCACTCTTTTCGGGTGATGAAATTTTAATCCTTGCATTTATTTATTTATTTGCTTTCTTAACTTGCCAAACATATCCGTTTATCTGGAAATGGACAATATTTTAACATTTCTTTTGTTTTTCTATAGAGAAAGGTAAACTTTGTGAAAATTTTCACTTGTTCTCAACATGGCCCTGCCATGCACTCTGTCTGAGATTTAAGGAAAAGCCCCTTTCTTCTCTTCTTTCTGATGGCGTTACTTACCAGATCATGTGGCTGAGAAGCAGAAAATCATGTCCTACTTTAGACAAACAATTGGGCCTTTTCACAGAAATATTTATTCAAAAACCCCATTCAATTCATAAGGTGGCTGACAGTCTTTATTTAGTCTTTCTTTCAAGGGAGTATCTTTGATTTTGCCACTTTGACCCTAATTTATATCTCACTAGGAGAGGATTTAGATGCTATGTAATACTTAAATTTCAGGTCCCAGGGCTTCAAGGAGAGGACTTTTCTTGTTCTTCAAACACAGATCAGTACTATTTGTTTTTTAAAAAATAATTTCTTTTTCATTAATGGACCAAGTCCTATTTCAAAAAGAAAACATTGTTTTCCCTTTTCCTTTTGGTGTGTTGAGTAGGGAGCGTACAGGGAAGCAGGCCAAGAAGTTGTCAAACCCGTGGTTTCACCAAAGCAACTATATTTAGCCCACAGATATTAAGATTTATCCTGTGCCCACTGAGCAGTGAATGCAGAAAACATCTGGAGCAGCCTCAACCCAGGAAAGCCCAGGAGGCCTCTGGACAGAAACTGAGAGACTCAATACCTTCCACGTCCATTTCACTTCTATTCTCTATACCACATTCCATCAGTAGCCCCTAATCCTGATTTTGAATGTTTATAACGAACAACTCCCAGGCCCTGCTATCGCCGACAGCTGCTTGGCATATCATTTTTCTGTCTTTAAAATTAAAAGAATAAAGAGTACTCTCACATCTTTCAAAGTGAAGTTCTAGTGTGTTCTACATTCAAAGGTTTTCTACTACACACACGCACCGCACAACAAACAACTAGGGTCTCAAAGCTGAAAATAGTCTCGGTCGGTATTTGTAGTATTTTTTTTTTCTTTTACACTTTACCCACTGTTTCCTCTGTGTGAAGAGCACGAACTGATCAGCTTGTCCTCAAAATAGCCATTAAGCGAAATGGAAAAGGCTGTGGGTTTTATGTTCTTACTGAATACTCTTTTATTTCAAAGCCCCACAATTGCTTGGCACAGTCGTTTGTTAGAACCTTTAAAAAAAAAAAAAAAAAGAATGCTTCAGCTCTATGTGCGCTTGAAACTCAGTTAGCTGCTGGCAGAAGCAAAGTGGCCGGTCATAAAGTAGTTTATGGAGAATAGAACAGCTCTGTGGGGGCACAAACAATATTGACATTTTACTCCTTTAACCTAAAATTAGGGTTTGAAACCCTTGTGAAACTGACCACAATGTGCACTAATTACCCTGCTTACAAAAATAAGACACTGGAATTTCTGAAATCTCTTTGTCCAATGCCTTTATTTACTTTGTCTAATGCGAGCTTCTTTGATTAGCTAAACCTTGCTGTTATCAACACTTCTTGCTTATCAGCTGCCCTGGGCAAGTGACACATTCACCGTAGCTCTGCCCCGATAAGGCAAATCCCTTGTTTAACTTGTCCAAGAACAAAGCCTTTCCCTCCACTCTCTCGCAACCCAATAGGCATGCTTGGAGGGGCTAATTGCAAGTGGGAGATTTCTATATGCAAAATCTCTGCTCTCTGCTCTGTTGAACGACTTTCCAAAAGGCTCTTGAGCAATTCCCGCCCCCTTCTATTAAACAATGTTTTGTGACAACTTTATCTAACAAGAAAGTTTAACATTGCCCCCTGTTCCCTGGGATTCCAACTGGAATGCCCAGACCTAATTGCGACAGAAAGCAGCGTTCTAGGGAATCTGTTGGTTAAGGAAAATTATTTCGTAACACTCAATTTCTTTGCATTCTCCTAAAAGAAAATGACTAAAAAGGAAAAAAGGCATGTAACAAGCAATTAAAGATTACGACGTGTTGTGAAAACGGTATTATCTTCTACTACTATGGCTCTATAAATTTGAAGTCAGACAGCTAGGTTTTTAGCATCAAATAGTTATTGATTTTTTTCCCCCCAGCTACAAACCTGTTGATTTTCTGGCCCAAGAAGCCTGTCTTTTTTTTTTTCTCCCCCTGAAGAAAAAGTTTCAGAGTGTCCTATAATGCTATTACTGGCCCTCCAATCTCTCCCTTTTCTCTTCCTGCACAAACCATCATGTTATTAGGACAACTCAATTTCTTCCAGTTAAACTTTGACCTCTTTGAAAACAAAGATTTAAAATGTCACTTTCAGGCTAATGCGCCAATGAATTGTCAAATTGAGTACGCAAAACATTTTGATAGATAGCTGAGCCATTTATCTCAGTCACTGTCAAGACAGCCAAGAATCCCGAAGGCTCTGCCCGGCAGCCCAAAGTGGGATTGCCTGGGCTCCTGGTCATTCCTCAAGCCTGCAGTTTTAGCTACTGTTGACCGGCCGAGCCTGGGCACCATGTCAGTATCAGATAACCGAACAGTCAACAGAAGTCCAGGTTTCTGGCTGAACTGCGAGATATGGGGGTAATGGATAGCTAGCCCAAGGGGTGCTCGTTGCTTGCAGTTCCCTGGCCAAACAGGGACTTCTTACACCAACAAAGTGGCTGAGAGGTAGCACTGGGGTCAGCGGTAAGAAATATTGCCTGTCCTTAGCCCGGGAAGCATTGGAAGCAAAGCCAACTACAGGGGGCTGCAAGCTTCGCAAGGAAGACGTAGCCTTTTAATTACTCTGGGCTGCTGAAATACACAAGGAGGGGTGGGAAACATCCACCTTTCGGAGCTCACCTCCAGCCCAGCCAAGTTAAACCCGCCACCGCTCCCCTTCTGCACTGAAACTGCACGGTGGGTCACACTGCTCTGCTGGAAGAATGTTTCAAAGTCCTGCGATTACCCTGTACTTTCCCCCTCCCTCCATGCATATTTTTGCAAACTGGTTCTGAGAGTCTGTAGGGCGGTCAAGAAGGGTGCATGGGTGCCGGAGTCGGGGGGGTGGGGTCACTGCACTGGGGGAGAAAACATCTAAGAGGAAATTTGCAGCTGAAGGAATTCATATGCAGGGCTCCATATCACACACACCCTCACCCCCTGCAGCATTAAACCATTAAGTCCTTTTGTCTTGCTACCAACTCAGTTTATTTTCAGGGTCTTTATTGCATGCATGCAAAGACAGACGATTATTATGATTGTTATTGGTAGAAGAGGGAGGGGAAAAAAATAAACCTACATTGCGCCGTGTGTCGGTGCTGCCATTCCGTCTGAGTGAATCCACTGAGGCAGGCTTTGAGAGCCTTCTCCTGCAGCATGCACGAGGACGGGCTGGCCGAGTAGAAGTCCAGGATCTGCCCGGGGCTCACGGACAGAACGTCCATGCAGTCGAACATGATCTCCCTGGGCCGACGTGTGCCTAGGTGCGTGCGCAGAGGGCGGCGGGCGGCTCGGGGAAGTCCAGCAACTCCATCAAACTCTGCCCGCTGGACGGCCACTGGGCTGCGGGGGCGCGTCCCGGCCTCGAGTCATGAGTGATGATGGACGGGCCAGCTAAACGCCTGTAATTGATCCAAATGACCATTGACCATCTTCCAGGCCGGTCCAGCCGGGGCCAGGGGGTTCCGGTGTCCGCGGACGCCCGCGATCGCGCGTGGACCTTCAGCCGCGCCGTGTCCACTCGCGCCCGGGCCGGCGGGTGGACGCGCTGGGCATCCCGGGCGGCGGCGGCGGCGGCGGTGCGGGGCCACGCGGGTCCCCCTGGGCGGAGAGTAGACGGACCCTCCTCCTCCTGCTCGAGCGGCTCAGCTCGCAGCTCGCTTCCTACCGCTGCCGTCAGCCGGGATGAAAGATGGAATCGCCTAATATATGCGAGTGAACTCTCCGTGAACCCTTCCCGGGCTGCTAACCTTCAAATGACCCAACCCGGCTGACATCACCAACTCCCAGGATCCTCGCAGCGCAGCGCAGCGCTTTCAGAACTCCCAGCAGCCCTGCGAGAGGAGGGAGAGGCCCGGGAGAGAGAGAGAGGGGTGGGGGGCGTGGGGGGGGTGTGGGGAGGAGAGAGAGAGAGAGAGAGAGAGAGAGAGAGAGAGAGAGAGAGAGAGAGAGAGAGAGAGAGAGGGAGAGAGAGAGAGAGAGGAGAGGGAAGGAGAGAAAGAGAGGAGAGAGAGGGAGAGATGGAGAGGGGGAGAGATGGAGCAGAGAGAAAAAGAGAGAGAGTAGAGGGAAGGAGAGGGGGGAGAGAGAGAGGAAGAGAGAGAGAGAGAGGTGGGAGAAAGGAGGGGGGAGAGGGAGAGAGACAGAAGTGGGAAGGGTTGGGGGGAGAGAGAGAGGAGAGGGAAGGAAAGAGAGAAAGAAGGGGGGAGAGGGAGGTGAGAGGGGAGAGACAGGAGAGAGAGAGAGTAGAGGGAAGGAGAGAAAGAGATAGGAGAAGGGAGAGAGAGACAGAGAGAAAGGGAGGGAGGAGTGGGGAGAGAGGAGAGGAAGAGAAAGTGAGAGAGAGGCGAGGAGAAAGGAGAGACGGAGGGGAGAGAGAGAAAGAGGGGAAGAGAGAGACAGAGAGGAGAAACAGGGAGGAAAGGATAGAGAGAGAGGAGAGAAGAATAGAGACAGAGAGGGAGAGAGAGGAGGAGGAAAAGAAAAGAGAGGGAAAGCGAGCAGAGAGGAAGAGAGGAATGGAGAGGGAACAGAGGAGAGAGAGAGAAAGAGAGAGGAGAGAGGAATAGAGAGGGAACAGAGGAGAGAGAGGAGAGGAGAGGGAGCCGCAGCTGAGGCGGGGGGGGGGGGATATCCGGGGGGCTTCCCATGGCCACCCTGCCCGCAGTGTGCTTGGAGCACCTCACCCCCGCCGCGCAGGGCGGAGCGCCAGCACCTGGGCTTGGCTGGCACTCCTGGCTGGGACCTGGGAAGTGCTTGCAACTTAACTCTTTCCCCACTCCTGAAAAAAAGAAAACACACTTGAGCTGGTGCACGCCTTTAATCCCAGGACTCAGGAGGT
Source organism: Jaculus jaculus (assembly GCF_020740685.1). Taxonomy (NCBI): domain Eukaryota; kingdom Metazoa; phylum Chordata; class Mammalia; order Rodentia; family Dipodidae; genus Jaculus; species Jaculus jaculus. Next base: position 62,886,616 of record NC_059117.1, on the reverse strand, counting down.
ATGCCGTGAGTTCAGTTCGAGGCCAGCCTGAGACTACAGAGCGCTTCCAGGTCAGCCTAGGCTACAGTGAGACCCTACCTCGAAAAACCAAAATAAATAAATAAATAAAAAACAAAACAAAACACACTTGGCAAATCCTAAACTGCAGAACAGGAGGTGTGTGTGCGGGGGGGGGGGGGGGGGGGAGCAAGGCCCCTCCACAAAGACAGCTGCCCTGGGGCCCAGAAACTTTCCATTGTCTGGTCTTTTATCCTCATCCAAGGGTTTGTGGCCTGGTCTCTACAGCAGAAGGGCACCTTTCAGGACCATCCCTGCAGGTAGGCTGAAATGGCCGAGCATGCACAAGTTAGTCTCAACCCATCTTTCTTTCTCTCCCACACAAACACACAGATCGTCCAGACCCTGATTGGAGGAAACAAGATAGAAGTCAGTAGTGTGGATTTGGGAGTGACTCTGAGCTGGTTTCAAGCACAGCTCTGTCACTGGCCAGCTGTGTGGTCTGGGACAAGTATTTAATCTCTTTGGAACTCAGTTTTCTCATCTCTACAATGGACCTACAACAATAGCCACAGGTCAAAAATATCTGTGTAATGTACCTATAACAATATCCACAGGTCAATAATACCTGTAGGGTCTCCTGTAAATACCCCCAAGCTGTGAGTTGCCCCCCTGTTTGAAGCCAGAACTTGCATCAGGGAGATGGAAGTCTACCTGAGGCCACCAGGTCAGATGTGGCCCGGAACCCAGCTCCCTGGGTCCCCAAACCAATGTGCAAATGGTTCTGATGCCCCCACAGCCGCCTCCTACTGCTGGCCGCCTCTTTTGCCACACACACACCACACTATGCTGAAACATATTTTGAAAACTGGGTATGAGGTCTTATATTTGCAAGCTTTTAATTTTTATGTATTTATTTATGAGAGAATGAGAATGAATAAGTATGGGCAAACTAGGGCCTCATATAGTTGTAAACAAACTCCAGATCTACAAGCCATGCACTTCCTACATCTGGCTTTATGTGGGTGCTGGGGAACTGAACACCGGCTGGCCAGCTAAGCCACCTCCCCAGCCTGAGAAAGTACATTCGTAAAGACCAGGTTTTGCCCACACCAGTCCTGTCCAATCTTGGTTGTTTCTTTTCATTTTCTTTCCCTCTTTCTTTCTTCCTTCCCTTCCTTCCTTCCTTCCTTCCCTCCTTCCTTCCTATGTTTTTTTTTGTTTCTCGAGGTAGGGCCTCACTCTAGCCGAGGCTGACCTGGAATTCACTATGGAGTCTCAGGGTGGCCTCAAACTCATGGTGATCCTTCTACCTCTGCCTCCCGAGTGCTGGGAGTAAAGGCATGCACCGTCACCATGCCTGGCTCTAAGACCCAGCGTTTGGCTGTTTCATCAAAGCATTTGTTGCAGTCACCTTCTTGTGCCTGGGGCGAGTGCCCAACCAGAAGTGGCCGGTGGGAGGAGAGGGTTTATTGTGGCTTATAGTCTCGAGGGGAAGCTCCATGATGGCAGGGGAAAGCATGGCATGAGCAGAGGCTGGACGTCACCTCTGCCACAGCATGTGGGCAGCAGCAGCAGGAGAGTGAGATGATCTCTGCCAAGGGGGAGCTGGCTACAACACCCCTAAGCCTGGCCCCAAGAACACACCTACTTCAGCAAGGTTCCAACCCAAATAATCACCATTTGCAGACCAAGCATTCAGGACACATGAGTTTTGGGGGCGGAAGGGAGGGGGGTGCATCTGATTCAAACCACCACAGCATTTCTCATAGAAGTGTGATTTTTTTTTTTTTTTGTTTCAATACCTCTCATGCTGACTCAACTCAGAGGAGAAGATTTTTAGCCATTTTCAGAGCCCGTGCACATAGGGCCTTTAAGGGACAGCAGCCTGTAAAGAGTGTCCATGGTGCAGGATGGAAGGAAGGTGGGAAGAACAAGGCCCCTCTTCCTGCTCTGCTTCCCCAGGGTTTGCCAGTAATTCTTCTCACAGAGCCAGGCAAGGAGGGGCCGGGGAGGGAGAGCCCACTGCTGTCCTGCGCTGGGCAGTGCTGGAATGCTTGGGCATCCAGGTCTCTGAAGAACCTATCAGAGCAGTCCACCCTGGCAAAAACGCTGCTCTGTGAGGGCAGTTGCCACGTGGCACTCCAGGTAGAACATGAAAGATAAGTGTCACATATGCCCAGGCAAGACTCTTTAATGAAGGGGCATTAAAACAATTTTCAGGGGCTGGAGAGGTGGCTCAGCCATAAAGAGTGCTTCTTGAAAGGCTGACAGCCTAGGTACCCATGTAAAGCCAAATGCACAAAGTGGCGCATGCATCTGGTGTCCATTTGCAGGGGCGAGAGTCTCCTTTCTTTCTCCTTACAAATGAATATATAAAATATATATATATTTTTAAAATTTCAGCTCAGCAAGTCAAGTCCTTGCCATTTAAAAGTTGAGGGGGATAAAGGGGTGAGATTTTTGCAGAAATGATGTTATTCTCCCTCTCTTCCTCCCCTTCTTTTGTACATGGCCATCCACTTTGTAATGGTATTTTATTAGAGAAAACCTTTAACTACAAAGACAGTGTGAGTGCAGAGAAATTTACAAAATATTTAACACACTACCGTTAAGGTATTTTTAAAGATATGCAAAGCCGGACTGGAGAGATGGCTCAGTGGTTAAAGGCACTTGTTTGCAAAGCCTGACTGTTTGGATTCGTACCCACATAAGCCCAGATGCACAAAGTGGTGCATTGTGTCTGGAGGGCTAGGAGGCTCTGATGTGCCCATATTCATTCTCTCTCTCTCTCTCCCCTTGCAAATAAATAAATAAAACAAAGACACACAAAGCCCATGATGCTTGGCCCATGATACTTTCAAATGCTTACTTAGAGGGTCTTCTGGGTTCCCTGGAGACCAGGCTCACTCATACCCAGGGCTGGAGATAGGTGAAAGTGTTGACTGTGGGCAGAGGAAGCAGCTACAAGGAGGCTTTAAGTACAATAGAATGAACTAAGTTAGAGATGAGAAAGCTTGTTAGGCCACGGAGTACATGTGTTCCATAGCTGCTCTGGGGAGGTTGTCACACTTCTCTTTCTTTCTTATTTATTTATTTACTTATATATTTATTTATTTAAGAGCATGAGAGAGAGAAAGAGAAAGAAGCAGAGAGCGAGCAAGAGAATGGGTGGGCCAGGGCTTCCAGCCACTGCAAACGAACTCCGGATGCATGCGCCCCCTTGTGCATCTGGCTAATGTGGGTCCTGGGGAACTGAGCCTTGAACTGAGATCCTTAGGCTTCACAGGCAAGCGCTTAACCACTAAGCCATCTCTCCAGCCCCTCTTTCTTTCTTTCTTTCTTTTTACATTTTTTTGTTTGTTTTTCAAGGTAGGGTCTAGCTCTAGCCCAGACTGACCTGGAATTCACTATGTAGTCTCAAGGTGGCCTCGAACTCACAGTGATCCTCCTGCCTCTGCCTCCCAAGTACTGGGATTAAAGGCGTGTGCCACCATGCCTGGATCCCTTACTTTTTTGAAAGTATTTTTATTTAGTTGAGAGAGGGCGAGGTAAAGTATGGGCATGCCAGAGCCTCTTGCCACTGCAAACGAGTGCCAGATATATGTGCCACTTTGCACATAAGGCTTTACATGGGTATTGAGGAATCAAACCCAGGTCAGCAGGCTTTGTAAGGAAACAATTTTAACCACTGAGTCATTTCCCCAGCCATAGCACTATTTATTAAGCTAGAGAATTAGCCCCAGATGGGAAGGGAGAGAACTGCTTCCCAAATTTCCCCATTTTGTACTATTGCCTCACAATGTGTGTGTGTGTGTGTGTGTGTATGGGTGTGTCTTAATGACTGGAGGACTGGCTGGGTGATTTCTTTCTTTGCACAGGGAAAATTTAAATTTATAATCACCTTGAGGTTCTCTTAGTTGTAAGGAAATGAACTTGAGCCTTGAAATAAAAGGAACGGTTGGTATTTAAATCCTTGTGGACAGAATATTATGGGTTTCTTCTAATGCGATGGGGCTCCCTGGATGCTTCATCATTTCTCATCATAAATTAATTATGTCGGTAGCAAGGATTAAGGCAGTTACTTAATCTCAGTATTAATTTATAAAGCTGACTCACATTTTAGCCACGTGCTTCTTATCAATTCTTTTCAGTAAATCTAATTTCTACACTTTTTTGAAAACCTGGTTCTTCCACTAAAGTCTTCATTTTAAGTAAAATTAAAGACTCAAAAATTAGTATATATATATACATATATATATCTTTATAGCAAGTACATATCTATATATGTAGATATCTAGATATATATTTGCTATAAAGATTAATGAATAGGGTAGAAAGTAAAAATGGGCTACTTAATTTGGTCATAATGAAGTTTAAATTGTTGACACCCACTTTAAATATTACTTAAATAGTTGGAATGAGTCTATCCAGTATCCTTTGAGTAGACCAAAAAATAACATTCTAATATGTTCTATCTCTTCTCCTTTCTCTGTGTTTGACAGATGATCTCATAAAACTTTTCCCAATGAAACAAACAAAAAGCAGAAACCAAACAGCCAAAGTTTGAGAGGCAAAGCCATTTTGTCTCGGAGTGACTGTGTTTGTCAGTGTGACACAGCACATTTGAAACCCATAATCATAAAACAAGAATTTATAGCCAGGGTTCAGGGTGTACATCTGTTTCTCTGCTTTTCTTACGGCAATTACCCACTGGACAATCGAGAGAGAAGCACCATGAATCACGCTCCGCGAGCACGTTGGGGCCGGAGCCTCCTGGAGAAAGGTGGGTCTGCGTAAGCAGCCAGCCCTGCTTGCAGCCGCTCAAGACCCTGGCCGCGTCTCCCCAAGACAGCCCTGCAGGCAAACCACAGCCCAGCATGCGAGACCCGTGCAGCCCGAACCACCAGTGAGGTGCTGTCCGTGGTTTTAGAAGGACACGCCCATCGCTTTGTGATTTTCCAATGTTTGTGTTACGGTGGAGGTAGCTCAGTTGGTAGGTTGCTTGCCTAGCATGCACGGAGCCCCGGGTTCAATTCCCAGCACCAACAAACTGGCCGTGACGATGAGCACCTGAAGTCCTAGCACCTGAGAGGTACCGGCAGGAGATCGGAAGTTCAAGGTTATCTTCGCCAATAGAGCCTACAGGGCAAGTTTGAAGTCAACCTGGGCTACATGACTCCCTTGCTTAAAAAAAAGAAAGAAAAAGAAAAAACATACGACTGTTGTAGTCAGCTCTATGTTGCTGGGATGAATGTCCAGTCCAGGCACAGTTTGTGGGAGGAAGGGGTTTATTTCAGACCTACAGGTCCAGGGGGATGTCCCGTCGGCAGTAGAAGCCACGTCCATATGTTCAAGCAGCAAAAGCCCAAAGCAGCAAGCACGAATCTGCAGCACCAGCAGAGACCCCACCAGAGTTCACACGACTCTCTTACACCTTTGGACTGGACTTTCGTACCCATCCCTTGTGACGCCTCTTCCAGCTAGGTGGCTAGATCCAGACGACAACCTTTAATAAGACACCTGACTCCTGGGCAGGACACACATTCAAACCACCACCACCACAACAAAATGTTTTCCTGCTGGTCCCCTCAAGTCCCCTTAACACATTCTGTCAGGACAGCCCACGGTGGGGCTCACTGTCTAGCTTAGCAGTCTAGAGCTCTTGTCTAGCCTGCCCCAGGCTCTGGGTTCAACCTCAAGCAGTACAAAGGGAAACAAAATAGGGCTGGAGATATGGTTTAGAAGTTAAGGTGCTTGCCTGTGAAGCCTAAGGACCCAGGTTTGATTCCTCAGGACCCACATAAGCCAGATGCACAAGGTGGCTCATGCATCTGGAGTTCATTTGCAGTGACTGGAGGTCCTGGTGAGCCCATTCTCTCTCCCTCTCTCTCTGTTTTATTTTTATTTTTATTTTTTTTATTCCAAGGTAGTGTTTCACTTTAGTTCAGGCTGACCTGGAATTCACTATGGAGTCTCAGGGTGGCCTCGAACTCATGGTGATCCTCCTACTTCTGCCTCCCAAATGCTGGGATTAAAGGTGTGTGCCACCACGCCCAGCCCATTCTCTCTTTTTATCTACCTCTTTTTCTCTCTCCCTCTCTCTCTCAAATAAATAAATAAATACAAATATTTTTATAGAAACAGAAAAAAAATAGAGCACATCCATGTTGAGTAAGGAGAATGTGTGTGCCTCTTCAGAGAAACTGAGGCAGGGGTGTGCCAAGCACCAGCAGTGCTTCTCAGACTTTCTGCCCCACCAGCCACCATGCTCCCATGTACAGTGGGCGCAGAAGAGCACCAAGGAACGCACAGAACCCTGCTCTGGCCCCGACTCTGACCTGTCTACCATGCTGGGGCTGTGCGTGAATGAATGGTGCGACGGAGGAAGCGTTTGATACACATTAATTTACCAAACCTGGTCCATAGGTGGCAGTTTGTTCTTCTGTGTTCTCAACCAATGTGTCTGAGGGCCTCTATATTCCACATTGCCTGTCCCCATCTCTGTAAAACACAGACAAGTGCACTCGGGTTGTTTAGCTGGGTCCTTTCATTTGCAGGCCTGGGACAGAGGCCGGGGCCTCAGACGTGCTGGGTAAACACTCTTCTACTGAACCAGATCCTCCACTTGGGTTCTGTTAACATTGTAATTTGCTTTCTTTGACAGTGTTATCCTATTTCAATTTGTGTCACATGAGGATGAATTCCACAGCTGTCTTACTTAAAATTTTTTTACAGTATTTATTTATTTCTTTGAGATAGAATGGGCACACCAGGGCCTCTAGCCACTGTAAACCAACTCCAGAAGCATGAACCACCTTGTGCATCTGGCTTTACAAGCATACTGGGGAATCAAACCCAGATCCTTAGGCTTTGCAGGCAAGTGCCTTAACAACTAAGGTGTCTCTCCAGCCCCCCACAGCTCTTTGATTATATGATCCTTCCAGAATGTTTTATATCACTTCATACAGGACTCACCTTCCTTTCTCTCTTGGCTCATGATTTTCTCCCTCTTTATTTGGTCTCACTTCTTTCTGTCAGAATCCCATCGCCTGACCACCTTGAAAACACACACGCTGGGCACATCTCACCTCACAAAGTGCTTAGCAGCACAGCAACAAATCGAGGGTCATTCATTTCTCCTTGTGATCTTGTGGCTGATGCACCGCTTCCCTGCATGGTGACAGTGTGAGCCATCAAAACAACATGGGACACCCACCTGCGAGCCCAGCGCTCGGGAGGGAGAAGCAGGAGGCTGACTTATGAGTTCAAGGCCAGCCTGAGCTACATACTGAGACACTGTTTCAAACAAAACACAATCAACCAAATAAGCAAAAACAAAACAAAACAAAATAAACAAACAAAAAACACAATTAGCCCCAGAAGCCCCTGTCTCACCTTTCTACCAAACCCTGCTTCACAGCCCATCATTTTAGCAACACCTTCATGTGAGGCAACACCAGGGGGAGGGAAAAGGCGGCTCCTCACTCCAGAACAGCCACTGTGACTCCACCATGTCACAGCTTCTCAACAGCCCCCAGGACTACACCGTGTCATAGCTGCTCATGGTTTCCCTATGTCGCTCCACCTGATTTTTTTTTTATTTTTAAAAATTTTTATTTATTTATTTTTTATTTATTTACTTGAGAGCGACAGACACAGAGAGAAAGACAGATAGAGGGAGAGAGAGAGAGAATGGGCGCGCCAGGGCTTCCAGCCTCTGCAAACGAACTCCAAATGCGTGCGCCCCCTTGTGCATCTGGCTAACGTGGGACCTGGGGAACCGAGCCTCGAACCGGGGTCCTTAGGCTTCATAGGCAAGCGCTTAACTGCTAAGCCATCTCTCCAGTCCTCCACCTGATTTTTAAAAAATATTTTATTTATTTGAGAGAAGGAGAGGAGAGGAGAGAGAGAGGAAGAATATAGGCATGCCAGGGCCTCTAGCCACTGCAAACGCCCTTCAGATGCATGCTCCGCCTTGTGCATCTGGATTTACGTGCGTACTGGAGAATCAAGCCTGGGCCCTTTCACTTTGCAGGCAAGCCCCTTAGCTGCTAAGCCATCTTTCCAGCCCTGCTGGTATTTTCTAGTCTTACCTCAATGAGCTGAGATTAGAGATGCCGCCCAAATGGTGGGGTGCTTGCCAACAGAGCTAGGTACTCTTCAAAGATGGAATGAAATATGAAGATTCTAAGGGTGCTTCGCCATGATGTCACATTTCCAAGTCAGTGGCCACAGAACTCCACTGTCAGAGACCTTACCTATCCTCACTGCTGCTACGTTAACTAGAATGGCACCGTTCCACTAAGCTCCTCGGTCACATTCATTGCACATCAAGTGCGCAGAAGTCATGGCTAGTGGTTGTCCTCTTGCTGGGGCAGTGTTGACATAAACCATTTCCATCACTGCTGAAAGGTTCATCAGACACAGTGTCCCCAAAGAACAGCTTAACCACTGGAGAGGTGGGGGTGAGCGGCACCCAGAGTTTTACATCTTTCTTTCTGACTGACCTAAGCCAAGTCCCACCTCATCAAGCTTAATTCTCTCACCCACTAAATGCAGAGACCAAGGGTCCTTAGAGCAAAGGGTGGAGGCGCAGACTCAATGAGGCAACACAAGCATGCACACTGAGAGAACGCTGTTGCAGCTGCAACTCCGATAGCTTCACGATAGCTCCACTGTGGTGTTGGCAGGAGAAAACAGCCAGGAGCGGTCACGTGACACTCCTCAGAAGACTCACTTTATTTTGATTTTTAAATTTTTATTTATTTAGTTGAGAGGGAGAGAGAGTGAGAGCGTGCGAGCGAGCCAGGGCCTCTTGGCCCTGCAAATGAACTCTAGATGCATGTACCACCCTGTGCATCTGGTTTTATGTGGATATTGGGGAATTGAACCCTGGCCAGCAGGCTTTCTAAGTGAGCACCTTGAACCACTAAGCCATCTCTCCAGCTCCAGCCCCAGCCCCAGTCTTGAGCAGACACTTTCAATCAGGTGATTAAGACCTAGGAAGAGGAATAAGCTCCCAGGAGTCAGGGCCTGCCTAGGTTCACTGCACTTCTGTGCTGCAGAAACAGCCTTTGTAAGCGAGTCCCTGGCTTCGAAGGCATTGGTGGAGCAGTTTTCAGTTGCATGGTGTTACAAAAGCCAGAGGAATTCAGTAGAAACAATACTTACAATCATAATATTTTATTTATTTATTTGAGAGAGAAAAAGAGGCAGATAGAAATAGATAGATAGATGATAGATAGATAGATAGGTATAGATAGGTAGATAGGGCGCACTAGGGCCTCCAGCCACTGTAAATGAACTCCAGACACATGTGACACCTTGTACATCTGGCTTATGTGGGTACCAGGGAATCGAACTGGGGTCATTAGGATTCATAGGCAAGCACCTTAACCGCTAAGCTATCTCTCCACACTTCCTTACAGCTTAAAATTTTGATTTTTTTCCCAGATTAGTATTTACCAATACTCTTCTTCACCCCTTCTCCTCCTTCTTTTCTGAGACACGGTCTTGCTGTGTGGACCAGACTGGCCTGAAACTAACAATCCTCCTGCCTCCGCCTTCCGAGGGCCGGGATTTCTGGTAGGGCCCATGTTGGCTTGGTAATGCTTTATGCTCTGCATCAGTTACCAGCTCAGGAGGGGCGACAAACAAGCCTTGGGGTGGTCCCGTGTTGCCAGGTGAGGTGTATGCGCGGCCCTTCTGACTGATGCTCTCTGCAGGGCACGATTGGTTCATGAGAGAACAACCCCATCATGCCTCGGGAAGTGCCTGCTCTCTCTTTTTATTTATTTTTATTTCAAGGTAGGGTCTCACTGTAGCTCAGGCTGACCTGGGATTCACTCTGTAGTCTCAGAGAGTGCCTGCTTTTATTTCCTGGTGTGCACGCTGAGTCAGAAAGGCAATGAGATATTTGACAAGCTCCCCACCCCCCACAGGAGCAGGACATGAAATAGATGGTGTGATTTGCTTTCTTCTGCAGGAGAGTTCAGTCACAAGAACTTAACATCAATTAAAAGGCGGTGGTATTGCATAGGATGGAAGAATTACATTATTTGTCTGTCTCATTCACCCATCCAATCTACCCACTCGCCCATCTGTTTATTCATCTCTCTCATGCCCCTATTCATTTATTTGCTCTATATCCACCCATCCAACTGTGGCCTATTTACCCATGTTCCAACCCATTTATGTAGTTAGTAAAATTCTCCACTCCCTCACTTGTCCACTGTCCACATCTCCCTACCCAACTATGCACCCACACATCCTGAGGTCCCTCACCCACCCACGTTCCAGCACCAGACAATGAAATAGAGTAAAAAGAGGACCAAAAGCAAGATTTGGCAGACCACACACCTGCCTGTCTCTAGTCCTTCCAAAGGGCTTCCTGGAAAGATAGGGAGGCAGAAGCAGGGCTAAAGGCCTTGGCTTCTGGGGATTCTGTTAAACAGGACTTCTGGACTGGCGATACGGCTTAGCGGGGAAAGCACTTTCCTATAAAGCCAAAGGACCCAGGTTTGAGTCCCCCAGTACCCATGTAAGTCAGAGGCACAAGGTGGCGCATGTGTCTGGAGTTCATTTGCAGTGGTTGGAGGCTCTGGCGTGCCCATTGTCTCTCTCTCTCTCTCCCTCCCTGTTTCTGAAATAATAAGTACATAAATAAAATATTTTTGAGAAAGAAACAGGACTTTGGGCTGGAGAGATGGCTTAATAGTTAAGGTACTTGCCTGCAAAGCCAAAGAACCCAGATTCGATTCCCTGGGATCTACATAAGCCAGATGTACAAGGTGGTGCATGTGTCTGAAGTTCATTTACAATGGCTGGAGGCCCTGGTGTGCCCAATCTTTCTATCTGCCTTTTTCTTTCTCTCTCTCTGCTTCTCTCTCTGTTAAATAAATAAATAAAATAGTAAAAAAGAAACAGGACTGCTAAGTGGGGTTGTAACTGGAAGGACTCCTAAGACCCAACAACGATCTCTGGGGATTTATGCTAACGAAGCAACAACAATAATAAAAGGTTTCAGGATGGAGAAAGGCTAAAGGCCCAAAGGAATTTCCTTCAGAGTCTCCTGGGAAAGGGAATGTAGAAAGTACAAATACTTCCAAAGAAAAGCAGAGGGAGTGGTGTTTAAATTCTCTCTGCTATCTGACAGGGAAAAATACAAATAACAAAGCCAGAGGTGACTGATTGGGAACTGTCAGAGGGATCCTTGAGACACTTCTGTTGGAAAGAGAATCATATGTATACATTCATGTCACACACACACACACACACACAAACACACGATGTTAACAAACTATATATATATATATATATATATTTTAAAATTATTTATTTATTTGAGAGTGACAGAGACAGAGAGAAAGATAGATAGAGGGAGAGAGAGAGAGAGAATGGGCACGCCAGGGCTTCCAGCCTCTGCAAATGAACTCCAGACACGTGCGCCCCCTTGTGCATCTGGCTAACGTGGGACCTGGGGAACTGAGCCTCGAACCGGGGTCCTTAGGCTTCACAGGCAAGAGCTTAACCACTAAGCTATCTCTCCAGCCCCAAAGTATATATTTTTAAACAGCTTTCTTTCTCTGTTCAAACTGTAGTGCAAAGCCACCTTCCTATCTACCTCAATGAAGTGCTTTGGAAAACCCCTCCTGGAGAAGAACCAGGCAATGGTTTCCAAAATTTGAGGGGACAATGAACATGGGAAGTGAAGGCTAGAGAGATGGCTTAGCAGTTAACATGCTTGCCAGTGAAGCCTAAGGACCCAGGTTTGACTCCTCAGAACCCACGTAAGCCAGATGCACAATGTGGCGCACGCGTCTGGAGTTTGTAGAGGCTAGAGGACCTGGTATGATCTCTCTCTCTATCTGCCTCTTTCTCTCCGCTTTCTCTCAAATAAATAAATAATATTTTTAAAAAGTATTTTAAAAACGAAATCAACAAACACTGGAGGCAAGCAAAGGAAAGGCTAGACAGAGAGAGGAGCTTCTCTTGCCTGTTTGTCACAATGCCATGGCCAAATGTGAGACCCCCTCAGTCCCTTCCATTTGCTGGGCCATTCTACTCTGGAGAGCCCTTCGTGAGTTAGATGTGAGGAGGAGCCAGTGTTTAGGCAGGTTCTCCAAGTACTGCACTTGACCAGGGCTGGACTGAGGACTTGGCTTTGTCCTCACAGAATCCAGACTGAACAAGAATTCTGCTGAGGTGGCTCAGGGAAGCAGCCCTCACCCTTGGTATGGAAGGTTCCAGGCACACTACCCAAGTTGCATCCTGACCTCCAAGAGCTCCGAGGAAGCAGGAAGTTCCCCCTCACCTTCGTTTGGCTTTTCTCCTGCAGGCAGGGGACAAGCCCTACATTTGTAGGAATGTGGCTGAAGATATAGAGCTAAGACAAGAATCCAAGCAAACGGGCCTCTCCCAGTGCCTCCCAGCTCAGAGCAGACCTCCTAGTCCAGCCACATGTCTCCAGCCTCAGCAGCTTCTCCTCAGACCACATGGACACACACAGGGCCAGCTGCCTCTCTGGCTTCACGCTCGCAGGCTCCAAGGCATGCTTTCATCTCGGAAGGCAGCTGGTGTTACAAAGGCTACAACCATGCTGCATTTTGTGTGGACCTTACAAAGTGGAAGGGATGTGAACCCCAGAATGTTCCTATGGAACATGGTCAGTGTGGTGGGGGGTTGAACCAGATGGACCCCCCCTACACTCATGTGCTTTGAATGTTTAGTCCCCAGCTGGTGGCAATTGGGGAGGTGGAGTCTTGCGGGAGGAAGTGTGAGTGATGCTGAAGGTGGATCTTGTAGTTTGACTCACTCTCCTGCTGCTGTTTCCACCTGCTACGGCAGAGGTCTTCATGAAGCTTCCCCTCCAGACTGGAAGTCAACCTAAAAACTTTCCTCTCATGAGCTGCTTTTTGTTGGGTGCTTTGTACTAGCAAGGTGAAGGGAACTGTGACAGCTGTCTTCCCAGCCTGGGCTGCTGACCGCAGGACTCGATGCGTGCAGGAGAGAAGTAAGCACTTACCTCATTCATGTCATCATATTTGGGGGTCTTTTAAAATTATGGTAGTCTATATTCTAGTTAATCACATCCCTTTCAATTTTGTTGAAATATTTTTTTTTAATAATTTTATTTTTTGATTTTTCAAGGTAGGGTTTTGCTCTAGCCCATGCTGACCTGGAATTCACTATGGAGTCTCAGGCTGACCTCAACCTCACAGTGATCCTCCTACCTTTGCCTCCCAAGTGCTGGGATTAAAGGTGTGCGCCACCATGCCCAACTCAAGAAGATCAGTTTAACCCTGTCATATTTCTCTTGTTTTAAAGGCCTCTTCTTCTGCCCTGCTGGGACTAGATTCTTGTCTCCAGCCTCCCAGGGAGGATATTCTATGGCAAAGAACATAGCTGATTTCTCTTCCACCCATACTCAGGTTCAGAGAAAAGTGGCACAGGTTCTGCTGGCTTTCACGTGGGCTGCAAGCAGAGCATGACAGAGCTCTAGTGAAGATCATATTCAGTGTCTTCTAAAGAAAGCTCAGTGCCAGGCTGTATTTGGAGGGGAGGCAGTCCCAAATGTCGGTCACCAAATGTGTCCAATGATCTGTGGCCAGCCTGGATGGAAAGGACAGGTGAATCCCACAAAACTGAGTTGGGACAGCAAAGACAGTCTGACTTTCTGCTCTCAGCCTGCAAGACCATCTCTGATGCTGTGGTTAACATGGAGAAGCTGTTGTGACTCATGGTGTTAAATGCACGGCTGAGAGGCTCCACGTGGAGCCATTACAGAATTACCAATGTGTCTGTCTTGGTCTGAATCTGGAGTGTCCCTCATAGGCTCATGCTTTGAATGTTCAGTCCTCAGCTCATGGTGCTATTTTGATGCTGCGGGAGGTAGCGCTTGGCTGGTGAAAGCAAGTCCCTAGGGGCTGGCCTTTAAAGATGATACCACCCTGGAGTGGGCCTGGGGTTCCCTGCTTCCTGGTCCATACCATGTGCATCAGTTACTCTCTTGTTGCTGAAACAAAACGTTCGCTCAGCCGTAAGCAGCTTAAGGAAGGAAAGGGTTGAGTTTTGGCTTACAGTTTCTAGGAGATTCCATCATGCTGTGGAAGGCCTGGCAGGGGCAGGGAGCTGGTGTCCCCGTATTGCATCAATGGGGAGGAAGTAGAGAGAGAACAGCAAGCAAGGCTAGGCTGGGAAACCTTTTCTTTTTCTTTCTTTTTTTTTTTTTTTTTTTTGGTTTTTCGAGGTAGGGTCTCACTTTGGCTCAGGCTGACCTGGAATTCACTATGTAGTCTCAGGGTGGCCTCGAACTCTTGGCGATCCTCCTACCTCTGCCTCCCGAGTGCTGGTGATTAAAGGCGTGTGCCACCACGCCCGGCTTTTCTTTTTCTTTAAAGAGAAAGAGAGGGAGACAGAGAAAGGGGTGCAGAGTCTTTGGCTACTGCAAACATCCTCCAGATACATGCACCACCCTGTGCCTCTGGCTTACGTGGGCCTTGGGGAATTCAAACCTGGGTTCTTTGGCTTTGCAGGCAAGTGCCTTAACTGCTGAGCCATCTCTCTAGTCCTGAAAAGACCTGAAGTCCCACCCCCAAGCACACACTTCCTTCAGCAAGAATCCATCTCCTAGAGGTCCCACAACCTTCCAGAACAGTACCACAAGCTATGGGTTAAGTATTCAAATGCATCGGTCTATGGAGGACATTTTGCTTTCAAGCATACCACCATGTGCGCAGCTGTACCCCAGGCTCCCTCCATCGTGGGTGAAACCAGTTCACCACACCTCTTCCAACGTGATGGGCCGAAAAATATCCTCCCTCAGGTTGTTCTGTCAAGTATCTGGTCACAGTAACACGAAAGTCACTAACACAGTGCCCCTTTGAAGTGTCCAGGCTGAATCTCCCCTTCCACCTGCTGTTGTAAAATCAAACACCCCGGCGTACAGTAAATTAGCTTGTATTTGTTTATAGATTGTCTATGGCTTCTTTTGTACAGTACGGTTGATAGATTACAGCAGAAACTGTACACCACAAAGATGTGAGGACTTAGAACCTGTGCCTTCAGGGAGAAAATGCTGGCTTTAATCGTGCATTACTAATCCATGAGGCTGGCTTAAAGGAGGGCCAGGAGGTCAGGTCCTCATGGTCTGAAGTTCCCATTCCAATACTCTAAGAACCCTCCAAAGCTATTTTTCAAATACATTTCTTCAGTGTCTTTGAGTTTCTTTTTGCTCTGAAATCCTCTTTGATTAGATAGCAGTACAACTTCATCACTTTTTTCAGTTTTTTTTTTTTTAACATTGCCTTAATCGAGACAGTAATGACTTCAATTAAAATGAGACACTAGGTCTTACTTATTGCTGTGCCCTTGGCTAGGAGCGTTTTAAATATAGACCTTCCTGGCACATCTTTACTATATTGACTATCTTACTCTGAGTAATGTCTCCTTAATTATGATAACACAATCCAGGATGCTGCTATTACCCCAGTTAGGAGAATAGAAATAGAAAGAGTCTTCTCTCAGCAAACAAATGAATGAATGAATGAATGAGCAGCCCTCTTCTTGGAGGATATTAATCAATAGAACCATGTACAATTTGGACAAAAATTAAAATTGGAGGTAGAGAGATGGTTCCGTGGTTATAGGTGCTTGCTTATAAAGGCTTACAGCCTGGGTTTGAGTCTCAAATGCCCACCTAAAGCCAGATGCACAAAGTGGCACATGTGTCTGGAGTTATTTTATAGTGGCAAGAGGCCTTGGTGTACTTATATTTTCTTTTTCTCTTTTTAATTTAATTAATTAATTAATTAATTTATTTATTTATTTTTGTTTTTCAAGGTAGGGTCTGGCTCTAGCCCAGGCTGATCTGGATGGAATTCACTATGTAGTCTCAGGGTGGCCTCGAACTCATAGTAATCCTCCTACATCTGCCTCCTGAGTACTGTGGTTAAAGGCATGTGCCAGCATGCCTGGCTTTTTAAATTTTTTTTTTTTTAATATTTTTTATTTATTTATTTGAGAGCAACAGACACAGAGAGAAAGACAGATAGAGGGAGAGAGAGAATGGGCGTGCCAGGGCTTCCAGCCTCTGCAAACGAACTCCAGACGTGTGCGCCCCCTTGTGCATCTGGCTAACGTGGGACCTGGGGAACCGAGCCTCGAACCGGGGTCCTTAGGCTTCACAGGCAAGCGCTTAACCGCTAAACCATCTCTCCAGCCCTAAAATTTTTATTTATTTATTTGCAAGCAGAGAGAGAGAGAAGAGAGGCAGACACAGAGAGAGAATGGACATGCTGGAAACAAACTCCAGATGCATGTTCCACTTTGTGCATCTGGCGTTTACATGGGTACTGGGGAATCGAACCCGGGTCATTAGTCTTTGCAGGCAAGCACCTCAGCTGCTGAGCCATCCCTCCAGCCCTATTTCTCTCTCTTAAATAAATAAATAAAAATTACAAATGTAAAAATAAAGAATTAAAATTGGTAAAAATTATGATTGACAGTTTCAAAGCAATTAGAATGACTCTATTATAAATAAAATAAAAATCAGAACTAATTATTAGAAGACATTAACATAAAGTGACATCTATGGCATAAGCTTTGTGATTTTCAGGCACCGATGAGCAAGTGCAACCTACATGGGAAAGGACACTGTTTTCAGTGGCTGGAAGCTGGCTCAGTGGAGAAAGAGCTTTTTGCACTAATGTGAGAATTGGAGTTTGGAATCCAGCATCCAAGTAAATGCTGGGCAGCTGTGGCAGCTTCCTGCAATCCAGCATGTGGGAGAGGAGTCACATGATCCCTAGGGCAAGCAGGCTGAATAGATTACCTGAGTCGGTGCGCCTTGGGTTCAAGTGAGAGACTTGCCTCAGTACATAATGTGGAGAGTGACTGAGGAAGACATTCAATGTCAACCTCTGGCTTCCATAGGCACGCATGTACACACACACACACAATACAAAAAAATGGGGCTGGAGAGATGGCTCATGGGTTAAGGTTCTTGCCTGCAAAGCCTAAGGATCCATGTTTGACTTTCCAGATCCCATGTTAGACAGACATGCAGTGAGGCAAGCGCAAGGTCGAACATGCTCACTAGGTGGCGCATGTGTTCAGAATTCGATTGCAGTGGCTGAGGCCCTAGTGCACCAATTCCTTCTCTCTTTCCAAAATAAAAAAAATGCAAAAAAGTAAAATGGCTCTGGTATAATCAAAAATCTATTGCAAAACAAAGCAAAATAATTCATAGCCCACAGCATGTAAAAATTTAAATAAAAAGGATCATGTGCCTTAGTGCAAAGCGTAAAATTATAAAATTTTTAGAAGAAAACATAGGAGAAAAGCTTGTGGCCCTGGGGGCACAAAGATTCCTAAGATATATAACACGAAAGCATAACACATTAAAACAATAAAATGAAGCTGAGTATGGTGGCGCACATCTTAAATCCCAGCACTCGGGAGACAGCAGTAGGAGGATCGTTGTGAGTTCAAGGCTACCCTAGACTATATAGTGAATTCCAAGTCAGCCTGGTCTACAGCAAAATCCTACCTCAAAAAATAAAAAAAGAAAAACAAACAAACCAACAACAAAAGAACACTACAGTGAGAGTTTGGACTTGATCACAAGTGAAAACTCTTATTTGTAAGACTAAAAAAATGATGAGAAGACAAAACTAGGATAAAAATTGTGAAAAGTTTGCATCTCATAATCTAGGATTCAGAATAAGGAAATCTGGAAATTCAGCAGTAACTGAGCATTTTCAGTCACCCTCACCAGGAAACGGTTTGAACAAAAGTGTCACCAAAGGCAATAAGCCCATGGAAAGATACTCTACTCCATTAGTCATTAGTGAGACACCACACAGCCACTGAGATTGCTGACGCAGGAGATGGCCGAGGCTGTGGCAAAACCAACCTCCTACACCCTGCTGTTAGAGGCCCAGCCGCATGCAACCACTTTGAAGAGAGTGGGAGCTTTCTAAACATGGACTTTCCAAACAGCTTGGTCATTCTGTTTTCAGATACTTATTTAGGAGACATTGCAGTCTATTTCTTTCCTTGTTATAGAAAAATATTTTTATTTATTCATTGAAAGGCCGGGGAGAAGGGATGCACCAGGGCCTCTAGCCACTGCAAAAGAACTCCAGAAGCATGCACCACCTTTGCATCTGGCTTATGTGGGCTCTAGGGAATCAAACCTGCATCCTTAGGCTTTACAGCAAGCTCCTTAACATCTCTCCAGCCCTGAAGCCTGTTTCTATATGACATCATCTATGTTTACTGCAGCTTCCACTGTTTTCTTTTTGAGGTAGGGTCTTGCTCTATCCCGGGCTGGCCTTGAACTCACAGTGATCCTCCTACCTCTGCCTCCCAAGTTCTGAGATTATATATCCTGGAAGCAACTCATCTATCTGTCAACAGAGGAGTGGGTAAACTGGTGTGCCCACTTTACTTCTTGGAAAGCAAAGGGAACGAGCTGCTGATTTAGCTACAGTGTAGATGGATGCCAGTGATTATGGGCAAAAGACGTAAAGATGTAAGAAGGACATTTTAGGAAGTGGTCAATAGCACCAGTGATGGCCTGGAGACAGGGTTTGGGAACAGCAATGGGATGAGGAGAAGAGCCCACAGAGGAACTCCTGGGGGCTATTGATGGTGACCCTGCACTGTTATCTACCCAGGTGGAAGCCACAGACTTTATGCCCTTAAAAATATATGCTTTGGGCTGAGAGATGGCTCACTGTTTGAGGTGCTTGCCTGTGAAGCCTAAGGACCCAAGTTCAATTCCCCAGTACCCACATAAGCCAGATGCACAAGGTGGCACATGCGTCTTGAATTTATTTGCAGTGGCTAGAGCCTCTGGTGTACCCATCCTCTTTCTCGTTCTCTCAAGTTAAAAAATAAATACATAAAAGGAAATGTCTATAAAAATATATATGCTTTATTTCAAGAGAGCTGACATAGCAAATAGTAGTTAATGAAATATTTAATAACCAGTATGACAGACACTGATCCTTAAGAATAACGCTGGTTATGCAAGGCACCAAGCAGTGTTGGTGGCCAAGGTGATCAGCTTGACTGGATATGAACAGGCAAGTTTAAGAAGGACAATTTAGGGCTGGAGAGATGTCTCAGCAGTTAAGGTGTTTGCCTGCAAAGCCTATGGACCCGTGTTCGCCTCGCCAGATCCCACGAAAGCCAGTTGCACAAGGTGATGTGAGCACGCAAGGCTGTACATGGGCATAAGGTGGTGCATGCATCTGGAGTTCTATTTCAGTGCCTGGAGGCCTTGGGGTGTCAACTTTCTCCTTTTCACTTTCACTTATTTAAAAATGGACAATATAATTAGCAGTACATATCCAACAACATGGCTGAAATGAAAATAAATAAAATGTTTAATGACCATGTGGGAAAAGCTAAATTCATATACATTCCCATTGGGAAATGTGACATACCTTTGAACTCAAACCTGATCATTCTGTTGTCATGTATGCACCTAATAAACATACAAACACACATATAAATGATTCTAGGAGTGCTAATCGGAACAGCTTCAACCAGAAAACCATATAGTATCCATCCGTCGGGTCAATGCATAAAATGCTGCAGTCACACATACAGTACCACCATGGAGCCATGAGGATGAGAGGTCTCCAGCCCTGCACCCCATGGGATAACAGAGAGATGCGTGGCTGAGTACAAATCTCCCCCTGCAGACTCTCAGCCGAGACTCACAAAGCTCTGCCATGAGCATCTAGGGTCCCGGTCAGGACTGGGCCAGGGTTACAGGGGGAAGGGGGCTCTGGACACAGGTTGACCGAGTTCATTGTCAGAACTGCAAGCACATCTAACCACACACACACCTAGGCTGGGGGGGGGGGGGCTTCTCCCTACCTGTGCCGTGTATCTCAGTAAAGGTGCTTAGTGAATACAGAGTGGGTGGGGCAAGTAACACGGTTAAAACCCTCCGTTGGCCCTTGAGCTGGAAGGGCTGGCGAGCCGCTAGTCCAGCTAACAGTCTGGAGAGATGAGGAGCTCCGAGCAGGAGCAGGCGAGACATCTGGGGCGGGAAGCCTGGAGTCCCCCCCGGGAGCAGCTGTGACTAGTTCACAGCGAAGTGAAAGGCATCGGTGAAACCTCACTCCAGCATCTACACCACTCGGTCGGTCCCCTCGGTTAATAGCAGTAGCTGATGGAAACACACCCAAACCTCAATGTATCAGGACATCCCCTTAATCTGTTAAATAACTGTGTTAGTGGTCAAAATACAGGAGAAACAAGTGGAATGAGGGATGGAGGACAAAAGAAAAGTTAAATGTTCATTTTCCTCTAAGGATTTGCCTGCTATGAATTTCTCACCATGAAGCACCTTGAGCAAAAGTCATTCTTGCTAGAAGCTAAGACCCATTAGAAATTTGCAGTGTCGGGGCTGGAGAGATGGCTTGGCAGTTAAGGCGCTTGCCTGCAAACCTAAGGACCCAGGTTGGATTCTCCAGAACCCACATAAGCCAGATGCACAAGGTGGCACATGTGTCTGGCGTTCATTTGCAGTGCCTTAGAAGCCTTGGTGAACACATTCTCTCTCTCTCTCCCTCCCCCACTTTAATACAAAAAATATAAATAAATAAAAATAAAATATTAAAAAGAAATTTGCAGTGTCGCTTTTGGGGAATCCCACATCCTGGAATGACCATAATGCCAGTTCTTCCTTCAGTCCCTGGAGGAAGAAATTTCAAGGGGCAGAAGGAACAACTTGCCTTTCGGCTTCTTGGGCTCCCAGCATCAGCTGCCTCCATGGTCTCCACTTCTGCCTCCCGCTGCTAGACAGACAGCATGCTGCCCTGGCCCTCCTTCCCCTCCCTGCATCTTCTACTCAGAGAGAGATTGAGCAGCTTGTGGCCTTCTCTGGGGACATCTAGGAACATTTGTCTTTTATGTATCACCTGACAGAGGTGGAAGGACAAGAAGTATGGTCTTGAGGGACAGATGTTTGGGGCTTTGATTCAGAGGGCTAGCTCACAACCAGGGGACGCAATTTCTAGAGTATTTTAGAGTCTTTGGAGGGTACTCTTGGATTCTCCCCATTTTTAAACACGCAAGATAACATTTTTAACAATAAAGTTAAAAAAAAATTTTTATTTATTTGACACACATATACACACACACAGATAAATGGAGAGAAGAGACAGAAAGAGACAGAGGAAGAGCAAAAATGAGTATAAATGAGAATCGGCACATCAGGGTCTCCTGCCACTGCAAATGAACTCCAGATGCACGCATCACTTTATGCACCTGGCTTTAGGTGAGTATTGGGGAATCGAACTGAGGCCACCAGGCTTTGCAGGCAAGTGTTGTAACCATTGAGCCATCTCTCCAGCCCCACCCAACAATGTTTTCAAATAGTTGTTGCTGTTGCCAGGCGTAGTGGCGCACAGCTTTAATCCCAGCAGAGGTCGGAGGATCGCCATGAGTTCGTGGCCACCCAGAGACTCCATAGTGAATTCCAAGTCAGCCTGGGCTAGAGTGAGACCCTACCTTGAAAAACAAACAAACAATAAAATAGTTGTTCTTGTTGTTGATGTTGTGTGTGTTATGTGTGTGTGTTACTAGGGATTGAATCCAGGGCCTTGTCACTGAGCCACACCTGAGCCCCTAACACCTTATATTAGATGTCTTGGCTTTTGGGGACATCATAGGCAGTGAGTGAGTGGGGAACCATAAAGAATGTCAGATGTTTTGTGATAAGGAACTAATCCATGTCCTGCCCACTCTATATCGTAGGTAGTTCACACAGCTAGGTTACCCGAGCCTGGAGCCTGGAGCCTAATTTCTTTTTGTGCACTAGCATAAATTGTTTTTTTTCCCCTCATGGTTTCAATATGCCCATGTTTTCTAAGAAGCAGCTACCTTGTGGATTGAGGGAAGATTGTATTTTGTCTGGCGCTGCATTTTGCCATGTGCTGAGAATCCTCTGGGGAAAACACTTTCTTTCCCTACCCTCACCTCTGCCAGCCTGCCCTTTAGCTGCTGCTTTCACACTGGTCCTGCATAAATACAGAGACACCTGGCCTTGTCACCTACCCTCCCAGTGTGGTCACACCCCAGCGCTGACATGTCAAAATATAGAGAATGTCATGATAAATGACTCTTCTTTTGCTTATCAGTTCTCTTTGGAACCCTATGCTACCTTGTAAGTTTCACAGGTAGATTTTGTTCCCGAAGTTTCCTGCTGCAGCGTGCTATGGGCCCAAGGGACGGAGAGGCAGTGACTGAACAAAGGAATGGGTTCGCTGACTGAGGCAAATGGCTCCAGTCCCTCTGGAAATCGTTCAGATGCCTCCGTAAGGCTTTGACTTATCATACCAAACACAGGGCGACCTTTTTCTGGTGTGCTGGTAAATACTACCAGATGGCTCTGGGAGTGGTGGAGGGGAGGAAGGAGGGAAAAGCTGTGGTCGGCTGATGCCCAGAGTGTCAATACACAGCCACGGCCAACTGCAAGAATTCACTTACATAGGGGAAATGATCAGGTCTCTCCTCCAACATCTCTCTCTCTCTCTCTCTCTCTCTCTCTTGTTTTTTCGAGCTCACTCTAACGGGGCTTGTGGAACCATCAACAAATAGCAGAGACAAACAAATTCCAAACTCCTGTGGGAAACATTACCAGACCCCATCAGGCTCAGACGGTTTCTGCAAAGGGAATAAGATAAGAATGAATTGAGCAGTACTTCATGGAGGCGGCTGGTAGCGGGCGAGATTCCAGGTTAGAAGGGGACCGGCATGGTCAGGTGGGAGCTTTCTGATGGGGCGGTCTGTTCCTTACATTTATCCTAATGCCAACGCGAGGGGAAATGCTGCGCACAGGTGTGCACGCCGGGTCAGGAGGACGCCTGCCACTTGCTCCCCAGGCAAGGGGACCTCGGGAAGGCTGACAAGGCCTCATCTTGTGTTTGCTGTTCAGGGAAGGGGACACCCACCAAGTGACACTGGGCTGGCATCAGCCATTTCCAGGCCTAGGGCTTTCCTATGATGATGTGTTCTGGCCACAGTACAAAATCTTCTCAGTAGAGAACAATGAAAGGACAGAAGCAAGGTCGGGATTCCTGCACCTTTCTGCTACGGAGCACTGCCGGCGTTCCGGGATGTGAAAGGGAGACCCTGCTGCCCAAAAGGCGTGGCAGCATCTTCCGAGCCCGTGCTGAGGCGAGCTGTGGAACTCCCAGAGACTGCATGTGGGGAGCCAATCTGTTTGTTTAGGGGCTGAGATGAAGTCTTCACTTACAAAAGATGCTACCACTGCACAGCCTTCGGCAGGAAAGAAAAAGCAGTGCTGGGGGCGGGTCTGAAGTCCAGGCGGAAGGTGTGCCGGGGCAGCGTGGTGTGGGTGGTTAGTGCTTGCTGGTGCTGGGGGTGGCTGGCTGCGTTGTTCTTCTCTGCCTGGATGCCTGGCAGCTGCCTCTGCCATTGACGGAACCTCCCCGCCATTGTAAGCTGAAATAAACACCTTCCCCCCATAAGCTGTGTGTGGTTGGGTGTTTGTCCCAGCCACGTGAAGCTGACTCTGACAGCAGGTCTACCCACAGCAAGTCTCAACTGGAGAAGGGGTTCATGGCAGTAGACGCTGGCTGAAGTGCCCTGACGATGGTGGTGCCCTGGTGGGGCGGGACTTGCTCAGCTTTGCCACAGTGCTTGCTGAATGCGGAATATTATGTCTGCAGTTTCGTCTTAGTGGAGTTTCCTTGCCGAACCTGTGACTCCAAAGGAGAAAATTCTAAATGCCTTTCATGATTGTCAAGGGAAGGCATGCCTGGGCTCCAGTCCAGAGAGCAGAGGGATGCAAAGACCCAGCCTTGACCAGTGAGGGCTCAGAGTCAGGCAGAGAGACGGGCTTCAGCGAACCTCAGAAATCAGCAGTGACATTCAGCTAGACATCAGCTGACCTTTGGGGATCTACAGTTAAAGGCCTGGTTTCTGCCCCACTCTCCAGACCCCATAGAATCATTTTCCTCCACAGAAAGGAAAAAGATAACAAATGCTGACTGAGTGTGGGAACATCTGGATTCCTTTTAAAAAATGTAGTAAGCAAATTAGAATTCTTTGAGAAGCGACCAAGCTGTGGGGCCAGTGTGGAAGAGGAGCAAGGCTGAGGCTCCTTTGGAGGTCCGAGGAGCCTTCCTGTGTGAGGTGTACCAGCCACCTGAGCCTTTTCTCCCAGGGCCGCATTTGTAACACGAAGATTCTGTTCAGTCCTAATCGGAATCCCTTTCCTCTCAGGCACAGTTCCCCACCCTGGAGAACTCACGTGTGAATGATAGTGTGTGGAAAGTGTATGAGCGGGCCTGGAGAGATGGCTCTGCGGTTAAAGGCACTTGCTTGCAAAGGAGCACCCACACTCCCTCTCTCCCCCCTCTCTTTCTAGCTCTCTCTTAAGTAAATAAACAAAAATTTTAAAAAGAGAAAGTATTTGAGCGGCTACTCAAATGCTTCTCTGAACTTTCCAGAGAAGAGTGACGGTGGACTTGAAGGAAGACCATGTGGAGTATGTGACTTCTATCCTGGGCCAGTTCTTTGCCCCCTAGATTCCTGTCTTTCCTAAAATGTGCAGGAGGGCTGGAGAGATGGCTTAGCGGTTAAGCGCTTGCCTGTGAAGCCTAAGGACCCTGGTTCAAGGCTCGATTCCCCAGGACCCACGTTAGCCAGAAGCACAAGGGGGAGCATGCATGTGGAGTTCGTTTGCAGTGGCTGGAGGCCCTGGCGTGCCCACTCTCTCTCTCTCTCTGCCTCTTTCTGTCTGTCACTTTCAAATAAATAAATAAACATAAAACAAAAAATTTAAAAAAAAGTGCAGGACATTCAGTCACCTGTTGGGGCTCCTTTGGTCTAACGTGCAGAGGAGTCCCAGGGAGCGAAGGGAGGATGTGAGCGCAGAGCATGTGACGGTGCCCAGACCAGCCGGGCCAACCGTGCTGGAATGTGGCCGGGAGTGCAGCCAGCACCTCGTAAGTGTGGAAAGAAACTCCAGGGCTTTGCCAAGAAAGTCCATCAGTGAGAAGAGCCCTCTGGAAGGAGTGAGGTAACAGAAACTTCTGGGGAGAGCACCAACTATGTAAGATCCCAAACGACATGTTGACAACGCCACTCCTCTCTCTTTCCTCAAGTCAAAAAAATCAAGCGCTAAGCGCCAATATTTCCAGTTCAAGGCTGGTTCCTCCTCGCCTAGCCACAGCTCAGAGGCTCCAGGTGGATCCAGTCCAGGAAAAAGAAATCCTGAAAAAGTCAGTTAAAAGCCAGGAGAGAAGCTGTCCCCTCCAGCTACAAGCTCCCAGAGAGACTTCGTTCTCTTTCCCCTTCCCTCCCCCTGCCTTTTAAGAAAAGTGCCTCAAAGCTTGTAAAACCTGGCCTGTTTTTCTTTTGTTTTAGTGATGATGATGATGATGATGGCTGGCTCCATAGCAAAAGCAGAGATGAAAATAGCAGGGCTAACTTTCAGCATTTGAATGTCAAAGAAAGCAAGAATTCACCAGCAAACGGAATTTATGAGAAAGCTGAAAAAGAGATTAGGATGGTCATATAGCTCTGCATACAGCCTCTTTTCATTTTAGAGCAAATTGAAAACATTCACTCGCAGAACTGAACATTTCATTTCTGTCCTGGTTCTGAAGTTAAGCCAGGGTCCGCTGGGATTTCTGTGCTTGAAAGGGAGAGGCGAGGCCACACCCACCACCAGCCCCTCATTGCACATCTCAGCCGCAGGCTCTCAAGTTGCTCTCCTGCTTTTCTCCCCTAAACCAAGAGCAAGTCATCAGTGTTTGGCAGAACCGGCTTGGAGTAGCTGCAGTTAACCCACCTTGGAGTTCAAATTGCGGACTTCAACGTTTTAGCGGTGCAGCATCAAGTTTGGGATTTGTGGCCATTTTCCCTTTAAAGTTCTTCCTCTTCTCTCTCCCTAGCCCTGCGCTAATATTTTCCCACGTGTCTCTGCACTTTGCTGCAGATTCCACCCTTTCACCTCCTGTCCTGTTGCTGACACCTTGTCCTGTTCTAACAGCTCTCTACCTCAACCCCGCTTGCTCTGTCTGCTAACACACTTATCTATGGGATCTTTATTTAAAGTAATATATTTTCCAGTTCTAGAATTTTGATTTAATTCTTTTTTTAAACAGAGTTCAGTTTTCTGGTGAAATTAAAATGTGTATATATATATATATATATATATGTATATATATATATATATATATACACACACACACACACACATACATACATACATATATATTATATATATAAATATATATAAAATTTTATATCTATATCTATATCTATCTATCTATCTATACATATATATATAAAATTTGCAGAGAGAGAGAATGAGAAAGGGCACACCAGGTCCTCTAGCTGCTGCAAATGAACTCCAGATGCATGCTCCACTTTGTGTATCTGGCTTTACATGGGTCCTGAGGAATTGAACCTGGGCCATCAGGCTTTACAGGCAAGTGCCCTAACCTCTAGGCCATCTCTCCAGCCCTCTGGTGAAATGCTTTATCTTATGATTCATTTCTTGAACCCATTAATGAGATTTGTTTTAGATAAATGTAGTATGTGGACCATCTGTTGGTGTGCGCTGGTATCTAGCTTCCTCTTCTCCCGTCCTTCCCACTTTCCTCTCCTCCACTCACTTGGCCCCTGTTCTTCTCTTTTCTTAAAACAAGCTCTTATGGGGGTGGAGAGATGGCTCTGTGGTTAAGGCACTTGTCTGCAAAACCGAAGGACCCAGGTTTAATTCCCCAGGACCCATGTAAGCCAGATGCACAAGGTGGCACATGCTTCTGAAGTTCATTTGCAGTGGCTAGAGGCTCAGGTGTGCCTATTCTCTCTCTGTCTGTCTCTCCCTTTCTCTCTCTCAAATAAGTAAATAAATAAAATTAAACAAGCAAACAAATAAATTCTCAGTAGCTCAAGCCTTGAAAACTCTCTATGTGGCTAAGGCAGGCGTTGAAGTCCGAATCCTCCTGCCTCCGCTTCCTGAGTATTGGGATCACAAGTGTGTCAGCACACCTGTGTCTTGGTGACATTTCTTGGTAGGACTTTTGACCTAATGAGGGTCATCATGTATGGAAGACTGTAAAGGGTCTGCATGGTGTTATCTTCCTTCAAGGTAACCTAGACATCACTGTGGTCAGCAGCCCGGCTGGCCAGAGAGATAGCTTTGTCTTCCTCATGCCTAGAGCTGCCTACTCTGAGGGGTCCACCCTCTAGGCTCCTAGGAGGGTCAGGATGCTTGCTAAGCCTCTGCTGACTCTGAAATGGTCTTTGGGCACTGAGAAATCAGAACACCCCTCTCAGCATTTTAACAGATTTCTTTAGTTCCTTAACCTCCTGTCCCGTGCCATGGACAATCAGCACACGGACCCAGGGCCTTTCTGAGTGCTCAGTCCTTCCAGGGCTGCATGCCGACATGGATTTCAGATGCCTGTATTTGTTTTATTGCTTTTCTTCTTCTTCTTCTTTTTTTCCTTCAGGGGCTGATGGGGGGACAGGGAGGAGAGGGAAGCAGAGAAGGAACAGGGGAAAGTCCTAAGGAAGGGGGCCGCTCAGTCTTCCAGGTTCTAGGTGCCACCACCCACTGCCAACTCGGGCTCCTCACATGCACGTGTGTGCACAAGTACTTGCTCACACCGATTTTTGTTATTTTATTTCATTATTTTACTTTATTCCATTCTTTTCTAGTTGCTCTTGCTGGGTGAATTGATCTGCTTCAAGCCACTTCCCAAAAGCCAAAAGAGGAAGTGTTAAATAACTAGCCTGCTGAAAGGCAAAGTCCTGGTAGCAGAAAGTGATTGAAAGCCCATCTGGGAGAATTCACTATTTGGGCCAGCAACTATTCTTATCCCCAGGTCTTAAACGAACAAGGAAACATACCTGTTAATATTAACTCCAAGACTCCAGATAAACTGTTGCTGAAAGATTTCAGCAAATACTGGCCTTGTCTTTCCCTACAACCTCACACTTCTATCAGCATCTCAGAGGTGCACACACTGCTGTTTAATGGGTTCTTCCTTCCCCGTGCTTGCTCCCCCCAAGGAGTGTGAGTCCCTTGAAGGCAAGCTCCACAAGGGAAGTCTTGATGAATAGCGTCTGGTTTATGTTTTCGCCATGATCATGTGCTTGGGAAACTCCTGTCCTCCAGTATATTGTGTGCATGGGTAGGTCAGGAGCGGGGGATGGAGAGGCGGAAATGACCCTCTTGACAGTGTCCTGTCTATGGAAGGGGTCAGTGAGGGAGTGCTGTTGCTGGGAGTTAGTACTCCCTGTCTGTGCAGCATCACCTTTTCAGCATTGGTTCTAGTGGGTGGTGTGTACTAAATACCTCTAGAGTCCCTAGTATTATTAGAAGCACCTTGCATGCGCTCGATCTTAACATACTTAGCGTCATCCTACAAGGTGGTTTACATCATTACCCCCATTTGCAAGTTAGGAATAGAGGCATGGGCTATAACATCAGATTCACCTGCAATCTCCCTTCTCTGTGAATACTAGCTGACACCCCAGATCTGAACATTCCTAGTGGCAGATCCTCAGGTGCCCTGATGAGAGACTTGCTGGCGAAAACACTTTTCTTCCTCTTCTTCTTCCTTTTTTTTTGTTTTTGAGGAAGAGTCTCACTATAACCCAGGTTGAGGTCTCACTCTAGCTCAGCTGTCCTGGAATTCTCTATGTAGTCTCAGGATGGCCTTGAACTCACAGCGATCCCCCTACCACTGCTCTCCGAGTGCTGGCATTAAAGGCACGCACCGCCATGCCCAGCTTAGAACACCTTTTTTTTAAATTTTTATTTATTTATTTGAGAGCGACAGACACAGAGAGAAAGACAGATAGAGGGAGAGAGAGAGAATGGGCGTGCCAGGGGCTTCCAGCCTCTGCAAACGAACTCCAGACGCGTGCGCCCCCTTGTGCATCTGGCTAACGTGGGACCTGGGGAACCGAGTCTCAAACCGGGGTCCTTAGGCTTCACAGGCAAGCGCTTAACCGCTAAGCCATCTCTCCAGCCCCCTTTTTTTTTTTTTATACCTGTGAGATGGATGTTGGATTTTTTTCTCCATCCCCCAGCTTGTTCTTCCCATGTTAGTTCCCTTTCCTCGAGCACCAGGACTGAGCTTAGTGCTGCTGCTGCAGGGTGACTGTGATCTACACTGGTCACAGAGCAACAGCGCCAGAGGAGGAAGTTTGGGACTCAGATGGCAACTGCATGATGCCCCGAGGGGCTCAAACCCTTTCTAGCTTTCTGATCTCTTAATTAAATACGAAACCTTCACCCTCCTCTTTGAAAGCTGGCTGTACTGTGCCTGCTCCCCAGCAGGAGGAACGTAAAGGGAGCTCTCCCTCAGCTCTGCTCCCACTGGAACACTTTTCCCAGAACTCCATCCAGAACCTTTCATTTTTTATTTCTTTCTGTTTTCCTTTCGAGGTAGGGTGTCACCCTAGCCCAGGCTGACTTGGAATTCACTGTGTAATCCCAGGGTGGCCTCGAACCCACAGCGATCCTCCTATCTCTGCCTCCCGAGTGCTGGGATTAAAGGTGTGCGCCGCCACGCCCGGCTCTGTCTTTCTGGTTGTATGACGAGGGTCTCGCTCTAGCTGAGGCTCACCTGGCATTCACTGTGCAGTCTCAAGATGGCCTTGAACTCACGGCAATCTTCCTAGCTCTGCCTCCCGAGTGCTGGGATTAAAGGCGTGCGCCACCATGCCCGGCTGCCTTTCGGTTTTTCCACATTGAGGAGTTGCTTCTACAAATCTGGTTACTCCTAGCTGCAAGGGAGTCTGGGAGATAGACTATTTAAAAGACATTTCTATACTGAGGAAAACAAAAACACTTTCCTGAAGGAATAAGGGAGAATAATAATAAGGAATCTGCCACAGTTACGGTGGTGGTTTGATTCAGGTGTCTCCTTCAAACTTAGGTGTTCTGAATGCTAGGTTCCCAGCTGACGGAGATTTAGGAATTAACACCTCCTGGAGGTGGTGTGTTGTTGGGGGGAGGATTTATGGGTGTTATAGCCAGTTTCCCTTTGCCAGTGTTTGGCACACTGTCCTGCTGCTATTGTCTAGCTGATGTTGCCCAGGAGGTGATGTCCACCCACTGCTTATGCCATCATTTTCCCCTGTCATCATGGAGCTTCCCCTTGTCTGTAAGCCAAAATAAAACTCCCCCCTACCTCCCCTGACAAGCTGCTCTTGGTTGGGCGATTTCTGTCAGCAATGTGAACCTGACTGCAACAGTTACTAAAGCTTTAACTGAAATCAGAGAAGACTTTTACCAAGGGCCAGCAAGGCCAGGAGGTCATGCTTCATGGGGAAGAATCACAGTGATACAGGGAGATAGCTAAGAACTAGTTCTCCTGGACCTGATCCGAGTGTCTGACTAACCAGGTACTCCTGACTTCATACTGCAAAGCCAGAGGGCACAGTGAAAAGATTCTTCAGTTTGGAAATTTACCAGGGTCATGGCTTTCTTTTCCCCATATATAGCCTGGGGGACTCTGGACACAATATTGTTTTTACATTTCTTTTTTTTTAAAAACATTTTTTTTTGGGGGGGGGGAGAAAATGGACACCCTAGGTCCTCTACTGTAAATGAACTCCAGAGGCATGCACCACCTTGTGCATCTGGCCTACGTGAGTACTGGGGAATCAAACCTTGATCCTTATGCTTTGCAGACAAGAGCCTTATCCACTAAGCCATCTCTCCAGCCCCCCCCCCATTTTTACATTTCTTATTGCTAAAATGAGCAGACATACACTTGACAGCTCCACAGAAGTGGAGGTGGAAGTAAATAAACGTGGAAATGTGCTGAAATCTAGCAATCTGTGCATGTGATGTACTTTGTATGCCACGTTTAAAAATCAGAAATGACTGGTCGTGGTGGTGCATATCTGTAACTCCAGCATCTTGGAAGTTGAGGCAGGAGGATTCTGAGTTTGAGATCAGCCTGGACCATATGGTGAGTTCAAGGGCATCCTGGGGTACATCCTGAGACCTTG
This sequence comes from Jaculus jaculus, assembly GCF_020740685.1. Lineage (NCBI taxonomy): Eukaryota > Metazoa > Chordata > Mammalia > Rodentia > Dipodidae > Jaculus > Jaculus jaculus. Next base: position 62,855,578 of record NC_059117.1, on the reverse strand, counting down.
TCTCAAAACCCGCACAACCAGAAGTAAAAAAGAGGCATTGACAGAGCCTATTTTAATAGCCTTTTTCCTTTTATAAAGGCATTTAAAGTTATATATGAATATAAGTTTATAAAATTTTATGTAAATTAAATGGCTACAAGTACAGACAGTGGTGCGTGTTTGCACACACATGGACACATGAGTATTACTGTTTTCTTAATGAAGCGCTGTGATGGATTTGTCATGGAATGGGGAAACATTTACAGTTGTACACGTGAGGATTCAAGCTTCTTGCACCTTGCCATGTAATCTGCTTCCCATGTGGTGTGTGGGGCGGGGGAGGGGCTTGAAATTATTAGTGTCTCTCAACATTAAAACTATCACCTTGCCCACTGGAAATATGACAGTGGTGTTGTGTTTTCCAAGACAAATGCCAGTAATATTACAAAATATGATTAACAGTGCCAATGGCTTGTAAAGGTGGGCACATTTTTTCTTGTTCTGCCTTAGTGGTATAGTCTATCTTTGTGAAAGCTGATCTATTAAATAGCTTTTTAAAAGCCTTCGTGTGGCCTTCCTTTCCCTTTGGTGTAGTAGTGTAACTTTTATCGATAATAATGGGAGTTAGGTTAGAGCATATGGGGTGGTTATGTGGCTTGTGTGGTTAATGGTGAAGGACCAGCCCGTGATCTGGAGCCATGATCTGGAGTTCAGGAATCTGTCTCAATGACCAAGACTCTCAGAAGCAGGGGGAAGATGTCTTGTCACATCTCTCAGCTAGTTCCTAAACTTGGACCTTTTTTCCTTTTTTTCCCTTTTTCTGAGGTAGGGTCTTACTCTAGCTCAGGCTGACCTGGAATTCACTATGTAGTCTCAGGCTGGCCTTGAACTCACGACGATCCTCCTACCTCTGCCTCCCAAGTGCTGGGATTAAAGGTGTGTGCCGTCATGCCCAGCCTTTTTTTCTTTTTTAAAATAGTTCATAATTATTGAAAGACAGAGAGAGAGAGAGAGAGAGAGAGAGAGAGAGAGAGAGAGAGAGAGAGAGAGAGAAAGCACAGGCATGCCAAGACCCCTTGCCACTATAAACAAATTTCAAACACACGTGCCCACCACGTTGTGCATTTGGCTTTATGTGGGTGCTAAGGAATTGAACCCAGGCTGGTAGGTTTTGCCTTTAACTTCTAAGCCATCTCCCAGCCCCCTTTTTCCATCTTTATTTATTTATTTATTTTTTATTTTGGCAGAAACAAGTGCATGGACATAAATTCAGTGAGAGGAAATGAAAAGTTTCAAGTAAGACTTAAAAGAGTTTTCATTCCAAAACTTTAGCTTAGCTTAAATTTAGGCTAAAGAATTTATGCAAAGTTCTACTCTTTTAAAGTGTATGTACATATTATAACCAGTTAATGGTCTTAAAAGCCAGCTAGCACTTTATAAATAAGGAAAAAAATTCTAAGCAAAAGAGCTCACACATTTCACAAGTAATACTGTTTTCTGTTTTCTTTTTGGAGACATGGTCTCACTTTACACCAGACTAACCTAGCACTGACTGTAGCCAAGGCTGGCATTGAACTCAGAATATTCCTCCTCCTGTAACCTCCCAAATGATGGTGTTACAGGCACGAGCCACCACTCCTGGCTAAATAACACATTTCAAGGGGGTGGAAATTCGGTGAAATGGATTCATCTTGTGGATGAAGCAAGTGTCTGTGACCTCAGACTTGGGGTGCCGGTTGTGTGAGACGTGACAAACCACCAGACACATGAGCTTCTCAGAATGTACTCGGTGAGGCATCTTCAAAACCTCAGCATGGTCAGGTCTAGAGTGCAGAGCTGTCCTCAAAATTATTCCACCCTTGCTCAATGGTAGCAGAAAAGTGAACCTACTCCAGACAGCACTCACCTATAGCTGACTCAGTATTCCTCGACTGATGGAAAAGGCAGAGAGCTGGAGAGATGGCTCAGTGGTTGCAAAGCCTAAGGGCCAGCGTTCAATGCCCCAGTATGCAAGTAAAGCCAGATGCACAGAGTGGCACATGCGTCTGGCGTTCGTTTGCAGTGGCGGGAGGTCCTGGCGTATCCTTCTCTCTCTCTCTTTCTTGGCCCTTTTCTCTCTGGCTGTCTCTCTCTCTCTCAGATGAAAAAGAGAAGAGAGTTGGAAGTTTACTGTACATGTTAAGAAATACTCAAAAGATTAATTAATTTTTATTTATTTGAGGGAAAGAGAGAGAGAGAGGAAATTGAACCTGGTTCTTTAGGCTTCGCAGGCTCGAGCTTTAACTGCTAGCCATCTCTCCAGCCCCTCAAGAGAGTAATTTTTAAATTAAAAACATCACTATTTGTGTATGTGTATGAGAGAATACGAATGAGCACATGGAACCTCCTGCCACTGTAATGAACTCCAGCTGCACGTGCCGCTCTGTGCATCTGGCTTTATGAGGTTACTGGGGAATCGAACCAAGGTCTTCAGGCTTTGAAAGCAAGCACTCTTAACAGTCGAGCCGTCTTCTAGCCCCTCAATGATAACTTGCATTATTGTGAAGTCTAGATTTGATGAGTTTGACAGGTTGTCCCTTTTTTCATTTAGTTACTCTACTTAGAGTAGATTTCTGCTAAGTAGTTAAAACCTGTCCTATTTTCTTTAACAGGAATGATGAATATGTCTTTTCATGATCACACAGCTACCTTTGGATTCTTTTTTTGGGGGGGGGGGTTTCCGAGGTACGGTCTCACTCTAGCCCAGGCTGACCAAGAATTCACTATGTAATCTCAGGGTGGCCTCGAACTCACAGTGATCCTCCTACCTCTGCCTCCTGAGTGCTGGGATTAAAGGCGTGTGCCACCAAGCCCGGCTCGGCTCATGTTGCTTTTTATCCTTAGCCTTGACATATATTGGAGGTATAACAAAACACTTTATTTAACCTGCATAATTTACAAACAACAGAGTTACTGCTCACAGCTGCTGAAGTTGGGAAGGTCAAGATCAAGGCATGCAGGGGTTCAGCGTCTGTCCAGTGAGCGAGCACCTCGTCCTCATAGACAATGTCCTCTTGGGTCTTTCCGTGGTGAAATGGGCAAGCCAGCTCCCTTGGGCTCTTTAAAAAGGTGCTAATCCCATTCATGAGGGCCTGCCATCATCAAAGGTCCTGCCTCCTAACACCTTCCCGCCCAGGACTCAGCTGCTACCTGTGGGTTGAGAGGCAGAGAGGCCAGCCTGCCTATCCAGCCTTGCTTTTCCCTTTCAGCCACAACAGACCCAAATGGCTTTCCTGAACCTTCCATCTCTAGACCTACACCACGTCTCCATGTTCTTCCTCTTCTGTTCATTTCTCTGCCGCTCACGTGAGGAGCCAGTGATCATTGAGAGTATTCTGATACCGCTCATCTGCATGTTTCCTTGAGACAGTCTCTCATTGAATCTGGATTTACAGCTTTCTGCCCCTCCCTCCCTCCTTCCCTCTCTTCCTTCCTTCCTTCTAACTGGCTGATCAGAGAGACCCAGCAATTCTCAGGTCTCTGCTCCCTATATTATTGGAGCCACAGGTATGTATAGCCATGTCTAGATGCTTTTGTGAGTTCTGGGGAATTGAACTCAGGGTACAGCCTTCTGGGGCACTCATACCTCTGCTCAAGTCACTCTTATCCACTGAGCCATCTCCCTACCTCCTCTATTCTGCTCCTTTCCATCTTTTCATGCTATGTTTGTTCTCCCTTGTGCCCCCTATGAGCTCCCAAGGTAACTGGCTTGGTTCCTTCATACACACCATGGCCACCTCCCTTGGACTAAATTCGGAGACGGGGATGTCCCTGTGCTCTACTTCTGAGTCCCCAGCACATAAGCCATGTACTGGAAACGGGTGCACAGTCAACACGGTGAAAGAACCAACCCTGCCCACGTGTGCCAGACCTGAGACAGCCAGCGGCCCTCCGGTTCTGGTAAACTCCGTTCCTGTGCTGACCAGTGGCTGGCATGAATGGCTGCATTTCAGCCTCACAGAAAGAAAGCGAGAAAGAAAGAAAGGAAAGAAAGAGAGGGGAGAGGAGGGAGGGAGGAAAGCAGGAAAGGAAAAGGGGAAGGGAATGGAGGAAGGAAGAAAGAGCTAGGTGTGCTGGTGCACGCCTTTAATCCCAGCACGCAGGAGGCAGAGGTAGGAGGATCACCATGAGTTTGAAGCCAGCCTTGAGACTACATAGTGAATTCCAGGTCAGCCTGGGCTAGAATGAGACCTTACCTTGAAAAAGAAAGAAAGGAAGAAAGGAAGGAAGGAAGGAAGGAAGGAGGGAATAAAGGAAGGAAGAAAGGAAGGAAGGAAGAAGGAAAGAAAAAGGGCTGGTGATATGGCTTAGCAGGTAAGGTGCTTGCCTGCAAAGCCAAAGGACCCAGGTTCAATTCTCCAGGACCCAGTAAGCCAGATGCACAAGGTGGTGTGTCTGGAGTTTGTTTGCAGTGGCTGGAGGCCCTGGCACACCCATTCTCTCTCTATCTGCCTCTTTCTCTTCCTGTCTTTCAAATAAGTAAATAATTAATTAAAAAAGAAAAGGAAAAAAAAGGAAAAAGGTGGTAGGGAGGCAGGAAGAAGGCAAGAAAGAAGGAAGGAAGGAAGGCAGGAAGGGAAGAGAAAGAAAGTTCAGACAAAACATGATCATAATCTAAACAATTTCTGGGATTTAAAAAATGCCTATAAATTCACAGGAGAGACAGTAACACAGAATGAAAGAAAACCTTCCCACCCACCCTGCACATCGGTGAACGCTCACCGAGCTGCTGCGGTTTGAATTTTATTCACTTCTGTCAGCAACTTTCCTGGTGTAAATGACTTCCTCATGCTCAGCTCTCTGTGAGTTGCCACCATAGCTAATGGGAATTTCTGTATCACATACTATTTAATTTTAAGGCATTGCCATCTAATTTATTACCTACTCCAAATTTCATTTTGCCAGGGCAAAAATCAATTTGTTTGTTTCATGTTGAAAATAGTTTTTCAAATAAATTCTGAAGGTCTACTTATCTCTCATTAAACTAATGCTTTCAAGAATAATTAAGGATGGGCTGGAGAGCAAAGTATATTGTAATGCTCTGATATTAAAGAGGACATAGTGAAATGAATTTACAATCATATTACTACATCAAGCTTTCTTCTGACTGCACTATTATTATAACCATAATTAATTAGCTAATAAATCTTTAGAAATTAAAGGCCTAATTTTTCAAAACCATATGTCTTTGTAAATTGATTATTTAGAATTTAGAGGCTTTTTAATTAGGGAGAAATTTATGCAATGCTGCATATGATAATCAGGAATCAGCTTTTCTGTAATATTATTGAACATCAGCAAAAAATGGAATCTTTGGAAAAATAGTACGGGTTAATGTCAGTATTTCATTGTCAAAAAAAAACCCAAAACAAACAAACAAACAAAAAACCCATATATGTAGAATTTAGAGCCCAGCATGGACATTCTCTTTCTTTAACTTCCACCTAGCCTTATGTTCTCAGAATCAAAAAATCTGTGTGTATCTCTCTCTGTGTGTCTCCAGGGATCCAGGCCTTTAAGACAATTTTCATTTTATTCCATAGCCGTGGCAAACCTTATCAATCCAGGTTACACATTTTGTACTCTTTTCCCTGCCCCCTCAGGACAAAGCCAGGATATTCCTGAATCTTGTTGTGACTTTTAGTGATTATTTGGACATAAAACACAAAAACTGCTTTGTCTGAAGGGGCGGGGGCCTCGTTTGGGTCAATGACATTACTAACATGGAACCTCATTACAGGTGGGGTCAGAACCCCCCCCCCCCAGAGAGAGAGATGGGGAACTATCTAATGGTAAGGCCAATTGTTTACTCACAGGGCCTACTCAGAGTGTATTTTACAGCCAAGATCCTCTTGTAGCCAGAGCCTTGGTGGGGAGGGGAGGTGGCCTTGGGACATTCCTTGCTCTTGCTTACATTAGGAAAATGGTGATCCAAATGAGAGGGGATACTGTCAAAAGCAGAAGGAAATGGCCACACAGTCCAAAGACCCCTTAGGTTTTCCTTGCTCTTTCTCCTGGTTCTCTGGACAGAGCCCTCCCCAAATACTCTGTTGCCCTTAGGGCTGTAGAACACAGGCCAGCTTGGTGAGACTGTGTTTGCTGATCTAAGCTCTTCCTCTATGTGGTCTTTTTGACTCCATCTTCCTAAGTTAAAGAACTGGATCTCTCATGTCCTCTAGACAGGCAGCTGACCCTTGACTCCACAGGAAGAATTCTTCTTCTCGACAGGCCCCACGAATCAGCAACTTCCCTTTTGCCACCTCAGAAGTTCTTTCATGCCTGTTACACCCATGAGCATCCCTCCCAGGGACACGCGGTCTTAAATATTCTTATTTATTTATTTGCAAACAGAGAGGGAGGCGGGGAGAGAGACAGTAGAGAGAGACAGAGAGAATGGCTGTGCCAACTCCAGATGCATGCTCCACTTTGTGCATCTGGCTTTTATGTGGGTACTGGGGAATGGAACCTGGGCTGTTAGGCTTTGCAGGCAAGTGCCTTAACTGCTGAGCTATCTCCCCAGTCCTCGCTCCAGAAGAAAGGAAGCTCAGCTCTGGCCAGCAGGCAGGTAACAAGCTCCAGGAATCCCCATTTGCTTTCCCAGGTAAGTGAGAACTGTTCCATTGTGGTTGACTGCAGCAATAACACCAAAACTACTTGGTAGGGGAAGCTGGTGGCCCAAGGGTGGTGACTCACCTGCGAAGAATGCGGGAGAACAAAACCAGCCAAACACCCTCTTACCCAGGCAGGGCCGTGTCTCTCACAAGGAGCCTCAAATTCAACTCTGATTCTCAGCTCAGCAAACACCACAGGCAGAGAACCAAGGGCTCTGGCCAGAGTCCAGAACGCCTTTCCCAGCCGCACGGGGGCACGCGCAGCCTCTTAGAGGGTCTCCTGCTTCCCACTCCCTCCACGCGGCCTGGAAGAAACCTCCCAGCGTGCCACCGTGCCCTTCTTAAAAGCACGTGGTAGCCTGCTGGCCCCAAGGTGGCCTCCTTGGCCTCTCCCCAGCCTCTGCCCCTCCTCGCCCCTCACTTTCAGGCCATGCTTCCCGTTTCAGCTTCCTTGTTCTTCCCCCCTTGAAGCCAGCCCTGGCTTCCAGAACAAGGGTTATCAACAAGTTGTGAATGCAGGAAAGGCAGAGCTGGAGACACAGTCGATTTCTTATCTTTCGAAGTTTCCAACTGAGCAGAATATGGCTAGTCCAAAAACGTGAGAAAGAAGAGGCCTTCTGAAATCGTTCTTTTCTGGAGAGCACCCAGACAGGCGCCGCTGCCGCTCTATGCCCCACGCATCTCACAGCAGAGAAAAGAAAGTGCGTAAGGGAGGTGGCATGGGACCTGTGCTACAGAAAAGGGCACCCAGTCTCTCTGTCTCTCTGTCTGTGTGTGTGTCTGTGTGGTTACAGCGCTGGGGTTCTGAGGAGAGAGAGAAACTGCAGTTCCATTACACTGAGGGCAGGCTATGAAGGAGCGCAGTACCCAGAGCATTTTGAACAGACATGCTGGATATTGGAGGAAAGTTCATTTGTTTATTCACTTAAGAGATTAAGGAAACAGGGCTGGAAAGATGGCTCAGTGGTTATGGCACTTGCCTGCAAAGCCTAAGGACCTGGGTTCAATTCCCAGCCCCCACATCAAGCCAGATGCACAAAGTAGTGCATGTATTTAGTTAGTTCATTTGCAGCGGCTAGAGGACCTGAAGTGCCCATTCTCTTTGTCTCTGTCTCACTGTCTCTGTCTCTCTCTGCTTGCAAATTAAAAAACATTCAAAAATATTTTAAAACCTTTAATGTAAAATTTAAGCTAGAATTTTTTTTTTTATTTGAGAGCGACAGAGAGAGGAAGAGGCAGAGAGAGAGAGAGAGAGAGAGATAGAAAGAGAGAGAGAGAGAGAGAGAGAGAGAGAGAGAGAGAGAGAATGGGCGCGCCAGGGCTTCCAGCTACTGCATACGAACTCCAGACGCGTGCGCCCCCTTGTGCATCTGGCTAACGTGGGTCCTGCAGAATCAAGCCTCGAACCGGGGTCCTTAGGCTTCACAGGCAAGCGCTTAACCGCTAAGCCATCTCTCCAGCCCTAAACTAGACATTTTAAAATAAATTTAGCTTTTTATCTAATGGCTGCCACGCTGATAGGTACAAAGCATGCCTGTCCCCACCTAAGTTCCTCAGAGAGTCTGCTTGGGGCCACTGGTGGCCATTATCTTAAGCACTGACCAGCCCCTGGTTCCACCAAGTTGACATCTGGGGGAAGTTCTGGGAACAGTGCAGTTGTCAACACAGGGCTACGAGGCCTAGAACGGAAGTCCATTTCCTTCCGTAGGTCACAAGCGGCTTCTCCAGTGAGGACCCACGCTTTCTTCATCCTGGAGCTCTTCAGGCCACCCTGTCACGTGAGGTCACAGGGACCGTGAGGTGGAAGGGCTGTGGCCGGGGCTCAGAGCACAGGGTGCGCACCACGGCTTGGCTCTGGGACTAGCTTTGGCCTTCCCTCCTGACGACCTGTCTGGAGCTCAGTTTCTGACTCATAAAGCGGGGTTCAGTCAAGCCAATGCAGCTGGCTCCGTGAAGGCAGGAGTGCACCATCCTCACCATGCAAAGGAACTGGCCTTTGGGCAGCGATCACAGGCGCAGCACACTGCCAGCAGTGAGCTGGGAATTGCCATCCGGCAACTCTCCTGGTTGTTCTGCTGTTCCTCGGCGAGGACTTCTTCTGCAGGTCTGCCTGGGGGTGAATGAAGATCTTGATCTCTGAGCTACCGTCTCTCTGGGGATACCTCCAGCAGCAAGTTTCCAACAAGGAAGGGCTATGCAGCTTTTCTCCATATGAAGCAGAGGTTGTCCCAAGGTCCTGTGGATCACCTTGCGCTCTAGACAAAGATGTGCCGCCCATGTGGTGCCCGAACATGGCACTATCCAGCCCATGTTCCTGAAAGGAAAACTTCTCCTCCTACCGTGGAGCTCCTGAGCGGGCTGTTAGGCAGATTTCTGTCATGATAACAAAATTACTTGAGATTAATAGATGGAGACAAGGTTTACCTTAGAACGTGGAGGTTTTAGCCCCTGACTGGTGGTCTTGGTCAGGCTGATATCAAGGAGCATGGGCTGCTAAACTCACCTCATGGGCAGAAAGCAAAACAAGCAAGGGGGCTAGGATCCCCAATCCCCTTCAAGGACACGCTGCCTGCTGCCGGTACAATTCCTTTGGAGCAAAGATGTCAGACTAGGTGATGTAACTTGCGTGATGGGTCCCAAGTTCAAGGTCATCCTCTACTACATAGCAGGTTTGAAGTCAGCCTGGGCTACATGAGACTCTGTCTCAAGAAAACTCCCCCCAGTACAGAGAAGAGATGTCTTCCATGTCATGGCAGAGGGAGGGCGGGGCTAGAGGGCATTTCTTTCTGTTCTTTTTTGTTTTCTGAGACAGGGTCTCACTGTAGCTCAGGCTGTCCTGGAATTCACAATGTAGTCTCAGGATGTCTTTGAACTCATGGCGATCCTCCTACCTCTGCTTCCCAAGTGCTGGGATTGAAGGTGTGAACCACTGTGTCCAGCTGAGGGCATGAATTTCTAACAGGTTGTTAGGAGATGCAGCTACTCCTGGTTTGAGAATCCAAGTTTATTTTTTTTTTGTAATTTTTTTTTATGAGAGCAAGAGAGAACGAGAGAGAGAGAGAGAGAGAGAGAGAGAGAGAGAGAGGGAGAGAATTGGCGCACCAGGACCTCCGGCCACGGAATCACGCTCCCTATGCGTGCGTCCCTTGCACATGCTGCCTCGTGCGCTTGCGTCACCTTGTGTGTCCGGCTTATGTGGGTCCTGGAGAATCAAAAATGGGCCTTTAGGCTTTGCAAGCTAGTGCCTTAACCACTAAGCAATCTCTCCAGGCCGAGAATCTAAGTTTTAAGACTCCATCTTGGGCTGGAGAGATGGCTTAGCTGTTAAAGTGCTCACCTGTGAAGCCTAAGGACTCATGTTTGACTTTCCAGGTCCCATGTAAGCCAGATGCCCAATGGGATGCAAACGAGCAAGACCGCACATGCACACAAGATGGTGCCACATCTGGAGGTTGATTACAGTGGCTGGAGGCCCTGGTGCACCAATTCTCTCCCTCTCTCTCTCTGATTAAAATAATAATAATAAAATTATTCCACTATACACAAAAATCTTCTGATCTTGGTAACTTAAAACCATTACTCCTACCCTCTCATGCCCACAGCAATATCGGTCTAGACTGGTTTAATCTTGAAGGGTAATGCAGTAAGATGGAAGACCAAACACTTTAGATTCTGGACAAGGTAAAAAATACTCGTAAACCTTCTGGATCTTTGGATTGATTAGCATCATTAAGGGAACCGATTTTTGATGTGCTGAAAAAAATGTGTTCATCTCCACTGGTGATTACCAACTCTTGCCAGCCCACTCCATCTGGAGGAGGCCACAGAGCATCACCTTGCTTGGTAATTTCACTGTTAATCAGTTATTCTCTTTAGTTTGTCCATCACACTTTCATGTACGTAAGCCTCTTTTCTAATCATGACATCATTTTTGTAATGGCTGTTGTTGGCATATTTCAATGTCCTGTCAGGTCAGAGCTCAAACTAGGAATTTGTGGCCGAATTTGCCTTTGTGAGCCATGGAGTCATGAGATAGAAGTCACTCTCCAGTGCTTGTGAAACACCAATCAAGATCTAACTTTTCCCAACAGGCCACATTATCTGGTGGGCACCCATGCGCTTTTCAACTCTTTTATTCCCTCCTTTCTTTCCCAGTGCTATCCTCACTCTGGGCAAGAGACAATACTCCTTTAAAAGAGGAACCTTTTCATCTCCCCACTTCCACACCTGTACGAGCCACCTGCAGGCTGATGGCCCTTGCTGTTGGCCCAGCTGACCGTTCACACGCAGCACAACCAGGAGAGAGCTCCATTGCTGTCCATGCGCCAGGACTTTGTCACACTGGGAGCACTCATGACTCAGTGACAAGGGATGCAGAAAGACTTCACAAATGGAAAATTAGGGCCTGGAGTGAACAATGAGAAATCCTAAACAGAACATAAATAAAGTGGTAGAAAGAAAGGTAAAAATAGCCAGATGGGAAGGTTGAGGAAGATGGCAAGAGGCATAAGAATCCTATAGGTGGACAAATCATCTAGAATCAAAATACATATGAGGGGGAGATGACTTAGTGGTTAAGGTGCTTGACCTGTGAAGCTAAGGACCCGGATTCGATTCCCCAGTACTCATGTAAGCCGGATAGATGCACAAGGTGGCACATGTGTCTGGAGCTCATTTGCAGTGGCTAGAGGACCCTGCATGGCCATTCTCTCTCTCTCTCTCTCTCTCTTTGTCTCTCTCTCTCTGGATCTTTCGCTTTCTCTTCCTCTCTCTCTTTCTCAAATAATTAAAAATAAAATGTTAAGAAAGAAAAGCACATTCTGGTTGTGTACTAAGAAAGCAGTAGGGTGAACTTAATCGTAAGCCAGCTCAGAGGAGACAATACAGGAAAGAGAGCGAGGGGACTTAGTAGGGGCAGAGACCAAAAAGGCTAATAATTGGATTTTGTACTGCACTTGCTATAATTGTACACTGTTCTTCAGCTTTGGGAAATTTTGCAATCTTCTCAAATACAGGAAATGCCATTTGGTTTCGTCCCTACGCTGGCCACTCAAGGGCTGCTTGCTTGTTTATTTTTATTTCTTGAGCAAAAGAAGTTTCACTAAAGGTTGGCATGTGGGATAAATCTTTTAGAGGAAAGACAGGAAGGAAGGATTCATGTGACAAGGGCTGGGTCAGGGAAGTGGCCACAGAACTGCGTGCCTCAGAGCGCTGGCCTGCAAGAAACCCAACCTGCTTGAAGCTGTTTGCTCCGCCCTGATGCTGAGCTGGGGTCAGCCCAGAGGCCAGTCCGAGGGGCTGGGACCCCGAGTGTGCTGTTTTAGATTAAAAGCCGGGTTCACCCAAGGGGTACAGTGTTGGGATGGCTGCTGGCCCTCCCTGTGGTGCTACCTGCCATTGGGTGGGCAAAGATAGTGGTTGAGTGGGCAAAGCCTCTGCCCTTTATCCCTTATAGTTTCCCAATTGTTTTCTTTTCATGTCTGTTGAGATATAATAGGAAAATCCGGGACTTTTCTTTTTTTTTTTTTTTAATTTTCTTGTTTTCTAAGGTAGTGTCTCACTCAAGCCTGGGCTGGCCTCGCATTCCCTATGTGGTCTCAGGATGGCCTTGAACTTCTACCTCTGCCTCCACAGTGCTGAGGTTTAAAGGCATGCACCACCATGCCCAGCAAAGTTCTGCAATTTAAAAATGGTATACTTTCAAAGCTACCTTTTCCCCAAAACTAACTCCTTTTATTCTTCTTCCTTTCCTCCTTTTCCATTTTCTCCTTTGCTTTCAGAAAGGTTCTTACTGTGGAGCTCAGGCTGACATCAAACTTGCGGTTCTCCCATCTCATCTTCCCGAGTGCTAGGAGCACAGGCGTGCACCACCATGTCCTGTTTCAAATTCATTCCCACCGGTCCAATGTTAATTTTATAGCCACATCTCTTTTTTTTTTTTAACTTTTTTTGTTTATTTTTATTTATTTGATAGTAACAGAGAGAGAAAGAGGCAAATAGGGAGAGAAGAGAGAGAGAATGGGCGCGCCAGGGCCTCCAGCCACTGCAAACGAACTCCAGACGCTTGCGCCCTCATGTGCATCTGGCTAACGTGGGACCTGGGGAATCGAGCCTCGAACCGGGATCCTTAGGCTTCACAGGCAAGTGCTTAACCGCTAAGCCATCTCTCCAGCCCTAGCCACATATCTTGCATGTAACTTTTTTTTTTTTTTTTTCTGTAGCCTTCCAGAAAGAGTTGTCTGGGATCTACCTCCCCCTTCCCTCAGCTTCTTTAGTCTAAGAAGACAGGCGTTTTCAAGGCCGAATCACTAGCTCGTTTGCAATCTCAGACACTGCTGAGTGTATGTAAATAGCAGGTACTGGGCGTGGTGCTCCATGTCTAATCCCAGCGCTAGAGAGACAGGGAAGGAGGGTTGGTGTGAGCATGAGAACAGCTACTGAGAAAGAAAAACTATGCTCGTTAAACTAAGGTATGCCACTGGCTGGGAGAAGTCTCAGTTCAGGCCTGTTCTGGTGTTGAATGAACACTGCCCGGGGATTCTTGAGCTCTTCCATCTTGTACCTGACTGTCAGCTCCTGGGGAGGGGTGACGTGAATCCTTCCCTCCTCTCTGAAGCCGCTTAGAGGCAAACTGCCCTGTGTATTCTCCCATCTAGCTGACAACGCTGACAAATGGGCCACACAATTGCTGGTATAGCACACTATGCTCATTTTGTACTTAAAATGTCCCAGGAAATTCAGGTATTGGGCAGCTCCTAGTTTTCATCTGGTCACACCTGCTTCTTAGGGAAAAGGATAAAGGACCCATGGTCAATTTGCCAGGACAGTCCGAGAGCGGAATCCCAGGCGGGATTTAGTTAAGCTGTTTGCAATAGTTCCATAATCAGCAAATAATAGAGATGTTTAAAAACCCGGCCTCCTCCCTTCCCACCCCAGTGCCGGAGGAAAGCCCTGCATCTCATTGGTAAATTTGGAACATGCCCTTCCTTGCCACGTCTGCTGTGGCACGAGCTCCCTTTTAAAAATCTCTGCAGCTGCCACCTGTCAATGTGTGCTTGGTGCTAACGCAGAGGCATTGGAACACACCGGGACTATCTAAACAGACCATTAAGAGTAGTAAAGCAAAACATGTGAGTGACAGGTCAATACATCCCCAGCTACTCCTGTGGGCTGCACGGTGCTCGCCATGGTGGAGCGTTGTGGCTGTGTTTACATAAAATCAATTTTACAAGCGATCTTAAATAATTAGGGAAGCCGCTATCACACAGAGGGTATTCGACAGTCCAGTCATTGCAAAGGCTTTGATATCCATCTCATTGATCCCTTTTGTTTGGTACTGCGTGTGGGGCTCTCTTCTCGGATGGCTTCTTTATGAGCTGCTGAAACACTGCTTTATGAAGAACCGAGAAACGTCCTTGTCAGTATTTTACAGCTGAGAGACCGTGAAGTTCCCCGGGAGCTGAGGCGTCACCAAACTGTTTTCTTGTCTTTTCCTCAACTCTCATCTCAAGCCCTTGGAATATTTGGGGATAGATAAATTATGCGTGTGTGTTGGGGGGGGGGGCTGTAATGCCAAATGAAAAGTTCAAGAAATATGGAGTTGTTGGGTTGTATGAGAGCAGAGAACATTTAGTGTGAGTTTCTCTTTCAACTTCAGAGCATATTTATCCATTACAAAGCTGCAGTTGAGCTGCTTTCTTCTAATTAATAATGATACTATATATTATTACATATATATAATTCTAATTACTACTACTTAATAACACATTGCAGGGATTCCAGATAAAGGGAAAGATCCAATTCATCGAGGAAAAAGTGACTGTCTCCTCTGGGGACTCCTGTGTCCGTGATTCATAAGTCAGAATGTCAACCACTTAAGCTGCCCATCCGGTAGAAGGGAGCCACTCTCCCCTGTCACTGTGGCACTATAAATCCACATTTACCACGGGAGGCTGCGGGCTCCATCTGTTCCTAAAGTACCTCCATAAACCGAGTCTTTGCGAGCCATCTGCAAAGTGCCCTCATGCCGGCATGCCAGTCTCTCACAGACTCTGCCACTTCAAATAAGGCTCACATGAATTGTCATTGTTAAGACCCAATGCGTCGCAGCTGTCTTCCCTGTGGGAGGAGGGGTGGGCTTCAGTAACAGCCAATGGGAGCCGCTCTCCCACCCAGGGTCTTCCTGTAAGCTGCCACCTCTCTGCACCACGTAGTAGGCGCTTAACCAATATGTATTTTTATTTTTTAAACTTTTTTTTAAAAAATTTTATTTATTTATTTGAGAGCGACAGACACAGAGAGAAGGACAGATAGAGGGAGAGAGAGAGAATGGGCGTGCCAGGGCTTCCAGCCTCTGCAAACGAACTCCAGACGCGTGCGCCCCCTTGTGCATCTGGCTAACGTGGGACCTGGGGAACCGAGCCTCGAACCGGGGTCCTTAGGCTTCACAGGCAAGCGCTTTAACCGCTAAGCCATCTCTCCAGCCCTTTTTTAAACTTTTTTATTGACAACTTCCAAAAATACAAACAATATACCATGATCATAATCTCCTCCCATCACCCTCCCTCCCCCCTTGCAACCCCCTTCCACTGAATCCCTTCTTCTTCCCAACTAATAACCTCTGTTCTATTTTGATGCTATTGTTTTTTTCCTCTCCAATTATGCTGGCCTTGTACAGGTAGCATCAGTCACTGTGAGATCATGAGGGCTATCTTTAAAACTTGTTTTTAGTTTTATTTACTTATTTGAGACAGACAGAAAGAGGGAGGGCGGGAAGAGAGAGAGAGAAAGAGAGAGAGAGAGAGAGAGAGAGAGAGAGAGAGAGAGAGAGAGAGAGAATGGGCACACCAGAGCCTCTAGCCACTAAAAAGAACTCCAGACGCATGTGCCACCTTGTGAATCTTGCTTATGTAGGTATTGGGGAATCAAACCTGGGTCCTTAGGCTTCACAGGCAAGTGCCTTAACTGCTGAGCCATTTCTCCAGCCCTAGGGAATATTTTTGAATTGAAAAATTGTGGTAGAAAAATGTAGTGGGCATCAACATGGAACAATCAAAGATCCTAGAGAGGAGGGGCCTCTGGCTGCTGTGTGGCTGGTGATGAACTTTATGTGTGACTGACATCTATAACCTCGTGCTCCCTTTGGGAGGGTGGACGCGCTGGGTGGAGTGATGAGAGGTCTGCCAGAGCTAGAGTTCGGGTTTGAAATTGTGACTTGTTCTTCTCATGGCTGACTCTAACCTTGCTTGAGTGTTCTTATCTGGGGGACATGAGCTAACGTACAAATGTCTCCTTTATTCTATAATAGCAACCAGACCTTTATGTAAAGCTGCCCAGAGATTTTTCAGTTATCATTAATCATCTAATTTTAGTAAAACCACCAAGTATTAAAGATGGCTTAATTAACTGTGGCTGGTGATTTTTTTAAAACTCTTTTACCATGACCTGTTTCCTATTTCTATACTTTAACTAGAAATTAAAAAGCAATTTCACATGGCTTACTCACGCATAGCTGGTGGGCCATGCTTCCGTCCTGCCCGGACCATCTTTTACCTGCATGACCTCCCTGCCTGCCTTGCAGAGGACCAAAGCAATGCTTTGTCTCAACGCTGTTTGGTCATGTTCCATGTTCAACATGGGGCTGATACTTAGTCAAACAAAAGGCACAGGATTAATGATATAGGACTGGGAAAAGACTTCCTAAACAACTCCACCCTCTCCCCCGCCCGCACCTGGCAGCCTAGGAGATTAAACAAGCACTCAACCAATAGGATCTCATGAAGCTAAAAAGCTTTTGCACAGACAAACATACCATAAGCAGAGCCAATAGATTACCTACTGAATGGGAGAAAATCTTTGCCAGCTATAACACTGACAGAAGCCTAATATCTAGAATCTACAAAGAACTCAAAAAATTAAGCAATAGAAAAACAAACAACCCACTCCAGAAGTGGGGCAGAGAACTGAATAGGGAGTTCTCAGAGGAAGAATTACAAATGGCTCACACACACTTAAGAACATGTTCAACATCCCTAACCGTTAGGGAAATGCAAATTAAAGCAACAGTGAGTTTCCACCTTACCCCAGGAAGGAAAGCAAACATTAAAAAAACATCAAATGAAAACAAATGTTGGTGAGGATGTGGAGAAATAGGAACTCTCATCCACTGTTGGTGGGAACGTAAGCTGGTACAGCCACTGTGGAAATCAATATGGAGACTTCTGAAAAGGATGAATATAGAATTGCCAACAGACCCTGTTATTCCCTTACTGGGCATTTACCATAAAGCTCCACATCTCAGTTCAGAGATATTTGCTCAGCCATGTTTATGGCTGCTCAATTCATAATATCTAAGAACTGGAATCAACCCAGGCACCTATCATTGGATGAATAGATAACCAAGATGGGGTATATCTACACTATGGAATTCTATTCAGCAGTAAGAAAAAATGACATATTGAAATTTGTAGAAAAATGGTCCAACATGGAACAGATCATTCTAAGCTAACTCACCCAATCACAGAAAGACAACTGATGCATGGTCTCACTCATCTTTACTTCCTAACCTGGATCAGCCCTAGTGGCTGACATACCTGAATGGCATCTGGAGGCTTAGGCAATACAGAGGGTAGAACATGGGGGAAGGGGAAGAGTTCAGGGGGCGAGGTACAAAACTGAACCCAACTTGAACTGGTACCATAGAATCCTATATCCCGAAAGTTAGACTAAAAGGTGGATTCCTCAGGAGGACCTGAGGGAGAGCACTTGAATCAAAGGGCCCTGGAGAGGGTGACACGAAGCCTAACCTTAAATTTCTCCGGTTTCTCTTTCTTCTCTGTCTTTTTCTTTTTTCTCTTCCTTTGCCACTGCCCTGTAATATCCTGTACCAGGATGTGGTTTATATCCACAATGAGCTATTGATCAGAGAGACCTAGTAGATGTCCCAAAACAAATAAGACAGACTTCTGTCAGAGCATTTGATTACTTGCCAGAGGTTAATGGTAAGACCCTATGGCTGAAGACACCATACGCTGTCGGCACAGACCATGGAGAGACCTGGTTGGAATCCAGAGGAGAGCCAGTCCCCAGACAATTAGCCCATCTAGTGCTGGAAGGCATTACATGAGCTGCTGGGGGAACGTGGCCAACATCTGTCCATCCAAGCAACTCAAAGTTGAAGCAACTCAGTAGCAAACAGCCTGACGGGATGCTCACACAAGTGCAATAGTGGCACACACAGCCATGGTGGGTAGCCAACTATTCTTGGATTGGCTAACTGATCTGCTCAGTGGAAAGGAAACCATATCCGGAACTGGGAAACAAATCAAAATCATATCCAGATAACGATTTAGCTTTCCAATGTCAAGTTCTCACTAGTCTTGGCATATAAGAGGGTCTACACACTTTAAATTCTCTCTAAATTAATAATGTTATCCCATTTAACCTGTGCTGACTTCACTCTCCGTTGGAGATTCTGCTTGTCTTTTTCAGATGGGAGCTGGACCTGAGGAGGTAAATGACCCAGTGCACTTCACCCTGGCCCCAGCTGAAACCACAGAAGAATTGGGGAAATGAGCAAGAGTGCTGCTTTCTTGGTAAACCTGATAACAGGGCAAGGGTGAAGGAGATAGACACTGTGGACACTCCACATCTACCAAAGCAGAGATCCAGAGGCTCCTAAGTGCCCATCACTGAGGTAGATTAAAATGCTCCCAGCACGGTTCAGGGAATTTTGCAGAAGAGAGGGCAGAAAGATTGTTAGAGCCACAAATTGGGGCATTTTGCGAGAGACATTGCCTCTCCTCTCCCCCAGATGTATGACCCACAACCCCGTGGGGTTGACCTGCATCCCCAATGAGGAAGGCCTCTTCAGAAAAGGGGCAGGGAGGAGGGAAAGGATGGTACCAACAGGTGTTGTTTACATACTAAATATGTCCATATCTAATAAAAATAAATTAAAAAAATTAAAAAGTGATAAAAAAAACCCCCAACAACACAGGATTAGACGAAGTCCAGAAGTGGCTGCCCTTTCACCACTGAGACATTCAATTGTGTGAGGGCAGGTCTAAGCAGAGTCTGTCATTAACACAGTGTGCTATTAGTCCAAACATCTATAGGCCACATTATTCCTCTATAAGCCAGTGAGAGAAAATCAAAACCAAGACAGGTTATTAGTCACTTAGTATTTCTCAACATACACGCACACACATACCCCATAGTGGAATTGAAACAAAGAAAAGCAATACATATATATATATATATATACATACATATATATGTAAAAATAAATAGATAAATATATAATATATAAAAATATATAAAATATATAATATTTTATAAAATATAAAAAATACATAAATATACATATTTAATAAATACACACACACACACACACACACATATATATATATATATATATATATATATATATATATATATATATATAATCATCATGAAATGAGACCCCAGACCAGTAAGGCCTGTTTTACATGTAGCAGTAGGCAGGCACTGGGTACTGGGAGGAGTAGCAAATGGGACCAGTGCCTTACTGGATACACCCTGGTACTTATCATTTCCTTCCAAGGAAATGGAAATTCAGATCTCCATGCCTTCTCTGTTTGTGTTGGAGGGGACATGGGAAACCCAAATGGACTGGATACACCACGAGAATTTAAGGACAGCCTGATGCCATTAGAAGCAGGCGGATGTGGTGGGGAAGGCCACACCCGCTGAATGCCAGGTGAAAAGGAGCAGGGCCGATCCCTGCCGTGTGCCGCCGTCGCCGCGCCGGGATCTTGCAGCGTATGTCCTCTGCACACCTGTCGGCAGAAGGCTGGTTCTAAGCAAAATCGAACGCTCAGGAACAGTGAGTATCCTGGTGGCCCGCCATGGGACCTCAGTTTCACATAGCCAGGAGCAGATGACAATGAGACATCAAGCAGGGGTTTCGAGAGCCCTGAAACTTGGCCATTGTAAACCCAAACCTCATTTTACCATATTACACATGAACAAAAGATAAACTTGTGATACAAACTGGAATCGTGTCTATGGAACACACGCATTTCCCCAGACACGACTGTGGGTCGGGCCGCAGACACGTTCCC
The DNA here is from genome assembly GCF_020740685.1 of Jaculus jaculus. Taxonomy (NCBI): domain Eukaryota; kingdom Metazoa; phylum Chordata; class Mammalia; order Rodentia; family Dipodidae; genus Jaculus; species Jaculus jaculus. The sequence goes on along the minus strand of NC_059117.1, from coordinate 62,835,846 downwards.
GGGCAGTTGACAATGAGCTCCTGAGGACAGGGAGGCAGCATCTGGGCAGGAGCAGATTGGTGACATACCAAGGCGGAGAGAGTAAAAGACCACACTACACGACCGATGCCACACAAGCTAACGATAGCTTCACTTGGAAGTCTGCTTAGCAAATGGTGCAGCGCAACATTAAACGTGTAATAAAATGATCCCCTATGAGCTCACGTTCAGAGAGAACTCCCTGAGGGCCAGGTGTGGTTTTAAGAGCTCTACAAAGATTAGCTCATTTATTCCTCATTAATCCTGAAGAGGTAGAAGTAACATTACCCCCATTTCATAGCTGAAGAAATTAAACCACTGGGAGGCTTGTCGCTAATCCTCCAGGCCACATAGCTCATGAACGGCATAGGTGGAGACTTGAATCCTGGAAGCTGATGGCAGAGGACCGGTGTTTCATTTCCTCTCAGAAAAATGGGAGGGCCAATTGCAGCTGACCATAAGCTGACCCTCATTTGGATCACAGTCATGTCTGCCAGCAAGCACATGTGTGTGTGTGTGTTCATACATAGGTGCATCAAAAAGCGGGAATGTTCAGATTCTCTCAACGTGTGATCATCTTCTAACTAGGAGCCATGAAATATAGACCCTGACAGGGTCCAGCTTGTCTCCAGAAAATGCACTCGTTATTTATGTCACCAGGCTAGCCCTGTTCAGTTCATTTATCCAGCACAATGGCCAGAAGGTTCTGTGACCTCAGTAGTTTGTCACAGGACTCAAGGGCCCAAAAGACCAGGACTGTGCTTCTGGATGTAGTCAACCCCGTGACCACAGAGCTCGCTGGCAGGTGGGGACTCCCGGGCTAAAGCAACCACGGTGGCTGGTATGTGAGATGGTCACAGTGAAGGGTTGGTGGCTGTGATGTTTCAAGGCATCAGATGGCTCGTCATCATGAGCTGATACAACTGCAGTGGCTGGCTGACAGGGAGGTCTTGGCTACCTCACATGTGCAGGGCCCTGAATTTCTTGCCTTCTCTAAAGCTAGTGATGTTTTAAAGGTGAGATATGCTAATGGAGGATAATCTCCTGGTTTTCCTTCCTTCTTTAATATATTTTTATTTATTTATTTTTTTAGAGAGAGAGAGAGAGAGAGAGAGAGAGAGAGAGAGAGAGAAAATTGGGATGCCTAGGCCTCAGCCACTGCAATAGAAGTCCAGACGCTGGTGCCACCTAGTGGGCATGTGCGACCTTATACTTGTCCCACCTTTGCATCTGGCCAGTCAAACATTGGTCTTTAGGCTTTGCAGGCAAGCACCTTAATTGCTAAGCTATCTCTCCAGCCCTCCTTTAAAAAATATTTTTATTTTTATTTATTTATTTCAGAGAGAGAGAGAGAGAGAGAAAATGGGCGTGCCAGGATCTGTAGCTGCTGCAGACAAACTCCAGACACATTGCCACCTTGTGCACATGTGCTTATATGGTTCCTGGAGAATCAAAACCTGGGCCCTTTGGCTTTGTAGGCAAGGGCCTTGACTGTTAAGCCATCTCTCCAGGCCCTGGTTTGATTTTCTACCCAGCGCATTTCCTGTAACATAGTTTCGGGGGCATGGGCAGTACCATTCAGTAATGAGTTTTTATTGTTGGCTGACAACCTGTTTTATTTCTTTCTGCTCGGTTTTCAGTAAAGACTCCTCTCTGCCTGAAAGATAGTCAGGGCTACACTCCATGAGGGAGAAGCCACTCAGGTGAAACAGAATCAGAAAGCAACCCCAGAGCCCTCCCGGCGATGGGTTTTCCTGGAGGTGGGCCTGGAGTTCTTCTGCAGGCGAAGTCAAGGTGAGAACTGGCACTTGGTGCCGCTAAATTTCCCAGCAATCCTGAGCGTGGGAGCTAAGATGCTGCTCACCGCACAGTGTCCACTTGTTCAGACCTATGTGACAGCGTGACAAGGAGAGCCTTAGAAAGTGATTGCTGAATGGGGTTAGAGACCTTATGAAAGAGGCTTCCTTCAGGGACTGGCTGTCACATTCTCCTGCTTCCTCTTATGTGAGGACATTGAAGACCCACCTGGCATTCTTCTCCCAGGGGAGGCAGAACGCCAAGGTGCCATCTTGGAAACACAGAGCAGCCCCTCCCAACAGTGAGGATGGCCGGGAGCTTTCGGCCTGGGCTCCCAGCTTCTAGAACAGTGAAAAGTAACTTACTGTTTTTTTATGAATGACATGGCTTGTGGCCTTCTGTGACAGCATCACAAACCAATATAGGCTTTCTCCTCAGAGTTCCTGGAAGGAGTACAGACGTACTGGAAATTGGATTTTTGTACCCCAGGACTGTGAGAATAAATTTCTTTTGTTTCTGGCCACTGAGTGGAAACTAATATATGCAGTGGCACTCCAATTCTCAGCTACCACTCCAGCTCTGGCTTTCTGGTTCCTTTTGCACCCCCATCTCCAGACAGTCACGCCTGCCCAGCCTGCACCCTCCAGCGAGGCTGGGGCACGGGGGACTGCCTCTGCTTGCCACGCACTCGGTCCTCCGCACACTTTGGTCTTTCCTGATCTTGGCCTCCAACCCTTTCCACTCTGCCTAAGCCAGGAATCAAATCTCGTCCTCCTTTTCCATGGCCTGACTGGGATTTCTGTGCCTGCCCCTCCTGTAAGGTACTTCTAACATCAGCTGTTGGACTCCATTTGGTTCCTTTCCCATAGCTTGCAGCAGAGACATTTCCTCCAACACCAGCTTTTATGCTAGCATATATTTCTTTAGAATACTTATTTGTTTATTTATTTATTTGAGAGAGACAGAGAGAGAAAGAGAGAATGTGTGCGCCAGGGCCTCCAGCCACTGCAAACGAACTCCAGATGCATGTGCCACCTGTGCCTCTGGGCAGTGGGGATTCAAACCTGGGTCCTTTGGCTTTGCAGGCAAGTGCCTTAAGCACTAAGCCATCTCTCCAGCCCTATTTGTTTATTAACTGAGAGAGTGACAGAAGAGAATAGGCATGCCAGGGCCTCCTGCCACTGCAAGGAAACTGCAGACACACGTGATACTTTGTGCATCTGGTTTTACACAGGTAGCGGGGTACTGAACCTCCATCAGCAGGTTTTGAAAGCAAAAGCCTTCAGTGGCTGAGCCGTCTCTATCCCCATGCTAGTATAGTTTGATGATTGTCGTTGATTCTAAAGTACTTCATGAATACAGTGTCATGTAAAGATTATCAAGCTAAAGTGTCCCTTTAACCGTCCTCCCTTTTCCAGTCCCCTCCCCCAGAGGGATGGCTTATATTTTTTCAGACATATTTTATGTACATAAGTACAAGTTAGAAAATATATAGTATTTTATGTGCATCTAAATATATGTTATATGTGCATATAGACATAAGTACAACCAAAACATGTGCTTCGTATGCACATACCTGATGTGTGTGTATATATGTTGGCTTTCTACTAACAATATCTGAGGTTATTATTTTATGAATAGAAAAAGTTCACACTGGCTCTCCGTTTTGTAGGTTTCAGTTCAGAGTTGCTTTTGTGACATAGCAGGAATGGCTGCTTGTGGCAAAATTGTCACTTTGTGACCAGGGCACAAAAGAAAAGAGAGAAGAGACCAGGATCCCGATATTCCTTCCAAGGACATGTGCTCAGTGACCTGCACCCTTCCAGTATTTTCCATTACCTAAAGGCTGGCAAACAAGCATTGGCTGCATCAGCCATGGCGGAACATTCCACATCCACCGTGCCTGTGTTGTGCTCTGTGACCTCTCAGCCAGCTCCCCTGCTAAAACCTGAGCATCTAGGCTGTGTAGAACTTGTCACTTCACAAACAAGGTGAGTGTGAACACCCTGAATGTGCTTGTGCATGCGGACCAACAGCTTGTGATAACAGATACAGAGCCGCCACCGCGATGGGCACACGTTTCTGACCCCGGCAGGTCCCGCCAGGTCTCTCTGTATGCTGGGGTGGGAGGCAATGATTTGTGGGCTTTAATTGACCGACCCATGGAGTATAAGCCATGACGGTCAACACCCCTATATAAATATATATATTTACTCACTTCGTTGTCACAATCTCCTCAGACTAGAACCTGGAGCACAGCGGGCGTGTTGTGGAGGGATGCTGGGTTCTCTCTCCCTGCGAGCTTCTGCTCTGGCCTCTCACTTGTGACTGTGGTGTGGTGGAGAATGCCACAGTCTCCCATTGCTATCATGTGCTGCCCGCAGGCTGGCAGAAGCAGTGCCCCTGAGGTCCGGGAGTGGCCCACAGCCCTGCTGCGTGACAAGAACGCAGAGCACTGTTCCAGTTGGGGGTGGGAAGCACACAAGACTTATTTGCCTTTGCGTGGTGCCTGGGACATTCTGGGCAAGAAACAAGAAGCCATGATGGTCTCATTTCATGGACCAACATATTCTGAAGAAATCTGAGGGCCAATGAGTGATGGAAAACATCTATCTTCTAAGGCACCATCAAAACCATGAGATGGACAGTATCAACTTGGGAATTTAGATCTCATGGAGTCAAACAATAGCAATAATTCAAATATAAGAATAATGATGTAGAAGAATGATATATGCTTAGAAGGAGAATTTGATAAAAGTTTTAATAGGAGGCCAGATATAACTTCATTATAGCAGTGATGAAGTATTGATATCTTTTTAAAAAATATTTTGTGTTTATTTTTATTTATTTATTTGAGAGTGACAGACAGAGACAGAAAGTGGCAGATAGGTAGAGAATGGGCGCGCCAGGGCCTCCAGCCACTGCAACGAACTCCAGATGTGTGCGACCCCTTGTGCATCTGGCTAACGTGGGTCCTGGGGAACCGAGCCTCGAACTAGGATCCTTAGGCTTCACAGGCAAGTGCTAAGCCATCTCTGCAGCCCTTGATATCTTTAAAAAATATTTTATTTATTTTATTTTCAAGCAGATAGGGAGAGAGAGAGAGAGAGAGAGAGAGAGAGAGAGAGAGAGAGAGAGATGAACTCCATATCATGCGCCACTTTGTGCATCTAGCTTTATGTGGGTGCTGGGGAAGCAAACCCAGGTGTTAGGCTTTGTAGGCAAGTGCCCTAAAAATTGAGCAATCTCTCCATCCCTGTTGATATCTTTTAGAGAAAGAGGGAAACTGGTAATATCACAAAAATATTATCAGTTTTACTTGGTTCAAAAAACAAATGAAGACAATGGTGAATTGCGTGGTTTCACGTTGAGTTAGACGTGAACCCAGGGCAAAATGATTAGTTTGGCTTGCTGTGGCTTCTGGTCACCTTCTACATCAAACAGAAACAAGGCTGATGCTGGGGCATTTCAAGCCGGGCATGGCTGAGGCGAAGCTGACTTGGCCTGGCTCTCCTCGTCCATGGCATGTTTCCTGCTAAGCTTACACTCCGGCCACACACCGTCACCTCCGAGTCTTTGCCTGTAGTGGGCATAGGACACAGGTCCTCATCTTGGGCTTAGGGCATGAGACTTAGGCGTATGCGAGACTCCAGGCAATGGGAACAGCCTTGTGTAAGTTGGCATAGATACGTCATAGACTTACGAGGGGACTGCAAGCCAAGATTGTCCAAAAACTACTTACTCTATTTTATTTTCCTCATCTATCTACTTGTCTATTTGCTGAGAATATTTACTAGGTGTCCAGTATATGACAGACACTGACATGGGTACTTAAGGATATAGCCAAACAGGAGAAAATATTTGCAAACTAATTTCCTGAGAAGTGGTCTGTTCCTAGGATATATACGGAATTCGAATAATTCAGCACTGGAGAAAAAAAAAAAAAAAGGTCAGATCACCCAATTAACATATGTAAGTGACTTAGACATTCTCCAGAAAGAGGATACAACAATGGCCAATAAGTATGTTAACAATGTCAGTTCCCCTGGCAGCGGTCATCACACCTTTTTTTGTTCATTTTTATTTATTTATTTATTTGAGAGTAACAGAATGAGAAAGAGGCAAATAGAGATAGAGAGAGAGAATGGGCAAGCCAGGGCTTCCAGCCACTGCAAAAGAACTCCAAACGCGTGCGCCCCTTGTGCATCTGGCTGACATGGGTCCTGGAGAATCGAGCCTCGAACCGGGGTCCTTTGGCTTCATAGGCAAGCGTTTAACCACTAAGCCATCTTTCCAGCCCCATCACACCTTTTGATTAACTAGGAAATCAAAAGATTTTAAGTCAAGGTTTTCAAAACTGACACTGAGCACTCTCTAAGTAATGGTTAAAAATAGTTTTTCTGCCGGGCATGGTGGCTCATGCCTTTAATTTCAGCACCAGAGAGGCAGAGGTAGGAGGATCGCTGTGAGTTTGAGACCCTGAGCCTATGTAATGAATTCCAGGCCAGCCTGGGATAGAGCAAGACCCTACCTTGAAAAACCCAAATCATCAACATCATCATTATCATAATTTTCCTGAGTTCCCACATAACCCCTTCCTCTTACTGCTGACAGTTGAGACTCTTGTAGATGCACTCCACAAAATAAGAGGCTGAGTCCGAAAGACAAGCTAACATGCCTGAGCTGTTTCGTCTATTAAATTATTGTCACTAGTGCTGGAGAGATGGCTTAGGGGCTAAGGCACTTGCCTGCAAAGCCAAAGGACCTCAGTTGATTCCCCAGGATCCACATAAGCCAGATGCACAAGGGGGTGCATGCGTATGGAGTTCGTTCGCAGTGGCTGGAGGCCCTGACATGCCCATTCTCACTCTCTCACTCTGCCTCTTTTCCTCTCTTAAATAAATGAATAAAAATAAAATATTAAAAAAAAATTAACTTATTGTCACTGACTGTGAAGTTTGAGTGGGGGCTGTGCTCGTGATGTCCTGTTTTCTTTGTCCCTGGGTCTAATGGGAGAGGGTTGTCTTTAATTGAGGACATCACGGATGACTTACAAGTGGCTTTCCACAAAACTGATTTGGAAACACCCTCTCTAGAATAATGGTGATGGAGGAAGAGAGCCTGGGTGGCCAGGGGCAAGTCAAACACAGGTGGGAAAGAGGCAAACAAACCCTCTAGCCAAAGGAATTCCTGTCAAGAGAAGGCTAAGTGGCTTGATCGAAGTGCTTTACAGCGAGGCAAAGAGGTTAAAATACAGGGGCTTAATCAGCTTATCTCAGAGTTGAAAGCCCTTGGGGTGGGGGAGGTTGGCCAAGGGGAACAGCACCATCCAAAGAGATGGGTGGAAAAGATTTGGAAAAAAAAACCGACCACAAGCCATCCTTCCATTAAAGCAAAACACAAAACAGAAGCAGACAAAAGAAAGGAAAAGCCAACCTCAGCCCGTGATGGCTGGCCCACTGGTGGGAGGGAGGGAGCTTCTCCAGAGAGACTTGTGAGATGTCCCTCAGCATTCCAATGAGGCCCTCTGAGATCCCCAACGCCCAGCATGGCCCTCTGAGATGTCCCTCAACTTCCCAACAGGGCCCTCTAAGAAGTCCTTAAACTATACAACATGGACTGTTGGGATGTCTCTCAACTCTCTAACGTGGTCCTCTGAGACGTCCCTTGGCTTTCCAACATGGACTATTGAGATGTCCCTCAGTTCTCCAGTGTGGCCCTCTGAGATGTCCTTCAAAGCTTCCCCCCTCCGGAAGGCAGGCTGGAATCAAGAGGTTACAAACCTGGGAGAGCTTAAAGGTCACAGGAGCACTCCCCAAGGTACAGGAGACCTGAACAAGTGCTGGGGGGCAGGCTCAGACTGACGGGCAGCAATTTTCTTGGAATTAAAACTTTTCCTCCTGAGGGGAGGAGGGCGGGTCAGGAGAGTCAGGTAGCCATGGGAGAGCTCAAACTGCAGGAAGAGGCCTCCCAGAGAAGGGGGGGCACCTCTGGAGAGGCAGCTTCTGTGAGGCGTAGGCATTGCCTAGGTTGGGATGGGCTTTTTGGTGCTGAAAGCAACCCTTTCCTCTGCTCTGGAAGTGGACCCCATAAACTCATTCGCTTATTGTCAGACTCAGTGCTCCCTCCCCCTCCCAACTTGAAACTACAGTCTTCCTTCCGAGCTCACCCCCCTCCTCTCCTTCTTAGGGGATACAGACAACCTGGTTCCTCCCTGAGCTTGCACCCCCACAATTTCCCCACTAGCTAGCTGCTTTCCCATGGACTGGCCAGCTGACCACACCCCAGGGACAGGGATGTGAAAGCCCTGAGGCCAGCTCCCTTGCTCTTTCTGCTTGTCCCTCTTCTGCAGACCCTGCCTGTCCCGTCAGCTCCCTGCTCTGTGCTCAGGCACATGCCTTCTCTCTCTCTTTCCTTCTCTCTTCCCCATTCTCCCTTCTTCCACCACGGTTGCCTTTCTGCTGGTGTCCTCTCTGCCGCCCATTTTCTCTTCCTACCTCCCTCCTGTCCTGCTGCTGCCTCAGCCTGCAGCCTGCAGCGTGTGTGTGTGTGTGTGTGTGTGTGTGTGTGTGTGTGTGCGCGCACGCGCGTGCGTGCTAGCTGCTGCTTGTAGCTGTGGGTGAACATTGATTGGGCGGGCCACAGGCTCCCTCTCTTTCCCTTCCCCTCTTTTTTATACATTTATTGGAAGAGAGACAGAATAGGTGCGCCAGGGCCTTTAGCCACTGCAAACAAAGTCCAGACTCATGAGCCCCTTTTTGCACCTCGCTTTACGTAGTCCTGGTTGTTAGGTTTTACAGGCAAGTGCCTTAACCACTGAGCCATTTATCCAGCACCCTTCTCCCTCTTAAGCCACACCACTCTGCTTGGAGCTGATAAGGTCTCCCTCCCTCCCTTCCTTCCTTCCTTTTTTATTTTTATTTTTTTCGAGGTAGGGTCTCACTCTAGCTCAGGCTGACCTAGAATACACTATGTATTCTCAGGGTGGCCTTGAATTCACAGCAATCCTCCTACTTCTGCCTCCCCAGTGCTGGGATTAAAGGCGGGCGCCACCATGCCCGGAAAAAGCATATCTTTATTAACCCACATTGGTCTCAGAAGCCCGTATCTCAGGCCCCAAACTCCTGGCACTCACCAAACCTGGCCTGGTGCAATCGGGCTTTGGCCTGTCATCTGTGCCCTATCTGGGGTGAAGTGACATGTGTTCCCATCTCCCCAGGAAAAAGGTTTCAAGTAACAATGCTCCACCATGGTCTGCTGAGATGTCGCCATGGCCCGTTGGGATGTCCCTCCACGCTGCAACATGGCCAGCTGCAGTCAGACCTACCTCAGCATGCACGGCTATGGCGCGGCGGCTCTGCCAGCTTCCCAAGCGTCAGCCTACTTAATTTCCGTACAGTGGATAAGCAGTGAGTGTTCTAGAGACACGCGCCGAGACCCGTGCCCAATACCACACAGCTCCGAAGGGGAGGGCGAGACTCCGGTGCAGAGGGCTGAGAAGAGAATGAGTGCCCTCAGTTGCTGCGCTAGAGGGCACGGGAAGAAAGACGCCTGCTTTGCCCTCTGCGTGCAGCCCCGCCGTCCTCGGGAGGCCAAGCAGGGGAGGACAGCGAGCATCTTCCCGCCTTGAGTGGGAAGTCGTTCTGGGGGACTGGTCATCGAGACAGGCTCTTCACTGGTGGCCTGGAGCTTGAGGTCCTTTAGCCTCAGCCTGGCATTATTGATTACCCTTGTATGTCACCATAATCTCCCCAGGCTGGTTCTCTTTTTGTTTTTTTTTTTTTTGTTTTTGAGGTAGGCTCTCACTCTAGCCCAGGCTGACCTGGAATTCACTATGTGGTCTCAGGCTAGCCTTGAACTCACGGCGATCCTCCTACTTCTGCCTCCGAAGTGCTGGGATTAAAGGCGTGCGCCACCACGACCAGCTCTCAGGCTGGTTCTTAAATGCGGTCACCTCCGTGGTCCTTACACATGTCTAACCAATAACTGAAATGCAAAACGACATAACTAGACTATCTAAGGCAGCACGGCTCACAGTGTGTTTTCCCCTGCGTTGCAGTCCGGTTTGCATTGCTGGTAGAAATCACCCAACCAAGAGTAGCTTCTGGGAAAAAGAGGTTTATTTTGGCTCACAGGCTTGAGGGTAAGCTTCACGATGGCAGGGGAAAACGATGGCATGAGCAGAGGGTGGACATCACCCCCTGGCAAACATAAGATGGACCACAGCAACAGAAGGGTGTGCCAAACACTGGCATGGGGAAACTGGCTTTAATACCCATAAGCCGGCCCCCAACAATACACTCCCTCCAGGAGGCATTAATTCCCAAATATCTATCAGCTGGGAACCTAGCATTCAGAACACCTAAGTTTATGGGGGACACCTGAATCAAACCAGCACACCCTGGGAGCTGGAAGGGCAGGTGTGGAGGGAAGCCCACTGGGCTAGCTTCCAGTTCTATTACCAGAAAAATGGGAGCAATCTGGCTTGCTGGTATCACGGAAGTCTCCCAGGCTTGTGACAGCTCCTTTCCTCGTTGGTCCAGAATCACATAGCATAAGATGAGTGAGCAGCTTACCCTTCTGGGTCCGGGACAATAGTGACACAGTTTTGGGGGTGAGAACAATAGGCCAACTTCAAGAAGAAATTCTAGGCCTGGAGAGATGGCTTAGCAGTTAAGGATACAGGTTTGGCTCCCCAGAACCCATGAAAGCCAGACGCACAGGGAGACGCACATGACTAAGGTCACATGTGTACATGAGATGGCACACACATCTGGAGTCTAATTGCAGTGGCTGGAGGCCCTGGTGTGCCAATTCTCTCTCTCTCTCTCTTCCTCTTTCTCACACTCTCTCTCATAAATAACATAAAAATAAATTTTAAAAAGATTTTTTAAAAAGAAGAGATTCCAGAGGTGAACAAGGTCCCACCAGGGCCCATCCTGACCTGGGCATGCCTACAGTCTCCTGGAGGGTTGCCTCCTGAGTACTGGTTTCAGAAACAGCCTGAACAAGGTAACTGGAACTTTCCCCAGTTGTTGGGTGAAGGAGAACGAGAAAGCTCCAGGAGCCATATGACACATGTGAGTAATTTAAGTTCGCTGTTGGCCTGTTTTCTGCTCCATGGCAGTTCTGGGAATAGGAAAATATGTTACAGGAAATCACATTGTTCATGTGGACCAGAATCTTTTTTTTAAATTAATTTATTTATTTGACACAGAGAGAGATCCAAAGAGCTAGAGGGATGGAAGGAGGGAGGGAGGGAAAGAGAGAGAGAGAGAGAGGAGTGCACCAGGGCCTCCTGTCACTGCAAGTGAACTCCAGGTGCATGCACCACTTTGTTCATGTGGCTTTATGTGGGCAGTGGGGGACTGAACCTGGGTTGTTAGGCTTTACAGGCAAGTGCCTTAACCACTGAGCCATCTATCCAGACTGGGACCAGAGTCTTTTAAATTTTTTTTTTTTTTTATTTGAGAGCGACAGACACAGAAAGACAGACAGAGGGAGAGAGAGAGAATGGGCGCGCCAGGGCTTCCAGCCTCTGCAAACGAACTCCAGACGCGTGCGCCCCCTTGTGCACCTGGCTAACGTGGGACCTGGGGAACCGAGCCTCGAACCGGGGTCCTTAGGCTTCACAGGCAAGCGCTTAACCGCTAAGCCATCTCTTCAGCCCCAGAGTCTTTTAATGGGTGTCGCTGAGCTTAGGGTGGAGGCCTGGGGGGATGGTCGGTTTCCTTTGTGAGGCTGCTGAACACTGAAGGAACTCGGGACATCACCATCACACACCGTGCTCTCGTTTTAGGGCATTCACAGAACTCTTCATGAACCCCATGTCTTTGAGGAACTTCTTGTATTCTGGCCCTAATGAAATACTATAGATGGTTTAAGATGTTCTCATAGAATAACTGAAGATTTTGCTTACTGCTGCACTGGTCAGAGACCAATGGGCTGGTCTCCTATAACTGCCCTCCCCATAACGACCTGGCCAAAGAAGCTAGGGAGACTGGAAACACCCAGCAAACACGTCTGCTTCAATGCTAACAGTTACTAGAAAGCCAAGGAATAATCTCAGCTTTGGTTTCAATAATACTAATTATGATAAATTATAAATACTCCCGAATCACCTTAGTTAGTAAGATGGAAATGACCGGCAGCCGGTTCCTCTCAAGGGACTCCTATCTTACAGTTACGTTTAAGAAGAGAATCCATTTCCAGTGAAAATTCACTGGAATCAGATAAAACAGGAAAAGGATAAGACTTTCATAGGAGCCCCTATTTGAAACTACAGAGCCAGAAGTAAATCTAAGGTGTCCAGTATGAAATGTCATCACTGTTTCAGCCTTTCATGACTTACTAGTGGATTGAAACGAGTTTTCATTGCGCAATTGGTGTGGCTGACTTTGGGGTACAGTGAGAGGCAGTCATATCAGCGGAACCTGCCCATACTGTGGCATTTCTTGTCAAAGGTCTGCAATTTAAATTATTTGTTTGCAAGGAGAGAAAAAGAGAGAGAGATGAGAGAAAGAGAAATTGGGCACACTAGGTCCTCCTGCCACTGCAAATGACCTCCAGATGCATGCACCACTTTGTGCATCTGGCCTTATGTGGGTGCTGGGGAGTCAAACCTGGGTTGTTAGGCTTTGCAGGAAAGCACCTTAACTGCTGAGCCATCCCTCCAGCCCAAGGGCCTGCGATTTAAAGTGAAGACCACACTGTATGTTGAGGATACTACTAAAAGGCATTGGTGACTTTATTTCTCCATTCTAAGGGCCACATACTACTAGATATATGATAAGTGGGCAATTAGTTGTGGACATTTCTATCATATACATGAGGAAAACAGTCTTAGAGAATGGCAGTGGACCCCCAAGGGTGGTACAGTGGAGACAGTGCAGACCCACAACCAGCAGCCAATCAGATCAGCTCCAAAGCCAACATTCTTTTTACTAAACACAATCCAGGGGCTGGAGAGATGGCTTAGCAGTTAAGATGCTAAGGACCCAGGTTCGATTCCCTAGTACCCACATAAGCCAGATGCACAAGGTGGCACATGCATCTGGAGTTTGTTTGCGGTGGCTGGAGGCCCTGGTGGGCCCATTCTCTCTCTCTCTCAAATAAATAAATAAACACTAGCCAGGGAAGTAGGAAGTGATGACTGATGCGATATGCTCCTGACCTGATGCAGAAAATGATGGAAAGAGATGGCTTACAACATTTGTTGGTTTGCGCTGCCTGGTAAGTCTGTCCTGCTGGCATTACATGGGCCAGATGCACGTGAGAACGAGCAGCCACGTGTTTACTGGCTGCTGAGCTGGAAGCAGCCGGGGAATGAGAACAGGCAAAGAGAAGACTGAGGTCCTTACACCCCGGGGCTGGCTAGACGCACACGAAACCCGAGGAGTGAGCTAAGGACCGACTCGCCAGACAAAGGGGAAGGATGACGCTCAGTGTCACATGGTCAATGTCAGAGACAGAGGTGGAGATCAGTGATAGAACACTCGCCTAGCAAGTCCCGGCTTTGATCCCAGGGCTGCACAATGCAGGACAGCCCAACACGCGCAAGGCCACCGCTGACTGACAAGTCTGTTGAAACTGGCACCCGGTAGACTTCCATGACCGAGTCACTTGCTGGTTCAGGAGGACTTGACTCTGTTTCCCTCCCAGTTTGGGAGCCTCAGGGGCACAAGTTCACCTCAGGAAACATAGGAACAGGTCAGGAAGCTGGGTGGGGGGACTTCCAGTGGGGGCTGAGTCCCCGGTTTCTCCTTTCTTCACGCCCTGCAGTGCTCATGGCCTTGAATTACCTTAGTCACTTTCAGGAGTTTGACTTTTGGGACCATTTCAATAGGGCTGTTAAGGATACGTGGCTTGAACGGTGTTTGCGTTTAGGGTATAAGCTCCCCTGAGCATTGGTGGCCTCTTATTTAAACTGTGAATCTGTATTCTACCCGAGCAGCTCCAGGTCTGGGGTCTTTAGTACCTCAGGAAACACTTGTTATCCAGCTGTTGTACATTGAAAGAACTAGCTAAGGTCACCACAGCCAAGAACAACATTCCTTTTTGTGCGTTCAGAAAGGTGTCCCCTCCCGCCCTCAGCCTGGGTTGGGCTGCTGCTCTTAAGGGAGTCCCAAGGCCATGACTTAAGCCAGCAGGTGTGTCGGAGGAATGGGGGTGGGACAGGAGAAACGCAGGACTTGGAGGTAAATGGCAGGGACCCTGTCTAGCATAAGCCCAAACCTTCATCAAGGCCACTTCCCAGCCTCATTTGAAAGCATGCAAATGCCCTCCCTTCAAGCTGCCAAGATGGCCACCCAGTCAGGGTAAAGTCCACTTTGTGTGGCCTCAGGACGAACTGACTGCTGACAAAGACAGTGCCCGACATCTGCGGCTCACAGGCTAACCTAGAAAGTTCATTAAGGAAATCGGACTTGGTTTTCTATAATCAATAAACAATCAAAAGAGAAAATTGACAGGAGGCTGGGCCTGGCCACAGAGCTGCACTTCCCATCTTCAAGGGGAAACAAATGGGAAAATCACACCCGAGAGCAAGCGAGGGCACGTTTACAAAGTAGCCCCTCCCCACCCGGCATCACCCTGAGAGGCGCAATGACAAAACATCCCTAAGCTCTTCTTAGGAAGGAATAGCCAACGCCTGCTAGGCGGCATTAGCTGGGTGAGGAGATCATTGGAAATAATAAAGCATTGCGGTGAAGGTTCACTACTTAACACAGCCCTTCAATAGAGCCAGGTTCGTGTTTCTTCCTCCGCCATGTCTGGAAACAGGAGCACAAAGTCTCACGGGCCCAATAAAGCGAGCTAACGGCTTCTCAGAAAAATCCCTCCAAACCTGTGATTGATGTTCACTGACACCTCGGAACAATGACACCATGGGAACTGGCAGACAGGGACCATGCCCCGCGAGGGAGGGGATGGGGCAGCGCTGGCCTGTAGAAAGGAGGCAAGCCCCTGCCGTAGTCCAGCAGCACAGCAGCCAGGGTGGCAGTTGTGACATCTACCTCATGCATGCTTTCTTTCCCCCCGTTCTTTTCCTTCTTTCTCTCTCTCTTTCTTTCTTTCTCTCTCTCTCTTTCTTTCTTTCTTTCCTTCTCTCTCCTTCCTTCTTTCCTTCCTTCCTTCCTTCCTTCCTTCCTTCCTTCCTTCCTTCCTTCCTTCCTTCCTTCCTTCCTCCCTTCCTTCCTAAAGATTTCTGTTAAAAAATGTTTTATGGACTGGAGAGATGGCTTAGTGGTTAAGCACTTGCCTGTGAAGTCAAAGGATCCTAGTTTGAGGCTCGATTTCCCAGAACTCACGTTAGCCAGATGCACAAGGGGCACATGCTTCTGGAGTTCATTTGCAGTGGATGGAGGCCCTGATGCACTCATTCAATCTCTCTCTCTGCCTCTTTCTCTCTCTGTCTGTTGCTCTCAAATAAAAATAAACAAAAAAGTTTTATTCACTTACTTATTTGAGAGAGAGAGAGGGAAAGAGAGAGAGAGAGGGAGAGAGAGAGGGAGAGAGAAAGTGAGTCTTGGTCACACCAGAGCCTCCAGCCACTGCAAGTGAACTCCTGATGCATGTGCCACCTTGCGTATCTGGCTTATGTGGGTACTGGGGAGTTGAACTTGGATCCTTAGGCTTCACAGGCAAGCACCTTAACCTCTAAGCCATTTCTCCAGCCCATACGTGTTTTCTGATGCAATGTTTCTCTGTCTATGTGTCTAGCACAGAGCCTTCTAGGTGCCAGCCACCGTTCCTGGTGCTGTGCATAGAGCAAGAGCAAAAAGCCCGGGGGTCTTCCGGGAGTTCACCTGACTGGGGAAATGTCTACAGCTTCTTAAGAAAGCTCCAGGTTGGGTAAATTCCCTGAGGAGCAGATGCGGGCAGGGTGGGACAGAGAGTAAGGAGAACTCCGTGACCAGGCGTTGAACAGACGCCTGCTCAGCATGTACCTGTCTCGCCTCCTGGCAAAGCCAAAGGCCCCTCTCGGTGGGAAGCATCTCGACCATCCCAAGGTTAACAACCTGCTTCATTTAGGCCAACCCAGCCTGATACCCAGAGTCCTGAAACAGCAAGGGGCAGAAAATACCGTGTAGTCATGCCTAGGGAAGACTGGTTTGGGTGGTCCTCACAGAGACGTTTTCAGTGTCCATGGCCTGGAGCAGATCTAGTTACTTTTTCTTTTTTTCAAGGTAGGGTCTTACTCTGTCTAGCCCAGGCTGACCTGGAAATCACTCTATAGTCTCAGGGTAGCCTTAACTCACAGCTATCTTCCTACCCCTGCCTCCCAAATTCTGGGATTAAAGGTGTATGCACCATGCTTGGCTCTAGTTACATTTTTAAAAATATTATTTATTAAGTTATTTATGAGAGAAAGAGAGAAGGTGGGAGAGAGAGAGAAAGAATGGGCACACCAAGGCCTCCAGCTGCTGCAAATGAACTCCAGACACATGTGCCACCTTGTGCATCTGGCTTACATGGGTATTGGAGAATTGAACCTGGGACCTTTGGCTTTGCAGGCAAGTACATTAACTGCTAAGCCATCTCTCCAGCCCCGCAGTTAACATATTTAAATACAGAACTTGATGCAAATCATGCCATCTAGCACAGCTACAAGCTTAAACCTTGAAGATCCAATAGTTTGTGCTTCTGTACACTGGAGGAAGGGAGGCATCTGAGAAAGCCCAGGGCCATGCTGATTTTCAAAGCCCAGCCTCACCACAGGAGGAGACCACAAAAGAGGAACACCAGGCCACAGACCATAGCTCCAGCTTGTCAGAAGTGAATGAAGCCTGTTTGGAGGCAGCTGAGCCAGCCCCACACGGAACCAACCCTCCGGAGGACTGAGCAAGTTACTGAAAATATGATGGTGGTTGTTTGAGCCGCTACTTTTTGAGGGTTGTTTTGTTATTCAGCATCAGTTAACAAAAATGCTGACTTTCAATTTCAATACAAATACATATATCACATATAAATACAAGCTTTTCCTTGGACAGTCTTGGCCTAGAATTACTAATTTTTGTTGGTAGAATTATCTGTGCATTTGATTTTAGAATACCTTATGTCACAAAGTGTCTTTGATATTCATGACCTCACATTGGCTGACACTAACTACACAAGACTTGCATACCAGAAGGAAAAGAAATGATGGCAAAATAGAAGAGAGGGGCTAGAGAGATGGTTAAGGCATTTGCCTACCAAGCCAAAGGACCTTGGTTCAATTCCCCAGACCCACATAAGCCAGATGCACAAGGTGGCACATGTGTCTGGAGTTGGTTTGCAGTGGCTGGCGGCCCTGGTGTGCCCATTTTCTCTCTCTCTGTCTGCCTCTTTCTCCCTCTCTCAAATAAATAAATAAATGAAATTTTAAAAATAGAAGAGAGACTACTTGGAACAAAGGGATTCAGTGGAGGGGGGATTTGAGAGGGGAAAAGAGAAGGTGATAGGAGGAGATTATCATCATGGTGTGTTGTCTGTATTTAGGGAAGTTGTCAATAAAAAGCTAAAAAAAATAAAAATAAAAGACGTCTCATGTGAGGCCATGAATTACTGACAAATAGGCAAGATGCATTCTAACGAGGCTTAAAAAGAGGTATCTGCTATCAGAAGGACAAGACTGTGTTTCTGCTGACCTATTCATCTCGCTGTGGCCAAATCTATGTCCTGTCATCATTCTGTAGGTAGGAAGCTGAACTGAAGTTGACCCCACTTAGCATTTCCCAACTCAAGTGACAACGCCCCACCCTGGAATTCCTGACTCCACTATCAACACCGCACAGCAGCCCCTTGCTGATGGTCCTCAGAAAGTGCTGGCGTCGCTGAGCTCTTGCTCAATCAGAAGGGACGAATCTGCTTGGCTTCATGCAAAGGAAAAGGAAGAGCGAGGCGATTAATTCACCCTGGGGAAACATGCTGAGCCGGGAATCCACCTGGTAGCACAGACTGTCAGTTGCAGCTCGCAGGAGCCTGCTCCATCTGCCCTCTGTGCTCTGGGCCTCTTCCGCCTCCACTCCCTGGGACGGAATGAGACCGATTTAGGATGTAAAAGAACTACCTTGGCTGGAATACAAGGAGAGCATGGATTCTTATCTTATTTATTTATTTATGAGAGAGAAAGAGAGAGAGAGAGAGAGAGAGAGAGTGAGCGAGAGGCAGAGGCAGAGAAAGCAAGAATTGGCATGCTGGGGCCTATAGTCACTGCAAACGAATACCAGACACGTGTGTCACCTTGTGCATCTGGCTTACATGGGTCCTGGCTCATTGAACCTGGGTCTTCTGGCTCTGCAGACACGTGCCTTAACCTCTGAGCCGTCTCTCCAGCCCAGAACATTGATTCTTGATGACACCCACCTAGACTAGATCTGTATTCTAGAAACCAAAGACCTGGGAGATGAGGTAACCCAGTGAGTTTGCGAGAGGAGATCTGCTGCAGAGTTCCTCCTGGCATTGTCCCTAGGAGCAGCCGCAGGGTTGCGACCAGGAAACGTGCTAGAGATGCAAACCTCTGGGTCCCGTCCCAGACCGAGCCCACCAGAAACCCTGGGAGTGAGGACCAGCAAGCATGACTTGAACCAAGGGTTTTGGTTGGTCTTGATGCATGCTGAAATTTGGGAACCACTAATATACTGAAAAGTGCCAGTATTTTTATAAAAGACTCAGCTTTGCTAACATTTGAGGTTTCTAGCCTTTAGCCTGTACAAACTTTGCCACCTACTTTCCTGCTCATTTGATTTGGAAGTTGGGTCACATGCTATAGGCAGTTAGCACAACCCAAACCATCTAAGATGACCATCGTTATTGATTACCAATGTCACCCTTCTGCCTACTGGTGGGCTTACCAATGATGCTGCCTAGGTTGAGCTTTGTTAACCTGTCTCAAAGGGCCAACTAAAAGAAGCCACCAAGCCAAGCAAATAAGAAAATGAGCAGAATTGAGTCTTTCACAGTCTCACCATAATTGTCACAGAAAATGGTAGTCTAGAGAGCCCTCAAAAAATTTAAATACAATGAGAGTTAAAGCATTAAATAGTTTTGCCATTTTATCTATTTCTACTTATAGTGTGATATGTCTCTTTTATATGGTGTGGTGATGTAAAGGAGCATTAACAAAGGAATGCATTTTGTGTGTATCCTGGTCAGGTCTTGGAGACTCATATACCTTTTTTTAAAGTATTTAATTCATTAATTTATTTGACAGAGAGAGAGAAAGAGGAAGGGAGAGAGAAAGTGAGAGAGAGAGCAAGCATGCCAGTACTGCCAGCCACTACAAACTCCAGACGCATGTGCCATTTTGTGCATCTGGCTCTACGTGGGCACTGGGGAATTGAACCTGGGTTCTTTGGCTTTACAGACAAGCACCTTAATTGCTAAAGCATCTCTCTAGCCTCTCATATACTTTTAATTGATAGGATACGCTGATAAATGTCACCATATTCTTCTAAACTGAATTTCTTGGTAGTTGTCTGGATGTGTGCAAGTCCTGGAGACTGAAGAGCTAAATTATGTGTTTTTTCTGTGTCAAGTGGAGGATATGAAATAGAATAGAAATAGTAGGGATAAAGACACACGGGCAGTTCTGTGTGATGTACAAATATGAAACACCAAAGATGGTTTCGATAACATGGAGCTATAAAAATAGGCAAAATGTCTACCTAGAAGCCTGCAGACTCTTATGACGTAAAGAAAGTGACTTTACCTTTTATCACTTTCATACCAGTTTGCATCGATTCAATTTCTCTTGTGAGGAAGCTAAGACTCAGGGGTGTTGCATACGCATACAAAGATCCCAGGGCAAGATTTGAACTTGGATCTGAGCATGCTGATGTCCAGTGACTGTGTAAATGTGGTATTTAGCCTTTAAGTCCTGTGGCAATTCTGACGGGAGATTGGAGTCAGGCATCTGTCAATCAGTATTTGCAGTGACATCGGGGAGACAGGACCAGCAGGGTCCTCCAGGAGCCCAGCTTCGTCTTGCCTGAGACGAGTCTGCCATGACTTCTCCAGGGCTGGGAGGAGAATTCGTTTGGCATCCCCAGGGCTGGGGTTTGTCATGGGTCTTGAGAGTAATGAATGTGTGTCTGTGTGATCAGGGTATTAACTCTTGAATGTGTATTGATTTCTTCATAAAAGGCAAATCCAGAAAAGCACGTTGGTTCAGACAGCTCAGGCTTTCTGGCCTTTTCAGTGATTTTATAAACTATGTAAGCCTGAGGTTTCCGTTGCTGCTGTATCTGTCCATTGTGCTGTGACTGCTCACTTGGACTCCTATGTCACTGGGTTAGAAAAGCAAGTCTGAACAAAGTATGGTCTATAAGAGAACAGCAATCAATTAGAGAAAAATCAAAAGAGCCAAGGGCAGTTAAAGATCATTGTCTGTAATATTGGTCATTTTCTTTACTATCCATCATTTTCTTAGACTGCTATCCTCAGGATGACTTTGAGATAGGCAGCATTGAACATCTTCACATAGGACATTCAGAAGGATTGATGGGTGTCCAGGTAGCCGTGTGACATCAGTTTACCCTCTGGTGTGGTGCTTTGAACCATGTGTTCCCCATAAGCTCATGTGTGCTGAATGCTTGGTTCCCAGCCAATGGCAATTTGGGTGGGGGTGGAGCCTTGTTGGAGGAGGCGTGTTGTTGGGGGTAGGCTTTGGGGTATTGTGGTGGTTTGATTCAGGTGTCCCCCATAAATGTAGGTATTCTGATTGTTAGGTTCCCAGCTGATGGGGATTTGGGAAATAACGCTTCCTGGAGGCAGTGTATTATTGAGGGCAGGCTTATGGGTGTTATAGCCAGTTTCCCCATGCCAGTGTTTGGCACACTCCCCTGTTCCTGTTCTCCACCTTATGTGGGTCAGGGAGGATGATGTCTACCCTCTGCTCATGCCATCATTTTCCCCTGCCATCGTGGAGCTTCCCCCTTGAACCTGTAAGCCCAAATAAACCTCCTTTTTTTCCCCGCAAGCTGCTCTTAGTTGGGTGATTTCTACCAGCAATGTGAACTGGACTGCAACAGGTATTGTAGCCAGCTCCCCTTTCCAGAACTTGGCTCGCTGTCCTGCTGCTGTTGTCTGCCTGTTGTGGCAGAGGCGATGTCTATTCTCTGCTCATGCCATGCTGAACCCTGCCATCTTGGAGCTTTCCCTCAAGACTGTAAGCCAGAATAAATCCTTTCCTTCCACCAGCTGCTTTTGGTTGGGGGTTTGGTGCCAGCAACAAGAAGGGAACAACAGCACCTGGTGCCTCCTGCTCAGAAACTGTGGTGTGAAGTGTCTTCCTTTCTTCTAACCCCACGTCCCCCATGCTTTCTCCTCAGCACACTGACTGGAGTTTACACACCAGCCCACTTGAAGACTTCTTACACCAACTCAGCCACAGATCTACAAGGGTGGAGTTGGCATCAAGTTTGCTCACCTGGTCCACACTGCAACATCTACTGCCAGAGGAGAGACCCCTGAGCCCATGTCCCTTTTTCAGTGCCAGCAAGCCTGAAGGGACTTCCAACAGCCTTATCACAACAGCTATGTCAAAACATCCTGTGTGAACAGAGGCAGGCATCAGTCACTTCCAGCTTCCTGATTAACTGCGGAGGGGCGCCCAGGGCTGCAAGGCGGCAAGAGTTTGTAAGTGCTGCCCCGTGACCGGCCCAGGAGGAAGTTTCTAAGGACAGAATTGTCAGGGCCTGGTGAGTTCATCAGAGACATACAGGAAACGGGGAGTAGAGAGAAAAAAAACAATAATTCAATAAAAATGCTAATTCATTCAGCCATCAATCTTTAATCATTTGACTATTGAATTAATTAATAAATTAGTTTCGTTTGGACGATGGCTCCTTCCTGCAGGCATTTGGGACTAATGGCCATAAAATGACACAAATATAACAAAATTATTAAAACTGAGTCAGGAGAAATGTTGGCTTTCTCTACTCTGTCTCCAGAAAATCCATGAGACTACCAAAGGATGACAGCCTTGGGGGAGGCTCGAATATGATCCACATTAAGAAGGCACCGACAGGGATTCAGAGAAGAGTGAGAATACACAGAAAAGGAGGGAGGCTGTCTGTGAACACGGACCAGAGTTCACAGGAAGTCCTCGGCCAGGCCTTTCCCCACCCCCACCCAGCGTGCACAGCTTCTGCAGAGCATGGCTGAGAGGCCAGGCAGACCCAGCTGAGCTAAGTCAGCTCCGGCCCCACCGCCGCGCTGCATCCGAGCCCACATCAACCATCACCTACGGGATGGGCAGCTGGCTGCGGGGGTCAGTTGTTAGGAGGTGTTTCTTCTTCTTTTTTAAAAAAATTTATTTCTTTGCAAGGAGAGAGAGAGAGAGAGAGAGAGAGAGAGAGAATGGGTGTTATGCCCAGTTCTCAGCACCCCCCAGTGACCACTAAGGAGAACCGAGACAAGGAGGTAAAGGGACAAGTCTTTGGCCAGTCTCAGGTGTCCTGGGCAGGGGGCGCTGCCCCTTAGTTTCTTTGTTTAAGCTGAAACTTGTAACTTAGGCTTAACCAGGGCAGCATTCTACTGAGGACTGTCATGGCATCATTTAGTTTCTGGACCCTTCAATGGGCACACAAGGGCCTCTAGCATCTTGCTTGCCAATTTCAGATGCATGTGCCGCTTTATGTATCTGTCTTTACGTGGGTACTGAGGAACCCAGGTCGTTAGGCTTTACAGGCAAGCTCCTTAACCTCTGAGCCATCTCTCCAGCCCTGGAGGTGTTTCTTATTCGACAAGAGTAGTTCATTTATTTCTTTATATTGTCTTATTCAGCAAGAGCAAACATGCACGGTCACCGCCGCCTGAGATCATTCACATCAGTTTTCAGCATCTGAGAAGGGGACAATCTTCCTATCTGTCTGTGAGTTTGATGACATTACACCTTCTGGTGAATTTCTGATGGCGTAACCCTGTCTGCCAATGTTATGATTATTAGGCACAACAGCCAGAGGAGAAAATAAAGCGCTGAGAGTTTCACCCCATTGGCTCAGTGGTTTCTTTTTTGTGGCAAAAATAAAACAAACAAAAAACTCTCCAGAGGTTAAGTGTGACTCTCAAGCCCTCAATAAGCAGCTCCGGGGAGCTCTGCCTGCTTGGGCTTCTCACAGTCCTGGGATATACGCTATGGAACTGGAGTTGAGAACAACTCTTTTCTCTGAAGTTTGGTCAGGGGGCTAACTTAGAAGAAACTCTGTCCACAGGTATTTCTATAAGACAGTAAGTCAAACAAGCCCGGCTTAACCTATCCTAAGACAACACGTATCTGTAAACCAAACACACAAACGTGAAGTGAAATAAAAGGGAAACGTGTAAGAACAGAACTGCCTGCTTGAGCTTACAAACACACACATGCCAGGCCCTTCTCCAAGAGCGTGCATGCATAAGGACATTTAAACTAAGTTCCTTCAAGCTTTCCCCTCTCTCTGACTCTCACATGCACATAAAAGGTTTAAATGAACAAGAAAAACATGTCGGGATTAAGATTTGATTCCCCAAAGCTTTCAGAGTCATATAGAATGACTGGGGGATACATTAGCTTCAAAAGAGATGCCAAGCAAAACCTGATTTTTATCAAGCAGCATTAATACTTGAAGGACCAACGTTGTTTTCACAAAGTATTTACATAATCAGGAGCTCTCACCAGGCTGTGTAAATGTTTACGGTTTTAGGGTTCACATCTTAGAGCTTTCACGTCCAGTCAAAAGGGAGCACCACATGTTTGTTTATTTGAACTTTAAAATTTGTCAACAGCTAGACAACTCAACATCTCTGTGGCGGGCGCTGAGGCGCAAGGCTCGCTGCGTCTGCCTCTAACAGTCCTTTATTAGGGTAAGCCACCTGGGTGTGGTGGGTGCATTCGGATGGGATTTTACTTTGGCCCAAACACTTGCAAATCTCTTCCATGTCAACATGACCTAGAAATTAATCCTTCTGGTTCGTTGCTGTAAAAACTCACCCAAGACTCCTAGGGCCTCAGACTCACATGAGTAAGGGTAACTGTTTTTATGTTGTTTGTACAGAGTGCCAAGATTTTTAAAAAATTATTATTATTCATGATATTTGATTGTTCTTGAAATAATTTCAGAGTTCTCTATCAATTTAGATTTGAACTTGTTTCAAGCAGGATTGTGTGAAACAAGAAATAAAGGGTGTGATCACTTCCTTGCACCTTAGACAATTATTTTGGAGTAGCAACCCAAGGTGGTTGGGAGAAGGTTCTTGAATAAATCGTCAGGTGGAAAGGTTTGCCGAGAACCTTGCTTTAGTTCCCACGCTAAGCCATGGGCTTCCAGGCTGGCATGGCAACGGGACCCTCCCTGCCTCCTGCTGGATTTCTGTCCAGTCTGTTTGGATTTCCTACTTCCTGAGCTACAATCTCTTTTCCTTCTTCTCACATCTTTAATTTCCTCATTATTGTCCAAAACAACAGTACCCAAGTTTTGCTCCAAGTGAGCAGATGGCTGTCAAATCACTAGTGCATGTGTTTTTTTTTTTTTTTTTGTGATATGCCAGAAACACCCTTCTTCCTCCTGTTCTATAGGATGACAGTGTCACAGACCAACAGTGCCCACCCCTGGGTCACACACAGAGTCTGGCCTGGCCAGAATACTGATGGGACAAATTCATTGACCTTTTTCTTTTCTTTTTTTTTTTTTTTTGGTTTTTCGAGGTAGGGTCTCACTCTGGTCCAGGCTGACCTGGAATTAACTCTGTCATCTCAGGGTGGCCTTGAACTCATGGCAATCCTCCTACCTCTGCCTCCCGAGTGCTGGGATTAAAGGCGTGCGCCACCACGCCCGGCTCTTTTCTTTTTAATTTAAATATTTTATTTATTTACTTGAGAGAGAGAGAGAGAGAGAGAGAGAGAGAGAGCGAGCGAGCATGGGCATGATAGGGCCTACAGCCACTGCAAATGAACTCTAGATGCATGCATCACTTTGTGCATCTGGCTTTACATGGGTACTGGGGAATCAAATCTGGGTCCTTAGGCTTTGCAGGCCTTAACCACTAAGCTATCTCTCCAGCCCCCCCCCCCACATTATCCTTTTCAAAGTACCCTTTCCTTAAGTAAAATCTTTTGGGAATCTGTGTTCTAAGTTCATTTTCTTCCTGCTATTCAGGACACAGGGACAACGTTCGAGGTAAACAGAGATGAGGGGAAACATGACATCAGCCTCTGCCTCTGACAATTCTTTGCTTTAGGGTTAGCCACCTGGTGTGGTAGGTGGTCATTGCCTTGTGTTTTTATAACAAGGGACTTTGGAGATCATGTTCACATGGGGGAAAATACTGTTTGGGAGCACCCTATACTTAGAGAAACTGAGAGCCATCCAGTTTGTGGGTGACCCCCACAGTGCTGTGGAAAAGGGGATCAGGAGGGGGAAGATCCTCCCCAAGCCTGTGCGTTAGTAGGGCACTTCATCCATACGTAGTCTCTGAAACTGAAGCTGTACCTGGAATCCTCATTCCCTTCCAGTACCTCATTACCAAGAAGAAAAACACACCCTGAGAAACGTGAATGGAAGTTATCCAGGAACACACTGGATCATGGATACTTGATTCCTACCCCGCTTCTCTTGAACTGGGAGCCCTGGCATCTCTCTGTGCTGAACTCCACTGTCTCTACAAGCTTAGTTTCTTTCGAGGACTAGCATTTCAGAGGCAAGGGGGCACGGACGTGCTGTGGTAGCGGCTCTCTCTGCTTCTTCCCTTGTCCCACCAGCAGGACTGTGGAGCAAGATGAGCTTCCAGGGCAGAATTCAACACGAGGTAGAGACAGAGATGCAGCTGCAGGAGGGAAGACTCCTGACCCGAGTTGTGTAGGCGGAGGTGACACCTCTCGTTTCACAGTGAGCCATCATGTAAGAACCAGGCTGACTTTGGCTCAAAACAGAGAAAGAATGTGGTTGATTTGTTTGACTCTCCCTTTCCTCACAAAAGCAAAGTTTTTTCTTTTCTTCAGAATCATCACAACAATTTTTTTTTAAATCCCATTACCCGAGATGGTGTGACACAGCTGTCGAAAACAATGGGACACGGAGCCCCAACGTGTGTCCTACGAGTCAGTGATGCATCCCCCCACCACAGCTCTGGCCTGGTTCAGGCCGCAGCCTTTCTTTTTTTTTTTTTTTTTGCCACAGTTGGAACTGCTCTCTGGCTGGCAAAGCTCACCCTTCAGCACCTGTGACACCGCAGAGAAAACGTCCATGGAAGAGGTGACAAATGACAGTGCCAAGAGAGAACAATTAGTGCCCACTCTGCGCGCATGGCGCACACACAATGGGCACACGGAGCGGCAATTCCACAGGCTTAATGGCTAAGCTCCCTTAGTGTGAGTCAAAATGCTAAAACGTTATGGCCAGACTATAAACTAAAAGTACATGCTTAGAGGACATAGACCTTCCCTTCGTCACTCATCACCTTCTAGAACTGAAACAGCAGAGAAACCCAAGACCACCAGACAGGCTTGATGTATTCCTGAGACCACAGCTGCACACAGCACTACTTTCTTTTCTTTTCTTTTTTTTTTTTCTTTTCTTTTCTTTTCTTTTTTGTTTGTTTTTGTGAGGTAGGGTCTTGCTCTGGCCCTACTTTCTAAGGCTCGTCACTTTTTGACTCACTCCATCAGCACACAATCACTGAGGGCCTACTGTGTGCTGGCGTCATGATGGGCCCTGGGAAGTGGTGTGGAGTGAGACACAGGCTTTCTTTTACAGAGTCTTGTTTCGGTGGACAGATGAACAGGACGTGTGTCCTTATAATGGGGACACACGAGGTGGTGGCATATGTACCAATGGAGCTGAGGATCTGTGTCATTTTTGAGGTGTCAGGAAAAGCTTGCCCATAGATCACTGAAAATGTTCTGGGTAAGATGCCTCTTTGGGGCTGGAGAGATGGCTTAGCAGTTAAGGCGCTTGCCTGCAAAGACTCGGGACCTGGGTTTGATTCCCCAGCACCCATGTAAGACAGATGCACAAGGTGGCACATGTGTCTGGAGTTCGTATGCAGTGGCTAGAGGCCCTGGCGCACCCATTCCCTCTCTCTCTTTTTCTTTCTCTCCCACCACTTTCTGTCTCTAAATAAATAAAAAAAATACTAAAAAGATGTTTCTTTGTTGAGGGGCTGCTTTAGCTACTTTTGTCAATACTGTGACAGAATTCCTGACAGAAGCGATTTAAGACAGAAAGAATTATTTTCAGTTATAGTTTTGTTTTTTTTTATAAGGAGAGAAGAGGAAAGGAGAGGAGAGACAAAGAGAGAGAGAGAGAGAGAGAGAGAGAGAGAGAGGTAGCATGGGCATGCCATGGTCTCTTGCTGCTGCAAATGAACTCCAGATGCATGGACCAATTTGTGCATCTAGCTTTACATGAGTACTGGGGAACTGAACCCCAGGCCGGCAGACTTTGTAAGCAAGAGCCTTTAACCTCTGAGCCGTCTCCCCAGCCCCTCGCTCATGGTTCTGGGAGCGTCACTCCGTCCGCTGGGCATGGTGGCTGAGGTGGTTCTGGCCATGGCGGTTGGAGCTTAACGTGGGCCTTGTCACATTTTCATCACTCAGGAGGCAGACAGCTCAGGCAGGAAGTGGGCTGGGCTGTGACCTTCAAAGGGTCACCCCACCCCAGTAGCCCCCCTCCCATGTCAATGGTTGTACAGCTTCTCAACACAGCACCATCAGTTGGAGACATTTCACATCTGAACCTAACGGTGGACGTTACTGTACCAAGTTGAGTGGCAGCCATGGCCTCTACCCACTGAATTTTAGTAGCATACCCCTTCCCAGCTATGAAAAGCATAAATTGCTCTGAACCCTAACAAAACCACTGTGGGGTGCTGAATTGTCCCCATTTGAGAGGAGACTGAGTCACACTGATATAATGATGAACTTTAAAAATAAACTGTGGAAAAGCTGGGTGTGGTGGCACACACCTTTAATCCCAGCATTCTGGAGGCAGAGGCAGGAGGATTGCAATGAGTTCAAGGCCACCCTGAGACTACATAGTGACTACATAGGTCAGCCTGGGCTAGAGCGAGACCCTACCTGTAAAAACAAAAACAAAAAAACAAAAAAACCCAAACAACAACAAAAATAAATTGTGGGATGAACTGTGGGAAAAAAACAGGGAATATTTCTTATGGATCTTACAAATATCTTTTGTGATATTATTGCTGTGAGATGCTGAATTCTTTGCTTGTAAATTGCTCTAAAGTTAATGTCACAACTGTGTAATCCACCTGCTTAAAGCAATGTGACTAGGCTTCCTCTGCCTTGGTGGACCTTTGGCCTGAGCTGCACCGACGACCAATATTGACAAGTGCTGTTTAGAGAGGCTGGCTGATTGGAAGACACGCGCACGCTCCTTCCCTTGCACTTGACTCGGAGCAAACGACCACGCCTGAGAAACACTGACCCTAGCACCGCAGACCACGAGGTTGGTAACTCTGGGTCCACAGGTCTGTTGAAGGCAGCAGGTGGGCTTAAGAGATTGCTTTGGTGACCACAGCATGTGTGTGTGTGTGTGTGTGTGTCCTGGATTCGCGAGCCCAGCAGGTCACACATCTACATCCCTTCCTTTAACAAATGCTTAAGGGTTGTCCAAAGTTGAAAGTTCCTTCCCCTTTGCTCCTATAGTGTTATTTATGTGTTACTGGCTTTTCTTTTCTTTTTTTTTAAATTTTTTTTGTTCTTTATTTATTGGAGAGTGACAGAGAAAGAGAGAGAGAGAGAGAGAGAGAGAGAGAGGGAGGCAGAAAGAGAGAGAGAGAGAGAGAGAGAGGAGAGAGAGAATGGGCGCGCCAGGGCTTCCAGCCACTGCAAACGAACTCCAGACGCCTGCGCCCCATTGTGCATCTGGCTAACGTGGGACCTGGGGAATCGAGCCTCGAACCAGTGTCCTTAGGCTTCACAGGCAAGCGCTTAATGCAGCAGGTTTGCTAATGGCATCAACTAAACTTCTCTCCAGTTTCCCTTTGTCCTCAGGCTGCTCCTAGAGGTGCTTAGCCCACCCCTGAGATGGGGGTTCTCCCACCTCTCGGGCTCTGCTCCTAGAAGCACTTTGCTCATTTCTGGATAGGAAAATTCCAGAGGCTGTGCCCCCAAACAGGGCACACCCACCCGGAGAGGTCATCTGTTCCAGTTTACCCTCCACGTCAGCCTCTCTCTTTGAAGGCTGTGAGCCTTTACGAATTCAGCAAAATAGCACTTGTAGGATTCTCTGCGGAGCAACTGAAAAATAGGTTCCCACCCAGCATAAACACAAGGGCTGCAGTTTTTTTTTCCCCCCCTTATTGGCTATTTATACACTCCAGGATGTCCGTGAGGTCTGGAGACATAGGTAATGTTATTTTGCTTTCCCACAGGCTAAATATGCCTTAGGTGATATCGTGAGCATTCGCCTCTGTTTGCAGGCTTCATAGCCAACCTGTGAATGCATTTCTCTTCATTGCCCCATAGGCGTCCAGGGCCTGCTTCTCAGTAGGTCCTGCTGAGGAAGGGAAGACCTGTGTTCTGCAGAAATTCATCCTCTGCCTTCCCTCAGGTTTCCGTGGAAGGAGTCATGGACACAAAGACAAGTGTTCGGAGAGGTCATTCCCCACTGGTTGCCAGCAGATTGAGAGGCTGTCAGTTCGCATTTCGGCACCAGCGAGAGTACAGAGAAGCCATCAGCAGCTCTGGCAGACGACAATTCTGAGATGAAAGGGTTAATGATAGTGCTTTTGCGCACGCTCAGACAACATACAATGAAATGGCAGTTCCACAGGCCAGCTTCTTCCCAATCATTAGTTGAGTAAATTGACACTTGATTTTCATTTGCTTTAAGCTCTGTTGATAACTTACTCAAAGTGGGGTCTTCCCAGGTCCTTGCTAGGCTCGGTCCTAGTTCCATCACATTCCTTCTTCCCCAGGCAAGGCTTCCCCTTAAAAATTCTCTCGTTTGAGCCAGGCATGGTAGTGCATGCTTGCCTTAGAAGGATCATTATGAGTTTGAAGCTAGTCTGGGTCAGCCTGGGCTAGAGTGAGACCTTACCGCAAAAGAATCACCCCCATTTTTTTTCTTGTTTAACTTTTTTTTTTCCTGAGGTAGGGTCTCACTGTAGGCCAGGCTAACCTGGAATTCACTATGTAGTCTCAGGGTGGCCTTGAGCTCACAGTAGTCCTCATACCTCTGCCTCCTGAGTGCTGGGACTAAAGGCATGCGCCACCACGCCTAGCTCTCTTTTTGTTTTGGGCGGGCGTTGAGGTAGGGTTTGCTCTAGCCCAGGCTGGCCTGGAATTCACTCTGTAGTACCAGGCTGGCCTCAAACTCACTGCGATCCTCCTACCTCTGCTTCCTCAGTGCTGGGATTAAAGGCGTGTGCCATCACACCCATCTTGTTTGACTTTTGAACAAGTGGTGGGGGGAAAACTGGGCATCTCCGTGTAGAAGACTGAAACTAGATAGTTATATCTCACCCCGGACAAAAATCACCTCGGAATGGATCAAAGAACTTAATGTGAAACCTGCAACTTCTAGAGGAAGACACTTTAAGAGAGAGGCACCGGGAGGGGGTTCTGCAGGACTCTTAACAGCATGGGAAGTATCAGCACAAAGATGACAAATTAAAAGCTCCTGTCCAACAAGAGATACAACGGCCAGAACCGAGAGACGCCTTGCAGTGGGGGAGTCTCTGCCAGCTACTCACAGGACAGGGGATCGCCGTCCAGAATCTATAAGGTCTCAAAAGTTAAATAGTATCCCAACGCAGGAGGCCAGTGGCAAGAGGGCTGAGGGTGCCAGTGGGCTATAGCATGAGACCCTGCCTCAAGACAACAAAACCATGGGTTTGAGGGGGATGGCTTAATGATTTCAAGGTACTTGCTTGCAAAGTCGGCTAGCCTGGGTTCAATTCTCTGATACCCATGTAAAACTGTATGTACAAAGTGGCGCATGCATCTGGAGCTCATTTGGAGTAGCTAGAGCCCCTGGTGTGCCCATATTCATTTTCTCTCTCTCTTTCTCTCTTCATAAATAATTAGATAAATAAATAATAAAAGCTAACCAATTAACCAGAAAAACCCCAAAGGCGTGCACACATGCATGCGCACACACACATGCACACTCCAGTTAAAAACTGGGCGAGTAAACTCAATACTTTTCACATGAAGCACACATGGTCATTAAACAGATGGACAGTGTCACCACAGAGTGTCCAGGGCACAGACGGGGTTGGGGGAAGGATTATACAGACGGTAACTACGACCAAAGTACACTATGTGCATGTGTGTATGGAGATGTCATAGTGACTGTGTCTACTTTGTACAGTTCCTATATGCTAATCAAATAAAGTGACTGAACTAAGAAAAAAGTTCTTATCACCTGTCTAGCCAAGTCAACTGCTAAGGACAGGAAGTGAGGTAAAGCGTTTCTTTCCTACCCTTTAGTAAACCCATCAAAAAGAAGTCTTCCCTGCTTTCTTATTTTTTTTTTAAACACTTTTATTTATTTGCAAGCAGAGAGTGGTAGAGAGAAGAGAGACAGACAGAGAGGATGGACATGCCAGGGCCCCCAGCCACTGCAAACGAACTCCAGATGCATGTCCCACTTTGTGCATCTGGCTTATGTGGAAACTGGGGATTGGAACTCTGGTTGTTAGGCTTTGCAGGCAAGTGCCTTAGTATCTGAACCATCTTTCTTGCCCCTCACTGCTTTCTAAGTAATGATTCAGTTTGATCAGAACCACACACTCGTGAACATGTCCAGACACGAGACATGAGGACGGACCGGAGCGGCACCTCCCTTTCCTTCCCCATCCAGGAAGCCTGGGTTCGCATTTCTCCTGAGAAGCAATGAGCACAGGTAGAAGTTACCAGAAACCGAGCTCAGAAGGAAATGTGGCTCCGTCTACCCTGAGGACTCTGGGAGAGAACTGTCCCATGCAGGCGTAGGCAGCTCACCAGGGGTTGAAATGAGTGAAAGTCACCTGACGTACATGACAGAGTGGGCACAGGACAACCCGAAAGTCCCACCTGTCCTTCCGCGGGTCCTTCAGCTCTTTGGGGTCAGCTCACGTCACGGCTGGGGACATCAGCACCACCCCACCCACTCCACTCTCCACTCTACGACAGGAGACGCACATCAGCAGGTTGTGACATGTTAATGTCAGAGACACATGCCCTGCGTCACTGCTCATGTCACGCTGCTGGTCATTGCTTTACATGCACCCAAGGCGGGCCCTTCTGTGTACCTCAAATGTGCGGCCATCTCCGTGGTACAGATCTCCTTAATTTATTTCTCAGAAACTATCTGTGTTATAGCCTACAAACAGTGGCCAGCGCTTATGTGGGAACATCAAAGGACTAACTTCTTCCCCAGAAAATGCACAGTTTGCCAAATGCTGCAATGTGTGGGATTCATCAGCCACCATTGTCCAGCCCTTCTCAGGAAGCTCCATGCCGTGGAGCCTGGGACTGTCCCACAGGTGAGTCACATACCCTGTCACAGCTGTAGAACCAGGTCCCATGCACTTGTAGGTTACGTGTAAAACGAGTGTTCCCTCTTTGGAAAAACTCTCAAATTAAGCAAATGCATCTCAGATTAGGTGTGAGATGTGCTCTGTAGGCAAGGCAACAGAATTAGATGTTGGGAGCCTGCTCTTTTGGGGTGTTTCTAAAGACTTTAGTATCTCCAGAGGTGCTGATGTGACATCTCTGTGAAGTTAGCCTTGGCTCTGTAATGTCACAGCGGACATAGGACTTGCAGGCACTGCTGTAATCATTTCAGGGGGTGACAGCAGAACGTCTGTCCTGACAAAGCTGCAGCCTGTGCTCAGAGCGGCTCGGCTGTCTTCACTCAGGACTTTCCACTGGGCCGGGTGAACCTTCTGTGGGTTTGGGGGAGTGTCTGGTGAGAAAGTCTCTTGGGAAACCCCAGATGACCCTGATAGTGGGCTTAGTGGCTATTCACCAAGGGCACACAGGCTTCCCAGAGTTTTAATGGGTGGCACTGTAGCAATGGTGTGGAAACCTCTGCCAGCCATGCTTTCCCGGATGAAATTCAATGAGTGAACTCTGATGAATAATCAAGTTGGTTTGAGGCCCCCAGAAATACTTAGGTCGGTGCTGGACAGCGAGTCAGGAACGCATACATTCCCCAGTCACCTTTTGATGCAGGTGGCCAAGAGATCTCTCTCTCTCTCTCTCTGCTTTTCTTCACGCATTTAATTTAGATCTCAGCTTCACAAAGTACTACACATCCCCGTCAGGAAAACCAAACAGTTCGATAGTTGTGAGGAGATGCTCACATGTCCAGATTCCTGGGGGGTCCTTCTAGGAAACCTGGATTTGGAAATTATGAACTTTAGTACCCTAGTGACCAAAAGGCAGCTCATAGTCCCAGAAACGTTTATGTTTCACAGCCTTGCTTAACTGTCCGTGTGTGACACACTCCAGTGCCCAACCATGGCAATGTCACTCATTCATTCAACAAAAAAGAGTGTCAAATACTTATAGAGATGTCTAACAATTTTTTTTGGGGGGGGTATAGGGTCTCACTCTGGTCCAGGCTGACCTGGAATTAAGTATGTAGTCTCAGGGTGGCCTAAAACTCATGGGAATCCTCCTACCTCTGCCTCCCGAGGGCTGGGATAAAAGGTGTGCACCACAATGCCCAGCTAAAATGTCTAACAATTTTTAGACCTTTTTTTTTTAAAAAAAAACCTTTGAGTTATTCTCTTTGTGTAACTTATTCCAATCAAATTCCTTCATTGGTTCACTCACCCACTGTCTGTTGGGAGTCTGCTTTGTCTTACTGATTCTACTGGGCCCTGGGGAGGCTGAAAGGAACATAAGAAACCTGTGCTGCCAGTGGGCAGGGCCCAAGAACCATCACAGAGGAAGTGGCAGAGTAAATATGACTGCTGCTCTCACTACTAGACTGACAACCTCCTCCAGGGAGATGGCGGTGGACACTGAGGAGACTCAAAATGCACGAGAGCAGAAACACCAGAGGCTGCTGAGAGCTCAACACTAAAGGAGACTTACACCATGCCCTCCAAGGCTCAGGGAACATTTTGGATGAGGGGATGGAAGGAACATAAGAGCCACAGTGTACGAAGGTTATTTGTATTCTGAGGCAATATCTGTCACACAGAGACTGACTGGTGCATTCAGGACCCCACGGTGAATACAGATGATACCACTGAGTTGGGCCCTTAATGGAATGGGGGTAGAGGAGAGGGGACATAAAAGAACAATCTGACGGGAACATGACCATTAGGAAAATATGTTCACACAATAAAGCTTTCAATTAAAGAACAAAACCCAGGACATTTACATTTAAGGAAAAGGCAGGTGGCAAGTGCCTGTCCTATAAATCTCAGGAAGACACTTGGGGAATACAAAGCAGGGGGAGGGCTGCATGTGGGTGGGGTATCGGTGGGGGGACTCACAGAAGGCCGCTGAAAGGAGATGGTAGACCCAAGAACAAAATGTGTGAGAGGGAGAGACGTTTGTTTTTTCAGGCGGGAGAGCCTTGCAAGCAGATGCAATTAAGGAGGCAAAGCCCTGAGGTGGGTGATCTTGGATGTTCCTTTTACGTGATGAAATTTAGAATCCTGGTAAGACCAAACAAGGGTGTATGTCAGGGAGCTAGTCCCAAGGGACTCTGGCAACAGCCCCTCATGAGGCTAATCTCAGATTGAGGGAATTTAATGTCAAGTCTCTTTGAAGAGCAAAATGTTGATTTATTTTTCTTTTTTCTTTAATATTTCATGTATTTATTTGAGAGATGGTGAGAAACAGGCAGATAACGAGAGAGAATGGACATTCCAGGGCCTCAAGCCACTGCAAATGAACTCCAGACACACGTGCCACTTTGTGTATCTGGCTTTATATGGGTGCTGGGGAATCAAGCCTGCGTTGTTTGGCTTTGCTGGCAAGTACCTTAGTCACTCCAGCCCAAAATGTTGATTTCTGATTGAGCCACAATGGCTCACATTCTGAATTAGAGATAATTTTCCCCATAATGCCTTCTTCTAGTTAGTTCGCTGCATGTGATGTAATGCTTCTCTACTCTTTTGCTATTTTATTTATTTATTTATTTATTTATTTTTGTGGTGCTGGGGAATTGAATCCAGGGGTGTTTACATGATGAGCAAGGCACTCAATGGCTGGGTACCATCCCCTGCCAGGCTGCTCTGTGGTAAACACGTCTAACTTTCTTGCTGGTGGAAAAGGAGCTGGATGGTGGTGGATCTTCCTACATATAAGCAAGGACATGTGTTCTTAGCTCTGCCCTCTCTTCTCAGTGGCGTCCATTCTAACAGACGGGGATGCAGCGGGGCTGAGCTCTGCTAGAATCGAACTTCAGGAGGGCGGGCGTGGGTGGTCACTGCACTGCGCTGACTCAGTGTCTAGATGCGGACACCCCCTGTCCAGCCCATCTGCTTCCTGCCCTCTAGACCCTCCCTAGGCCCTGGCCAGCTGACAGTGCTGCTGAGGAGTGCAGCAGGGCCCTGGGGCTCTCAAGTGAGTAGTTCCCACACTCCGCGTTAACACAGCACGCAACAGGCCGCTTCTTGGCGTGGTCCCCTTCTCCCAGCACTGCCTGGCTGCGTGGACCGCTGTGTGACTGGCACTGAGCTCACAGCAGCTCAGGGCAGCTCCAGGTCAGGAGAGAGGCAGCTACCTGAATCTCAGTGTCTCTCTCTTTGAGGGAAATTTACTCCAGGTGTCTTAAAGCTCACTTCTTTGTGTTTGCCACAGCTGGGATGTTTACAAATGTTGCCATCAGCTCCACGTTGCTGGGACAAACATTCGACTACTCACAGTTTATGGGAGGAAGAGGCTTATTTCAAGATTACAGATTCAGGGCACACTCCCTTTCATAGATCCAAGCAGACAGCCATTACCACAAGCAAGCATGAGCCGCCAGATATCAAACGGCTCTGTCTACACCTTTGGGTGGAATCAGATCTGCCTCCAGTAAAACACTCCCTTCTAGCAGGAATCTGCCTGCCAGAGGCTCCAGTAGTAAGCTTAATAAAATAACAGTCTAGGGACTGGAGAGATTGCTCAGTGGTTAAGGCTCTTGTTTGCAAAGCCTAACAACCTGACTTTGATGCCCCAGTACCCACATAAAGCCAGATGTACAAGGTGGCATAGTATCTGGAGTTTCTTTGCAGTAGCCAGTAACTCTGGTGTATCATTCTTTCTCTCCTCTTCTCTCAGTCTTTCTCTACTTGCACATAAATAAAAAAAATAAGATTTAAAAAAAAAACTAAGAAAAATAAGGGCCTGTGGGGCCAACATTGAAAGAATCACATTCAAGCTACCACAAACATTTAGCATGAGAAAGGAACTGTGGGGCCTGTGCCAGAGTCTAATGATTGATTCTTGACCACAAGATGTTTAAAGGCTGGACAAAAGGCAATAACATGATACTATGAAACTGAAACTCAGTGATTTAAGCATGTTTTACTACCTAAGTGCGTGGAACTCTAAACACACCTCATGGGATATATTGGATATCTGTATTTAATTCTGTTATTTATCTTGAGGTTAATGCACTTTTTTTTTTTTTAAGGTAGGATCTCACTGTAGCCCAGGCTGACCTGGAATTCACTATGTAGCCTCGGGCTGTCCTTGAACTCACAGTGATTCTCTTACCTGTGCCTCCCCAGTGCTGGGATTAAAGTTGTGTGCCACCATGACCAGCAGAGAAAGAGAGAGAGAATAGGTGCACCAGGGCCTTTAGCCACCACAAAAGAAATCAAGATGCATGCGCCCCTTTGTGCATCTGGCTTTATGTTGGTATTGGAGAATGGAACCCTGGTTGTTAGGTTTTGCAGGCAAACATCTTGGCTGCGAACCATCTCTCCAGCCTCTTCATTTTTTGTAAGTCATATTATGTACAGGTTGACCCTGAACTTGCCATCCTTCTGACTAAGCCTACCTTATAACTTATTTTTATTTTGTTTTAAAATATTTTCATTTATTTGAGAGAGAGAGAGAGAGAGAGAGAGAGGAAGAAGGAGGAGGAGGAGGAGGAGAAGAAGAGGAGGAGGAGAAGAAGAGGAGGAGGAGGAGGAGGAAGAGGAGGAGGAAGAAGAAGAAGAAGAAGAAGAAGAAGAAGAAGAAGGAGAAGAGTCAGAGAGAGAGAATGGGAATACCAGGGCCTCTAGCCACCTCACTGAAGTCAGATGCATATGCCACCATGTGCATCTGGCTTACGTGGGTACTGGGGAATTGAACCTGGGTTCTTAAACTTTGCAGGCAAGTGCCTTAACCACTAAGCTACTTTTCCTGCCCCACAATTTATTTTTAAATCATATATATATATTTTTTTCTTGTAACCAAATCATTGACTTTCTGTGTCAGAAAGCAAAGAAGAAGAAAGAGAGTGGGCAAGAAAGATAAACACAGTTTAGTCACTGCACTCCAAATGACTCTCCTAACATTTTGGATTATTTATTTCCAGTTATTTTTCAAAAATTCTCACACAGATAAATCACATGTAATATATGATTTTATTTCCTATTTTCCTCCTAAGAGGAATGCCTTGCATGTTTTCAAGTCTGTTTCATACAAGGATTGTGCCTTGACCAATGACCTTGGGAGTTACTGTGTGGCTGGCCAGAGCATAGCAGAGGCCTCCCTCCTGCTGTGCCATCTTCTGCATTTCAGTCACCCATAGTCAAAGGTGGCATGAAAATATTGAATGGAAAATTCCAGAAATAAGCAATTCATAAATTGTAAGTTGTGTCCTGTTCTGAGACCAGGATGGAGTCTCTTGGTTACATGCAATATGCTGCTGTCATTGTTCTATCTTGGGTTGCTGCTATTACTCTCTTCTTGTGTCTGATTTATGAATGGATGGTATCATTGCTGTGTGTGTATAGAAAAATGGAATATGAGTGAAATATTGTTTACAGTTTCAGACGTTCACTTGGAGCTGTGGATAGGGGGACAAATATGTGTTACCATAATTCTTTCATTTTATTTCATTAATTTATTTACAAGGAGAGAGAGAACAGAGCCAGGCCGAGAGAGAATGGGCATGCCAAGGCCTCTAGCTACTGCAAACGAGCTCCAAACGCATGCACCCCTTGTGCATCTGGCTTATGTGGGTCCTGAGGAATCGAACCTGGGTTCTTTGGCTTCACAGGTAAGTGCTTTAACTGCTAAGCCATCTCTTCAGCCCCCACAGTACCATAATTCTTAATAAAGTTGGTGAGTCAACAGTGTTCTAGCGATATGGCTCAGTAGTGAAGGCACTTGCCCGTAAAGCCTCATGACCCATGTTTGATTCCCCAGAACCCACGTAAAGCCAGATGCACAAGGTGGTGCATGCATCTGGAGTTTGTTTGCAGAGGCAAGAGGCCCTGGCACCCGCCCCCCACACTCTCTCTCTTTACTTGCAAAGAAGTAAGTAAAGTATTTAAAAAACAAAACAAAACAGTATTTCTAACTGTGTGTTGTTTTGACAGAGCAATGTCACTAACTTTTGTTTCATTTTTTGAAATTTAATGTTTATTTGCAAGGGGGGAAGAGGAGAGATTGAGAGTAGGTGCACCAGAGCCTCTTGCTACTGCAAACAAACTCCAGACACATGTGTCACTTTGTGCTTCTGGCTCTACATGGATGCTGGGGAATCGAACCTGGGCTGTCAAGTTTTGCTAGCAAGTACCTTTAACTACTGAACCATCTCTCCAACTCTGGATTTTGTTTCTTTTTTTTTTTTTGTATACAAATGCTTATTTTTCTGCAAGTTCATACTATAAATTTTCTTTCTCATGATCCCCATTATTAGTGTTATTTTGATAGTCAGATATCAGTCATATTATTTTCCCGGCTTATTTCCTTCTAGATCTATAGTGCAGTGATCAGGTAGAGTACAACCTCGTGGGTGTCTCACTAGTGCTGATAATTCCTGGGTTTGTGTCCTTAGTTTTGTGGGATCTTTTTTTTTTTTTTTTTCTGGCTTTTCGAGGTAGGGTCTCACTCTAGCCCAGGCTGACCTGGAATTCACTATGGAGTCTCAGGGTGGCCTCGAACTCACAATCCTCCCACCTTTGCCTCCCGAGTGCTGGGATTAAAGGATTGTGCCACCACGCCCAGCAATTTTATGGGATCTTTGTAATTCAGAGTTAACTTTATTTTATGGCTGAAGCCAAACCTTAAAAAAAAAAAAAAAATCAAGGCAGAAGAAAGAACTCGTGAGAGAAGTAGGCTGAGGTCCTCTAATCTGAAGATGTTTTCTGTATCTGCTCTCGTCTGATGGGAAGCTTAGGCTGGAGGTAGAATTCTGGGTTGAAAAACCTGTCCCTCAGCATTATGAAAAATATTGCTTTTATGTTTTCTGTCTTGTAACATACCTACTAAAGACTCTGGTGTGTTTTTGATTCTGATTCTGTCTTTTTCCTTCTTTATGGGTGTTTTCTAGAACTTTCTTTTTTTAAATTAATTAATTAATTTATTTGAGAGCGACAGACACAGAGAGAAAGACAGATAGAGGGAGAGAGAGAGAATGGGCATGCCAGGGCTTCCAGCCTCTGCAAACGAACTCCAGACGCGTGCGCCCCCTTGTGCATCTGGCTAATGTGGGACCTGGGGAACCGAGCCTTGAACCGGGGTCCTTAGGCTTCACAGGCAAGCGCTTAACCGCTAAGCCATCTCTCCAGCCCATAGAACTTTCTTATTTGTTATAAAATATCTCAGTGATGGTCCTGAATGTTCATTCTTTTATTTGATGTTTTAATCACTTGTAGTCTGGAACTTTCTACTCTTCAGTTCTTAAGAAATTCTCCCTTTTCTTTCCTTTCCTTTCCCCTTCTTCTTCCTTCTTTCCTTCATCCTTATTTTCTTGTTCTTTCTCAGGTAATTTCCTCTCATTCATTGTCTCTCTGAAATCTCCCTTTAATCCCTATCTCCTTTTACAATCGCTTTGTGGTTTTTCGAGGTAGGGCCTCATTCTAGCCCAGGTTGACTGGGAATTCACTATGTTGTCTCAGGTTGGCCTTAAACTCATGGCAATTCTCCCACCTCTACCTCCTGAGTGCTGGGATTAAAGGTGTGTGCCACCAAGCCTGGATTTACTTAGTCTTTTTAACTTTTTAAATATTTTATTTTTATTTATGAGAGAGAAAGAGAAAGAGAGAGAGAGAGAGAGAGAGAGAGAGAGAGAGAGAGAGAAAGAGAGAGAGAGAGAGAGAAAGAAACAGAGAGAGAGAAAAAGAGAATAAGCACACCAGGGCTTCCAGCCACTGCAAATGAACTCCAGACACATGAATTGCCATGTGCATCTGGCTTACATGGGTTCTGGGGAATTGAATCTGGGTCCTTCGGCTTTGTAGGCAAGCACCTTAACTGCTCAACCATCTCTCCACTCCTTGCTTTCTCTTTTTAATTCTTATCTGGTAAGAATTTCTTGATACTTTCATTCAGCCTGATGGTTACATATTTTCGTTTCTGTAAAAGGACATTGATTGGGACTTTCCCCATGCCTCAGCATTTTGGGAGAGCCCCAGGGGCTGGCAGAAGGAGGAACCAGCAGATGTTCTCAGAGGTGCTAAGGAGAGATGCTGAAGGTTCCACGTGGCATCTGTTGAGAAGGAGTTGGACTTGTAAGGTGTAGATCATGAGAACAGGAAATCATTTTACTTTTTAATACCAGAGTCTGTCAACCACATTATTTTGAATATTGTCTTCCTGCCCCAGAAAGGAAGTTGGGCCATCTCCAAGTCTTAAAAATAGCCTCTATTAGACAATTGTTTCCACAGACAATTGGGGCCACCTTGCCCTTCCTGGGGTCCCTTTAAGGTGACTGTTTCTGTTCTTTCCTGAGGAAGGACACTTCATCCCACAGCGAGGTCTGCTGGGCACCCCTCTCCATTCTGCTTCTGGGGAACCTCCAGACACAAGGCACCTCGGTGAGCCGCAGTGTGGTGATGCTGGACGTAACCAGCCCTGCGTCCACCAGAGAGCCTGCATGGCGATGGCTGCATGGGTTTGTTTGTATCCCCGATGTTCTTTCACATTTTGTCTTTAGAAATAAATGATGTTTCACCCATTTCTTTCATTATCTGCTTCTTGCTTAAAATTATTTTATTTATTTGCAAATATGGTGAGGAAGAGACAAACAGAGAAAGAGAGAAAAAGAGAGAGACAGAGAGAAAGAATGGGTACGCAAACAAACTCCAGATGCATGTGCCACTTTGTGCATCTGGCTTTGCGTGGGTACTGGGGAATCAAACCCGGGTCATTAGTCTTTGCAGCAAGTGCCTTAATGGCCAGGCCATATCTCCAGCCCTCTTTATCTGTTTTTTTTTGAGGGGGGGCACTTCGACTCACTGTTGTCACCTCAGAGGGAGGTACTGGCCTATGGATGGTGTTCCAAGAGAGAGGAGAACTTGTCATTAGACTAATCATGTTTTGCTGAATTTCTCTTGGGTTTAAGAATATAAGCTTGTTTAATTTCTAAAGTTTATCACCATTGTTGTCTACTTCAGGGCCATGGCTTGTGTTGTATTTATTCTCTGGCATTGTCCACTTGGTGAGGGGGCAGAGGTCTGGCATCAACCCCATGACCCTCCATTAGCCAGGGCCACATGGGGTTCTGAGGAGACTCCAAGTTAGAGCTTTTGAAGTTGTAAACAAGATACCGTGTGTTTACGTGTGTGAAATATCAGCCATAGTTATGGCATGTCCTT
Organism: Jaculus jaculus; assembly: GCF_020740685.1. Classification (NCBI taxonomy): domain Eukaryota; kingdom Metazoa; phylum Chordata; class Mammalia; order Rodentia; family Dipodidae; genus Jaculus; species Jaculus jaculus. The sequence continues at coordinate 62,794,353 of NC_059117.1, read as the reverse complement.
CCCATTTCATGCATGTATAGTTTTGTCATTGGGAAATTTAGATAAATTGTAGGAAGCAAGCAACCTCTCAGCTAATTAAGTTAGTAGACTACTTTATAGTCTGCATCACTCTTAAATTGCATTTTTGAATGTGAAGACTTGTTTTCAGAGAATTATATTATTGTAGATTGTTCTATTTGTTTTTTTTTTTTTTTTTGGTTTTTTGAGGTAGGGCCTCACTCTAGCCCAGGCTGTCCTGGAATTCACTATGTAGTCTCAGGGTGGCCTCGAACTCACAGTGATCCTCCTACCTCTGCCTCCCGAGTGCTGGGATTAAAGATGTGTGCCACCATACCTGGCTATTTGGTTAGTTTTGAAATAGGGTCTTGCTGTGTAGCTCAGGCTAGCCCTGTCACAGCTTTCAGAGTGACCGGGACCACAGACAAAATGTTCCTATCTTAGTCTCCAGCGTGGCAAGGTCCACACACTTATGGCACTATGCACTATGGGTTGTTTCTAGAAATTGCACAGTGATCCGGTGATCCTTCCTAACCCAGTGTCCTTTATTTTGCCCTGACCCCCAGGTGAGTGAACCCAGGGCTATTGTCGGCAAAGACCAGTAGAGGAACCTTGAGCCTCTCACTGACAGGGGTCCTGTCTAAGTTTCTGACCCGCAGCATTATGAGTAAAAAGTGGTTCTGGATCTAAGTCATTCTGTTATGCAGCAGTGGGTAACGCTACTTCCTCCCTTTAAAAGTTCAGAGAGTCCGGGCGAGGTGGTGCATGCCTTTAATCCCAGCACTTAGGAGGCAGAGGTAGGAGGATTGCTGTGAGTTCAAGGCCACCCTGAGAGTACATAGTGAATTCCAGGTCAGCCTGGGCTAGAGTGAGACCCTACCTCGAAACAAACAAACAAACAAACAAAAAGTTCAGAGAGAGAGCTGGAGAGATGGCTTACCAATTAAGTTGCTTGCCTGCAAAGCCTAAGGACCCAGGTTCGATTCCCCAGAACCCATGTAAGCCAGCTACACATGGTGGCACATGCATCTGGAGTTTGTTTTCTGTGGCTGGAGGCTCTGGCACACACACGCACTCTCTGTCAAACAAATAAGTAAATAAATGTACAAAGAGAATCCAGGTGTGGTGGTGCGTACCTTTCATCCCAGCACTTGCGAGGCAGACAAAGGAGAATTAACTGTGAGTTTGTGACAAGTCGGCGCCTACAGAATGAGTTCCAGGTCAGTCTGGGCTAGAGTGAGACCACACCTTATAAAACTAATCCCTCCAGTGAGTATAGACAGCTGCCTGTTGTAATGCACACAGCGCTGGTGCCTGTCACCGCGCACTTGGACCCAGCTTCTGATTCTTAAAGGAGTCTGTCTCGGGCTGGAGAGATGGCTTAGTGGTTAAGCGCTTGCCTGTGAAGCCTAAGGACCCCGGTTCGAGGCTTGCTTCCCCAGGTCCCACGTTAGCCAGATGCACAAGGGGGCGCACGCGTCTGGAGTTCGTTTGCAGAGGCTGGAAGCCCTGGCGCGCCCATTCTCTCTCCCTCTATCTGTCTTTCTCTCTGTGTCTGTTGCTCTCAAATAAATAAATAAAAAATTTAAAAAAATATATATTTAAAAAAAAAAAAGGAGTCTGTCTCCAAAAGGCCTGAGAACCACTGACTCCTGGGCCAGTTGTGGTCGCATGCAGTGTCACCAGAGTTTAGCTTTTATACATCGAAATAACACATGGCTGACTGCAGTAAAAACCTGATTATTACAAGGTTGTATCAGTTAAAAAAGAGTACCTGAAAGCCATGGTCAAAAACATTTACTGGGCTGGAGAGATGGCCCAGTGGTTAAAGCACTTCTTTGCAAAGCCTAAGGACACAGGTTTGATTTCCCCAGTACCCACATAAACGAGATGCACAAGGTGGCACATATGTCTGGAGTTCATTTGCAGTGGCTAGAGGCCCTGTTGCATCCATTCTCTCTCTCTCTCCCCCTTTCCCTCTTTCTCTCTTGCTCTTAAATAAATAAATCAGAGAACAATGTTATTAAAAAAAATTACCATTCCCAGTTCACATAGCTCTTAGAGATCTATTCAGAGCAACTGAATTTTTTTTATGTGTGTGTGTGTGTGTGTGTGTGTGTGTGTCTATGTGCCTGTCTGTATTCATTCCTGAACTAACAACGCGTTTGGCTCACTACGAAAACCAGGCCTTACATATCTACAACAAATGCCTAATGGTGGTGTGCTATTGCTCGTTTGACTTTAAAATACTTTATTTGCAAGGAGAGAGAGAGAGAGAGAGAGAGAGAGAGAGAGAGAGAGAGAGAGAGAGAGAGAGAGAGAGGGAGAAAGGGCAAGAATGGGCATCCCAGGGCCTCCAGCCACTGCACACGACCTCCAGATGTGGGCATCTCCTTGTGCATCTGGGTTACGTGGGTCCTGGAGAGCAGAACCGGATCCTTTGGCTTTGCAGGCAAGCACCTTAACTGCTAAGCCATCTCTCCAGCCCTCTCTTGTGACTTTTGATGAGAATTTAACTTTGTTTTGTGGTCAAATCTGTCAATATCTTTCTTCATAGCTCTAGCATCTCCTTGCCACTTCTAGAAAGTTCTCCTTTCCTTGGTTGACACTCACCCATATTTCCTTTAGAGCCTTATGGTGTCAACTTTGTGGTTTGTCAGAGGTTTAATCTGTTGGTGGTAAGGTTGCATTGTCTTTCTTCTGGGCATTTACTTAATATGTGCCCCCTTGCCCATGGGTGAATAGCTGCCTCATGCCCTGTTACCATGTGGGATTCAGAGCCATGTTCCCACCCCCTTGCCACCCCTGGGCCCACACTCGCTGTTCTTGGCCACCACTGCTTATGTGCATCTTGTTGTGTAGATTCCCTTCGTATCATTTTCCCCCCTTTAGCCATCACCCCCTTTAAATGTTGTTTTCCAGATGAACTTAATCATCATATCACGTTAGCATTCACCCTCAACTGCCCGCCTCCACAAATGCCCCTAGCATCTTCGCTTATGCTCAAGGGCCTCTGTCATGCTGAATTTCTCTGGTTGTCAACTTGACAGGTGATTTACAACCACCATGGGAACAAATCTCTGGGAGTGACTTTGAGAGCTTTTCCAGATTCGGTTAAGCGAGGTGGGAGGATCTGCCATATCTGAGGGGCATCATCCCACGGGCCTTCCCTGAATAAGTGGAAAACAGGGAGCCGAGCCCTGGGGTGCACAGCTCTGCGCTCCGTAACTGCGGACTGCACCCAGCTGCCCACTGCTGCTGCCAGGCTTCTCTGCCCTGCTGGATGCAGCCTCCAACTGTAAGCCAAAGTAAACTCTTTCTTCCTGAAGCTGCTCCCCTTCAGGTCACAGCAATGGGAGAGGAAGTGATAAGGCATCTTATGGAGTCTGTGGCTCTTTCTGGGGTGGGGGGAAAGTAACCTCTTTATTTTTATTTATTTCCCTTTTTGCATGTGTAGCGTGTGTGCATGTGTGTAGACACACCAGTGTGGGTGCAAGCACACATGTGTATGCGTACAGAAACACATTGGCCTCTGTGGATGCCAGATGTAGACAGCCTTCCTCCAGCTCTCAGTCTCTCTCCACCTTACTATTGAAACAAGGTCTCTCACTGACCTAGAGCTCGTTGACCTGGGCTAGCAAGCTTGCTCCAGAGATCCTTCTGTCTCTCCAGCTCCCGAGTGCTGGGAGGGCAGGAGTGTCCGGCCATGCTGGCTTTTCTAAAGTAGTGCTGGGGGTTCGAACTCAGGCCCTCATGATTACTCAGCAAGCACTTTGCTGATGGAATTGTCTCCCCAGCTGGGTGAAAACTGCTCCACGGTCCTGAGCTTCCCTAGCCAAGAGCGTTTACTTAAGAGCTGTAGTGGCTGATGGCAGATTTTTAAATATTTTCCTCTTCTGTTTTGTGCTGAATTTACCTTTAGGTATTTTAACATGTTTTGAGCCAGCAAAATGGACTATGTAATACAAATATTCAAGTGCCCCTGGCTTGGAGGAAACGGGCGCATTCCCACAGTATGCAAGGGCGGGCATGGTGTTTGCCCATGCAAAGTGAAGTCCCATTGGTCTCCTTCCCAAAGTCTCAGCGCAGCGCGGGGCACCTGCAGCTCAGGAATCATTGTTCTCAACAGCTTTCGTGTTTCTACCCTGGTCCCAGACTTGCTGTGCCTTGTGCTGAAGTCTGCCTGTAAAGCCCAGGCTGACCGGAGCACCAGGCTGTGACACTGCTCCCAAGAGAAACCCTGAAGCCCCCTTGATGAGCTTGGTCATTTTATAATCTGAAGGCGAATATAAAGAAAACGAACATCACTGCTGGTGGAGACCAAGAACATTCCCAGGTTCAGACCTCTGGGCAGGAAGTCGAAGTGCCCTGACGAGACGGAGGGGTGAGCACGGAGGCTCCCCTGGCATCTGACCCCACGCTTTACGACCAGAGGGAGGAGTGGGTGTGTAGACGAGCTCACTGGGAACGAAGCCAACTCAGAGCTCTGGGTAACAAAATGTAACTCCCAAGTTTCAGACAAAGCTTCTTTAGCACTTTTTAATTTTTATCTATTTATTTGAAAGAGAGAGAGAGAGAATGAACGGGCGCACCAGGGCCTCTAGCCACAGCAAATGAACTCCAGATGCATGTGCCACCTTGTGCAGCTGGCTTATGTAGGTCCTGGGGCATGGAACCTAGGTGCTTTGGCTTTGCAGGCAAACACCTTAACTGCTAAGCCATCTCTCTAGTCCACAGCACTATTTTGAGAAACATTACCATCACTGATTCTACCCATGGACTCTTACGTTGACAGAAGCCTCGATTCTAAGTGTTCTTTCAGCGCTTAGAGGCGAGGTAGGATTCAGAGAGAACACCATGGGTATTTGGCACGAGGAGCCACTTATAACACAAGTATATGAGGAGGAAGCTGAAACACTGTGTTGCCTCTGAAAGAGAGAAGAGAGAGAGGGAAAAAGAGAGCGAGAAAGAAGAAGGAGGAAGGAGGAGGAAGGAGGAGTTGGTAATGGAGTCAGATCCGAATAAAGAGCTGATTGCTGGCCAAACTTGAGATTGTAGATTTCAGCCCTGCTGAACTGTTTCTCTGCCGAGTTCTAGAAGGTCAGAATTTCATCCTTCATCAACCGCTATTGCCAAACAAGGATTTCCCTCCATCTCCCAGTCTGAGAATACAGATTGACCCACAGTCACTGGATGGTCAGAAGCAACCTTTGATGTAGTAGTTGATAAAAACTGACAAGAAAACTGGCCTCTGAAATGTCCCTCATCAGTCAGCAATCAAACATAAACAGAGAGTCCAGATAAACAAACACGACTTGTGAGTGCCCATACTTGCTGGGCATGACAAGAATTGAAGTGTTGGAGAATGGACATGCGGAGCAAAGGAATGAAAATGTGATGTTCGGAGAACAATGGAAAAGAAATCGAAACCTTCTGGAAATCCTGCTCCATCCTGCAGGTCATGAGAGTCCCAAGGTGAGTTTTTAAATGTGGGGGCCACTGGAAGTCGAGTTGCAAACATCAGCCTTATAGGAAGAGCAGTCTCACCTTTCCTCCCAAAGTCCCCTTTTATAAGGAGTGGAGCTGATCCCTGTCATGGTTCTAGATAATGGATAACCCACGCATCCATTTCCAAGTGTAATGACACTCTTGCTTATTAAAGACCTCTCAGCTGAAGGGGAAGACTATTATGAACTGGCCCAGCCATTCATTTTCTTGAATATGTTATTCAGTATTTTATGCTAAACCAGCAATACACCATCCATTTTAGTACAATGATCCTTATGTTCAATAAAACTGAAGTGTCCCATCATAAATCATTAGAGTCATTTATTTTACATTAGACACGTTAGCCACTATATTCCATAATCTATTACAATAAGGTGGATTTAAATGTACCCCAAGGAACTGTAGTAATAACTCGAGAACCAAATATAGCAATTTATGGATAAAATATGCTTAACCTAAAACTGCACCAGCTTTTGTGACGGCTGTGAACTCAGAGTGGAATTTAGTGCTGATGTGACTGAACTCAGCTACACATAAAGAGAGAAGGTGGGGGGAGGCAGACCTGCCTCTAATTTTCTGTTCATTAGTTTAAAAAATGGACAAGATTAATAGTTACACAATTAATCAGCGAGACGTAAACGTTGCTGGAGGAACTCATGCACAACAGAAAGGTCTCCTGACCAACACACGCTCTCGAGCGCCGGTGAATCGCCCCACGTCCTGTCACTACATAAACAGAATGTGGGGGACTTCATCCACACAGACCAACTCCACCGACCGCACCTTTGTAAGCAGGCTGGGGAGAGCAACGAGCAACGCTTAGTGTAAAAGAGGGGCCAGAAGAGCTTTTATTTTAAGTACCAGAGAACTACTTGTTTTGAGACAGGGTTTTACTACATAGCTCAGTTTGGTCACCATGTAGTCTCCCGCCCCGGTCTTCCCAGTGCTGGGATTACAGGCATGTGCCACCATGTCCAGTCAGAGAATACATAAAATCATTCTGCTTTAAAAAATTATTTTTATTTATGAGAGAGAGAAAGAGAGAGAAAGAGAATGGGTCGCCAGTGCCTCCAGCCACTGCAGATGAACTCCAGATGTGTGCCCTACCTTGTGCTTCTGGGTTTGTGTGGGTTCTGGGGAATTGAACCTGGATCCTTAGACTTCACAGGCAAGCACCTTAACTGCTAAACCATCTCTCCAGACCACATGAAGTCATTCTTAAGTTGACAGGATGCATCTCCTTAATTGTAATGGAAATGATGATTATAAATTCTTAAAAGTTAATGAGAACAGTTTTCCAGTGACCTCTGCTAGGTATTTTAGTAGCTTTTTTTTTCTGTTTCATACATGCATCTATCTCTACATAAAATGTCTTCATGTATGCAGTGAAGTCAGATCCTCAAAGCTAGGTTATTCACTAACTTGTTCATGCCTCTGCTTGGCCATGGGTAGTTTCTGATTTGAAATTACAGGTAAATAGCACCATTCACCCTGCTGACACACTCCGACACCGCTCCTGGCAATCTCAAGTCTTTGAGATTTCATCATGAGATGAGACTTGCTTTATTATATTTCTTAATATAAAGTCCTATCTGTTCAAGATTATTAAAAAGCATGTTCATGGCTGTGATCAATTTCATATACCCTGGCCCAGAACTGGCATAGTCAACACTTCCTCAGGAAATCAGAGAACAGATTAAAGTTCCCCTTTGAAAGTCATCCATCCATGCATCCATCCATCCATCCATCCATCCATCCATCCATCCATCCATCCATCCATCCACATCTATCCATCGATTTACCTTTATCCTTCCCTTCCTCTTAAATTATCCATTTATCCAGTCTTTAACCAATGAATTAATGAAGGCCCAAATCTATTTGGTGTCTTCTCTAGGCTGGACACAGGTGGACACTAAGAATACCAGAAGAGGCTATCCTTATAATAAGATATTTTCCTTTTAAAATATTTTTTTATTGATGGGTGTTGGGGGGGAGGCTCTGCAAATGAACGTGTGTCACTTCCTGAGTCTGGCTTTACATAGAAAATCAAGCACGGGCTGGACTAGCATGCTTTGCAAGTAAGCACCTTTAACTGCTGAGCCATCTCCCTATCCCCTAACAAGACATTGTCAATAGTCACATTATTCTTTTATTCTACCCCCAAACATTTTACTTTTGCTTTATTTATAATCATCAAATACCAAATACTTATGAGTAGTTACTTTTAAATGTCCTCTGCATTTATGTAGCTGTAAATTCATGCATAAACCAAATCCCAGGGACAAGAGAGGACGTCGCATGCTGACGTGGCTTCATCGAGTTGTGTGTCCTGGGTTCCTTTCTGTCCCTGTCTGGCGAGGTGCTAACCTGGAAGCTTGGTGTTCCTTCTGAAATTCTAAGAGGGGAATCATTACCTCTGTCATCTCTCATAATTACCTGTTTTGTTTATAAGAGAATCTCCATGCAAAGATATGAGACAGAGGTCCGAACACTCATCTCCGCCCCCCGTTCTCTGCCTGCGATCTCACCCATGGCTGTCGTGTGTCCTGAGCATCCCGTTTGCGGCTCCGTCACCTCCGCAGCCAGCGCAGGCGGCTGGGAAACGGCTTCGGCTGACGGAAGCTGCTGCTTGGGGCTCGCGGCGACCCTGTCCTGACAGATAGGTCCTGGCACATAGGCTGAGATAAAGAGCCGTTCCCCCAGGCGCACTTTTCCTCATGAGATAAACGTTCATTTTCTCTACCCTGCTTTGATCCCAACAGATTTCTTAGCTTCCAATATTTACAGACACACTTTGTGCCATTTTTTTTTTTTTTTACCCGTTCACCACAGTGCGTGTTTTATTCTATCTGGTGCTTCAGGTGGTGATCACCCACAATTGAGCCTTCTCTCTAATATCACATGACACCTTTTGTGTGAGCTGCCAATTATGGAGAAAGATGACACCTCCTATGGACAGAATGAAATTCATATACAGACATGATAAAGAAAGACAGACAATGGCCCTTGGAATGGCTTGTGTGCTCAACTGGGTGCCTGATACACAAAGTTTACTGAGGACAACAGGAATACTAGAGAGAAATATTATATACATACATATATACATATATAAAACTTGGGATCACACTGATTTTTATATTTATTTACTTATGAGAAAGAGGAGAGAGAGAATGGGCACACCAGGGCCTCTAGCCACTGCAAACAAACTCCACACGCATGTGCCACTACGTGTGCCTGGCTTATGTGGGTACTGAGGAATCAAACCTGGGTCCTTAGGGTTCTCAGGCAAGCACCTTAACCACGAAGCCAACTCTCTAGCTGTCGCGATCACATTTAGAATAATAGTGACATCTCCGAAGCTAACGGGAGGGACAAGATGTGGTCAAGGTCCTGTTTGGAAAGCGACCTCATGCCAGCTAATCCACCTGAATGCAGTCGGTCGACTATAGTCGCTGTTCCTGAACGGTTCCAGTGGTCCAGACTGGGGTGCGCTAGTGACCCCATGCCATTCACATCAGCAGTGCCTGCTGCGGGGTTGAAGGGATGGCGGGAGGTGGCCACAGCCTCCTCTGCCTCTGCGCCCTCCTCACCGATCAGATCAGCCGGGAGGGAGAAGTAACTTGAGAGGGGAAGCTAGGGAGGCTCGAGTGAGGAGCCCACTGCTGGGCAGCGCCTCCCTAAGGCCCGAGGTGCTGAGGATGTTGTGTGGTCAGTCACAGGTACACATCTGAGAAAGATGAGACCTTGGGTGAGTTTTTCTTTTTTCTTTTAATTTCTCACTATCTTAGATACTAATCTGTGAAAGATAAAAAGGAAAAAAAAAATAACCAATAGACTCTGCCCGTCGTCCCAGTTTGTTGTTGTGGGAATCAAATAAAATAATGGATCTTGCCAATTACCATGTGCCAATGAAAGAGAGTATGTACTAAAAAATGTGCATCTGTCTTTTGGAGACTACCAACATCTATAGAAAAATCAGTATTACATTTGTGTGTGTGTGTGTATGTGTGTGTGTGTTTTCTCGAAGTAGAGTATTGCTCTGGCCTAGGTTGACCTGGAATTCACTATGTAGTCTCAAGGTGGCCTTGAACTCATGATGATTCTCCTACCTCTGCCTCCTGAGTGCTGGGATTAAAGGTGTGAACCACCATGCCCAATTAAAAATCAGTATTATATTTTTAATGATGATCTTAATTCTTTGAAAGGCAGTTAGCCAAAACTCCCTCTTTCCATTTATGGAAACTAAGACATTCATTTTCCTTCCAACTATGACTCTCCCCCCTTGTAGCATTTAAGACATTCATTTTCCTTCCAACTATGACTCTCCCCCCTTGTAGCATTTCCCAATGAGTGTCCTGTATCCTTCAATAAGTTTGTCAACTCTTTCCTCCCTGTGGTGGTTTGATTCAGGCGTCCCCATAAACTTAGGTGTTCTGAACGCTAGGTTCCCAGCTGATGGAGATTTGGGAATTAACGCCTCCTGGAGGCAGTGTATTGTTGGGGACGGGCTTATGAGTATTCTAGCCAGTTTTCTCTTGCCAGTGTTTGGCACACTCTCCTGTTACTGTTGTCTACCTGATGTTGGCCAGGAGGTGAGGTCCACCCTCCTCTGCTCATGCCATCATTTTCCCCTGACATTGTGGAGCTTCCCCTCGAGTCCATAAGTCAAAATAAACCTTTCTTTCCCACAAGCTGCTCTTGGTCAGGTGACTTCTGCCAACAATGTGAACCTGACTGCAATACTCCCTCACCCCAACTAACTTTTCACATAACATTTATTTTATTTTATTTTTTGGTTTTTCGAGGTAGGGTCTCACTGTAGCCCATGCTGACCTGGAATTCTCTATGGAGTCTCAGGGTGACTGAATTCACAGCAATCCTCCTACCTCTGCCTCCCGAATGCTGGGATTAAAGGTATGCCACCACACCTGGCTTATTTTTGTTTTATTCGAAGTAGGGTCATCACCCCATGCCAAGCAGCTTCTGGCTTTAAAAAAAAAAATTATTTATTTGCAAACAGAGAGAGATAGAGAGGAGACAGATAGAGAGAGAATGGGCACACCAGGGCCTCTAGCTACTGCAAATGAACTCTAGACACATGTGCCTCTTGTGCATCTGGCTTATGTGGGCTCTGGGAAATTGAACCTGGGTCCTTTGGCTTTGCAGGCAAATGCCTTAACCGCTAAGCCATCTCCCCAGCCCTGTTTATTTATTTTTATATACTTCCAATTTTTTTTTTTTCTCAAGAAGTCAATGTCAGTGAATTGCATGTTACCTGAGTTTTCCGTTGGGGACACTGTATTTATTAGCTGGAAGCAGGAGACAGTTGTCCCATGGGGTGAAGTTCAGGTAGGCACTGCATGTGAGGGTGGACGTCAACAGTCTCCACTGTGGTTGCCATGACTCTAGACATCTCGTGTCATGAACCTGTACTAAGTGAGCCCCACCTCTCACCCTCTCCATGTATTGGTTAAAAGATAAATTGGGGGCTAGCCAGATGGCTTAGTGGTTAAGGCACTTGCTTGTGAAGCCTAAGGACCCAGGTTTGATTCCACAGAGCTCACGTAAGCCAGATGTACCTCTGGAGTTTGTTTGCAGTGGCTATTAGCCCTGGTGTGCCCATTCTTTCTCTCTGTCTAATAAAAAAATTTAATTTTTTTAAATTTTTACTAACATTTTCCATGATTATAAAATATATCCCATGGTAATTCCCTCCCTCCCCACCCCCACACTTTCCCATTTGAAGTTTCATTCTCCATCATATTACCTCCCCATTACAATCATTGTAATTACATATATACAATATCAACCTATTAAGTATCATCCTCCCTTCCTTTCTCCACCCTTTATGTCTCCTTTTTACCTTACTGGCCTCTGCTACTAAGTATTTTCATTCTTACGCAGAAGCCCAATCATCTGTAGCTAGGATCCACATATGAGAGAGAACATGTGGCGCTTGGCTTTCTGGGCCTGGGTTACCTGACTTAGTATAATACTTTCCAGGTCCATCCATTTTTCTGCAAATTTCATAACTTCATTTTTCTTTACCGCTGAGTAGAACTCCATTGTATAAATGTGCCACATCTTCATTATCCACTCATCAGTTGAAGGACATCTAGGCTGGTTCCATTTCCCAGCTATTATAAATTGAGCAGCAATAAACATGGTTGAGCACGTACTTCTAAGGAAATGAGATGAGTCCTTTGGATATATGCCTAGGAGTGCTATAGCTGGGTCATATGGTAGATCAATCTTTAGCTGTTTTAGGAACCTCCACACTGTTTTCCACAATGGCTGGACCAGATTGCATTCCCACCAGCAGTGTAGAAGGGTTCCTTTTTTTCCACATCCCCGCCAACATTTATGATCATTTGTTTTCATTTATTTATTTGACAGAGAAAGAGGGAGGGAGAGAGAGACAGAGAGACAGAGAAAGAAAAAATGGGAGTACCAGGGCCTCCAGCCACTGCAAAGGGACTCCAGGTGCGTGGGCCCCCTTGTGCATGTGGCTAACGTGGGTCCTTTGGCTTAGCAGGTAAACGCCTTAACCTCTAGGCCATCCTTCTAGCCCATACTTTTTTTTTTTTTAGAGGTGAATTAGGCTCAGCACTCACGGGAGCAGGGGGTGGGTGGACATGCTGTTTCTGTCTATACCTCTGCCCTTTCCGTTCCTGGTCACAGTGAGGACAGGCTGACAGCTCCAATGCAGGCTGGTGTCCCTGGTGGAAGCCCATGACTGACCTGTGCCTACCAGGTGGCAATGTCTGGCACCAACAGGTGGAATGGCCAAGAGCAAGATCGCCCTATCTGATACATAGCTACTGTTAACCAAATACATGCTATGGCTGGCATGCTATCATCTAAAGTTCACACCAGGGCTGGGGAGATTGCTCAGTGATTAAGGCACTTTCCAGCAAAGCCATAGGACCCAGGTTCAGTTCCCCAGTAGCAAGGGAAAGCCAGCTGCACAAAGTGGCACATGCATCTGGAGTTCATTTGCAGTGGCTGGAGGCCCTGGTGTGTACATCCTCTTTCTTAAATTAATAAATAAATCAATAAATATTTTTGGAGAAATGGTTTTAGTGGTTAAGGCACTTTCCTGTGAAACCTAAGGATGCATGTTTGATGCCCTGGTACTGACATAAACCAGATGCCTGGTGCTCACAGGCAGCAATTAACACTGACAGACCATGCGTCCAGCACAGCGCCAAGTCTCCTCTCCCTCCGTATGTGCGTAGTGGCACACATGCACCCACATTCACACACATGAACATAAATCACATATAACACACACATAGGCCCAACTCACACCAGCTGATTCTCCCACAAATTGCCCACATGTGTGGTCAGAATCAGGCTCACTCCCATTGTTTTTTCTAGCCCGGTGGGATTCCATTCCATCCTCACAGACCATGCTTGTCCTGTGTGTGTCTTCCGTGTGAATGTTCCCCCAGTGTGGCAGACCCTTCCCTTGCATCTGCCATCTACCTGGGGTCTGAAATACTTTGTGGCTTGGTGCTGATTCCAAGCCTTCCAGAAGCCTTTCTTGATTTTGCTGATCCCTACTGATGTTCTTGCCTCTGAATCTAACCCACAACTTATTTTTTATTTTTATTTTTTGTTTTTTTGAGGTATTGTCTTGCTGTAGCCCAGGCTGACCTGGAATCACTGTGTAGTCTCAGGATGGCCTTGAACTCATGGGAATCCTCCTACCTCTGCCTCCTGAGTGCTGGGATTAAAGGTGTGCACCACAACACCCAGCTAACCCACAATTTAGCACCATGCATCATGTTTAGGTGTCTAAGTCTATTGACTAACTGGACTTGAAGTTCAAGGTGATAGGATACCCTCCTCAAATGTCTACACTGTCCAGAGTAGCCCCCTAAAGGACTTATATGCAAATTCTGGACTTGAGCTCACAGAAGGAATATATCTGGATATATCTGCACACTTCAGAGCTTACAAGCTTCTGGCGAAATGCACTACGGGAAGTCCAGAGGAGAAACACCACTGGAGGATGGGGTGAACAGCCTGTGCTGAACGCATCAAGTAGGGGCTGGACAGCCACGGGCATGCCTCCCGCAGAATGGGGTAAGTCATGAATGGAAAGGATCAAAGGACACGGTGGCCCAGGCAGACACAGAAGTCAGCCTGAAGTCACGTGTATGGTCCCAGCGAGGCAGCACTTCAAGCAGCGCGCTTGACAGCTTTCAGGCTGGACCTTTGTTAATGGCCTGCTGCGAACCATGACCCCAAAGACCCTCAGCTGAACCTGCTGCTCCGTCTGCCACGCTGCACTTGGGGGATCAGGTCAGCGAGGTCACTGCAGTGCCTGCGCAAGCCCTCCGTGTCCACGGGCTCAAGGTGTGGTTGACGCAGTGGGCACCAAGCAAGCATTTTTCAGATTACCGACCACCTAAAAAGTCCAGGGACAGTCAAGTGAGCTGAGATACACTGCAAAAACAAACCGTCCTAAATCTCTGCCCCATGCTAGACAAAGGGTTATTTTGCACCCAGGCCCCACAGCCATCTTGAGTTTAGCAGGGAGCACAGCCTCATGTCACCGTACTCTAAGACCTGCACTGGTTGTCATCTTCAATGCTGTAGGCTAAAATGCCACCCCCCAAAAAAGCTCTTCTGCGAGGCTTCAAATGAGTAGCTGAATGCTTTGCCTGAAGACAACAACTATCCATTACTCATCAGAATTCATGACCCACCTGCCCAATCCTAGTGATGACCAAGGGCGGTGCTACCTCCGGACCCCAAGGAGAAAGTCTGGCAAGTCTGAGGAGGAGCCTTGGGGCACAAGCGCGAATGTCAGAAGAAACCCCCTTCACTGCTGTGAAGGGAGAGAAAGGTGCTTGCCTCTTTATTTCCCCGGGTGATGGCAATTCTGCAGTGTTAGGGAATCTGAGCCCTTCGTGAAAGCCGGGGCACTGTCCAGGCAAGAATGACGGAAGGCAAAAAGGGACAGAAGTAGGGAAACCAGCAAGCTAGTTCTCGACAGAGCAACAAGGGCTCTGGTTGACTTTATGCATAATCAGTAAACACGGATGTGTGGATGCCCCAAAAGTGAGTTGAATTTCAGTCTATGATCACTGAAATGGAAGATGTAGAAGGATTATGCTCAACTACACGGGAATACTGGATTGGCACCTGAGGACCAGTTGATAGACCCGTGGGGTCAGCTGATATTAAGGAACCTGCTGATCCTCCATGAGAGGAATACCACATTTGAGGAAGAAAACCCAGGGAGAAAATAATGCTTTCCAGTGCCCAAAGGGTTCTGCAGTAAAGAATATTGCTATATGTGTGCTTGGTTCAAGGAAGAATTCCTAATATCTTTATTTTTTTTTTTTATTTGCAAGCAGAGAGAGAACGATAGAGGGAAGAGAGACAGACAGAGAGAATGGGCTCACCAGGGCTGTAGCCACTGCAAACGAACCCCAGATGCATTGTGCATTGGGCTTACGTGGGTCTTGGGAACTGAACTTGGGTCCTTTGGCTTTGCAGGCAAATGCCTTAACTGCTAAGCCATCTCTCCAGTCCCTAATTTTTTTAAATTAATATTTTATTTTTATTTATTAGAGAGAGAGAGGGAGGGAGGGAGAATGGGTGTGCCAGGGCGTCTAGCCACTGCAAACAATCTGGGTACTGGGGAATCAAACTTGGGTCCTTAGGCCTCACAGGCAAGCATTTTAACTATTAAGGCATCTATCCAGCCCCTACATATTTTTATTTATCTCTAAGCAAAGAGAGAGAGATAGAGAGAGAAAAGAGAAAGACAGAGAGAATGGGCATGGCAAGACCTTCAGCCACTGCTAACGAATTCCAGATGCATGTACCACTTTGTGCGTCTGGCTTTATGTGGGTACTGGGGAATCAAACCTGGGTCATTAGAGTTTGCAAGTGCCTTAACAGCTGAGCCATCTCTCCAGCCTATGAAGGAAGAATTCCTAAGAACCATCAAAACACAGGGTGGCATGTTTGTTTCTTCAAAACCTGTAATGTTATCATAGAAATGAAAAATTAGTTACAAAAGAAGACATGCATGTTCCGATACTTCACATCGTTGGAAAACTCATGACCTGACATCCGTAGCACCTATTTACCTGCATGAGGTACAGCCACAGCAGCCCCTGGGCACCGGAGTCTAGAAGATGATAGAGGAACAAAACACTGTAGGCCAAAGATTGGCCAACCTTTGGCTGCAGATGGCCAGAAAGTGTTTTTGGCTTTTTCAGCCACCCGGTCTCTATGACAACACTAGATGCTCCTGGCAGCAAGTGGATACACTCATTATGCAGACTGATGGACAGGTTATGGGCCAGCAAAGCTTTAGTTATTAAAGTAAATGTTAGGTGGGATTGGCTTATGGTATGTAGTGTGCCAGGCCTGCTGTGAACACTAAGGTGAGTTCCAGCTGGCAAAGCTATCATGCAAGAAATCTACCCTCTCTCTCTGCTCATCTCTGACTAGAGACAGGGAAGGAAAGTAGTCTCTGACTTCGGAGGAAGTGGAGGTGACTCTGAACCAAACATACGCATTTGTGATAATGGCTTCTTGCACACACGGAAAGCAACAGTAAATGAAGATGATTTTGAAGAAATGTGTTTCTGCTTAACCTTCAAATGCGGCTCATACTACCTTGCTGGGAAACAAAGACACAGCCAGAGATGCCAGGGATGCATCCATGTGTCAGTGAGGACTCTGGAGAGTGGCGTATTCATTTTCAGAGATGACAGTGACAGCAAGGATGGGCCACACACGCCGTGTTCCACTGCACACTCTTTTCTTTTTAATTTTTATTAACATTTTCCATGATTATAAAATATATCCCATGGTCCTTCCCTCCCTCCCCACCCCCACACTTTCCCGTTTGAAATTCCATTCTCAATCATATTACCTCCCCATTACAATCATTGCAATTACATATATACAATATCAACCTATTAAGTATCCTCCTCCCTTCCTTTCTCCACCCTTTATGTCTCCTTTTCAACTTACTGGCCTCTGCTACTAAGTGTTTTCATTCTCACGCAGAAGCCCAATCATCTGTAGCTAGGATCCACATATGAGAGAGAACATGTGGTGCTTGGCTTTCTGGGCCTGGGTTACCTGACTTAGTATAATACTTTCCAGGTCCATCCATTTTTCTGCAAATTTCATAACTTCATTTTTCTTTACCGCTGAGTAGAACTCCATTGTATAAATGCCACTGCACACTCTTTTATTTTTTTGTGGGTGGCTAGAGAATTGAACTCAGGCTAACAGGCTTTACAAGCAAATGTCTTTAACAACTGAGCAACCTTCCCAGCCCCTATTTATTTATTTATTCATTTTTAAGATTTATTTATTTATTAGAGACAGAGAGAGGGAGAGAGACCGAGGGAGAATGGGTGTGCCAGGGCCTCTAGTCACACTACAAATGAATTCCAGATGCATATGCCACCATGTGCATATGCTTTCGTGGCTTATGTGGGACCTGGAGAATAGAACCTGGGTACTTAGGCTTCACAGGCATGCACCTTAACCACTAAGCCATCTCTCCAGACCCACTGCACACTGTTAACCAGGACATCCATCACTCAGGACCTGCATGACACAGGAACACTGATGGCTCCTGTATGTGAGGATCAATCTCCTTTGACCACTTGACAGGATCTAGAATCACTATGGAAACAAAACTCTGGGCATGTCTGGGAGGGAATTTCTCTATGAGGTTAGAAAACCTGCTCTATGTGAGGGCTGCACCACGCTAGGGGCTGGGATCTTGGGCGGTAGAAAAGGAGAGAGCTAGCTGGGCACAAGCATTTTTCACTCTCTGCTCCCTGACAACAGATCCGTGCAAGTATCAAGCACTGACCAGCAGCGCCACTGGAGCTCCTGATGGCAGATCCCATGTGACAGGCAGCTTCCTGCCCCTGCCACCATGCCTTTCCTGCCCTGATGGACAGCGTCCTCCGGAACGGTAACCTGGAATTCACCCATCCTTCCTTAAGTTCCTTTCATCAGTGTGTTTCATCACACCAAAGAGAAAGTGACTGAAACCTTATGGGACTGAAAGACCACATGGGCAGGAGCCGCTGGGTCTTGGAGGGTGGGCGGGGGTGTGTCTATGTGATCAGGGTACTGTGTGAGTGAAGAGCTCACATCCAGGACACCCAACAAGGTGACAAGCTGCAGATAAAAGAGACAACTGGCTTTTGATTTGCGGTGAGAAGCGCTCAGCCCCCCCATGCTCTTTGGGTGCAGTTCCGAATCAGGCATTATTATAATGATATGCAAATTTGTGGGAACTGCAGACGTCTTTCCAACTATGTTTTCATTAAAAAATCAGCTTTTTTTTTCCACTCCCAGAATAATAGCAAATGACATGCGAACTTCATATGAACTATAGGTCATGAAAGGATTTAGTATTGGCTTTTTAATCTAAAAAGTCTAGCTCCACAAAAATCAATATGTTCCCGTTGCAGCCCTCGAATGCAATTTTCCTCACATAACAGGGTTTCTTTCTTTCCTCCTTTCCTCCTCTCCTCCTGCTAAGTCCCTTTTTTTTTTTTTTAAGAATGAGTAATTCCTGGTTTTTCTATGAAACAAGCTGCTGCATTATAAGGTAATGACATCAATAACACATTACATGTAAACAGAAAATGAACAAAAAATCATTCAAGGCCCTTTTGAAACCAGAATGCCTTTCATCAGCCCTATTACAGGTTCCATTCACATTATCGGATTGAACCATCCTGCATAACCGAGGTGCTGACAAGTCCTGATTACCAAATAACTCCTGGATCCCTTTCGGGCAGGTTCACAGAGAGGACAGGAGAAGCAGGCCTCCGGGGGGCGGCCAGCCTGTGTGGAGCCCCAGGAAGGAGACTCAGAGCCTCATGGCCCCGCCACGAACCAGGATGCTGGGCTTCCTGGCCGGTGACAGGACTTTCCCCCTTGTGTCCTTGTATGCTTCAGACAACGGTGAATTATCATACAGAGGCCAAGAGGCCAGAGGAGTCTCTGAGATTCCCCAAAGCCATAGTCAGGAGGCTCAGCTTAGGAGCCTTGGATGGTCACTCAGATGCCACCTGTCTAGTACGGCTGCTTTTTTGTGGTCGTTGTTGAGATAGGATCTCAACAACAGCATGGATATATAGGCATAAACGTAAGTACTTAGAGGGCAGTTTGGTGGGCATAATATATCTGTTTATCCAGACAAGAGTAGTTTGCCTTCCTAGGGCTTAGGACTTCTTAAGTCTTAGACCTTTCATTAGGTTTGCAGTAACAAGCAGGGATTCCCTAAAGTGGAGTGGGACTTAAATCCAATCAGAGAGCACTTAGGTTCCTGCAGAACAGACATGCCACCATAGCACCAGGGGTCACATTTGGCCTGGCTGGCCAGCTGTAAAGCTTGTTGCTTCTATCCCTCATTTCAGTACTTTATGTGGGGTCTGGAGTTGATTTTTTTTTCATATGCTTGGTCTGTATCTGGAAATGGGACAGAGCTGTAGATGCCTAAGGTCAGAGAGTCACCGAGATGCAGGTGCTGGTTGTGAAAAACTAAGATCCTTGGATGACGAACCTGGGAGCTGAAGCCCTTGTGGTGGCACTCCCCAACACCGCTGGTTTCAACTACGAAGGGAAGTGACACCCTTGCCAGAAAGTATCCGTGGCCCCAGGGCCCACACTGTGGGAGACCAAGAGTGATCGGGGGTAGGAAGGCTCCATTCCCATGAATAGGGACTTGTGTCCTAATGAAAGGACTACAGGCATGGCCAGGCCTCGTGTCTACTTCTGCTGTCCTGTCAGGCAAGCACGTTGTTAGTCCCCTCTACCATGACAGGAGGTAAGAACAAGTAACCATGGTTGAGACAGTGAGGAGCCCTTGCTAAGCTTCTAGTATATTGTTCTCAAATTTCTGCATATAGAACTGTAAGAAACGAAATGAAGCCGAGAAGAATGTCTACAGTACTGGAGTCCACATAGAAGGTGTCTACAGTACTGGTGTCCACACAGAAGATGTCTACAGTACTGGAGTCCACACAGAAGATGTCCACAGTACTGGAGTCCACACAGAAGATGTCCACAGTACTGGTGTCCACACAGAAGATGTCCACAGTACTGGTGTCCGCACAGAAGACATCTACACTACTGGTGTCCACACAGAAGGTGTCTACAGTACTGGAGTCCACACAGAAGATGTCCACAGTACTGGTGTCCACACAGAAGATGTCCACAGTACTGGAGTCCACACAGAAGATGTCTACAGTACTGGTGTCCACACAGAAGACGTCTACAGCACTGGTGTCCACACAGAAGGTGTCTACAGCACTGGTGTCCACACAGAAGGTGTCCACAGTACTGGAGTCCACACAGAAGATGTCCACAGTACTGGTGTCCACACAGAAGGTGTCCACAGTACTGGTGTGCACACAGAAGATGTCTACAGTACTGGAGTCCACACAGAAGATGTCTACAGTTCTGGAGTCCACACAGAAGGTGTCCACAGTACTGTAGTCCACACAGAAGATGTCTACAGTACTGGTGTCCACACAGAAGATGTCTACAGTACTGGAGTCCACACAGAATGTGTCCACAGTACTGTAGTCGTCCACACAGAAGGTGTCCACAGTACTGTAGTCCACACAGAAGGTGTTCACAGTACTGGAGTCCACACAGAAGGTGTCTACAGTACTGTAGTCCACACAGAAGGTGTTCACAGTACTGGAGTCCACACAGAAGGTGTCTACAGTACTGGTGTCCACACAGAAGATGTCTACAGTACTGGAGTCCACACAGAAGATGTCCACAGTACTGGAGTCCACACAGAAGATGTCCACAGTACTGGTGTCCACACAGAAGATGTCCATAGTACTGGTGCCCACACAGAAGACGTCTACACTACTGGTGTCCACACAGAAGGTGTCTACAGTACTGGTGTCCACACAGAAGGTGTCTACAGTACTGATGTCCACACAGAAGGTGTCTACAGTACTGGAGTCCACACAGAAGATGTCCACAGTACTGGTGTCCACACAAAAGATGTCCACAGTACTGGAGTCCACACAGAAGATGTCTACAGTACTGGTGCCCACACAGAAGACGTCTACAGTACTGGTGTCCACACAGAAGATGTCTACAGTACTGTAGTCCACACAGAAGGTATCCACAGTACTGTAGTCCACACAGAAGGTGTCCACAGTACTGGAGTCCACACAGAAGGTGTTCACAGTACTGGAGTCCACACAGAAGGTGTCTACAGTACTGTAGTCCACACAGAAGGTGTTCACAGTACTGGAGTCCACACAGAAGGTGTCTACAGTACTGGTGTCCACACAGAAGGTATCCACAGTACTGGAGTCCACACAGAAGGTGTCTACAGTACTGGTGTCCACACAGAAGGTATCCACAGTACTGTAGTCCACACAGAAGGTGTTCACAGTACTGGAGTCCACACAGAAGGTGTTCACAGTACTGGAGTCCACACAGAAGGTGTCTACAGTACTGGTGTCCACACAGAAGGTGTCTACAGTACTGGTGCCCACACAGAAGGTGTCCACAGTACTGGTGTCCACACAGAAGATGTCTACAGTACTGGTGTCCACACAGAAGATGTCTACAGTACTGGTGTCCACACAGAAGATGTCTACAGTACTGGTGTCAACACAGAACCTCCATGGCCTTCACTTTCCAATTTTTATGGCTCTGTTATGGAGAGCTATACCTGCCATTCCTCCCCTCTAAGAACTTCTCTCCTCTCTCAGGGTTATATAGAGCTATGAGACTTTGTCTCCCTGGCTTTCACATGGCCCATAGGACGCCAGACTTGGATTGTCTTCTAACATTTCAAGTTCGTGATTGACAGGATAGATGACCTCTGTCAATGGCCAGACAGGAAGCATTTGGGTTTAACAGCAACTGTGCTTCCATCTTGATCACATGGAAACATTGAAGTGTTGTTCAGAGTCACACCCATGCTCCTTCCTTTACAGAAACACAGTCTAGAAGCTGTGTCATATTTTACAGTATCTTACTCCATCTTACATATCAAGCAGTGAATATGCTAAGTGACTTATCACACAGAGACATTTTGTAGAAAGGTGTGTCACCTAGTTCTCATACAAGACAGAGCTTATTAGATTTACCACAACAGCCATCGTGAAAACTCAGATTAAATGGAGAACAGGGGTTCTCAGGTCATTCATGTGACACCAGCCACTTCTCATTTGGAAGGTGGAAGTTAGGAAGGTATATGAATATCATGCTTAACTGAAAAGAGCCTGGTGTTGAACTCATATCAACATGGGACACATTTAATGCTATTCATAGTTGTAACTGTATTTTGTGGCAGTTAGACACCAAGGGCGAACAGTTAAAGTAGATGTTACAGTTATTACAATTTTTCCACAGACAAAACAGAAAGATTGACTGGGGCTAAAGAGATGGCTTAGTGGTTAAGGCACTTGCTAGCAAAGTCAAAGGTCCGAGGTTTGATTCCCCAGTGCCCATGTAAAGCCACATGCACAAGGTGGCACATGCATCTGGAGATTGTTTGCAATGGCTAGTGCCCCTAGCACACCCATCCTTTCTCTGCCTCTTTCTTTCTCTCCCTCCCTCTCTCTCCTTCAAATAAATAAAATATTACAGGCTGGGGAAATGGCTTAGCAGTTAAGGTGTTTGCCTGTAAAGCCTAAGGACCCAGGTTTGATTCCACAGGACCCACATAAGCCAGATGCACAAGGTGGCTCATGCATTTGTAGTTCATTTGCAGTGGTTGGAGGCCCTGGCATGTCCATTCTCTCATTTTCTCTGCTTCTTCTTTTTTCTTTCTCTCTCAAAGAAATAAACAAAAATATTGATAAATAAATAAAATATTAAAAACGTAAACTCAGGCCAAAGAACAAAGGCAAGCCCAAAATGTTTAAAACAGTTTGATCATACCAGTCTGTATTATATATATATATATATATATATATATATATATATATATATATATATATATATATATATATAGTTTATTTGAGAGTGACAGACAGAGAGAGAAAGAGGCAGAGAGAGAGAAAGAATGGGCATGCCAGGGCTTCCAACCACTGCAGATGAACTCCAGACGCATGTGCCCCCTTGTGCATCTGGCTAATGTGGATCCTGGGGAATGGGGCCTTGAACCAGGGTCCTTAGGCTTCACAGGCAAGCGCTTAACTGCTAAGCCATCTCTCTAGCCCTGGGCATGACAGCACACACCGTGAATCCCAGCACTAGAAAGGCAGAGGTAGGAGGATCACCATGAGCTCAAAGCTACTGTGGGACTACATAGTGAACTCCAGGTCAGCCTGGGCCAGAGTGAGACCTTTTCTCCAAGGGAAAAATAAACGAGTCTTCTAATCCTTTGCATGGCAGAATCACAACACTGTGTGTGTGTGTGTGTGTGTGTGTGTGTGTGTGTGTGAGAGAGATAGGTCCTTTGATAGGCTATGGAGGCCTGTGAATTCCTTCTTCAAATGTTTCTGAACTGACAAATGCTGAGTGCTGGGATTACAAGTGTGTACCATCACACCCGGACACGAGTTTCCCTTTGAAGCCATAAGTGTAAGCAATTTTTTGTAGTGTTACAACAGCTCCTTATGATATGAAAGGAGACATCTCAGCAGCAGTAGAAACACAATGGTCATCTCTAGTTATAGTCACATAGTAACGGAGGTCAAGGTGTTTTCAAGGTGTTTACCTCCATCCCCTTCAACGCTGAAGGCTGGGCGTGGTGGGTACTGGGTGTGCCTGGGCTTCTTGTGAGATTGAAGCTAATCTTCATTACAGAATCAGACCTCATTGTTAAGACAAAATGGACAAGATCCTCTGAATATAGAGGTTTAAATATGAATTATGTCCCTCATAGCTGGAGGGTTTTTTTTTTTTTTTGAGTGAGAATGAGAAAGAGAAAGAGAAAGAGGGAGAGAGTAAGGCCTCCAGCTAATTTAAATGAACTCCAGATAAGCATCACCATGTGCATCTGGCTTACATGGTACTAGAGAATCAAACCTGGGTCCTCAGGCTTCGTAGTCAAGTACTTTAAATGCTAATCCATCTCTCCAGCCTCCAAAGGTATATATATATATATGTCTCTTTTTTTTTTTTTTTTTTTTGAGGTAGTCTCACTCTAGCCAGGCTGACCTGGAATTCACTATGTAGTCTCAGGGTGGCCTTGAACTCACAGTGATCCTCCTACCTCTGCCTCCTGAGTGCTGGGATTAAAGGCACGTGCCACCATGCCTGGCCCCAAAAGTGTTTTTGATTAGGCTTGCAACTGGAGGCTTCTGCAGGCAAAGCTCTGCTGGGCGTGGTGGGTCTTGAAATCTTGCCCTAAGGCATGTTTAGAGCAGCTGGAGCTCTGGCTGGCTGGCTGTTTAGTGGTGTCTTTTTGTTCTGTATCAGTGGAAATGAGCCTGCTTCCTCCACCACTGATGGGGTTTCCCCTGGATTCTGTAAACCTAAAATAAACCCTTTCCCCTCCCATAAGCTGCTGTTGCTTGGATGCTTGTCAAGCAATGTGAACATTGCTGCAACAAGAGGTTAAGTTTGTGCTAATCGGAGACAGCAAAAGGAAGAAGCGCCAATCTCCAATAAATATCCACTCCATGTTAGCCATGGACCACAGGACAATCTGTACTGAAAACAAGCCACAAGCCATGTCCTCTTCCTCAAACCTGGGCTTTAACTAGCCTCCTTTTTAAAATTTATTTATTTATTTGTAAGCAGAGAGAGACAGGAAAAAGAGAGAGAGAGAGAGAGAGGAGGGAGGGAGAGGGAGAGAGAATGGGCACATCAGGGCTCCAGCCATTGCAAATGAACTCAAGATATATGTGCTACTTTGAGCATCTGGCTTTATATGGGTACTGGGGAACTGGGCACTAGAAATCACCAAACATTCAACACATGAGCCCATGAGGAATAATTTCTATCCCAAACCATCCCACTGCTTAAATTAGGTGGTTCTCAGGATGAATCTCTGGTCTGACCTTGAACATGTCACCACCATGACTAGAACTTAGAAGACTGTTGCTTTTGTTCTCTTACCTGAATCCATAAAGGCATTTCAGTGAACCAGACATAACCTTGGAAAGATGTTCCCAGCAGGACTCCATCCCCAGTTGCCTGGAGAGGTTGTCTCTAGGTGGCTTCTGAGCCTTGCCCTCCACAGAATATCCATGGTGTAGAGAAAGAGTTAAGTGGACTTAGAAACTTCATCTGGCCAATGCTTGCTTCCAAGTGCTCTATGTATGTAGATCTTTGGGAGTTCATGAACGTCTGCTTTTTGCCAGGTGGAATGTGTCCATGCAAGGATTCATCTTCTTAAAAGAGTGCTCATTGCTTTCTTCTACTCTCAAGTGGTTAAATTGGCCTGGCATGAAGTAAGAGTATTCAGCTTTGAAGACAAGTGCCTTAACTGTTGAGCCATCTCTCTAACCCCACACTGGCCTTCATTTTTTAAAAAAATATATAAATATTTTTAATTATTTATTAGAGAGAGAGAGAGAGACTGGGCATGCCAGGGCCTCCAGCCACTGCAAACAAACTCCAGATATATGTATCACCTTGTGCATTTGGCTTACATAGGTACTGGGGAATTGAAACTGTGTCCTTCGGCTTTGCAGGCAAGCTCCTTAACCACTAAGCCATCTCTTCAGCCCTATACTGGCCTTCTTAGCAAAATCCATTTAAGGCCACCTATCAGAATTCTGTCTTAACAGCTGATAGGTGTGCAATATTATGATTGGTATGTGGGGCAAGCTGAGTACAGCCCTTGTTGGCAATTTTGTTGTTGGACATTGTGCAGCCTCATGGTATGAATTGCTTCAATTTTCTAAGTCTCTCTATATATTTGAAATCCAGATTGTTCCATCACCTTCACCTGAGTAGATCCTTGGGTGTTCTTGGACGCCTTGGGGACAACTGAAGGAAGTGACCATCCTCTCCACGCAATCACTAGAAAATGCACAGAACATGAGACGGCTGGCTTCTCCTTGGTGTCTTGTCTCCCAGAGCACCAACTAAGGGGAAAGCAGGGGGAAGCTGGCTGGACCCCCTATGAAAGTTCCAGAATTCCAGTGGCATTGTCAGACAGCAGCCTGACTCACCCCGCACAGAACCACCATGCCCAGGTTTGGTTCTCAACCAGGGGTGCTGGTGAGTTAAAGGAATGCGGGACCAGCCCACCGGAGTCCCCATCACTGCTTCTGAGTGCACACTACATGAAAAGTTTTGGTAGCAATGCTTAATAAAATTATATGAGTATTTACATAGTCAAAGGAGGCCCTGGACAAGTTGCACAAATAAATACCATTTCCCCTGGTCCCAAGCCTCCACTTTGAAGAAAGAAGCCATGCTCAGCTGTCCTTTGTCCTATGTTATAAAAGAAAAGCCCCTTTCTGTGGAATATGTGAATCATTCCTTGGCAGATTCTCAAGGTAAACAGAGTAAATTAAAAATTAATGTCTTGCATATGTATGTTACACACATAAGTGAGAGTAGCTAGTTCTTCCTGTCCCCACCAGGCATGAAAGTCAGTTGAGCCCCTTTGTCACCCCCCAAGAAGAACCCACTACAAATAAAAACACTAGCGCAACATCAAAAATTATGAGAACAATTTGGACAAAGATAAATGCCCTGAAGTGATTTATCTTGTCTAATTAGGCGCCACACAGTAGACAAGAAGGAGCGGGAGTTGGGTTGATGCGTGTTTTAATAGGGGGCAAAACAAAAGGGGGAAAATAACGCTTTACATCTTGGTATCTTGGGAAAGAGAGGGAAAATCCCCATGAAGATCTGCCTTTTCTGGTACAAGATTAGACTCTCCTTACGAATTTGCTTTTTGATAAAAGCTGTTTCGGATGACAAGAGAATGAACCGCCTGAGGTCTTTATAAATTGGTATTCTGTTACATCTCTGTGCTGGCAGGAGTGCATTTGACCCATCCAACCCCAAAATAAAATGAAGGGGAGAAGAACAGCAGGCTTCTGGGCCTGTGGCTTGCCCAACCCTGCAAGGCCCTGCATGGGAGGGGAAGGTGGCCGGATTGCCTGCGCTGCCTGTGAGTTCCTCCCTCTTGCTAACATCTGCTGCTGTGGTAGGTCTGACTGTTCTGCTGTAGAGGATCCAAGCCTGAATGCTCTTACTTCATGCCAGGTCGGTTGTTTAACCACTGGAGAGTAGAAGAAAGCAATGAGCACTCTTTTAAGAAGATGAATCCTTGCATGGACACATTCCACCTGGCAAAAAGCAGACGTTCATGAACTCCCAAAGATCTACATACATAGAGCACTTGGAAGCAAGCATTGGCCAGATGAAGTTTCTAAGTCCACTTAACTCTTTCTCTACATCATGGGTATTCTGTGGAGGGCAAGGCTCAGAAGCCACTTAGGTGGTGGACTTCCTCCACTCCCCATACCTCACCCATGGGAGACAACCTCTCCAGGCAACTGGGGATGGAGTCCTGCTGGGAACATCTTGCGAAGGAGATGTCTGGTTCACTGAAATGCATTTATGGATTCAGGTAAGTTAACAAAAGCAACAGTCTTCTAAGTTCTACTTAGTAATCACGGTAGTGACATGTTCAAGGTCAGTGTAGAGATTCATCCTGAGAGCTACCTAATTTAAGCAGTGGGATGGTTTGGGATAGGAATTATTCCCCATGGGCTCATGTGTTGAATGCTTGGTGATTTCTAGTGGGTGGCTCTATTTTGAGATCTTCTGGAAACTTTAGGAGCTGGGGACGAGCTGGAGGAAGTAGGTCACTGGAGTTGGCCACTTCCTGTTTCTCACTCTGCTTCTTGCTCATCATGAGGTGAACAGCCCCCTCCTCCACACCCGACTGTGACTATGATGTTTCCTCTGCCCATGGCCCCAATAACACAGAGTCAAGTTCCCATGGCCTGCACACTCTGAAACTGTGGGCCAATATAACTTATCCCTTTTCGTTGTTTCTGTCAGGTAGTCAGTCACAGGGATGGCAAAACTGACACACACAGCCAAATGATCTGGATGGGGACTAGGTTGACATTTCTGCACGGGATAAGCCCCACGCTGCGCCACTTCAGCGGTCAAATCATCTCTTTCATTTGTACCTGTACCACCAGGTAATTTCAATAGTAGAACTAAAAATTTCCTACCATTACTACCTGATAGGCAGCATGCTAACCACATTGATGTCCAAGCACCATGGAGCTCACATCAACTTCAAGAGGAAGGAACAATGAGAGTCACTAGTTCAAGACAAGGAATGGCTTGTTCACAGCAAGAGAATGTGACTGGGTTCCCAGGGCGAGAGAATGTGATGGCTTTTCCCACCCCGCTTTTCTCATGGATATGATCAGTCCAGTTTTCTGTCAAGCACTAACCCCAGGAAAATGCGAGTCACCACCTTCTTTGGAACAAAATACAATATATATATATTTTTTTGTTTTCTCCTTTGTTCTTCTTTTTTTGTTCCCTCCATTCCTTTTTTTTCCTCTTCCCCTATCTCCTCTTTTTTTTCTTTTCTTTCCTTTCTTTCTTTTCTACCTACCTTCCTTCCTCTCTTCCTACCTCCCTCCCTTCTTTCTTTCTTGTTTGCTTATAATAAAAAGACTCTCTTACCCTCAGCTTTTCTGCTGTGGGATGAAGGGACTTTCTTTTCCAAGGTTGTTTCACAGTCCCTCTCACATTCTTCCTCTTTCGGTCCTTGTCCATGAGGGACTGAGGCTTTTGATGTACTTGACAGGCCAACTAGACTCTGATTTTGAAAGCCAGTCACATTTATCAAATTAGTGAATGTGACAACATTTTTGAGAAGGACCTTGGTATAGATAGGAAGCAAAGCTCCCATGTCTATAAGGAATGACTTCAATGCCAGGATATGTCCTAGGCCTTGCATGATGTCCTGAAGTTCTTGGGATTCAAGTATCTCTCTTCAACACCCTGAGCCTTTCCCACTAGAGCATGCTTCACAGAGAAGGCATGGTGTGTAGAAGCATTCTTAGACACGCAACTTCATATTGTCTTGTTTTGTTCTTAGTTGTGCCTCTTGACCCCTTTGGTTTTGATTTCCATTGAATCTGTTGACAAGCTACGATCTGTTTGCACCATTCTTCTTATTCTCTTTGAAATGTTCTTAATTTTAATTTATTTACAAGGAGAGAAAGAGGGAAAGAAGGAAAGAAAGAGAAAGAGACGGGGGGATATGGGTGTGTCAAGTGTCTTTCTGCTGCAAACTCTAGAGGCCTGCACCACCTTGTGCATCTGGCTTCACTTGGGTACTAGGGAGCTGAACCAAGCTGGCAGGCTTTGCAAACAAGCACATTTAACCGCTGAGCCATCTCCCCAGTCCTGCCCCATTCTCAGAGGAGCTTCTTCCTGGGAACCGTGCTGTTTCCCTTGGTGAGCCCTTGGCTGAACATCCGCTTACCTCTCATGCTCCACATAGGAGCCGAAGCTGTCAGGCTCACTGATAGAAACTGAACCTTTAGAACAAATGAAGAGTATGAGGATGACAAATAAGCCCAACACACATGAGATGAGGCCATAGCATGCCTGGGTTGAGTTGGAATTCAAGCAGCTTGGGCAGTGGGTGAACTAGTTCATTTGGTGGCAGATAAGAGACCGTACACACACACACATACACCACATGCATGTATACACACATGCACACACATAGCCTCTGCAGCCAGAGTCTCTGAGCCCAGGGCATTTTCACCCACCAGGCTACAGACAGGATGGGTTGGGCCAGTCCATGCAAGGTTCAAAGAAACGGGATGATGCTGCCTCAGACATTGGCTGTTTCCTGTCTCTGGGCTTTCTTGATGGAGACCTCTAGTGTTGGGGAATTCTTTTGTTCAGCGTTCTAGAAACTATTTGACCAAACATGAAACATGTTGTGTTTTATTCAACAATAAGTATTTTTCTTGTAGTCAACCATATTGACAGCACCATAGCATAGCCATAAAAAGTTAATTATGTCATCAACAACTAACATCTGAGGCCTTGTGATATGCCAAGCACCATTCAAAGTTGTCTGTTATGAAACTTTAACTTACCTTGAGGACTTTACAAAGTAGAGGGCATTATATTCTTATCCCACACACGAGAACATAGCACGGAGGTGATTCACTATGAGGGTGGCACAGTTAGCAGTTGGCGGAGCTGGGATTAAACAATACTTAAATACCTTCACCTACAGTTTTAATGACATCTGGAACATCTGCCTCTCTGTGATGCAGACAAAAGTCTTTGGTAAAAAATAACATTTAAGTGTCTGACCTGGTGTGTGACTGTGTGTAACCAACATAGCCTGTCTTTGGTCTCTTTGAAGTCTCTACCATGTAGGAAGGGCAGTCCATCCTCCTGATCTAGTATGTGATTGTGTTGTAACTGAGTCTATGTGAGGTCATGACCCATGCATTAGGGGCAGCCCATTAATCCAGAGCTCCTAGGAGGATGATGATGGTCTTGCTTTTGGTTATTGTTGGATCTCTGAAACACCTTGCCTCGTCTGTGTGACATCAGAGGGAAACTACAGACCCCAGAGGTATTATCAGGTAGATGAAAAATTTGCTAAGTGACTCCCAGGAAAATAGGCCAAATCCATTCATCAAAACAAACTTACATGACAAAAAACACTCTGATATACCCATCGTAAAAACAAGTTAGGAATTGCTAGTGTCACCAGTAAAGGGAACAGGGGGACTTATTGAATAAGAACTCATTTGAAGAGAGGCTAGTTTTTCAAGAGCTGAATTTCAAGGAATCCAGAATGTAGAGGGAAAGCATCAGTGGAGATAATCCTTGCCCAGTACCATCCACCATGCACAACAACACACACTCCATCCACCGTGCAGAACATCACACACTGTAAACACCACACACTCCATCCACCACGGAGAACAAGACACACTCCATCTATTATGTGGAACATCACACACTCCATCCACCATGCAGAACATCACACATTCCATCCACCATGGAGAACACCACACACTCCATCCACCATGCAGAACATCACACACTCCATCCACCATGGAGGACGCCACACACTCCATCTACCATGCAGAACATCACACACTCCATCCACCATGGAGGACGCCACACACTCCATCCACCATGCAGAACATCACACACTCCATCCAACATGGAGGACGCCACACACTCCATCCACCATGGAGGACGCCACATACTCCACCCACCATGCAGAACATCACACACTCCATCCACCATGGAGGACGCCACACACTCCATCCACCATGCAGAACATCACACACTCCATCCACCATGGAGGACGCCACACACTCCATCCACCATGCAGAACATCACACACTCCATCCACCATGGAGAACATCACACACTCCATCCACCATGCAGAACATCACACATTCCATCCACCATGGAGAACACCACACACTCCATCCACCATGCAGAACATCACACATTCCATCCACCATGGAGAACATCACACACTCCATCCACCATGCAGAACATCACACACTCCATCCACCATGGAGGACGCCACACACTCCATCTACCATGCAGAACATCACACACTCCATCCACCATGGAGGACGCCACACACTCCATCCACCATGCAGAACATCACACACTCCATCCAACATGGAGGACGCCACACACTCCATCCACCATGCAGAACATCACACACTCCATCCAACATGGAGGACGCCACACACTCCATCCACCATGCAGAACATCACACACTCCATCCACCATGGAGGACGCCACACACTCCATCCACCATGGAGGACGCCACATACTCCACCCACCATGCAGAACATCACACACTCCATCCACCATGGAGGATGCCACACACTCCATCCACCATGGAGGACGCCACACACTCCATCCACCATGCAGAACATCACACACTCCATCCACCATGGAGGACGCCACACACTCCATCCACCATGCAGAACATCACACACTCCATCCACCATGGAGGACGCCACACACTCCATCCACCATGCAGAACATCACACACTCCATCCACCATGCAGAACACCACACACTCCATCCACCATGCAGAATGTCACACATTCCATCCACCATGGAGGACATCACACACTCTATCCACCATGGAGGGCATCACACACTCCATCCACCATGGAGAATATCACACACTCCATCCACCATGCAGAGCATCACACACTCCATCCACCATGGAGGACATCACACACTTCCTCTTCTTGCAGAAGTACTTACTCATCTCACAGTCTGCTTTAAGAAAAAGAAGTGATGACCATGGAGCTTTTGTTTCTATAGCTCTTCCTTTTCTCTTCCTATCTTAAGGGAAGATATGCTCTGCTACTTACTCATCCTTAGCAGATACGTGGTGTTTGCTTAGTGCCCTGACCTTCCACATAAAGGGAAGTCCTAAGTGTGCCCAATCTTGCCTTTGTGCTCAATATCATGATGGGTGAGAGATCCTTCAATGTGGGGCATGTCTCTCTCATATGCATTTCCAAATCTCATCTTTGGACATATGGCCAATTCATCATCTAATGACCTCGCCTCCCTGTGTTACAGTGGAGAGCACCCTGTGTTCATGTTGATTAGCCTAGCTTTCCTAATGGCACAAGAGAGCCTACTCCCTCATAGGCCATCTCCAAAGCACAGCCTTCTCCAAGCAAGGGACAGAGAGTTTGAGAAACGTTTCCTCTCTATCGAGGTTTTGCCCAACAATGAGAGGAAGCCATTCTCCCCTCTTCTCCCACACTAGAGATGTCAGATTACATTGATGAAATTTTAGCGAGAGGAGAGGATGGGAGGAACCCCGTGAGAGGGGAAAGTTAAAGCCCTGGGTTAAAGATTAATATTCCAAGTTCTGAACAAAGGGATGCTCTTTCCCGACTCTGTGCTTATGCCTCTGAATGTAAACATTGTTCTGAGAGCCATTTTTTCTTAGCCGGATCTTTAAAGGGTAATAAATTAGCCCGCGGACGGCCATACAAGCTGCTACTAGATGTGAATGTGAATGTGTCTGAAGAAAAGACTGACTTTCAATCACAGTCTATTGAAAGAATGGTGAGGCTTTCTAAAGAAGCATGTTGTGCCTATTAACCAACTTACAAAAGGGGCCATTTCCTTGATTTATGCTTGGTTGCTATAGCAATCCCACAGCCCAGACTGGCAGGTGAATCCCCTTCTAACATCCTCAGAGGTTTTTCTTATCCCCCTCCAAACTGAGGCACTGGCTCAGCAACAGTGTGTAAACAAGCAGTGCTTGAAAAAGAAATCAAACATCTAGCTCAAGCAGCTCCACACATCTCTTTTAAGTTATAACTTACGATGTACCCAAGGGTTGGGATGGGTGTTTTGACAGCACATAAGAAGAAGGGCCCAAAGAAGGCTTCATCGTTCTATTTTCAGTCATTGGCTGGAGCCAAGGTTGTGCATTGCTTAAGTTAGTTTGCAGCAGGCCCAGTGCATAGTGTCTGAACTCATGCTGATTCCCAGTAACGAGCTGGGTCTTCCTGACCCCAAGAGAGCTGGCTTTGCACGTGTGTGTGTGTGTGTGTGTGTGTGTGTGTGTGTGTGTGTATTCATGGGGTCACTTGTGGAGCAGACGGACTAGGATCATGGCATGATCATGCTGGAGGGATCAGAAAGATCATTTGGGCCTGTATCTCAACTCCACGTTTCTCAAAGGAGAAACTGAGGGATGTGAATAGTGAGGTTTGTCTGTGAGATGCGAGGGATTCGAGGTGCAGCAGAGTTGTCTCTTTAGCGGTATCTCTCCTGCCTTCATGTAGCTTCCTGAAGTGAAGGCGGTGGAATTCTTGGCATAAATATAGATGACAGCCTTGTTTTACATATAATTTCCAAGGAATGTATATTAAGGGGGGTCACAGAAAAAGTGTATGCTTTTTCTTTTTAAATATTATTTATTTATTTATGAGGGAGGGAGACAGTTTACACACCTACCCAGGCCGCCAGCCACTGCATATGAAATCCACATGCTTGCAGCACTGTGTGCATCTGGCTTTGTGTGTACTGGGGAATTGAACCCAGGCCAACAGGCTTTGCAAACAAGTGCTTTCAACCATTGAGCCATCTCCCCAGCCCCCTAGGTTTATGTTCCGGAGGGAGCAGGAGGAGGGGAGAGAGGAGGAGAGACTAGCAGACAGCTAAACACATTCTTTGGTCTCAAGGAGACCCAGGTCCTGAAACCAGCAAGGGCCAGCAAAGGGCATGAGCACTTGAAGGGGTACATGGAGTCAATGGCACCGCTTTTGACTCCCCAGCCTGGATTGGCACACCCTGCTGGAGCCTCCTGGAAATTTCAAAGCTATCTGCATCTTTGGGAGGAGCAGAAAGCAATTCTAAGTCATGAGAACATGTCACCTGTGTCCCCTTACATACTATGCTAGTGTGCCACGCGGTAGGCTCGGGCTTCTGCAGCATGAGCTGATTTCCCACAGTCACAGAGGCTAGAGATCTGCTATCAACGGGTCGGCAGGGCCGCTTCTCCTAAGGCCCCATCGGCTTGGAGAGAGCAGCCTTTGGATGTCTTTGCACAGCCTTCCTCTTGTACGGGTCTGTGTTCATCTTAATCCTGATAAGGAAGGACACCGTATTGGATCAGGGCCCACTATACTGATTTCTTTTAACCTGGTTGCTTCTTTAAGGCCTTATTTCCAAGTGTGGTCACATTCTTAGGTTACAGGGATTGTACCTTAGCACAGTGCAGCCTAGAGCACACCCTGAAAGCAACCTGAAAAAGAGGAAAACAATTTCTAGAAAGTTCTCTTATACTGAGTCCCAGGACTAAAGAGTGTGTCGGGGGGGAGCTGTGAGAGAAAGAGGGTCCACAGCCTCCCCCCCTGTACTTGTAGAACCCTTCCTGCTTTAGTCAAGCCAGCATTTCTTTATAGCTGAGAATTACGGTGGCCTCCTTTCAGCCACCGGAGTTTCTGGTATTCTCTAGTCCTACAGGGTCTTGGAGTCATTTGCAAGGAACTGTTTATTAGTGGCAAACAAATGAAACTTTTGGGTGATTTCCAAAATATGATTTGCGGCTCAGTCCACTGCTCTCTCGTGTTTCCAAGAAACTTAAAGGAATAGCCCAGATTTTTTTTTAAAAAAAGGTCCTTAGCTTTCCTCCTACCTCCTCCCACTCCTTTATAGTGCTATAAACATTTGTTAATAGAGCAATTATCTTTTGAGTTGCAAAGCTAAATAAGTACGAGGAGGGAAGGGTGAGGGAAAAGTGCCATTCTTCAAGCTTAATGAAGTCAAGTGAAATCATTTCAAGTGGATGTGAGATGCAGAAAGCAGAATCCTTTTTGGCTTAAGTTTAATAAATGACAGCTTGCCACGCTGTTATCCCAAACCTTCTCACAGCCGGGGTTTGTCAGACAACATATATATGAGCAAATAATAAAACCATCAGTGGACAGACTCAGCCTGTTAGAAAGAGAGCGAGGAGGCTGCAAGGAGCTGAGGGTGATGGAGCACGCAGGCCTGGCTGTCTGCTGGAGACCTTGTTCTTAATGATGGTCATAGGAGCATGGACCCTGGCTGGTCCTGGAGATCTTGCTTTTTTTTTTTTTTTTTTTGAGGCAAGCTCAACAACCTGGTGTCTTTTTTATGAGAGACAGTGAGAGCAAGAATGAGCAAACAAGAGAGAGAGAGAGAGAGAGAGAGAGAGAGAGACAGACAGACAGACAGACAGACAGAGACAGAGAGAATTAGTGTGCTAGGGCCTCCAGCCATTGTAATCAATCTCCAGACCCATGTATCACCTTATGTGACCTAGCACTGGCATCACTTAGTGTGTCTGGCTTATATGGGAGCTAGAGAGTCAAATGTGGGTCCTAGACTTCATAGGTGAGCACCTTAACCTCTAAGCCATCTCTCCAGCCATTAAGATCTTGTTCTTAATGATGGTCAAGTACAGCGTGGACTGAGGAGTTGAAGCCGGTCAGTCATCATGCTGAGCCATCTCTCCAGCCCTGGGATATGATTTTTTAATTGGTAACAAAAATACAAGAACATTTTCCACCAAGGACTTGGATCAAATAAAACAGCATGTCACCTGTGTCCTCTGAGTTAGCCATTGCCTCAGAAGTCTTAGAGGAACTCCCACCATTGGCATGGGAGCTGTAATCCCTTGATTTTTGCTTGCTTTTGAACTTAGTTCCAAAGTCTCTCTTGATCTTTTCTTTAATTCCAGATCATCTCCTGTTCTCTCCAAACTCGGGTCGCAGTGAGAACAAATTCACTACTAAATGAAGCATGGCCTGCAGCCCATGAGGGGAGACTCAGTGAAGCGGCCCTCTGATATTTGTAGTGTGGGCTCCTCTGACAATTTTGTGCTAGATTTGATACTTGCTTTTAATGCTGAACTTGCAACTTTTAACTGTATAGGCTCTGTAGATATTTAATTTCTATTAAAATATATTTTATTTGAAAGATCTACCAAGTTCATGGAAAAATATAATGACAAAGTCTTCTCCCACTAGTCACACCTTTTCATGCTCCTTGAATCAAGTTTGGAATCCTGTTGGCACTCTCTGAGCTTTTAGGATCAGGATCTTCCAAGTTCTGGGTGACTACGGCTAATACCAGACGGAAGTGAAGAGGAACCGAAGAGCTTGCTTCTGTCATAAGATGTAACCATTTCCAAGTATGCTCCTTTCCTGGACATAGCTTTTCTGTAACCGAATAATGCAAAGTATGCCATATATGAAGGCCCGAATTTAAGTAGGACACTTTCCAGTTTACAAAAAGCTTTGCATGCATTTCATCATTTGACAACGAGAGAGATCCTTTGAATTCCTTGACATGCATACAAAAGAAGCTGGAATTGGCCAGTCACTCTGGAAGCTGGGGAGGGCGGTTCAGCCAGATCCAAAGGGATGCGGAGGATGTCCGTCCACATGGGCCAGGTTAGAGGGATGGGAGCAGTTACTGGGCACTTTCCTCCTGCTGTCCTCCTAGTGACCTCAGCTCTGGCCTGAGGGACCAACATCCCTTAGAATGAGCGATTATTTAGCTTTGAAATGAGCGCAGCCTTGGGACTCCCTGCAGAGCAGTTTCTTATTCCAAAAATTTAGCTTAGCTTCTTTTCCTTGTAAGTGGAAACATAGGAAGAGAAGTGGCCTGGCACATGGGGAACACAAAGCCACATGAGGACAGACTCGCAGATGGAGAGAAGAGGGTCACCGAGTGTCTTCCGGAAGAGGAATGCCAGTGAGGACAGACAGGCAGCATGAGTTGACCCCCCAGTGAGGCGCTCAGCCCAAGAAGGGGACCTGTACCAGTGGTCAGATGTGACTGTGTGTGTGTGTGGTGTGTGTGTGGGTGTGGTCAAAAAGACATCTGACTACACCAGGTCACATGGTAAGAAACAAATTGCTTCTTCAGTGCACCTAACTGTAGCCTGGAGGAAATCTTCTCTGCCACGAGCATCACCTCTGTGACCTCCTCTTTACACACACACACACACACACACACACACACACACACACAGAGAGAGAGAGAGAGAGAGAGAGAGAGAGAGAGAGAGAGAGAGAAAGATATTGTCCCAGGCATGGTGATTTTTTTTTTTTTGTAAAATATATGTATTGAAGTAAAAATACAAATGTCAGAGAAGCAGTGCAGTAGAGGGATACTCACTGCGGATTGGATCTCTTTGAGCCTTAATTTCTTCCTATGAACTGTGCAACCACCAAGCTTGCTAGGTTGTTGGGAACATTAGGGGCTAGGACACAGTGAGTGGGTTGGTACTATGAAAGCATTCAAATGAATACTTAAGAGTATGTGAGGATTAAATGAAATTTTTTTGTTGTTTGTTCAAGGTAGGGTCTCGCTGTAGGCCAGGCTGACCTGGAATTCACTTGGTAGTCTCAGGGTGGCCTTGAACCCATGGCTATCCTCCTACCTCTGCCTCCCGAGCGCTGGGATTAAAGTATACCACGACGCCCGGCTAGATTAAATGAATCTGGGGAAGCAAGGATCATAAAGGACTCAGGGACTCCTGGATGCAGGAATTACATGGCCAAACTTTAATCTGGGGCAACTGAAAGTTCTAGATATGTTCTGATGAAAGCAAGGGAGTTGTAGAGAATCAACCTAGCAGGTCCTGGAGGAGAAGGAGGCTGGACAGAAGAAATATCACAATTGTCACAGGAGAGCCCATTGAGGAAATAAATACTACCTAAATATGTAATTTGTCATCCATCCCAGGTACTTAAGCGGC
The DNA here is from genome assembly GCF_020740685.1 of Jaculus jaculus. Taxonomy (NCBI): domain Eukaryota; kingdom Metazoa; phylum Chordata; class Mammalia; order Rodentia; family Dipodidae; genus Jaculus; species Jaculus jaculus. The sequence goes on along the minus strand of NC_059117.1, from coordinate 62,756,621 downwards.
AAAGGCAGGAAGATTACAAGTTTAAGGCCAGCCTAGGTTATAAACTGAGTTTTGAAGTAGCCTGTGTAACTTAGCGAGACTATCTCAAAATGAAAAGTACAAAGAGAGAGAGAGAGAGAGAGAGAGAGAGAGAGGGAGTTGGTATGAATCAGATGTCCCCCATAAACTCATGTGCTCTGAATGCTTGGTCCCCAGCTGTTGGTCATTTGAGAGGTGGAGCCTTGCTGGAGGATGTGTGTTGTTGAAGGTGGGCTTAGGGGTGTTATAGCCAGCTCCCTATTGCCAGAGAATATGTCCAGCCTCATGTCATGCCTTCCTCTGCCATCTTGAAGTTTGCCCTTGAGACTGTAAGCCAAAGTAAACCCTCTCCTTCCACCAGCTGCTCTTGGTTGATATTTTGCCCCAGTAACACGAGGGTCACCGCAACAATGAGGCCCAGAGGAAAGTTCTTCTGTAACTTGTGTGAGGCTCTGGGTTCTATCCCTAGCACCTCAAAAAATAAACAAATGAAAGTTGGGTGTGGTGGTGCACACCTTTAATCCCAGCACTTGGGAGGCAGAGGTAGGAGAATTGCTGTGAGTTCAAGGCCACCCTGGCACTAAAGAGTGAATACCAGGTCAGCCTGGGCTACAGGAACACCCTACCTTGAAAACCCAAAATAAATACATAAATAAATAAGAGCAGGATAAATCTCAGTAAGAAGTTCTGGTGTGTTTCTGTACAGTAGAGTGACTATATATAACAATCTTGTGAGTACTTCCAGAAAGATAGAAGAAAAGATTTAAAAAATTTTTACCACAATGAGCCAATACAGGCCTGAGGAGAGAGATATACTTAACCTGAACATTGCACATCTTGAAACATTGCAGTGTACTCCATAAATAAGTACACATTTTATATTTATACAAGCACTTATTTTATTTTATTATTTGGGTGTGCATGTGAGAGAGAGGAAGAGAGAGAAAAAGAGAAAGAATGAAAGAGAATTTTGTACATCTGATTTCACATAGGTATAGGGGAATCAAACCGAGGCCAGCAGGCTTTGCAAGAAAGTCCCTTTAGGCACTGAGCCATCTCTAATGACTCACATTTTATATCTTAATATATATAATACAGATTTAATAGAAAAGTCTAATGATCAGTGAGTCATGGAATGGGTTTGGGTAGCTAGTCAATGGGTGACTGAGACAGAGGGATGAAAGATTATCAAGATAGGAAGGGCAGGAAAAGCAACTGGGTTTAAGAAAACAGAGTTGTTTGTATGTGTGTGCCCATATGCACATGCGTGTGTGTGGGTGTCTGTGTGTGTAGACGTGCACACACCCATGTTTCTGAGCCCATGAGTATGTTATGCAAGGACCAGACCTGGAGATGCCAGTGCTTCCCAATGTTGGAGTCACCAGCCAGGGCCACAGCTCCACAGAGGTGACCTTATTGATGCACAGCTTACAAATCCTCTGTTTCTTCCCAAGCTGGGTCAGGGAGGGTCAGTCTGACTCAGTCGGGTCACGCGGACTCCATTTCCATGGAATCACTCACTGTTCCTGGACCCCAGCGAGCACACCTCTACCGTGTCAGGTAAGGCATGCTGATTTCAGCCATTGCCTGGCCTCCTGTCAGGTTGATGTGGCACTCGTGTTGAGACACAGAGAACCAAGAGCATTTCCACCCCGGGTTAGGTCCCAAACATCAAGAGAAGTCATTTCATGTTCTCCAACCTGTGTGGATTGGGAGTGATGGCAAGGATGGGCTGTCACAGAAAGGGCCCAGGCGTGGGCGGCTGCCCTTGGAGCTCTGACCGGTTTCCCTCCACAGCTCAGCGTTCGTGTCTGGCAGGAGCCCAGGCGACGGACACGATTCTAACACAGGCCATCAACTTGCTGAAGACGTCCTCTCATCTCTGGCTTTGCTGGCACTGCGCTGCGAACAGCCCCCAGGGATGAAGGGAGCCAAAGACGAGCTTCGCAGTTGCGATGCGATGTCTACCGGGCAGCTGGGCTGGACGACTCACGACGAGCCCGCAGCCGCACGGCCCGCTCCGCTGCTCCGTGCTCTCGTGCACGGCAGGGTTACGCAGCTGGACGGACTCCCCCAGCCCCCCAGCCTCGACGGCACCCTGATATCATTTGGAAACGCTGAAACTAGAAACACTGCACTTGCCAATCTTCACTGGGGTGGGCAGGAGAAGGGGAGCAGACGTGTCTTTCAGAAGGGTCCAGTCTGAGGAGAAAGCTCCCAGTTACAGCACGGAGCCGCCCCAGAGGCGACCAGTACATCAGCCACTGTCTCCTGACCTGTGGGGGTGGGGCATTGAACCCCAAGTCTAGTGGCACGCTTGGCTTCCTCTCACCCACTTTTTTCCCCCCAGCACGCACCAAATGTTTACTAAGCCCCATTACTCTGAGCAGTAATTTAAGCCCTTGGGATTCCTGAATAAACAAAGTCAGACACAGGATCCTGCCTGTGGGGCTCTAATGTTACAGTGCGAGGGAATAAACAATAAACACACTGAGTGATTACTTTGTATTTTAAAAGTTAAGTGCTGGGCAGGAGGGATGGCTTAGCGGTTAAGGCACTTGCCTGCAAAACCAAAGGGCCCAGGTCTGATTCCCCAGTACCCACGTAAGCCAGAGGCACAGGGTGGTGCATGTGTCTGGAATTCATTTGCGGTCCAGGTCTTTACCTGCTTCGCTGTCTTTCTGCCAAAAGCAGTTAGGGTGCAAAGCTGTAGGACCGCAGTTCAATTCCCCAGGACCTACGTCAGCCAGATGCACAAGGTGGCACATGCGTCTGGAGTTCGTTTGCAGTGGCTGGAAGCCCTGGCGTGCCCATTCTCTCTCTCAGCCTCTTTCCCTCTCTCAAATAAATAAATAAAAATAAAAATATTAAAAAACCAAAATATTAAAAAAAAAAAAAACAACTCAAGGGCCATGAAGGCAGAGGGCGTGTTCAAGGTGGGGCTCAATAGTGGAGTGCGTGCTCGGCACGTGGGGTTCTGGCTTTGATCCTCAACGCCATGAAACCAAACGCAGCAAAGAACAGCAAGGTCATACTGCCAGAACCGATCAGTCAGGCAGCGGGAGAAAGACGTGAAGGAAGGGGTCAGTCACGTGGCACCTCAGAGAAGAGTAAGGTGACATTGCAGGCAGAGGCTGGAGAACGAGGAAGGGGCCCAGGGTGGCCAAAGGAGGGGAGAGGAAGGGGCGGTACCAGAGGCCAGCCAGAGCCTCATCCCCTCAGCTCCTTCCCCTTGAGGTTGCAATAACTGGGCTGTCCTGAACTGGATGTGATGCGCGGCCCCTGTACAGGTTCACCCTAAGCCTTTCAGCATGGCACTAATGTTCTCCTGCTGAACTCACACCCGCCCCAAAGACAGTGCCCTGTTTGCCTTGTTAAAACTAGCCCAGATTAAGCGCTTGCCTGTGAAGCCTAAGGACCCCGGTTCGAGGCTCGGTTCCCCAGGTCCCACGTTAGCCAGATGCACAAGGGGGCGCACGCGTCTGGAGTTCGTTTGCAGAGGCTGGAAGCCCTGGCGCGCCCATTCTCTCTCTCAATCTAACTGTCTTTCTCTCTGTGTCTGTCCCTCTCAAATAAATAAATAAATAAATAATTAAAAAAAAATTAAAAAAAAAAAAACTAGCCCAGAGCTCTGGGGAGACGGCTTAGCTAGCAGTTCCGTCACTTGCCTGCAAAGCTAAAGGCCCAGGTTTGTTTTCTCAGAACCAACATAAGCTGGATGCACAAGGTGCCACATGTGTCTGGAGTTCTTTTTGAGTGGTCACACCTTGGCATGCCCATTCTTGCCCTCTATCTATATGTCCCTCTCTCTCTCAAATAAATAAATAAATAAATAAATAAATAAATAAATAAATAAATAAAAGCTGGCTCAGGGCCTTGCTAAAGAGGTAGTTAATACATGATCACTAGCAGCACGTGAACACAGATATTTCCAGGCAGCTGCCTCTCGCATACAGAAGGAGTGGGAGGATGGAGCTTCCAATATGGCTGGCTGTGTGGGGATAAAGATCTCCCTTGTTGAAGTAATACGTTTAGTATTCTAATGAAGTAATTATAAAAGTAAGTAATTATTGAAATAACCACATCAACTCCCAGCCATTAAAATCCCCCTAAACAGAGCTGGCACCATGGCTTAGCTATTAGACACCCTGGCAACCACCCAACGCCTACAATAGCTTCTAATTAATTGATCTCACCTCTAATCTGCTATTGTTAGCTCAGCTCCGATCATTTGTTTGGCCCGCAGATCCTATTGCCCCTTCTTTTTGATTGTATTTGTTACCGTAACCCTCTCTATCTCTTTCAATTAAGCACAGGTTAAGTGGTTCACCCGCAAGAGAATAGGAGATAATGGCACCAATCAGAGTCATCTCTTTAATTTGCTAAATGGATTACCGGGGAACCCCAGCCAAAGTGAAGTCATAGCTAGTGGCCTTTACTTGAACTATACACAAGGAGTATCTAATTATTAACCCATCATAAACCAAACTTCAAGTGCCCACAAAGAGATCCACCAGCCTCCGGGAGAAGATGGCTCCTTAGGACTAAATTGTTGCCATGGTCAAATGTCCCCGCTGGCGTTATCCTCAACTCTCTTCTCACTTCGACTTTTTTGCTGTGATTCACATTCTCAACTACCCTTCGGAGTGCTGGCCCGCACTCCATCCAAGATGGTGGATTCCGAGCCTCTTTAAGGACCCAGCATAGCTAGGATTCATTTTTCTTGTTTGCACTGTATATGCAAACACAGTTCCATAGGCGTGATGGCTCTGGCTTTCGCTGACTCAAAGGAAAATGTATATTTAAGAGTAAACAACTTTGTCCCTTGGCTGGTAAATGACCTTCCTTCTTCTCTTTATGACCCTGTTTATTCGCTCCCCTTTCTCGACCCCACACTGAGGCTCAGGGCGAGGAAGAACACAGAAAGACCTCAGGAACACAGAAAGGCTACCAGGACTTGCACTGCGGAACGAACCTCCAGACCAGACACAGTTCTGGGAGGAGGGGAATTTATTGAAGCTTACAGATCCAGAGGAAGGTCTACAATGGCAGAAGAAGCTGGCCCTCTTCCACAGGTCCACGCAGAGAGAAATACCACCACCAACACCACAAGCAAGCACGCTCCAGGAACCCCAGGCAGAGCTCCAGCACTCTGCCTCTCCAGGACTGGAATTCAGATCCACTCCTAGTAATACCTCAGAGCCAGACCTCAGGATCTGGCCAGTGACACCTCCTCCAGGCAGGCAGCTGGAAGTGCAAGAAGCCTTACTGAAACTCCTGAATCTTGAGGGGGAGGGGCATCCGCTCACACTACCACACCTGGGTTTTGTACCTGTCAGTGGTTGATCGGGTGAGCAAACAAAACATGTGAAATGGACTCACTTCCCAGGAGTAGTGGCCAGGAATCGAATGGAAGCATCTAGAAATGAAACTCTGTAAACTTTGAATTCCTGGTCCCAACATCAATAACTGAGTGAGGTGATGTGACCTTCAGGACAGTGAGCCTTGGAGGGTTTGGGGGTTCCTGCATTTTCTCCAGGACTCTGAGCCCTGGAGGTTTTGGGGTACCATCTTCTTCCGGTTCTCAAAGAGCAGGCTGCTGTCAGTTTGTATGTTTGCTGCTATTGCTTCCATTGTCTGAGTGAGGTCTCCAGGCGGGAGCCCCTGGGGTGCTCCCAGAGGCTGGCTCTGCTGCACGCTGTGTTAAGGGCTACCCTCCTTTCAGCGGCCCTTGAGAAAATCATGGACCGCTCCTCCACACCCAACCACTGGGGCTCAGAGTCCTGGGGAAAAAAAAGAAAGCAAAGGACTTCTAAGCCTCCGTGTTTGTGTAGCCTTTGAGAGCTTTTATAAGGATGACATGTTTAAATAACAATATTGCAGAATGCTGGTTCAGTCAGAGAGAGATTTGGCCTTCCACAGAACAGAAAATTCAGCCACATGTGACTCAAAGATATTGGAAAAATTTGTGTGTGTTTTGAACACTTGCCCTCCTTTTTCTTGGACACTAATCCCTAAACAATAGTGTGGAACAGCCATTTGCACAGCGCTTGCATCGTACCAAGTATTACAAGTGCTCTAGAGATGATTTATAGTATATGGCAGAATGCACACAGGCTATAGGCAAACACTCTACTATTCAGGGTAAGGGAATGGAATATCCGTGGGTTTTGGTGTCTTTGCGGAACTCCTAGATCCCATCCCACATCAATATTAATGCATAAATACATATTGCTAGAATTAATTTTGCATGTTTCCATTTTTTCCCTTAATGTGGTGACTAAAAAGTTCCACATTACAGACGTTACATCCACATTACGTGGATAAATGCCTCCGAGCCCGTCTTAACTGGGCACATCTGGGCTAGAGGTTTTCCCAGGCCAATGAGACGATGCGAGTCAAGCCCAGTGTGGGATGCATTTGGGGTCCGTGTTTGCCATAAGCGGCTTGGGTGGCTGCAGGGGTCCAAGGCTGGGGACCCTAGCAGAGGATGAGCCACGGGGGTCTGAGCCAGCACACTCAGCTCACCAGCTGCAGTTGTCTCCCCAGGGGCCTGGAAAGTAGCTTCGTAAAGGGGAGGCATAGATCTGGGTGGTGGGTTATGAATGGGGCTGGCAGGCACTGAAGAAGAGGAGTATTTGTGATGGAGAAGTCAAGGGCTGGCTAGCACCCGCTCTCCTATTCTGTAGCACTTATGGGTTGATAGATGGGCAATTTGAAACCATAAGCAGTTTCGGTGATGAAACATACAGACCAAATGATATCCCATTTCTTATCTCTGCCACTGAGCACACACTCCCCTCGGCCTCTGTCACAACACTGTCACCTTGACAGGGGCTGGCCTATCACTGCCTCTGACGGGGCGGAGGAGGGGGACGTCACTTCAACAGCATCATGAAGTATGAGGCCATCTGGAGAAGTACAAGGTGGGCTTTAAGAGAGCCAGGCTGCCTTGGCAAAAGGCGAGAGGGAGAAACTCAAGCCATTACCAGATTAGAATGCAGTGATAAATATCACTGTCACCTCAGGGCCCATTAGGCAGTGATTTCACAGACCAGTTATAAAAACTTTCCAAGTGATGAGGCCATTGAAGACGGAACAATTGGGAAATGCTGAATGGGAAAAAACCAACAGCTTATGTATGTTGGCTGAATCCAGCTAGCACTTGCTCGGCTCCATCTCAAACATCGGTGCTGCTTCTACACGAAGCACAATGCCTGGATACGCACGGTGGCCTATGAACACACTGGAATCCACGACTGTGCATGAAGTGCTGAATGTTTAGTGTCTGAGTGAGCTGGTGACTGCTCAGATGGACTCAGACCTGTCAGACTTGTACAACACCAGCTTATAGGGAATATGAAACACAAATGAGTGAACGAGATATCAAGAGGGAAAAGGTTTCTTCCAATTTCATTAGGAAGATTTCTGTTTGCTTAATTTATGTGCAAATTGGAATTTCATAGGCTGATAGAATGTGGAGATGACATCTCATTTCATCTCATGTCGTAGTAGGAGACACACACACCACCAGGCCTGTGTTGTAGGGGGCAGCTTGGTCAACATAAAGTTGGTTTTTCTACAACACTGTCCTGGTTCGATCAGATGTCTCCCCTGGGAAGCTTATGGGTTCTGAATGCTCGGTCCCCAGCTGATGGTAATTTGGGAGGTGGAGTCTTCTTGGAAGACATGTGTTGTTGGGAGTGGGCTTTGGGCTGTGATAGTTACCTCCCTCTTGCTGGAGCTCAGCTCACTCTCCTGCTGCTATTTTCTACCTGCTGTGGCAGAGGTGACGTCCAGTCTCTGCTCATGCCATGCTTTCCCCTGCCATCTTGAGACTTGAGATTGTAAGCCAAAATAAAACTTTCCTCCCATTGACTGCTGTTGGTTGGGTGTGTTTTTACTCCCACCCCCCACCAGCAAGAGAAGGCAACTGCAGGAGTCACTATCACATGCCCCACATGAAAGACAGGCTGAGATGAGCACAGTTATAAAGCAGGCATGTTTAGCTTTGAAAGGTGTATCATAACACCAGGCATAGAATTTTATGCTGCTGATGCAAAGCTTTGCAATCTGTACTCTCTGATATGGTGGTCACCAGATATACGTGGCTACTGAGAGCTCCTTGGGCTGTTAGACAAAACATTTTGGACATTACATTTTATTTCACTGGAATAAAGTTCAAAATGAAGCTATGGCCTCTCCACATTACGTATGGCTTTAGTGTTTCCAGTAAGATTGGAAAGTACATAAAATACAGTAAAACTATCCTTGATGAGCATAGATACAAACATTCCCAACACAATATTGGCAAACCAAATTCAAAATGCCAATAACATTAAGTTTCCAAGTACTTTCGGATCTTTTTTCTTTTCTTTCTTTTTTTCCTTCCTTCTTCATTTTTTTTCCTTTCTTTCTTTTTTATTTTTTGGTATTTTATCTGACCAACCATAGTGCAATAAAGCTAGAAGTTAATAACAAGAAGAACAAGAACAACAGAAAACATACAAACTCTTGAAGATTAAACAACTTACTATTGTATGAATCACTGAATAAGTCAAGAATAAAATCAGAAAGTTCCTAGAACTGAATGAAAGTAACAACATAACCTAACAAAACCTGTGGAACATAATGAAGGAATCCCAAGAGGGAAGTGTAAACGCCCCTGTCACAGAAACAGAGGTCACAAACAAATGGCTTAATGATGCACCTGAAAGCTCCAGGATGAAACACGAATAAACCAAGCTTAAGTGTACCAGACTGAAAGGGAAAAATTAAGATCACGCCAGGAATCAATGAAATAGAAACAAACAAACAGACAAAAACAACTAAGCAAGTCGATGAAGCTAAGACTTAGTTTGTTGAAATAAACAAGATCGATAAGCCCTTAGACAAATTAATCAAAGAGAGAGAAGATTTCAATCATTCAGATTAGAAACAAAAAGAAAATGTTACAACAGATACACATGAAGTTGAGAGAATCATGAGGATACACTTCAAAAAATTGTATTCCACCTTTTGAAAATTCAAAAGAAATAGGTGAATTTGTAGATGCATATGACCTACCAAAGTTGACTGGAGATGAGAATGAATATATATATATATATATATATATATATATATATATATATATATATATATATATATATATATATGTATATATGTTTATACATATGTGTGTGTGTGTGTGTGTGTGTGTGTGTGTGTGTGTGTATGTGTATATCAAGGTAGGGTCTCACTCTCATCCAGGCTGACCTGGAATTCACTGTATTCTCAGGGTTGCCTTGAACTTATGGCGATCCTCCTACCTCTGCCTCCCAAGTGCTGGGATTAAAGGCGTGTGCCATCACGCCCAGCAAGATGATATATTTTTAAGATATATTTTCTTTATCTGGAGAGAGAGAGAGAAAATGAATGAACATACAAGTACCTCTTGTCATTGCAACACCAGATGCATGTGCCACTTTGTGCATCTTTACATGAGTACTAGGATTAAACCTGGGCTGGCAGACTTTGCAAGCATGCCTTTGACCTCTAAGCCATGGCATAGTTGAAATAGAGCATTAATAAGCAACAGGATTAACATGGTAATAAAATAAGCTTTCTGTAAAAAAAAAAAAAAAAAAAAAAAAAAAAAGCCAGACCCAGGCGTGTTCACTGAAGAAGTCTATCAAATTTTTATGTAAGAACAAAAACGACTGCTTTTCCAATTACTCCATAAACTATGAAAGAGGCAAATTCCTCTAACTTCTATAAAGCCAACATTACAGTAATAAGAAAACCAGAGACACAACAAAAACAAAAAACTATAGACCAATATTCTTGATAAACATACATGCAGAAATTTCTAATAAAATATTTACAAACCAAATTCAAGAGCATATTAAAAATATCATCCACCTCAATTAAGTAGGCTTTACCTCAGATATGCAAGGATGGTTCAACATATGTAAATCAATAAATGTACTATATCACATTCTGACTCCATGTCAGAAATCACATGATTACCTCCAGAGATGCAGAAAAGGCCTTTGGAAAAAATACCCAACATTACTTCATGGTAAAAACACTGGTTTTATTTTTCTTTATTTTTTAAAACTACTTTATGTATTTGCAAGCAGAGGGAGATAGAGAGAATCTAGAAAGACAGAGAAAGCATCAGGGCCTCAAGCCATTGCAAACAAACTCCAAACACATGGACCACTATGTGCATTTGGCTTTACGTGGGTACTGGGGAATCAAACCTGGGTCCTTAGGTTTTGCAAACAGCACCTTAACCACTAAGTCATCTCTCCAGCCTTCTTTTTCTTTTTAAAAATATTTTATTTTATTTGAGCGAGAGAGAGGGAGGGAGAGAATGGGTGTGCCAGGGCCTCTAGCTATTGCAAACTCCAGGTGCATGCCCCACCTTGTGTATCTGGCTTACGTGGGTCCTGGGGACTTAAACCTGAGTCCTTAGGCTTCATAGGCAAATGCCTTAACCCCTAAGCAATCTCTCTAGCCCTGATTTCCTTTTATACATAATATTATGGAATTGGACAAGAAAATTCTTGCCTTGGAGTATTCAAGATCTGTGCTGGGAATGAGTTTCAGGAATAGCAAGGACCCCAGCCTCCTGTCGATGCTGGAGTCAGAATGATGGAACTCTTGCTTTATTGAATGACCACCTTGCCATGGAAGCTCTTCCAAAGAAAGCTAGTTGTGTTCCAAAATCAACTTGTTGTCTCAGAACCACAGCAAGCACTAAATTCTCTGAACACAGAGGCTCTTGGCCAGGGTACAGGCTGAAAGTCTGCTGGCTTCCTCAGGTTACAGAAGAAGGAGTTCTCTGGGTGCCCTACATTTGAGATGGGATTCCAGGAATGTTAGTGTGCTTTTCCTCTACAACTTCCATTCCAATAGTTAGTTATGTCTGGTTTGCACTGGATTTTCCACATGAAAGCTATCTTTTGCCTAGGGAAATTCAAACCTTTTGACAACCTTATCTTTCTTTTTTATTTCATCCTTAAATACTTGACTGTATTGTTTGATTTATACTAACAGACAACGAAGAAACAAGAATTCCTGCCACATTTCATCTACAGTGGTGGAAGGAATCTTCTGACCCACCTCACTCTTCTCTATCAGCAATGGCGGCAGGAGATGCACATCCCTGCCAACGCCCATGCCGCGGATCAGATTCCACTGAAAGGCGCAGCAGTGATTTCTTTATGGGTTGAAGACCTTGCTGAGGGGTAGTGAGTACAGAGGAGAGCCAGAGTGGCTACCTGAGAGGTAGGGCTGAAGTTCTGAAGCCACTATGGGGACCAGACCTCTTCCCTTCTCCGAAAGTCACTCACATCACAAGAGGATTAGCAAGGGCATGCCTTCAAGGAGGCAGAGAGTGCACAAAGGATGATCCCCAGGATGCTTTGTAAATCAGAAGCAAAAGGATTCTCCAAGTGCTAGTTAACATCACTGGCTGGCTGGGCCAATCTTTCCCAGTGATTTCTACATATAACCCTTCTTTCTTAAGTGTGTACTAGAGTTCAACTAACATTCCCCATGGCTTAACATGATGGGTGTTTAAAAATGTGAATAATATTTTAAAATTGTTTATTTATTTATTTCAGAGAGAAAAAGGGAGAGAGAGAGAGAAAGGCAGAGAGAGAGAGAGAGAGAGAGAGAGAGAGAGAGAGAGAGAGAGAGAGAATGGGTGCACCAGAGCCTCTTGCCACTGCAAATAAACACCAGACACAGGTGCCACCTTTTGCATCTGGCTTACATGGGTCCTGGGAAATTCTGAATTTGACTTCTCTCGGTGGCTCCCAGATTGTCTTATCATCATGCCTGCACAAGGTGGCTGTGGGGGCAGCTCTCTGGGCTTTGGTGTAAAGACACGGTGGTGGTTTGAGTATGAAATGCTCCCCTTAGCCTCATGGGCTGTGATTAAGCCTCACACCCAATCCCCATCTGGCAGAGCAGCTGGAAGGTGGATCCTTGCTGGGCCTTGAGGCTTATTGTTCAGCCCACTGGGTGTGGAGAGCCAGCTCACCCCTGCTGCTGCCTCCCAGCTGATGTGACAGGATGTGAGGCTCTGTTGCCGGCTCTGCCATGCTTCCCCCACTGTGATGAAAGTCCCTCTTCCTTCCCGGGAGCTGCTTCTAGGTGTCTTCTCATGGCCATGAGAAGGGAATTGCTGCAGACACGAATCCCTCTCAGCTCCTAAGGGCCCTTCCCCAAATGCCGTCACTGATGGGCAGACTCTTGTACATGAGCTCTGGGGACACCCAATCTGCAGCACTAAGTTATCCAAGACATCTATGAAAGGCCAGAGGGAAAGAGAGAGAGAGAGAGAGAGAGAGAGAGAGAGGAAGAGGGAGAGGGAGAGGGAGGGAGAGGGAGAGGGAGAGGGAGAGGGAGAGGGAGAGGGAGAGGGAGAGGGAGAGGGAGAGGGAGAGGGAGAGGGAGAGGGATGGAAATCACTGCAGGGAAGAACGCTGTCAGTGATTTCAGTTTTTGGGAACATTGTCTACACACACATGCAGGAAAGGCGGGGCTCTCAGTGGCGTTCTTGGGGTGTGAGCACAGACTCTGTTTACTTCTATTATAACTATGTTTTTAAATATAAACTATATGTTTATACAGCAATCAGTATGTTTCTAATTCTTGGGAAACTGAAGGCATTTGCATTGGGTCACTAAAATAAAATGTATACATTCAGTTGCAAAGCAATTTTTCTTAACTTAGTTATGGACGTGCAAGTCCGTCGCTCCTCCAGGCTGCTGGGAGAGGCCAGTCACAGCACACGTGGCAGACAGAGAGCCCACACAGCACTGGGCACTGCACCCTCCCATCTAAGAAAATGAATGGCTTCATCTAGGGACTGGAGGGAACCGCATCTCCTCACCTCAGTAGTGAGGGAAGACTGGGTGATTATATGACTTAATGCCATTTTCTTCCCCCTTTCTCTAAATTACAAAAGTTTTGATCAATGGGAAACATCATCAGCTTTGGAAGATAATTTATTTGCAACACCCCCCCCCCCGAAAACAAAACAAAACAAAACCTCAAAACACCCAAAAAACAAAGCAAGACAAAAAATCCACAACACAGTAGCCCCAAGCTAGAAAACATGTATTATTTCTCTCCTGGTCACTGATTGACCTGCTGGTACAAGTCCGGGAGGAGCCTGAGATCATGAATCGTGTAGCAGTGGCAGCAAACAACTTTCTAGTACCCCTCGCTTCTGATGCTCCTGTTAAGTTCAGGAGCTGTAAAAGAAATGAGTTCATCAGTGCCGATGCCTTCCAGGGCCCTCCTTCTCTGAACTGCTGGGAGGACGAAGGCCTTGATGAACCGAGGAGGCAATCTACCCCAGACAGCAGCAGAGGCAGATGCTGGAAGCCTCTGCGCTGTTAATGCACTTCTCTTTGGCACACTGGCCTTCCCCTGGGACCGGCTCTAATCAAAGTGACAAAGCCATCATGGTTGGAATCACAGGCCCAAGAATTTGCCCCAAACCCAGGGTAGCTTTGAAAGTGAATTCACAGGCTCCATTTTATACTTGAAGGCATAGCCCATGTCTGAGGAGTTACTTGAAAAACCTCACATGGAGCCAGCAAACCCACTCTTTTTCTTAAACCCACGGGGGCTAAAGGATATTGGGTTTCATGAGAAACAAACAAAATTGCAAATTAACTACAATGACTCCTTATTTATGCAGGCTGGCAGAAGGGACTGTTTGCGTTGGCAGACTCCACGGTGAACTCAGCGTTCCTGTGTAGTAGGATGTCTGACATGAAGCAAGCTTTTTAATCCCAGATACCTCAGTTTCCATATTCATGAGGTGGGCAGTGATAATTGTACCAGTATCTGAAGCTTCTTGTAGAAGTTTAAATAGAATAATACATAAGTAGTACGGGGCTGTAGAGATGGTTTAGCAGTTAAGGCTCCTGCCTGCAAAGCCTAAGGACCCAGGTTCAATTTCCTAGGACCCACGTAAGCCAGTTGACAGGTGGCGCATGCATCTGGAGTTTGCTTGTGATGGCCATAGGCCTTGCTACACCCATTCTCTTCCCTCTCTCTCAAATTAATAAAATTAAATTAAAAACATGTACTAGGAACAATGCCTGACATATGAAACAATAAATATTAGCTCCAAAAAAATTAATGTAATGTATATCAGTGGTGTATTTTGGGTGACAGATTTTCACCAAATGGAATCATTCAAATGAGTGACTAATGACTGGAGACAGGCTCTGGGTGGATCGTGGGAGGGACTGTAGTTTATCACTAGATATTGAGATTTTCTATATGATTTCTAAGTACGTACTAAGCCTACTACTTAATTAAAAAAAATACTTATTTAATTAAGAGAGAGACAGAGAGAATGAGAATGAGCACACCAGGGCCTCTTGCCACTGAAAATGAACCTCAAACACATGGGTGTCACTTTGTGCATCTGGCTGTAGATGGGCACTGGGGACGCGCACCTGGGCCTTCAGACTTTGCAAGCAAGTGCCTTTAACTGCTGAGCCATCTCTTCCGCCTTACTTACTCTTCATACAGGGGTCAATGGTGAATGAGACCTTGTGAAAATCCAAGCTGCATCTGGGCAATGACCAAAACTCAAATGCTCATGACATTGTCACTGTGGGCCATGATAGAGATAAGCTTAGAGTCTCCACTGCATGGAGAGAGAGAGGAAGTGAAGACTCTGACCCATCTGCTCCAGCCAATAGGGTTATCCGGGCTTTCCTAGGAGGGGCCCGATGCAAACAGTGAAGGGCCTTAGAAGTGGGGGAGGGGAGCAGAAAACGGTGTCAGTGATGGAAATGGGATGAGTCAACCGTTAGCCTTGGATGTGAAGGTGGAGGAAGGGGACCACAGGCCCGAGAAAGCAGGTGGCCTCTAGGCCTATAGACAAGGAAATGGATCCTCCCCAAATTGACACAAGAGACAAGCCTTGTCACCATTTTTTTTTTTTTTTCAAGGTAGGGTCTCGCGATAGCCCAGGCTGGCCTGGAACTGTGCTCTGTGTTAGGCCAGCTTTGAACTCATGGCGATCCCCCCAGCTCAGCATCCTGAGTACCGGGATTAAAGGTGTGCACCGCCACGTCTGGCTCCTGCTACCATGTTGGTTGCTGACTGTGACGCCCATGGACTGTCATGAGCTTCTTTTCCACCATTGAGTTTAGGGCACATTTTCTTCAGCAGACATAGGATACTAATATGGAACAGAACTCAACTGTTTAAAAAGTGTTTTGAATATATTATTTCCTTATTTATTATTTATTTATCAGAGAGAGAAAGACAGTGAATGGGCATGCCAGGGCCTCTTTCCACTGCAAAGGAATTCTAGACGCATGTGCCACCTTGTGTATCTGGTTTTTATGGGCTCTGGGGAGTTGAACCTAGGTCCTTAGGCTTTGCAGGCAAGTGACTTGACCACTAAGCCACCTTTCCAGCCCAGAACTCAGCTTTTACAGGAGAAGGGGGAGGTCTAATGGAGAGAGGGTGTTGAGGCTGGGTGACAGTCATCTATCACATACAGCTCGGCACACACCAGGCACGGTCCAGATGGATGAACATCAGCAGGTGTCAGTTCCACTGGCCAAGGGACCTGAGGTGTGAAGAAATGGAAGGCAAGACAGCTGACCTGTGGAAGTCTAGCCACAGAGAGCCAACAGGGAGCCTCGGAAACAAGGAGGCTCACGGGAGCTTGCATCTGGAGGTGACATGGGATCCACTGGGGCTTCGGAATCGTTAAGGCAGCGCGATGGAAAAAGGACTTGTCGGGGCGGTGAGGAGGAAGGAGTCCTGGGGAGGAATGATGGAGGCTGCATCCACGCACAAGAGTCAGTTCCAGGCAGGTAGCAGATATGGGGGAAGGAGGAGTCTAGACGGAGCCTGCACCTCTGAGTGAGGTGAAGATGCTCTCAAACGAGATGCAGGAAGAAGGAGTCATTGGCTCAATGGAAAGACTGTTGTCTGTGGGTGGAGTCCTCCCCAGGCAATCTGGATGCTTTGGGAACCTGGGCTGGGGAGATGGGCTTGGCCACTGGGTGGGGAGACTCTGGCAGCATATGGGGCATACTTGTGTGGCACAGACTGTTGAGTAGACTGATGACCGTGTACTGAACAGTGGGGCGAAATCAAGGCTCTGTGGATGGTGGCACGCTGAAAGAGATATGATGACCATGGACAGGAAATAAGCAAGGAATATTCTAGACAGCAAGCAGGTATAGAACCCTTCCAGCCAAGGGGGTGGAGAGAAAGGAGGGAGGGATCAAATATGCAAAATTGAGAAACATAGTGATTTGATGGTGAGGATGCTGATGGCCAAGATGACCGTCACATCATTGAAACGGGCCACTGTACATTCATTATGGGCGACACTATCATTTGTAAACAGTAGTAGTCAGCCTCACGTCGCTGAGGTGAACTTCCAGACTAGACACAGTTTATGGGAGGAAGAAAGGATTTATTGAAGCTTACAAATCCAGGGGAAGTTCCATAATGGCAGAAGAAACTGGTCCCCTTTCACAGGTCCAAGGCGAGAGAGAAAAGCAGCTGTTGTCACCGCTGGCGAACACCCTTCAGGCACCCGCTGACGGCGGAGCTCAGACACTTTGCATATCTGAAGCTGGAATTCAGGCCCACCCTAAGCCACATCTCCTCCAGCTAAGTTTCAAGCTTGAATGAAACTCCTGAATCTGCCGGGGGACATTCATCATACCACCACATAAAACCCCCACGCCATGGGTCACGCCCTTCTGCCTAGAAACCCAGGGCTCTGTTGGTTATCATTTCTTGTTTTTCTAGGAGGCAGGCGCTGTTACTAGCCACTTCTACAGATTTTCCAAAGGGAGGACCACCGAGAACGGAAATGACTTGCCCAGAGTGGGAGGGGGACAGGATGGAGGCAGCAGGGGTTATGTCGTCGGCCGTTAAGCTCAGTGGTCTC
The DNA here is from genome assembly GCF_020740685.1 of Jaculus jaculus. Classification (NCBI taxonomy): domain Eukaryota; kingdom Metazoa; phylum Chordata; class Mammalia; order Rodentia; family Dipodidae; genus Jaculus; species Jaculus jaculus. Next base: position 62,739,655 of record NC_059117.1, on the reverse strand, counting down.
CTGTGCTGTGTTGTACCTGGGCCAATGAATAGCATGCAACATCACTCTAGTCAGATAACCCAGCTGAGGGTCAGCAAATGCCACCACCAGGCCAAGGGGCAGCCAACCCGGCAGAGCAGTCCTGAACCGGGCCTGGACTAGCTTACCTGGCTTGCATACTGAAGCAGCCACCTTGAGCGTGAGTGGAACCACGACCAAGAAGCTGAAAATGGCATCTCTCACAAGGGCAGGGTCCCCTTCCTTCACTCTTGGGGATGGGGATGGGTTGCTGTTTCTGAGATTTGCTTCGTTTCTGGCCCTGGATGTGAATTCTTGGCCTCTTGACTGACAACTTAGTGGTTGGTCATCTCTTTCCCCTGGGACTGTGGGAAATTCTCTTCTGTCCTACAGAGGTCTAATCGCTCTTTCTTTAACAAGGAGTATGAACAAATCCCGGGTATCGGAGGCTTTGGGCTGCTGGTTTCTCATTGCACCGTTGACTGACACATTCTGGACTGTTCTAAGAGGAGGCATGCTCTATTGGCTCGGAGCACGCAGCTCTGTGCTCCTCTTCCCGCACAGCGCGGCTGCTCTCCTCTGCGAGCCGGGCCTCAGTGTCCCTGCGGGCGCTGCCTTCTGCCCAGCTTCAGATGAGTGCGCTGGGGCCTGCATTTCGGGGAACGACCGCTGACCACCCGGTGTCTGAGGCTGATCTCAGACCCACCGGTATAAACAACAAACAAAGCTGAGGTCGGCTGGGCGCTGGGCCCAAGAAAACCAGCCACACATGAACTCACACTGTGGGGGAAGGAGGAAGGGAAAAGGGCTCCAAAAACAAACCCCAAAGAGAAAAAGGCTGCCTGGGATGATGGCTCCATGCAGATGGGCAGCCTGTGAATGCCTGAGAGACACAAAGACCTCCCAGTCTTGCTCAGGAAAGAGACCCTGATGTAGGAAGCAGGGCCCGAGACCCAGAGCTCTGTGAACAAAAGGCATAGCTCTGGTTCGTGTACTGGACAAAATGGGGTTTGCTTCAAAAGAAAAACTCGGGTTGTAGAGATTGCTTAGTGGTTAGGGCACTTGCCTGCGAAGCCTAAGGACCCAGGTTCGTTTCCCCAGTACCCCCCTCAGCCAGATGCACAGGGTGGGACGTTTGCACCTGCAGTTTGTTTGCAGTGGCTGGACTTCCTGGCATGCCCATTCTCTCTCCATTTCTCTCAAATGAATAAATAAAATAAAAGTTAAAAAATGTTTATTAAAAAAAAAAAGAAAGAACAATCCACGCTCTACGTATTGCTATGAAGAAGTTATCTTCCCAAGCCTGTGTCTGGACTTGAGTATTGGACTTAAGCGGATCTAGTTCTTGGGAGCAGTAAGCCTAAATTCTCACTGGCTTACACAATGGGAGTTTAAGTGGGGGAGGAGGGTGGTGTGTTGGGCAGTCCATCATTCCTGGACCTTGGCTAAAGGGAATACTGCCATCCTGTACCATGTGGCTTGTAACTCTGCCATGGGCACTGCCAGCTAGCTAGCAGAAAGGGAAGACCATGCAGGAGTGAGGGATATTTTCATAGCACAGTGAGAGGCCATACTTTCCCCATGTGTTGTTAACTAGGTGGAACTCCATCCAGCAACATGCTGGGAAATGTAGTCTCTGCCTGGGCAGCCAAGCTCCATGTATGGAAAGGAGCATGGCGCCTCCTTCCCCACGGACTTGCTGTTATAAAGACACCCGTCTACTTATTCTCCATGGTCCCCAAGAACTGTCAGCGCAAAGGTTCCCCTCAAGGCCGCCTGACTCCAGAATCCTGTCCTTGGTAAATTCTGCTGGATCAGGTTCGCAGAACTGCTTTGACCTCACGGTTATGTCTAAGCTGTCACATGCACTCAGCCTATGTCACCACTTCTTCTTCAGCCTAGCCTCCCTTATCCTGTGAGACAGTGTACAAGTTCCCTTTCACTCTTCCCTCACCCATCCAAGCTGGACATACTTCAGGTGGTCAACGTCCCCCTTAAATGAGGTACCAGGATGGAGCACACCACTCCCTGTGTGGTACACCAATGCCATCTTTGATCTACGCTCAAGCATCAAATTAAGTTACCAAGCAGCCATGCCACAGCCCTGAGTCGCACCGAACGGCCAGCCAGCCTCCTCATGTGCTAAGGTCAGCTCCCTCCCTATGCCATTAGGGTAGATGTTTTTATAATGTGAGCACATAACTTTACATTAATCAATTTATTTTCCTCTTAGTAAAATGTGTTGCGTTTCTTTTTTTGCAGGCTGTCAAGAACTTATTTGAGGAAGAATGGAGCCAGAGTCCCCTTCCAAATGCCTCATTATGAGGCTTTATGAGAAAAGGCTGAGAGAACTCTCAGAACCAGGCGAAACATCTAGACCACTCTTGGTCTTCATTTTTGGATAGTCTTATTCTCCCACACTTTGACGTACAATATTCTTTTGTGAATAGGTCTATCATGAGACTCAGTTTACAGCTAAATTGGTTTCTAAAGTTTCCTTTGACTTTTCTGCTCCTCTCTCCTCACATGACTGAAATGTCATTTCTGATATCTGCCTACGCTTTCTGAGCCGGCCGGGAGTCTGCTGGCCATCAGTTCTACTTCTGTTGCTCCGCGACTTACAGCCCCTGACGCCATGGTGCTAAGTAATGGTGAACGCTTCCAGCAATGTGCTGTTTATTCATGTGGACTTTGGAATGGCACGGACACCTTGGGAGGCCCCTTCTTCTTTAATCAACTTCTTCATGGTTCATTAAATTCCTCCTTAATGACTGCACAACTTTCCTGCACATCTTTCTTGAATTCTGAGAAAAACTTCGCCTGCCATCCCTTGTCATCTACTTAGCTTTTGCAGTGGAAGCGCTCTTTGCCAGTCTCATGGAGAAGACAAGTACAGATGATGGCTTCTGTCACTGCAAAGGGGCACAGGTGGCAGAAGGGTGACGGTCTACAAAATAATGCAATAAATAATAACATATGTTTTGAAAAGAAAAAAAATAATGGACTGCAGAGATGGGTTAGCAGTTAAGGCACTTGCCTGTGAAACCTAAGTGCCCAGGTTTGAGTCCCCTGTACCCCCGTAAGCCAGATGCACAAAGTGGTACGTGTGCCTGGAGTCCGTTTGCAGTGGCTGGAGGCCCTGGTGTGCCCATTCTCTTTATCTGCCTCTTTCTCAATCTCTCTCTTACAAGCAAATAAATAAAAAAAAATATTTTTTAAAAAGCCCTCTTCTCCCGTCCAAGGAACGTGAATGTTAGCGCCGTGGTTGGCAGTGCCAGCAGAGAGGTCACTGCTGGTGTTGGTTTCGCAGAACCCAGTTGGGACCCAGGCATTGCCTAGGTCCCCTTTGGGATTGCAGGCACAGGTGTGGTACTGGTGTCGCTTGCTGAGTTTCTCAGTGGTCTTCTCAGTGTACTTCAGACCACTGTCCCCCGACATGGCCTTGCTGCTAAAGGTGGTATGGTCCAGTTATTGGGATGGGCTTAGGATCAAAGTTGTTATCGCTCCAAAGTCTTCACATACATGACACAAGATGAACTGCCCGCCCTCCAATGATCTCCCATGTGGATTCCTTAACATTTGGAAGTTCTGTTGGGCAGGCATGACCTTGGCATTTGTGCACACAAGCAGGCCCGGTAGTGCGCCTCCGCCATAGCCCTGCCCGGGCTTTGTCTGCCCCCACGCCACAGGGTTAAGGGTGTGGGACCTGAGAAAGCCACTAGAAGGCAAACTAAAGGTGGGGGGCATCTACCTGTCCCCATGTTCAGCTCCGTTCTGAACCAGGGGAGCTGGTTAATCACCGTGTCCATTATCCGTCTAAAGGCATGTCTTAAATTGGTCTCTGCAGGCTTCTCATTCTACTTGAAAACTCCACAGAATTCCAGCTTGTTGGGGTGTTGCAGAAAGGGTCATGAAACTCAGCAATGAGGAGGCGGTGCACGACACTGTTGGACCCTCCAGACTGAAAGTGCTAGAGCCATTACATCCATTAAGTCCATTAAGGTAACTGTCTTTAAAATAAAAAGATTCTTCACTTGCATGCTTGTGCTTGTGTGTGAATGTGTGCACGTTAGAGTCTCTTGCCTGTCGTTTTGGGCTTTACATGGATGACTGAGGAATCGAACCTGTGCTGACAGGCTCTGCAAGCATGCGCCTTTGCCTGCTGAGCCATCTCCCCAGCCCCTAGAATTTTCTCAGTGGCAGGAAGGGATTCTGTTTTTCTCTTGTGGTGAAGAGGCAAGTCGAGAACTTGTCACAGAGGTTCAAGTAAGAGCACTGAGACCACTAAGTGTTGGGAAATGGTCATTTATTAACGGCTTGGAGAGGGAGGTTTTAGACAAAAGGAGGAGGGTCACAGAAGCTGGAGGACCGGAGGTGGGCTTCAGGCTGCCAGCACAGAGCCACAGCGTGGGGGTGGACCAGAATAGGGTGAGCTGGGAAGTCAGAAAGGGAGGGAGAAAGAGAAAGAGGGAAGAAAGGGTGCATATATGAAAGAGAAAACAGATTAAGGTAGAGACAGAAACGAGGTACTTAGACAAACGCATCTTGCTTAAGGAAGGAGGCCAACATCATGCACTCTCATGAGTCCTCCACGGCAAGACCTGAACCTTGCTCACCCAGATAACAGCCCTGGCTTTTGTTTTTCACTTACGGGGTGTGTAATGATGGAAGACTCTGGTTGCCCAGAGTGAAATGCTGCATTAAACAGCAAGCTCAATTGTTCTGTGTTCGCACTCTTCCTGAGTGAGGGGCAGGGAAGGCCAAGCGGAGACTCACAAGGAAAAACTTTCTTTATTCTGGCTTCCAGTCTCCAGGGAAAGCCTCCTGACGGCAGGGGAAAGCATGGCATGCGTGGAGGCTGGACGTCACCTCTGCAACACCAGGAGGAAAACAGCAGCAAGGGGAAGAGAGGGAGGGAGGGAAGAAGGGAGAGAGAGAGAGAGAGAGAGGGAGAGAGAGGACACACAAGAGAGCTCATTGGACTAATGCTGACTCCTAGGGGCCAATAAACCTTTAGGTCCATCCCCAGAGACACATGTCCTCTAGCAAGACTCCACCTCCTAAAATTGCCATCAGCTGGGGACCAAGCATTCTAAAACATACAACTGGGCATCTCATTCCAAGCACAATGCCCTGGCTGTAGGAGAACCGTCACACTGCGCGCGCGCGCACACACACATACACACACACACACACACACCCCTTTGGCAACCTCCACGAGTTATGCACATTTCTTCTGGTGGTGCTGCCACATTCCTTTTTCCTGTGACATGGCACTGTGATGTCTAGCTGAGTATGCTGATGGCTTATTTCAAATGATTAGACTGCAACTTCTGGACCTTTCCAGCATAGAATACATCCTCTAGAAACCAGCTGTGGGGCTTGGGCAGCATGGACTGGATTGGTTAAGTTCTCTGATGATGATTTCATAGTCTCACAAGGTGGCGTTCCCTTATTTGGTAGAAAATTAATAGAGCATGTTTTAAGCAACCTTTTAATGTTTTGGCTACACTGAAATGCTCTTTATTTTTTTTAGAATGTAGTTCAGCTACATCCTAAAAATTATTACAGCTCTTCTAGTTAACATGTTTCTACTTAGTAGGCATTACCTAGAGATCTTTTGTAAAGTCAGGTGTGGATAATAAACACACCAATCTGACGGACTGCTGGAACAGACTGGAAAAGAGAAAGCATTTTAGTCTCCATGAAACACTCCAATCTTTATGACCTTCCTGTCAAGTGGTGATTCTCATGTAAATGGATAAGTGGGCCATCTCCCGAGGTAGACTTTAGGTTTTGACTATTTTCCTGACATATTTCTTCTATAAAAAGAATATTGATGGTCTTTTTCTAGATTTGCTACATCTGTCCATCTTCTCTCTTAGTATTCCACTCTACCACCTTTGAAAACAGTGCATATCCAGAGAATGTATGCATTGTGTATGGGCATCATTCCTATCTCACAACATGCTCTGCTGCTCTAGAAAAGTTAGTATTTTGCGGTTTACTATTTCTTTGAATTATCTCTCCCTCTCTCTCTCTCTCTCTTTCTCTCTCTCTCTCTCTATATATATATATATAAATATATAAATATAAATATATATATATATTTGAGAGGGGGAGAGAGATAGGGAGAGAGAGAATGAAAATCAGTGTACCAGAGCCTCTAGCCACTGCAAATGAAATTGACACACATGCCACCTTATGCATCTGGCTTTATGTGGGTACTGGAGAATCAAACCTCTGTCCTTAGGCTTTGCAGTCCTTAACCACTTACCAATCTTTCCTGCCTCCTTTGAATTATCTTTAAAAGCTTTGGCAGTTAAAGGGATAACAAACATGACGTGGAGGCTGCTTAAAAAAAAAAAAAAAGGTGGTGTGGATTCATGTCCCCAGGAAGTGGTCACTCATATTTAGCTCGAGAATAGATTTTATCTATTATCTCTCTCTCTCTCTCTATCTATATTTTTTTCCACCTTGTTTTTTGTTACTCAAGCCCAGGCTGATCTGGAACTCCTTCTATAGCCCCCAGCTGGCATCAGACTCATGACAGTCCTCCTTCCTCAGCCTCCTAAGTGATGGGGTTAAAGCTGTGCATCACCATGCCCACCTTAGAAAAGAGTTAGTTAGTCTAGATTCCTTGCTAATGCAGAGAGGATCCTCTTATCTCCACCCCCAGTGATGGCGTTGTAGGTGTATGCTTTGGCTGCCCGGTGTTGATACAGGTGCTGGGGATCCGAACTCGGGCTCTTGAGCCTGCATAGCGTGATTTAACCATGGAGCCATCTCCCCTTCCTGAATATTTTGAAGGGTGGTTGGTGGAGCCCATGGGTGGAGAAAGCAGTCACAGAGGGCCGTTGACACTGACCTGTGGCACAACAAGGACAACCTTGAATGTGTAACAAACCAAACCTTGTCATAGAGGAATGAAGTTTCAATAAACCTATTAAAAAAAGAGTATATCACCAAAGGAAGGGTAGGACTCCTTACAACATGAGCTTCTAGATACAAGACGGCCTGGATATCCATGACCTTACAGTGCCTGACACTACCTACACAAGACCATCATAATAGGAGGAAAAGAAGATGATATCAAAATAAAAGAGAGAGTAATTGAGAGTGGGAGGGGATATGATGGAGGGTGGGGGGATTACCATGAGATATTATTTACAATCATATATATATATACACTCTGTTTTATATATATATATAATCAGTTGAAAAAAGAGTATATCAGAGTTATGAACCAAAATTTTATGCATTATATTTTTGAAGGTAGTTTCTTTAAACAAAGATTACCAGCTCATACAAAAAGAAATAACTAGCCGAGCACGCCTTTAATCCCAGCACTCAGGATAAGAAGATCATTGTGCGTTTCAGGATAGCCTGAGACTACATATTGAATTCCAGGTCTGCCTGGGCTAGAACGAGACCCTAAAGAAATAAATAACTGTACAGTGTACATTTTGCTTCCCATGTAGGACATAGTGTATTGTTACATGGTATTTTAAGAATTTCAGTGGAGAGAAGATAATGCATGACAAAAGTGATTAAATTGGGCAAAGAAACCAACTGTTTGTTTTGAGAATGTTCTGGTTCTTTTTTAGATGGTTTTCTAATGCTGTGTAGGAAAAATCATCCCGAGGGACTCTACTGACACGGGTTATTATGTCGTCACCCGAGTTCTCTGGTAACAATTCGCTAAATGGATTAGTGGAGATATGCTGAGCACTGTTCCATATAGAATCCTCTGTCGTGAGGTTTTAATGCAGGAAAGCTTTTAACTGTTAAAAATACCTTCTCAGATAAAAGGAGCCCTTTATTAATGGAAAGATAGCAATTATGATAATAGCGGAAGATTCCTCATTCAAGTCTACCACAAGTGCAGCAAAATAGCTAATGTGGCAGCATGTCACCTGGATGGTCGCGGCTGGAAGACGCATGGCCCGTGTTTAGAGCTCGGTAGAGAAATGGAAGTCATCAATGCCACGGTGAACAGTCAGTCACCATGACTGCACACTTTCACAGCATCTAGGATTTTAAATGAATAACAAAGTATCAGACAATTATAAAAAGCATATTTCTAAAAAGGTCCCGGCATCTTTATTGTTCAAAAACAAATAAGCTTTTCCAGTGAATTCTGAATGCCAAGTCTGAGTGAAATACTACTTGAAACAGCAGTAGACAAGTGTTTCCTTCAAAATCAGCTTCTCCATTCTCTCTGCCATAGGTCCATGTCCATTCTACTAACGTGATGTCTCAGCCTTTCCTAGGTATGCGCCTAGTCAAGGGAGGAGAGGAATGAGGCCTGCACTGGTTTCCCATGCTTTCTTCCCTCCGGTGTGAGCCCCAGGCTACGTTCTTTCCTTGCCAATTAGATCAATAAGTACTATTTTTGTTTCAAGAACTCAAGACTCCTCTGGTGCCCGTTTCCTTCTTGTTGCTGGGACAAAGCACCCGGCCAAAAGCAGCTGGTGGGAGGAAAAGGTTTATTCCGGCTTATAGTCTCGAGGGGAAGCTCCATGACGGCAGGGGAAAGCATGGCACGAGCAGAGGCTGGACATCACCTCTGCCCCAGCAGGTGGAAAACAACAGCAGGAGAGTGAGCTGCACTCACACTGGCAAGCTAGGAGCTAAGAAATGGTCAACTCCCCAGCCACACAACTTCCCCAGCAAGTCTCCACCTCCCAAATTACCATCAGCTGGGGACCACATGGATTTATGGGGTACACTGGATTCAAAGCACCACACAGACTGAAAACTGAAGTTCCTTGAAACAGCCACATATACTCTTTTCCCAGGATGTGCAGTTTGAGTAGATAAGCTCTTCCTTTCTACAGAGTTTTGATTTGTATGGGTCCAAAGTTGCTTTTAATGTTTAAAGAAGAGATAACAAATGTCTCTACTATTTAGTAAGGACTAGAGTGGGATTTGGCACTGTGTATTTACAGATACAAGTATGGTGGGGTAACTGCAATCTCCATTTACATCAATAAGAGCAAATAGTCATCAAAGAAAGGATTTTATTTTTTATTAATTTATTTGAGAGAGAAAAACAGAGAAAGAGAAAGAGAGAGAGAGAGAAGAATGGGTACACCAGGGCCTCCAGCAAACAAACTCTAGACACATGCACTACCTTGTGCATCTGGCTTACGTGGGTACTGGGGGATTGAATCTGAGTCCTTTGGCTTTGCAGGCAAGCACCTTAACCCTTAAGCCATCTCTCCAGTCCCAAATAAAGGATTCTATATTAAAGTCTTCTGTGTGTGTATAGATATATTACTTTGTCACCTCCTTTGGAGAGCTGAAATCAGCAATGGTAAACTGGTTAACCACATAATACAGCGGGCTTGCTTATTATAACTGTGAAATGTTTCATCTGAGCAAAGAGTGTGAAAACTGCTGCATAACAGAGCAGGGAAGTGAAAGAAATTCACCCATCATGAAGAAGCACCCTGCATCTCTCTGAGACACTGAACATATCTTCAGTCTGGGTTTGGTGAACAGAAATACAACTGTATTGTTGTTTTTGTTATAGCTTAGTATTGTCAAAATAAATGCCTTCAGAATTAAAAAAAAATCTATTTATTTATGAGAGAGAAAGAGAGAATGAGAATGAGTGCACCAAGGCCTCCAGGCACTGCAAATGAACTCCAGATGTGTGTGCCACCTTGTGAATTTGGCTTATATGGGTACTGGGGAACTGAACTTAGGTTCTTAGGCTTCACAAGCAAGCACCTTAACCACTAAGCCATCCTTCCAGCCCCTCACATTTGATTTTGAGAACTTGTAGTTCTGACTGAAATATAGTAACTCCACTAAAGATTCTCTATGTATTATAGACACATAATTTAGGGAGGATAAAAACAGCAAATATACAAGGATACTAAAAACCAAACACCTGTAGGCACAAAGTGAGAAAAGTTAAATTTGAACAATGATCAGTACCACCGAGTTCCCTGGCTTACTGAGGATAACCTGTTGGCTCCAGTGAGATGTGGGAATGAACAGTGGGGACTCAGAGGGACTCCTCTATATCTGGACATAGGGGAAAAGGCAGGAGTGGGAATGGATACTTCCTAAAAGCCTGAACTTGCAAGAGAGATTCCTGCACCTTTTTCCTTCTTCTTCTTTTTTTTCATACACTGTAATTTCCTAAAATCTGTCCTAGTCACACCCTGACCAAGGGGGAGTAGGAGCCATGGCCTAAGTGTAGAAACCCCAACAGGAAGATCTGCCCGTCTGCACAGAGGAATCAGAAAAGAGGCCTGAGGGATATGTAGGGCTTGTGTTTTTGTTCACCGCAAAGGCTGATGTCACCATTTCAAAAGGTGCAAGAATCTAAGAGGAGAAACAGATATTTCAGTGAAGCAAAGAAGGGACTCTCTGGTACTAGACAGTTTGGGGAAATCTCAGAGTGGAGAGAATTAGAGACATGGATCCTCTACATCTGTATTGCAACATCAAACACGTTCCAGGATGAATCCTAATGACATGTGCATTGACTAATTCACAGGAAGAAAGAAAAATAGCAAAGTAGAATAAAACTGAAGACAAAATTGACAGAGAAATATCAGTGAAAATGACAGCTGGATCTTTGGAAAATCAATAAATCTGTGAAGCTTCCAGCCAGACTGACCAAAGCCAGGAGATGGGCATGAGCTACCAATGTTAGCAGTCAAAGAGGGGACATCACTACAGACCTTACAGCCATGGAAACCAACAGCCTACATGCAGTGGGAAAGTCCCTTTAAAGACAAATTGCGAAGACACACTCAAGGAGGCTCGAGAAGTGGCTCAACAGTTAAAGACACTTGTTTGTAAAGCCTGATGGCCCTGTTTCAATATCTTAGTATCCACGTAAAGCCAGATGCACAAAATAGCATATGCATTTGGAGTCTGTATGCAGTGGCAGGAGGCCCTGATGCTCACATTTTCTTTCTTTCTTTCTTCCTTCCTTCCTTTCTTTCTTTCTTTCTTTCTTTCTTTCTTTCTTTCTTTCTTTCTTTCTTTCCTTCCTTCCTTCCTTCCTTCCTTCCTTCCTTCCTTCCTTCCTTCCTTCCTTCCTTCCTTCTTTCCTGCCTTCCTTCCTTTCCTCCTTTCCCTCCTTTCTCTCTCTCCCTCCCCCTGTCTGCCTATTTCTCTGTCTCAAATAAAATAAGCACATTCAGGAAGAGTGTTCCAGAATCATAAGTATTAAAGAAATTAAACTCATGCTAAAACATGCTACAACATGCTACAACAACAACAAAAAATACTACAACTGAATGGTTTCCCAGGTGAATTCTAGAAAACATTAATAAGAGAAATAATAGCAAATATATAAACTTTTCAACTACTTTTTACTTGTGTTACTCCTTTCCTGAATCTACCATTACTCCATAGCAAAAGCAGACCAATACATTTAAAGAGAATTATGGATGAAGCCCTTATAAATAACCATCAAATCTTTAATAAAATATCAGTAAAGTATGGGTAAAAAAATGTAAAATAAAAGTCAGCTGGGTGTGGTGGGGCATGCCTTAAATCCTAGTACTTGGGAGGCAGAAGTAGGGGTTTGAGGCCACCCTGAGACTATATAGTGAATTCCAGGTCAGTTTGGGATAGAATGACACTACCTCAAAAAAACAAAATAAAATAAAATATAATAAATCACAACAAGGTAGGGTAAGGTACACAAGATTAACTCAGCATTTATAACACAATTAAGCTGAAACATCAATGAAAAATACTCAAGAGGACACATAAACTCAAAATAAAAACAATGGACTCGAGAGGTAGCTTAGTGGTTAAGGCACTTGCCTGTAAAGTCTTAGGACCCAAGTTCAATTCTTCAGGACCCAAGTAAGCCAGGTGCACAAGGTAGTACATGCATCTGGAGTTTGTTTTCAGTGGTTTGAGGTCCTGGAACACCTATTTTCTCTCTAATAAATAAATAAATAAATAAATTTTTGAAAGAAAAACAAGCCCTTGCTCATTCACTGGAGGGACTAGAGAAGTCAAAAAGACCACCCCCCTCCCAATCTGCACCTTCAATGCAGCCCACATCAAAATAGTACATTTCCTCACAGAAATCAAATCATCCTAAACTTTGTGCCAAACCACAAAGGACTGGATATAAACAAAGCAATCCCAAGGAAATACAATAATAACAACAAAAGAAACCTAGAAGCACAGTAGTTGAATTTAAAGACAGGCTACAAAGCTAGTTGCCCCCCCAAAAAAACTGATTCACAGAACTAAAGAACAGAATAAAGATCTCAGGAATTAATGCACATATATACAGTCAGTTGGCTTTAACAACAACAACAAAAAGGCTTCAAGAGTGTACACTGGAGAAAACAGAGTCTCTACAGTGAAAATGCTGTGGGCAAAACTGGATATCCATGTGCAGAATGACAAGAATAGACTCTTATCTATCACCATTTATGAAAATAAGCTTAAAATGGATAAAAGATCAAATGTAACTATGAAACCAGTCTAAGAAAAGATGTGGGAGAAACTTCAAGACATCAGTACAGTCTAAGATATATTTTTTGATAAGACTCCAAAAAGCACAGACCACAAAAGTAAAAACAGACAAAGCAAACTTCGTTAAATGTAGAAGCTTTTTGTCACAGCACAGTAAACAATCAATGGGGTGCTGGGGAAATGAAGAATCATTTGTAAAGCATCCACCTGAGAAGAGAAAAATATCTGGAATCCAAAAGGAATTTAAATCAACTTAATAGTGAACCCCAAGTAATCATTTTTTAAGAATGGTCTAATGATCTCAAGAGACATTTCTTAAAAGAGGAAATACAAATGGCTATACAGGATATGAAAAAAAAATGCCCAATATAAACTGGGCATGGTGGCACATGCCTTTAATCCCAGCACTCGGAGGGAGAGGTAGGAGGATCACTGTGAGTTCGAGGCCACCCTGAGACTACATAGTGAATTCCAGGTCAGCCTGGGATAGAGTGAGATGCTGCCTTGTAAAAACAAAACAAAAGAACAACAACAATAAAAAGTCCAGTATCAGTAATCAGAGAAATGCAGATCAAATCACCCTGAGATGTCAGCTCATCTCAGAATGGCTAACAGGACAAGATAAAAAAGTAATGCATTCTGGCAAGGAGAGAGGGAGAGGAAAACTGCATCATGGGTGGAATCATAACTAAGTGATCCACTATGGGAGTGAGGATGGAGAATCTTCAAAAGATAAATTTAGAACTTCCATATTACACGGCCACCATGTGCTGGGTCAGCACTGACAGATGCGATCACTAAGAAAGAGATGTGGGCTGGAGAGATGGCTTAGCAGTTAAGACGTTTGCCTGTGAAGACTTAGGACCTAGGTTCGATTCCCCAAGACTTACATAAAGCTAGATGCACAAGGTGGTTTATACATCTAGAGCTTGTAGTGGCTGGAGGCCCTGGCACACCCATTCTCTCTGTCTGTCTGTCTGTCTGTCTCTTTGCTTCTTTCTTTCTCTCTCAAATAAAAGGAAAGACCCAAAAGAGATGTCTGTGTCCTCATGCTCAGTGCAGCCCCACTGCAAATCCAAGATGTGTGCTAAGCATGGCCGTGGAGAGGGGAAAAGTGCAACATACCCAGTGGAATATCAGCCATGGACAGAGTAGAGTAGAATCTTGTCATAGTGTGAAAATGGATTAAAGGAGCCATGGTAAGCCAGGCACATATTCATTTGTGGGGCGTAAACATTCCAAAGAGAGTGGAGGCTCCAGGGATCAGGTGGGAGAGACAGGATGGATGAGATAATGTAAGGGGCCCTGAGATGCAGTCAGACAGGTGGCATCAGATCTGGCATATTTCAAAATGACTAAAAGCATGTGAGGGTTCCCAACACAGAAATGAATGAATATCTGAGGAGCTGCGAATGCTAATTGCCCTGACTTGATCTTCATACATTGTCAATATGTATCAAGATGTTTTTTAAAAATCTCATTAAAAATTAATTGAACATGGTACTAACAGGTCAAAGAGAACAAATATGATCCTTACACTGCACAAAATTCAAAATTTATCTATAATGATAAAATGAATCAATTAGCAATAAGAGCTACCTCTTGGCAAAGATAAAAGGCATTTACAAACAATAGCTAAGAAAGTCATGGTTTAGACAGAAGGAAAGACTGAAACTTTTCCTACTATTGAGGACAAGACAAGTATGTCTTTTATCAACATTATTCTGTAATTCTCAGCCATGCAAGAAAACAATGAAAAGAAATAAATGACAGTGTGGCATCGCTGTTTTGTCTGTGATAGACATGCCCATCGCTACCTGGAGGCACAGCGCTAGAATTGGATACACTAGACCCTGCTCCATTCTCTCCTGGGGGAAGGGTATGTTCAGAATCTTCTGGAAATTTTCATGAGCTCCTCTCTTCTTCAAGGTCATAGAAAAGGCAAACAGTTGCTGGTGGCAGAACCAAAGGACTTCCTGATGGTAAGTCAGCCATGCTCCTGAAAGTAACCCCATCACCCTCACTGGCTTCCAGACTCGATATAGCAGTTGCATTCTTGCTGCTAGGACAGAACACTGGACCAGAGCAGCTTATAGGAGGAAAGGATTTATTTCAGGCTTACAGTTTAATTCTTTTTTTTAAGATAAATATTTTTATTTATTTACAAGGAGGGGGAGAGACGGGGGAGAGAGAATGAAAATGGGTGTACCAGGGACTATTGCCTCTGCAAACAAATTCCAGATGCATGTGCCATTTCATGCACCCTGCTTTACATTGGTACTGGAGAACTGGGCCAGGACCTGAAGGCTTTGCAAGCAAGCACGCCCGGGCTTACAGTTTCCCGGGGAGTTTCGTCATGGAGGAGGAAAGCACGCTGACCAGCTCACAACGTCACACATCCACCACAGACAGAACAACAAGAACAAGATAGCACCCAGCATCCAATAGCCAGGACCATTCAACTCCAAGGTCTCCCTCTCTCCAGCACCCAGTGACCCATCTCCTCCTGCAGGGCGCAGCAGCTGGGGATTAAGTAGGGGGCTTAATCACAAACACTTAAGGCTATGGACGGGCCAGGACTCTCTCTCTCATAATGTCACCGGAGAGGCCCACGGACTGCTGTCCATCTTGCTTAACAGAAAACAAGAGCATCTTACAGGAGCAGCTGGATGGGCCCTGCCCAGTCTGGCAGCTTTGTGTGGCTATTTCAATTTAAAACTCCAGTGTTCTCCACATCTTACGTTCCAGGGGCCGAGTATCTCCCGCACCTAGCAGCACCCCTGCGGTGCAGAGGTGAGAGCTGGGCCCCCAAAGGCTAACAGGAAGCTGATTTTCAAAAGAACATCTTGCCAGGCATGGTGGCACACACTTTCCATCGTAGCCCTAGGGAGACAGAGGTAGGAGGATCGCTGTGAGTTCAAGGCCACCCGGAGACTACATAGTGAATTTCAGGTCAGGCTGGGCGAGAAGGGGACCCTACTTCAACAAACAAACAAACAAAATCTTGTCTGGAAGATTAACCCAGTCAGTAAGGTCTCAGGATAGGAAAATACAGGAGATATTTTAAATATTTTAAAATATATTTTATTTATTTATTTATGAGACAGACAGACAAAGAGAGAGAGAGAGAGAGAGAGAGAAAGAAAATGAGAGAATGGGCGCACCAGGGCCTCCAGCCACTGTAAATGAACTCCAGACGTGTGCATCTGGCTTACGTGGGTCCTGAGGAATCAAACCAGAGTCCTTTGGCTTTGCAGGCAAACACGTTAACAGCTAAGCCATCTCTCCAGTCCCAAATAATTATTTTTAATTCATTATAACAAATGATTGTTAGGAGACAGAGTTACTTGAAATGGAGCTCATATCAGCAAAGAAGACAGCTGAGAGAAGAGAGGGGCACTTTGATATCAGGGGTCTGGGGCAAAAGCACCCCTTACTATTTACTTTTATTTCATTGCTGTCACCAGCACCATTGTTCATAAAGTACTTACTCCAGGTCCAACCCCAACACAGAACCAGGCTTCTCAACAGGCTTTGGCGGTCTCAAATCCATGGCACACCTCCTCTCTGGGTGCAGTGGGGGGGGGGCTGCTCATCGCTGACCCCTCCCGCCACCACTGCTTACCTTTCCACACTGTGCTGAGCCAGCAAGAAGGAACGCAACGTGGGACTGGCTGCATTTTTTCCTCCTCTTGACCTGCTAGGGAATTAATCTTGAATGCTTAATTTCATGCTTTCTAACAGTGGCTGCTGGGCAGGGTTGGGTGGAGTGGGATTGAGGGATGCCACGTTAAAAAAAAGAAGAAGGGCAAGAGAGATGGCTTAGTGGTTAAGCGCTTGCCTGTGAAGCCTAAGGACCCCGGTTCGAGGCTCGGTTCCCCAGGACCCACGTTAGCCAGATGCACAAGGGGGCGCACACGTCTGGAGTTCATTTGCAGTGGCTGGAGGCCCTGGGCCCATTCTCTTTCTCTCTCTATCTGCCTCTTTCTCTGTCTGTCACTTGCAAATAAATAAATAAAACTAACCAGAAAAAGAAAATGAAAAGAAACAGAGAGGAAGGGCAGGAGCGATGGCTTAGTGGTTAAGTCGCTGGCCTGTGAAGCCTAAGGACCCAGGTTTGACTCCTCAGTACCCATATAAGGCAGATGTGCAGTGTGGCACATACATCTGGAGTTTATTATTTGCAGTGATTAAGTCCCTGACGTGCCCATTCTCTCTTTCTGTAAAATAAATAAAATATTTTTTAAAAAGGAAAAGAGAAGACATTCACTGAAAGTAAAGAATCTAGTTGCATTGGCATAATACCCCAATTTTCCCCCCAATTTGATAGGGAAGTTGCAGCCAAAGGTGTTCGTACCCTTCTGTCGCTCACAGCTCAGCGAGTGCTAGGTGAACAAGGCCACATGCTTGTTGGGGTGGGCGTTTGGGGGTGTGGCATAGTGCATTAAACAACCAGGACACAAGGTGATAGATTTTTGGGGAAGGTGAATGTTTTACCATTGATTAAGAAAGAGCTTAGGGGCTGGAGAGATGGCTTAGCGGTTAATCACTTGCCTGTGAAGCCTAAAGACCCTGGTTCGAGACTCTATTCCCCAGACCCACGTTAGCCAGATGCACAAGGGGGCGCACGTGTCTGGAGTTCGTTTGCAGTGGCTGGAGGCCCTGGTGCACCCATGCACCCATTCTCTCTCTATCTGCCTCTTTCTCTCTCTGTCTGTCACTCTTAAATAAATAAAAGTACCAAAAAAAATTTTAAAAAAGAAAGAGCTCAGAAGGACATTGGATTTATCAAACTCAATTTAGGAAATTTTGTGTTTCCTTCCAGATGTCTCATGATATGTATATATTAAGAGATAAAATAAAAATTAAGGTATTGGACAGGAGAGATGGCTCAGCACTTAAAGTTGCTTGCTTGGTGGCCTGGGTTCAGTTATCTAAGTATCTGCATAAAGCCAGTCGCACAAAGTGGCATATGCATCTGGAGTTCATTTGTAATGGCAAGAAGCCCTGGCACACTCTTTTAATCTATATCTTAAATTAAAACAATTAAAAATGAATACTCTTCTTTCTCAAATTGACAGAAATTAATAAAAAGAATTAATGACATAGGATAGAAAACATGAGCTGTAATTTAACTAGGAAACAACTACGAATTCAAATTGTGACTGAGAAGAAAGCTTGCTTAAGGCAGTAACAATTGTTCCACACTGTGGTGAAAACACATATGCCAATCAACCCTGGTAACCACAGGGTGAGGCCAAGTCAGGATCGGGCATGAGAGAGAGAGAGAGAGAGAGAGAGAGAGAGAGAGAGAGAGAGAGAGAGAGAGAGGGAGAGAGAGAGAGAGAGAAAGAGAGAGGAAGAGAAATTGCTTTGTAACCCACAGGCAACTTACATCCTTTGTGGAAAGCAGAGGAGTAACCCAGGGGAAGGGTGGAGCCATGGCAAGGCTCTCGTTGGAGATGACATCTCCTGGTGGGCCTGTTTTCTCACAAGAGATGGTGTTCTAGGGCAGAGAGCTGGTGCCCAACCCCTCTGCACGGTGCTGCGCACAGATGCCCACAAACATGGCCCCTGCAGCTGACCAAAATGGCACTACCCCTGTCTCTGTCAAAAAATGTCAAGAGAGGGCTGGTGACATGGCTCAGTGGTTAAGGTGCTTCACTTCAGATTCAGTTCCGCAGGACCCACGAAAACCAGATGCACAAGGTGGTGCGTGCATCTAGACTTTGTTTGCAGTGGCTAGAGGCCTGGCATACCTATTCTCTTTTTTCTATATATTTAATAAATAAATAACTAAAAATAAGATATTTAAAAAAAAAGTGTCAAGAGGGACTGTCAAGGAAAGCCACACACCATTGGGGGCACCAGAAAACTGCAGACAAATATGCTGGGACCCTCTTAAGTGTGGAGGGAAGTGTGGAACCTTTGGTGGGGCAGAGATTGTCAGACTCATCCAGGGACAGAAAGAGAGATGGTGCACTAAAGGAGGTGAGGTGGCTGGCCGTGGAGGCATCCTACAAAAAGCCCAGGTGCTATCATCAGCATGAAGGAAATTGCAACAGAGGCAGATGGAAGGAGAAGCAATGCTGCTCAAGAGAGATACGGAAAAGTCCATCTTTTCATTAAAAAAACAAACAAACATTTATCTATTTGCAAGCAGAGAGAGAAAGAGCGAGAGAGACACGGTGAGAGAGAGAGAGAGAGAGAGAGAGAGAGAGAGAGAGAGAGAATGGTCATGCCAGGGCCTCCAGCCACTGCAAACAAACTCCAGACGCATGCGCCCCCTTGTGCATCTGGCTTATGTGAGTCCTGGGAAACTGAACCTGGGTGGTTAGGCTTTGTAAGCAAGTGCCTTAACGGCCGAGCCATCCCTCCAGCCCCTCACTGCTCTTTTAAAGCAACTGAGATTTAGCTCCATTGTGCATTTAGTAGGGCTTTTGGAAAACCAGCTGAAATAAATGCATTCCTGCTGGAGCAGTGCCCCATTCAGAGTAAACAGCAAGTCCAACCGAGGGCAGGTGTAATTCAACTGATTACACAAAGGAACGAGAAAAGCACAACATTTACAGATTCTGAGGGTAAATCTTGTAGAAGAGCAAAAAATATCCCTTTCATTACACATCCCAGAAAATTAAATTCTCACCTGAGCAGTTTCCCTAAGAATTCTAATTATGTAAAACAGTTAAACTTCCACTGAGTTAGACATTAATTTTTGTTATTAGAACCTTATTTATATATTTCTTTCTTTCTTTCTTTTTTTTTTTTTTTCAAGGTAGGATTTCACTCTAGTCCAGGCTGACCTGGAATTCACTATGTAGTCTCAGGGTAGCCTTGAACTCACAGTGATCCTCCTTCCTCTGCCTCCCAAGTGCTGGGATTAAAGGCGTGCACCACCATGCCTGGCGAATTTCATTTTTTAAGCATTTATTTTTATTTATTTATTAGTCAGCGAGAGAGAATGGGTGTGCCAGGGCCTCCAGCTGCTTCAAACGTACTCCAGACACGTGTGCTACCTTGTACATCTGGCTTACGTGGGTCCTAGGGAATCAAACCTGGATTCTTTGACTTTGCAGGCAAGTGCCTTCTCTGCTAAGCCATCTGTCCAGTGCACATATTTCACTTTTTATGACATCACTTGTGATGGTTAATTTTCATTGTCTTCTTGCCTGGATTTGGAATCACTTTGTGTCTGCGAGGGAGTTTGCACAGAGGTTTCACCGAGGAGGAAAGATGCCCGCTGCGTGGAGCTCACACCACACCATGGGCTGGAGTCCTGCACAGAATAACATGCTGAAAGGAAGAAGCCAGCCGAGTCCCAGTGCTCACCTCTCCCGACCTCCTAACTGCAAATGCAACCCGGATAGTGATGCTGCCTACTCCCAGCATGCCTTGCACCATGACGGACTGTGTCCCAAGAGCTAAAGTCAAGTCTTCTTCCCACAAGCTGCTTCAACCATAGCAATGAGAAACGAACTAATACATCACCTTTAATATGTATTGATTTTCTGGCTTTAGGGGTCATCAGTGCTGGTGAATGTGGAAGATGATCAAACCAACTTTGTAGCACAAACTTCTGTGGTGAATCAGGTTCTTTGGTGAGTTGTCAGAAGTGCTTTGTATCTTACTTTTCTGTTTTTAAGGTCTACTTAAAAATATCATATGATTGAAGCAAATTAGAAGAGCTGATTGGGGCTGGAGAGATGACATGGAGCTTAAGGCTAATGACCTGGGTTCAATTCCCTAGTTCCCATGTAAGGTCAGAGGCACAAGGTATAGCGTGTGTCTGGAGTTTGTTTGCAGTGGCAGGAGGCCACTCTATCTCTCTTTTCTCAACATCTCTACTTGCAAATAAAATGCGATATTCAAAAGAAGAGTGAATTGATCAGAATTGACACTATTGATATTGCACTGTTACAATGCAAACATGAGTGCATCATCTGTTGTCAGTTTTTCCTGCTATTATGTCACATGCCAAGTTACTTGTTTCTTTTAACATTTCACACAATTTCTGCTCATCTTCTCCAACCTCAACTAATGGCATTCTGTTCTAATAATATTCTATTCTGAGAGACATTAGCAATTTTTTAAAAACATGCCAGTAATGCTTATTTTATTTTACTTATTTATTTGCAAGAAGAGAGAGTACAATAGGGTTGTTAGCCCTTGCAAATGGACGCCAGATACATGTACCATTTTGTGCATCTGGCTTTATATGGATATAGCATGAGAGCTGCTGTCACGGTGTGAGTAAGAGCTGATGTCACTGTGTGAGTGAGAGCTGATGTCACTGTGTGAGTGAGAGCTGCTGTCACGGTGTGAGTGAGAGCTGCCGTCACTATGTGAGTGAGAGCTGATGTCACCGTGTGAGTGAGAGCTGATGTCATGGTGTGAGTGAGAGCTGCCGTCACTGTGTGAGTGAGAGCTGATGTCATGGTGTGAGTAAGAGCTGATGTCACTGTGTGAGTTAGTGCAGCTGTCACTGTGTGTGTGCATTCACATGTGTGTGTACTACATATGCATGCATGTTGTTTTGTGTGTGCACATGCACACATGTGCCATTGTTTAAGGTCTGAGGTATCTCCTGTCACTCCACACCTTATTTATTATGACACAGTCTGTCATTGAATGCAGAGCTCAGTTATTCTCTGAGTCTACCTAGCCAGCTTATTCTGGGGTTACCCTTTTCTCCATCTGAACATTGGGGTTGTGCATGGGACGCTGCACAGGAATTAGCCTCGGTGCTTAGGGTTATGTCTCAGGCCCTCCCCCTTGTCTGGCATGCCCTTGCACACTGAGCCATGTCTCCAGCTCCAGTCATAGGAATTTAATGTATTTTTGCCTTCATGTTCACAAATATATGGGAAATAAAAGAATTAGCACATTCATGGTAGTAACACCAGGCTCTGCTATAATCTTATGTGGGCAAAGTGCTTTAGACCCCAATGCCTCCAGAGCACACTGTCTCAGATCTAACACGATGTATATTTTTAAGACCTAGACGATGTAAAGCAGTAAGTTGCTGGAATTATTGCTACTCAATTTAGCATAAATAATCTATACTATTGTGTTTATTTTTGCATTGAGCTTATTTACTTAGGTACATTTTTTCCCTCATATTCTCATCCTAGAATTATGAAACTAGAAGATAGAACTTAAGAAAATGTTTAGATCATTGGCCACAAATGGGTTTTCTTGTTCATTAATGTTGGTCAAAGTTGTTTCAGTATGTGAGAATCACAGTGATAACTCCACTCCTCCAACCCAACTAAACAGCTAATTGAGAAAACAAACTAAAATGTAGGAAGCAAAGTCTCCCTCTTTTCCTTCTGGTAGATCTCAAGGTTTTGGCCAATGGGCATATTTTATAAAATATAAGCCGGGTGTGGTGGTGCACGCCTTTAATCCCAGCACTCGGGAGGCAGAGGTAGGAGGATTGCTGTGAGTTCGAGGCCACCCTGAGATTCCATAGTGAATTCCAGGTCAGCCTGGGTTATAGTGAGATGCTACCTCAAAAAACCTATATATAGATTTTTTTTTCTAGGAGAGAGAAAGAGAGAGAGAGAGAGAGAGAGAGAGAGAGAGAGAGAGAGAGAGAGAGAGAATGGGTGCACCAGGGCCTCTAGCTACTGCACACAAACTTCAGACACATGCGCCACGTTGTGCATCTGGATTTATGTGGTACTGGGGAACTGAACTGGGTCTTTTGGCTTTGCCAGAAAATGCCTTAACTGCTAAGTCATATCTTTAGCACCAATGGGTACATTTTATGTGGAGAAATAAAGCTGTGGACAGGAGGATGGTGTGGGGGGGTGATGAAAACCCAAGGAACAGAAAGCTGGACTGGTCAACATTTAAACTATAAGCCTACAAATTATGCATTGTCACTCGAATTTAGCCAAACACCTATTTTTATAAATAAAGTTTTATTAGAACACAGATACAGTCAAACACTCATTATGTATTATCCATGACCACACAGCTACAACAGAGCTGACAAGGGGCAAGAGATAGTATGTGACCCCACCAAAACCACAAGTATTTACTCGTGATTGTTACAGAAATGTTTCTGTAAAACTTAACCTCTTATTTAAATAACAAGATTTACACTTAGATTTCAACTTCTACTTTTTGGCACTGGGACATGGCACCAGGAAATTCATCTATTACTAGTGCCGATTTCCAATCAGTATTAATCACTTCCTACTAGATTTTGTGCTTCTGTGACTGATTGCAAAATACACTGTTGTATGGCCTTGAAGTTCATCTCCAAGGGCCAGTGATAATACACATGCAATAAGAGTATGTTTTTTTGTCACACCTTTGTGGAAATGGCTCAAATTTTTGCTAAGCAAGAAGGCTTATAACAACTCCTCCTATGCACTTCCCTGAGATCAGGTAGCTCTGCATATGCGGCCACTCTCAGAGAGTCACGAAGTCAACTACCTGTTCTTGGTTCTAGGTGAAGGACCACGTTCTCTGGCTCAGTATAAATCAATTGATGTGGGGCTGGCGATCAGTGATACTACACATGATCTAAGCTGAAGTGCTGAAGGAGGGTGAGAGCTGGGGTGATGTTGCACCCCTGGCATCTCAGCACTTAGGAAGTGGAGGTAGAAGGATGGGGAGTTAGGCCAGTTTGGGTTATAAGGCAAAACCTACCTCAAAAACGTAAATCTAAACAAATAAATAAGACAGGAGGAAAGAATCTTTCATGTCAACAGAGACTAGCACTGGTATTGAAGTCGAGCCAAGATTGGTTTTGATGAGGTGTACTCGTGTAGTTTCTGCAGAGGAGAGAAATGCGACATGAGAGCCAATGGCCTGGCTGGAAGGTCGCAGTAAGAAATTCAACAGTCGCTGTAGGAAGACGAGCAGTCAGCCTGTGACC